>NC_054835.1:52046164-52671164 GCF_018345385.1 Vulpes lagopus
ATTATTGACAAATGTGCCATATAAACATAAAATGTTAGGAACAGGGGAAATCGGGTTTGAGGTCTGTGGGAATTTTCTATATACTATCTTCACAAATTTTCTGTATATCTAAAATCATTCTGAAAAAGCTAAAGACTTAGCTTTAAAAAATACATTGGATAGGATTAATAGCACACTAAACATTAAAGATGAAAAAGGACAAACATTATATGCTCTTTGGGGAATATAAATAATAGTGAAAGGGAGTAGAAGGGAAGGGAGAAGAAATGGGTAGGAAATATCAGAAAGGGAGACAGAACATAAAGACTCCTAACTCTGGGAAACGAACTAGGGGTGGTGGAAGGGGAGGAGGGCGGGGGGTAGGGGTGAATGGGTGATGGGCACTGAGGGGGGCACCTGACGGGATGAGCACTGGGTGTTATTCTGTATGTTGGCAAATTGAACACCAAAAAAAAATAAATTTATTATTTAAAAAAAGAAAGCTAATATGAGGCAAAATGTAGAATTTTAAAGAAAAAAAAAAGTCATTCTCAAAAAGCAATCAAAATCAGAGGGAAAAACAAAGAAAGAAATGGTATCACACATCTGGAATTAGCACCCAGGCAAGTGAAAGGGTGGCAAAGAGAGAAAAAAAATACATATTTGAAGGAATAATGATCAAATTTTTTACACATTTGATGAAAACTCTAAACACACAAATCCAAATACTCAATGAACCCAAGTGACCATACAATGGTACTTCATAATCCAACTGCTAAAAACCAATGATAAGGAGAAAAATCTTAAGACAATCTAGGGTAAAAACATATTACATGCAGAGGAACATGACAAGAATTACCTACCACATACTTCTTGGCCAAAAACTAAGCATGCCAGAAGATAACGGGAAAATATCTTTAAAATACTGAAAAAATTTTTAAAAAGCCAACTCAGAATTCTCTATCCAGTGAAAATAACTCATGAACAAAGGTGACAAAAAGCAGTCACAAAAGTAATAAAAAAGTGATACACTTATGCATACAGCTAACAAAATATAATTGAGGAGAGAAATGAAAGAGCATCTAAACAAATAAAGAATTACTCCAAGATGTGAAGACTCGATGCAATCCCAATCAAAATTCCAGTAGCTCCTTTTATGGAATTTGATAAGCCTACTCTAAAATTTACAAGGAAATGCAAAGAATGTAGAATAGCCAAAGCAGTTTGCAAAAGAAGAAAAGTAATGGATAATTTGCATTCCCTGATTATATTTACTATAGAGTTACAGTAATCAAGACAATGTGGTATTGGCATGAAGACAGAAATGCAAAGTGATGATATAAATAGACAATCAAGGTACACATCCATAAGTAAAGAGCCAAGTGATTTTTTTTTATAAAACAATCATTGGGATATAATTCACATACCATACAATACACAAATTTGAAGTATACAATTCAATGGTATTTACTATCTGTACACAATTGTGCAATAATCACTACAATTTCAGACATTTTCATCACTAACAAAAGAAACATCATATTCATTACGAATCATTACCCATTCACCCCCAACTACCCAAGTCCTAGGCAACAACTAATCTACTTCCTATTCTGGACATTTCTGGACATTTCCCTATTCTGGACATTTCATATAAATAGAATCATATAATATGTGGCCTTTTGTAAATATTTTTCTTGCTCTTAGCATAATGCTTTCAAGTTTTATTCATGCTGTGGAGTGTGTTAGTCTGGGTTCTCTAGAAAAACAGAACCATTTTGAGATACGTGAATCTAGATCTATACCTAGTTCTAGAGCTAGATGTATGTATAAATGTCTATATATTGTTTTTTTTCTCTCTACCTATTAAGACTCACTATAAGGAACTGACTTTCACAGTGATGGAGGCTGAGAAGTCCAAGATTTGTACTTAACAAGCTAGAGACCCAAGAGAGTCCACGGTCTAGTTTTAGCCGAGCAAACTAAGAAACAGAAAAGCCAATATTATAAGTTCCAGTCCAAGTCCAAGTCTGAGCGCAGGAGAAGACTGACGTCTCAAATCAGAAACAACCTGAGAAAGAATTCCTTCTTGCTCAGCTTTTAATTCTGCAACTTAAATACTATGGTGCAAATTAAATAATATTTAAATACTGCGATATAAAGTAAATGTATTTTATGTTATGGAATAAGGGAAGAAGAGAGGGAAGAAAAATATACTTGCTATATACATTTGCAAACATATAACAAAATAAAGAATATGGAATACTCAGACAAATACAGTTCTCATTTCTGTAACTGGTCACATGGTAATAGCTGTATTTGTAGCAACTTTTCCAACTAGCCGTTCCATATTCCCTTTGCCTTCAGTAAACCTTAGCTTATTTTGTTTGTTCATTTGTTTCATGATTCTTTACATGGTGGGGTGACATAAATCTTCAATTCCTGAACGGATTGGACTGTTGCATTTTTCCGTTGACCTTATTTATAGGGTGTGATGATACTAGAGACACCCTAAGGATTATCCTGTGTTCTAAACATAGTTTTCCTTGCCTCCATTATGGAGTAGTAGTCCAATTTCTCCTTGGTAGTCAGGATCAATCATCCCAACCGTCAATTACATTTTCATTTGTTTATTTGGTGGCATGAGAGGCCCAAAGTAGCTGAGCAGCAGTCTTACCTTCCAGTCCAATTGAATTATTGTTGTATCTCCTGGTTGAAGCATTTCTCCCTTTGGAACTAAGACCCCAAGGCCAACAGAGCATAATGTCATGAGAACAGGAAGCAAAAATTATCCTAGTAGGTAAATAGGGTTAAAAGTATGGGATGCCACTCCCACCTCCAACTCTTAATTCCTGGACCCATGAATTCTGGCTAGCAAAGAAACATCACCATACTGGATTCTGACTAAGAACCCATACAACTTTCTAGAGAACCTTGTCCCAACCCTGCAAGGCACTGCTACCCAGTTTGCACTGTAACATTCCACTATCTTACAAAGCCAGCTGCTTCAGGATAGTGGGAAACATGGTAAGACAAAAAAATTCCATGAGCACAAGTTAACTGCCACACTTTTGCTGTTAAGCAAATTCCTGGATCCAAGAAAAGCTGTAAGAAATACGATGATGATAGATAAAACATTCTGTAAGTCCACCAATGGTAGTTTGATAGAAGTACTGCTTGCAAGGAAAGCAAATGCATATTCAGAGTGTCTATTCCAGTAAGAACAAATTGCTGCCTCTTCCATGATGGAAAGAGTCCAACATAATCAACCTGTCACCAGGTAGCTTATAATCATCCTCAGGGATGTTGCCATATCGAAGGCTTAGCATTGTTCTCTGCTATTAGCAGCCTGGGCACTGGGGGGTAGTGGTTAGAGCTAGGCTGGCTTTGATGAGTGGAAGTCCATGTTGTTGAGCTTATGCATAACTTCTATCCTTGTCATCATGGCCCCTTTGTTCATAAGTCCATTAGGCAATGACAGGGGTGCCTAAAGAAAGCAGCTGACTGGTATCCACAGAAGAAATCCTCTACATTTAATTATTAGAACTCTTCTCTGATGAGGTTAACCTTTGGTGAGTATTCACATGGAACACAGATATCTTCATATTTTTTGCTCATTCAGAGAGATTTATCCACATACCTGTTCCCCAAATTTCACTGCTGCCAGTTTTCCACTCATGTTTCTTCCAAGCCCCTGAGCATCCAGCCAAACCATTGGCCACAACCCATGAATCAGATTGTAATTCCACGTCTGGCCATTTCTCCTTCCAAGCAAAGTGAATAACCAGGATCACTACTCAAAGTTCTGCCCAATGGAAGGATTTCCCTTCACCAGGGACGTCCCAGAAAGTACTGCAGCTCTACACTTTAGGGTAGTTCCTGCATATTATGCAGAACTATACATAAATCAGTCTTGGTTTTTCTCTTCTTCTGTCAACTGATCACAGATTTATTCCTCAAGGGGCAAGAGTAAGAGGAGCAACCCAAAAGGTAGCAGAAGGGAAGAAATAATAAAGAGTAGAGCAGAGATTAATGAAATAAATAAATAAACAGAAAGCAATAAAAGCAATAAAGAGAAACAATAAAAAGAATCACAAAACCAAAAGTCTGTTCTTTGAAAAGATCAACAAAATTAAGTAAGAAAAAGAAAGAAGACACAAGTAACTAAAATCAGAAATAAAAGTGGAGGGAAGCCTGGGTGGCTCAGTGGTTAAGCATCTGCCTCCGGCTCAGGTCGTGATCCTGGAGACCCAGAATCGGGTCCCACATCGGGCTCCCAGCATGGAGCCTGCTTCTCCCTCTGCCTGTGTCTCTGCCTTTCTCTGTGTCTTTCATGAATAAATAAATAAAATTTATATAAAAAAAGAAATAAAAGTGGAGACATTACTACCAACATTACAGAAATAAAAAGGGTTACAATGGAATACTATGGATAATTGCGTGCCAACAAATTAGATAACTTAGATGAAAGAGAAAATTTTCGAGAAACACACTTATTACCACAATGACTCAAGAAGAAATTTTAAAAAATGGACAGACATATAGTAAGTAAAGAGATTGGATCAATAATTAAAAACCTCATTACAGGGATGGCTGGGTGGCTCAGTCTGTTAAGCACCCAATTCTTGATTTTGGCTCCGGTCATCATCTCAGGGTTCTGAGATCTAGCTCCACATGAGACTCTGAGCTGGATGTGGAGCCTGCTTAAGACATTCTCCCTTCCTCTTCCTCTTCCCCTTCTTCCCTAACCAGCCCCCACTGAGTAAAAGAGGATGGGAAAGCTCTTAACTCATTCTAGAAGGCCAGAATTACATTGATACCAAAGCCAGACAAAAACCACCAGAAAACTAAAGACCGATATCCTATGACTATCAATAAATAGTATTACCAATACAAAATATTAGTAATCTAAACATAAAATCATACTGAAAGGATTATACACCATCATTAAGTGGGGTTTATCTCAGGAATGTAAGGGTAGTCCAACATGAGAAAATCAATATACTACATCACATTAGTGGAAAGAATGAAACAAACCATATGATCATCTCAACTGATGCAGAAAAAGCATTTGACAAAATCCAACACCATTTCATAACAAAACACTTAGAAACCTAGGAATAGAATGAAAATTCCTTGACACAATAAATGATATTTATGAAAAACTACAGGTAACATCATACTTGGTGGTGACAGACTGAAAGTTTCCCCCCATAATACCAAGAACAAGACAAGGATGCCTGCTTTCACTACTGCTTTTCAACAGTGTACTGGAACTTCTAGTCAGAGCAATTAGGCTGGGGGGGGGGGGGTAGTATCTAAATTGGAAAGAAGAAGTGAAACTATCTCTATTCATAGTTGACATGATCCTATATAAAGAAAATCCCAAAGATACACTAGAAAAGAGAAAATATCAAAGCTAGTAAGTGAATTCAGGAAAGTTACAGGATACAAATACAACACATACAAGATACAAAATCAACACATAAACATCAAATGCTGCTATATGCCAACAATGAACAATCCAAAAAGGAAATTAAGAAAATAGATCAGCTGCAAAAATAAACTGCTGGGACTACATGAAAATAAAATGCTCTGTACAGCAAAGGAAACCATTGACGAAAAAAAAAAAAGGTAACCTACTGATTGGGAGAAGATGTTTGCATATGATATAGCTAATAAGGGGTTAATATCCAAAATATTTTTTTAAAAAAACTTATACAACTCAATACCAAAAAATCCTAAACAATCCAGTTTAAAAATGGGCAGAGGACCTGAATAGACAGTTTCCCAAAGAAACATACAGATGGCTAACAGACACATGAAAAGATTCTCAACATCACTAATCTTCAGGGAAATGCAAATCAAAACCACAATGAGATATCACCTTACACCTGTAAGAATGGCTAGAATCAAAAAGATAAAAATATAACAAGTGTTGGCAAGGATGTGGAGAGAAAGGAATCCTCAGGCACTGTTGGTGGGAATGCAAATTGGTACAGCCACTGTGGAAAACAGTATGGAGGTTCCTCAAAAAATTAGAAATAGAGCTATCCTATGATCCAATAATTCTACCACTGAGTATTTACCCAAAAAAAGTCCCCAAAATACTAATTTGAAAATATAAATGTGTCCTTATGTTTGTTGGAGCATTATTAACAACAGCCAAGATATGGAATCAGATTAAGTGTCTATTGATATATAAATAAATAAAGAAGATGTGGTGTATATATACACATATACATATATATATGGGATATATACATGCATATATATATATACACATATATCCCATTATATATATCCCATTATATATTATATATATAATGGGATATAACTCAGCCATAAAAAAAAGTGTGAGATCTTGCCATATGTGACAACATGGATGTGAACCCAGAGGGTATTATGCTAAGTGAAATAAATCAGAGAAAGATAAATATCAGGTGATTTCACTTATATGTGGAATCTAAAAGACAATACAAATGAACAAAGAAAAGCAGAAATAGACCTATAAATACAGAGAACAAACTGATGGCTGCCAGAGTGGAGGATGGTGGGGAATAAAATAGGTGAAGGAGAGTGGGAGATGCAGGCTTCCAGTTACAGAATGAGTAAGTCACAAGAATAAAAGTTACAACATAGGGAACACAGTCAATGGGAACTGTAATAATGTTGCATGGTGACAGATGGTAGCCCTACTTTTGGTGAGCAGAGCATAATGTACTGAGTTGTTGAAACACTATGTTGTATACTTGAAACTAACATAACATTGTGTATCAATTATATATGCAAGTAAAATAAGGAGGAGGGTAGAGGGGGAGAAGAAAAGGAGGAGGAGAAGAAGGAGAAAACAGGTCAGTTGTTGCATGGAGCCAGGGTTGTTGGGAAGGATTAATTACAAACGGATATGAGAAATATTTGAGGATGATGAAAATATCCTATATCATGATTGTAGCAGTGGTTATAAGAGTGTGCATTTGACAAAACTCAATGACCTATACATTGAAAAATTGATAAATTTTATTGTATGTGATTATACATTGAAAAGCCAATAAAAATAGATTTAAAAACAAAATGTATATTTAAGACCCTCTTTTTAAAATATCTGAATGCATAGAGAAATGTATGGAATGTTAAACAGCAAAGTATAAGATCCAGGAGATGGGTGGTAAATGACTTGCTTTTTTTTAATGCCTCTTTTTACTCTAAATTGTTTACAATATATATCCATTAGTTTTATAATCAGGAAAAAAACTATTTAAAAATATGTAAGAGCATGATGCACTTTAGATTTATTTCCATTTAAGAGTTAACATTTTAAAGTATTGGCACTTACCATGTGAAACAGATCAACTTTTGACTACGACAAATAAAGGGAGGTGTTAGAATATGCTGAGTTGGCATCAAGTACTTAATGCCCATTTTCACATTATATCTCATAAAAGTCTGTGTACTAGAACTCTATTTTTATATGGATACATCTGAAAAGACTCCAGGAACCTAGATCATAACTAAATATTTAAAGGCTATTTTCCAATAAAATTGTCCCGGTATGTTTAAGCAGAAATTTGGAAAGCTGTTTGGTTACCACAGGACCATCTAAATTTTAAATCAAGTCAAATAGTAACAAGATAGTTTTAATAAACCCAGTAAAAAAAACTTCAAGTGATGGAAACATGAAGAAGCAGGAGTTGGCATGGTTGTTGGTGATCAAACCCATGTTGTCCTTGATCTCATAAAGAAAGACCTCCTGGCAGAAAAGGAAAAGACATCCTGAGAAGTATTTTCAAGAACAGACTAAATGTTAAGGATCAGTGCAGATGACAGTTGAAAGGACAGAATTAGAAAACTAGATTAACTCATACAGATTTGGCATCAAATCCTGAGATTCTAGGATTTGTAGTCTAGTTCTGGCGAGGTAAGAGGAAGCACACCAACTAGATTAGGTAAAAATACAGGGAACTGATTACCCCAAGCACAGAGGCTGCCTAAGGAAGAACAGAGGTAGAGTCAAGAAGCTCATAGATAAATTTATAGGGTATTGATCCATAATGAATGGTTAAAGGAAAGGCATTCTGATTCCACCATACTGGTCAACGATGGGTCTTTGGAAAACTTCCCTAACTACTGAGGTAAAACAAACCTAAAATAGCTTCCATGTATAGAATGCTTACTATCTAACAAGCATTTTGTATACATTATCTTTAATCTAAATTAAATACCCAAGTTTACCTGTGAATTTGTGATGGTTGAAATAATTAGAACTCTCTACAGTAACTAAGTATTAGAGCGAGGCTTCAATCTCATGTGTTTCAGTAAAATCTCCAGGCTCTTTCCAGTCAGATGCTTCTTCTCCTTTCACTAAGCTGAGAAAACGAAGTCTGACCCTAGAAAGAAGAAAGTAGAAAGCAGAGAGTACCTGCTCTGACCCTTGCATATACCACATAAAACAAACTGACCCCAATTTGTTCTTTGGAAAAACTGTCTTCCTTTTCACGTAGAAACACTCGTGCCTAAGTTGACATTCAACAAAGATTCTCCCTACGTAAATTTACAATATACAGTTTCTCCTACAACCCAGGTCAGGTGAAAGATCTAAATACGAGTCTTAATTATTTTAAATTCATTGTCTTTCAATTATACAAAATAGGAAGGAAAAAAATTATTTCCTCTAGCTCGGTATTCATCTATGTATAAAATCGGGATAAGAATATCTGCTCCATAAAATGGTAAGAATTCAGTTACAGAATTTTTTTTTAAGTGCTTAGCATGAGCCTGGCATGCAATAGGTACTCAGGTTATGGCAGCTATTATTAATGTCACTTTTAGCCCTCGGGGTGGCCACCAATGGGACAATCCTTTAAAGTCAATATGGAAGAAACCACCAAAGTAACAATCAGATGAACCTGGCACAGTAGACCTGAGGCTCCTGCTATTATGAACAGCCCCCCCCAAGTCCCCCGCCAAGTCCTATTTCATCTCATTGGCAGCCGATATTTTCAGTTCTATCACCAGGTATTAGCCTCAACACAGTTCTTTCTGAATCCAACTTTCAAGCCCTCTTTCCTTTCCTTTTTGCCTTTCCTAGCTTGAACTATACCTTCCCAAATGGGTTACACTTCACTTATGAGAAAGGAAAGTGTCAAATAACTCATGCATGAATTAATCATTTTAATTATTTTTTTCATGTGTGTTTGCAAAGGCAAAAATGAGGATGTAAAGACGTTCCTGCCTGTGCTCACGACATCAGCACAGTCAACAGCAATTTGGGACACTTCTGAAGTATGTGTGTTGTGTGTGTGAGAGAGACAGACGGAGAGACAGAGAGAGAGAGAGCCAGAATTGCCTTGTTACCCTGAACATAGTTTTTCAAATCCAATGTGTGATACATTAGACCTTTCACTTTGAGTTTTTACTGGCAATGGTACTAGAACAACCTTCTGAATAGCAACTACTGCTGAATTTTAAAATCTTCCTGGCCCTACCCTGAGCCAAATTTTAAAGGTACATCGAGTTTGGCTCATTCAATATTCAGAAACCTTATCTTTTTTACTATACATTAATTTTACTACTACCAAACAGCATATGCAAGAACTACCATAAGGAGATAAGATTTATGCCACTCTATACTATTAAGAAAAAAAAAAAAAAAAAGAAAGGACATAGGTAAGTCTAAAGTACTAAAGGAAGACTTCTCAACCTCAGCCAAGTTTGATTTCATTTCATCCCCCTTTTCTCTTGAGAGACTCTTTGTTGCTCAGTCAAACGAACTATATAATTTTTAAAGGTTTTATAAAGTAATAGCCTCAATAAATTAGTTGAATATGTTTAAATCCACAGAAGAAAAGTCTTTAGTGTTTTAATCAAGTTTTCTACTAAACTTATCTATCCTGGTCCCATTAGTCCCTGCAAATAACTGCAGATTTTAGTCTCCACAAACACATCCTCTTGATTTACCACTGAGATTTCAGCATAGGAATGTTTCACATACAAGAATTTCTTCAGTCTCATCAACTGGCACACAGGAATTGCACATTCCAAGGAAGAAGGCGATATTTATTTTTTCAAACTCTATTCCAGCCAACTACCATAAACTCGGTTATTCTGAAGGCTCCTTGTTTCACTTTTATTTGGAGTCTGCCAACAGGTGACTGGATACTAGAGCACATTTGTCTACTCCTTGGGGATCCTTCTAATGGGACTATAACTTGGAACCAGGATTCCAAGTGGAAAACCCTCAGCCCAGAATCAGCAGCCCCTTCAAGTGCCTCTTCCCACATTCACACCGGGAGGTGGTGTTCCAAGGTGGTCTTAGCATTGCATTGGCCAGCTTATTACTGGATCAGCAGGAAGCTTATTAAAAGGAAAGAAAACTCAATGAGCATCAGGTATTCTGCATTGGGCAAACTAACATTGTAATGCGATGTCGCCTAAGGTCATTTGATCCTTTGAGATTTAAATGAAATTGGCTTGAGTCCCTATTCCACATCCTGCGGGATATGCCTAAACCTTCTCCAAGATCCCTGCAAAATACCAGTCTCATGTTCTCATGGTCACATCTAGCTTCAAATTCTTTTTTCTTGCTGGACTTTTGATCTCAGTTCATTTTGCTTGTATCTCATCTCCTATGGGCATTTTCTTTCCTCTGCTCCAGACCTGGAATTTAGCTGTTTGCCTCACCCACACCTCGCCACAAAACAAAAACAAAAACAAAAACAAAAACAAAAACAAAAACAAAAACAAAAACAAAACAAACAAAAAAAAACATGGCATTTCTACAGTAAGTAGATTTTCATGACGTTTCTATATGTGAGGGAGGTTACCACACATATAATTAAAAATAGTAGTGAATATTGATTATCCCTATTTTTTTAAACTGAAGTATAGTTGACAGACTGTATTTTATTAGTTTCAGGTGTACAACATAGTGTTTCTACAATTGTATACATTAAGAAATGCTCACCATGATAAGTGTAGTCCACCATCTATCACCATAAAAAATTACTATAATATTATTGACTAAATTCTCTATGCTGTACTTTTCATCCCCATGACTTGCTTATTTTGTACTGGAAGTCAGGACCTCTTAGATGAGTCAGAGTCCGTTTCCCTTTTGTTGTTCTCATTGTTGTTGCTTGTTCTTATGTCTCTTTGATGTCCTGACCTTTGGAAGTTTTCACAGGTCACAATTCTTGGTGGGCTTCCTTCTGATCTCTAATTCTTCTCCATCACCTCTGTTCTCGTCTATCTTTATACTTGTGTTTATTCTTATGCAAGCTTATTTTGCCTTAGTTCATTCAGGCTGCTGTAGTAAAAAATACCCCTAGACTGGGTGGCTTAAACAGTATTTACTTGTCACAATTCTGGAGGCCAGTAAGCTCAAGGTGTCAGCAGATCTGGTGATGAGAACCCACTTCCTGGGTCACAGATGGCTGTCTTCTCACTATGTCCCCACATGGTGGAAGGGAAAAAGGAGCTCTCTGGCATCTCTTTTATAAGGGCACTAATCTCTTTCATGAGGGCTGCACACTCATGACCTGATCACCTCTCCCAAAATCCCCATCTCCTAATAATCCCTCATCTCCTAATAATACCAATAATAGAGGTTAGGAAATCAACATATGAATTTGGAAAGCATACAAACATTTTACTCTCTGAATACATCATATTCCCATGTCCTCACTTTCCACATTATACTTACTTTCCTAAAGAAATAAACAGTCCTCCACTTCAGTTAAGGCCCTTTGTTACAACTATTAAAATACCTTAATTGAATTTTTAAAATTCTACTACATAACAATAAAAATAACAAAAGTACCACTTACAGTATTCAGTTGTGGGGTCCTTCATACTAAAACCGTTTCTCTTATGGTTCTATCTTCTTCTGGCAATGCCATCCCCATAAATTTCCTTCAAGCTCTATAAACCAGAAATACTAGTGTCCTGCAAGCATGTTTTTTGTTGTTGTTGTTGTTGTTGTTGTTGTTGTTTTTTTTTGCAAGCATGTTTTTGATTGGTTTTGTCTTGACAAGCCCCAGAGTTTATCTGTTTTTCATTTGAACAGTTTTATAGAAGGTATAGAAGGTTGCCACGGGTCAGGCAAGTCCCTATAGCCACACAGCTGGCATGATCCAACCATTTATCTACAGTGATTTGAGCACCTGACCCATGATCCCTGAAATTTCTTTTTTCTTTTTTCTTTAAATTTCTTTGTTCAACACATCTCTGGATTCTGGATTGTGATAATCTACCCACAGCTCTGGATGGATGGATGGATGGATGGATGGATGGTTGGATTCTTATGATAATCTACCAATAAGAGCTATGAAACTAATGCTTCCTGGGTCTGCCAAGATCATCTCTTATTTACCCAAAGCTGGCCTAATTTTACAAGGCTGAGGGAGGCTAACTTTACCCCCATGACACCCTCCCTCACTCCATTATCTCGCCCAGGTCTGGACTATGCTCTTATGTGTCAGCCAGCTCCCTTTAGCTTGTCTCATTTTAAGTATAACTTTTTCTTTTTTAACAGATGTCACAGGCCCAAATGCCTGCAGATGCCAAGTGGGTGACATAAAGGAGAGAAGCTGGGCAAATGGAGACATTAACCAGAGGAAAGAAGTAAGAATTCTCACCAAGGATGACTTCCATTGCTCAGCTCCAGCTGACTGCTGCATTGTGAGGTGCTGGGTCCAGGGATTTATTCAGTTTTTTTTTTAATTACTCATTTGAAAATGAGTATTTTTAAAAACTGTATTAGCAGAACAAAATATGTTTATGGGCCTAATTGTAGGACAAAGACAGCCAACGTGAGACTGCTGGCTCAGACTCATAAATCAAAAATCCCAAGAGCATGTTTCCCAGTGGTACAGACTGAACCTGCTGCCCCATTTTAATAATCTTGTCATCTTCAGGCTCAACCTAATCGTGCTAGCAGGACTGGATTCTGATCCTCCCACCCATGCCCTCTCAAATTGTCCAAATTTGCTCTAAGTAGCTCTGGTTCCCAATTTGCTTCTTTCATTAAACCCCTGGTTTTAGCTTTTTTTTTTTTTTTTTAAGATTGTATTTATTTATTCATGAGAAACATGGAGAGAGAGACAGAGACATAGGCAGAGGGAGAAGCAGGTGCCTCACAAGGAGCCCAATGTGGGACTCGATCCCGGGACCCCAGGATCAGGACCTGAGCCAAAGGCAGACGCTCAACTACTGAGCCACCAGGTGCCCCTGGTTTTAGCTGTAAGAGGGACTTCCCATAATATCTAGATATGATTTTTCTCTGAGGAAGTCATTTGCTTCCTTTCTGAGTTTTGCCCCTTGTCATCTGTTCCACGTTTCTGGGCCACAGTTATCGTTGCTATCATTCCTAATATAGTCACAACTAAAATATTCCTTTCTCCTGGTCCCACTTTTAAAAGCAATTACAGGAAATGTTTTTGGTTTTGGATATCTTCTTAGTTTTTCCTTTGTGATTTAACCTTTGCATGAAATAAAATTCACTCCTCCCAATTCAATGCATGTTTCTTTCTTCGTTTTTAAAAATTCTTTCTCCTACTAATACTTTTCTTACTGTATGAATCGAATCAATTTCCAAATTGATTTCATTCCTTCTAAAGTAATAATGAAGGAATAATAATAATAAAATATCTGAGCCCCTGGAGATAGTCCTATGGTTTAAAACTTTCTGAAAATTCCCTTTTAACTTCAGGGCTACAGTAATCACAGGGATGTTTCCAGACTTCAAGCCAAGATGGTAACATAGCCTCCATTCTAAGGGCCTCTGGGTCCTTATCCTTCCTTCACCTTTATGAGGAGCTTCGTATGAATCCACAAACAGGACCAAGACACTCGTGATTAAATAATCCAAGGAGAATTAAAAACCTACAGTATTTAGAAGACTTAACTTCAGGAATCTGCAGAGGAGACAAGGAAGCCAGCAGTCATCCCTCAGCCTTATTTTCCTTGATGTGGGATGAAATTAAAAATAAGACACAGAAGAACAGAATTAGGAACATCTGATTTATCATTACCAATTGAAGACAGGATAAAAACATTCACAGAGCAAAATGCCAAGCACACCTGTTCTGCATCCCCTCTGGAATTCAGCTGATTTGTATAGCTCAGCTCTAACAGTCTAATTCCAGAATCAGTGCTTAAAATGCAGTTATGTCAATAATATTAGGTCCTGCAACCAGCAAGTCAAGGATGGCCATGGTGGCTTCTCCAGGGTCTTCCTCTCTCAAGTTATATTTCTGCCCCTAAATATCACTTTGAATTTCTACCCTAAGGATCTCCCTGTGTCATGCATAATATATTGGAGGTTTGCAAATCTAAGACTTCCCTCTGTGTTTATCAGACAGAGAAAATAGGTGCAATGACGACTTGCCTAAATAAGATTTAAAAATTAGATTTACTCAGGGTTTTCTGATGGAAAATAGATTGGAGTAGGAGGACTGACCTGATTTATATCTCTGCCTTCATTTGCAGAAAGAGAATTTGGAGGACAGGACACTCCGTGCCAAGAGAAGCAACCTCCCTTGCCTGCTGATCCACATTAGAGCAGGCAGGAGAAGAAAAAGAGAGTGGAGTGCTTTCAAAGACAGAGACCATCTCATGTGCCATTTTTTTAAAATAATAAATTTATTTTTTATTGGTTTTCAATTTGCCAACATACAGAATAACACCCAGTGCCTTTTTTTTTTAACTGCCTGTGGCTCTTAGTAAAACAGTAAGCATGCCATAAAAACAGAAAGATAATTTTTAAACTAAGTTGAGAAAATGTAGATTATAATTCTTATAAACTCTGTATTGCAACTTCCAGAAATTTAGCTTCTATAGTTTCTAATGCACTCTCATAGAAGGACCATGAGGCAGAGAGGTATTACTTACTTTACACCCATCATTTCTTCTGGAGACACAGAAAAGAACAAGTTTGTTAGCATAGGTCCAAGAACTAGACCCCTTCAGATCCAATGTCTTCTCTCAAAATCTATATGGTTAACTGGATTAAAAATGAATTCCCATAAAGCCTGTGCTATTCTCTTTTTTCAATCTGACTATTACCTCTTTTATCATGCATACATCATATCTCTGAACATTATGCAAGGGAGAAGTTATCATAAAGATCATGGGTATTATCTCATACAGAAAACAATCACCATTTAAATTTTGTTATCCCGGGATCCCTGGGTAGCTCAGCGGTTTAGCTCTGCCTTCAGCCCAGGGCCTGATCCTGGGGCCCTGGGATCAAGTCCCACATCGGGCTCCCTGCATGAAGCCTGCTTCTCCCTTTGCCTGTGTCTCTGCCTCTCTCCCTCTCTCTCTCTCTCTCTCTCTGTGTGTCTATCATGAATAAATAAATAAATAAAATCTTAAAAAAAATTTTTTTGGTTATCCCTATAACACACATATCTTTACTAGAAATAGGATGGAAGTGTGTAAGAAATCTTCAGAGCTGAAATTCAAACCTACCATAAAGCTCTAAATTGGCCTGCTTTTCCAGCATCACCTTCTGGCTCACAGAGAGTCCTCCTTTCCTCCAATATCACCTCCTGTAGTTCCACAATCAAGCAAGAAATGTCAGGTGTATCAGAGCAAGAAGATGATTTTATGTTGACAAAATTAAGGAAAAAACAGCAATTTTTTCCCTGTTCTTTTTTTGAGGGTTGCAGGCACTTCATTCTTGGTGTCAAGACTCTATAGAGAAACCTTGATAATATTTAAAATAGTGGTGTGACTTTGAGTAAGGCACTCTTCTTCTATATATGTTTGTGCTCTCATCTATAAAATGATTTCAATTAAGTAATATCTAAGAGATGCTTCTGATCAACATTCAGGAGATGATAGTTACCCATCAGTTCTGTAAGAATACCAAGGAAAAAGTCTTCAGACAGATTCATCAAGGAAGGCTTCACAGAAGAAAAGAGCATTGCTGGTGGACCTCAGAGAATGAGAAGGCTTTATACACTGGAAAAACTTTCCAGACATAGGGACAAGATCAGTAAAAGTTGGGAAAAGGAAATACATGTACTTCCTAGATCTGCAGCGTCCTGCATGCCTGGTTGCTGCAAAAGAATTTTTCCATAGGCCCATTCTCTTTTACAAAAAATATATATGTAAAATCAAAGCATGTAAGCATCAATTTATATTTTTGTTAGAGCTTTCTTTAGCTGTAATTCAATACCATACAATTTAAATTGTATGGCATTTAAAATACTTCAAATTTTTTTAGTATATTAACAGATATGTCCAATGAATACATTTTAGAATATATTCAACAATCCACATCCTTTAGCTATCACTCCCAAATTCCATCATCCCCTTTACCAGCCATAGGCAACTACTAATCTACTTTCTGACTTCATAGATTGCCTTTTCGCACATTTCATATAAATGGAACCATAAAACCTGGATGGTAAGTGGCTTCTTTCAGTTAGTATAATATTTTCAAAATTCATCTAGTTGCATTGTGTATCAGTGCTTCATTCCTTTTAAAGCTATATAATATTCCATTGTATGGAAATATTACATTTTGTTTTCTCATTCATCAGCTGATGGATATTTCTTCTGTTTCCATCTTTTGACTATTATTATATGGAAATACCACATTTTATTTACTCATTCATCAGCTGATGGACATTTTTGCTGTTTCTGTCTTTTGACTATAATGAATAATGCTGTTAAAAAATATTCATGTATAAGTTTTTATGTGGACACGTGTTGCCATTTCTCTTGGGTATATACCTATGGGTGGAATTTCTGGTTCATGTGGTAATTCTTACTTAACTGTCGGACTATTTTCCAAAGTGGCTGCACCATTGTATAATCTCACCAGCAGAGAATGAGAGCTCCAGTGTCTCTACATCCTCACCCACACTTGTTATTATTTGTCTTTTGATTACAGCAATCCCAGTGAGTATGAAGTGCTGTTAAGATTTCTTTATGTATTCTAGGTACAAGTTCCTTATCAAATGTAGGATTTGTTCCCAATCAGGAGAAAAGTCAGATTATTAACACTGCAACATTTTAAAGAACAGAAACAAAAGTCTTCCAGTACAAGTTTATAAAAATTGTATTATGTCTGCAAAACACATCTGAGTTTCTATACAGCAATCATCAGATGGTTTAAACTCTGCTTTTTTCTAAACTTTCATTAAAGACATCACCAATGGGGGCACCTGGGTGGCTCAGTTGGTTGAGTGTCTGCCTTCAGCTGAAGTCATGATCCCAGAGTCCTGGCATGAAGCCCCATGTCAGGCTCCCTGCTCAGCGGGGAGTCTGCTCCTTTCTCCCTCTGCCCCTCCCCCTGACTGTGCTTTCTTTCTTTCTCAAATAAATAAAATCTTTTTTTAAAGATTGATTGATTCATTGATTTCAGAGACATAGTGACCGAGAGAGAGAGAGAGAGAGCAGGGGCAGAGCGAGAGGGAGAAATGAACTCCCTGCTGAGCAGGGAGCCTGAAGAGGGACTCGATACCAGGACCCTGAGATCATCACCTCAGTCAAAGACAGACGCTTAACCGAGCCATCCAAGCACCCAAATAAATAAAATCTTAAAAAAAAAAATTTAAAAAGACATCCCTAATGTTGGTTGATAATAAAATACATATGCAAAGATATATACATAGGTGCCTCTACAGAGAGGAACTTCTGACTATCCCTGCAAGATTGCATAATTTTATAAATCATGTTTTACAAATTCACATACTAGAATTACATTTCAAAAGGAGTCTTAGAAGACATCTGGCTACATGCTGTCTTCATTAAAAAGATGTTCTATGCTACAGAAAATGTGTTAGAGATACCCTCTACATGAAGTATGACTAGATAGTTCCAATCTCATATGATTGACCAATTAGTCGCTTCCAAAGAATGGATACCACAAATCCTGAAGATATATAAACACTGGCTAAACACTGGCTCATTAGAGCAAGCCATTTTCTTGTTAGCCTGTGGTCTCTGTTATGTGCTGAATGGTAAAATGTAATTCACTGGTCACTTTTTATGGACACCAAAAGATTTCATTTCTGAAAATACACTCAGGGAAGAAAAGGTGTTTTTAGATCACAGAATTCAAAAAACATAACTTTCTCTGTGTTCAAAGTTGAAAAAAAGTGCCACACTGCTCCTGTGCACTTTGTCTTCTGCCCTGACAGTTCTAGGTGGGTGCCCATTCTGATATTATCTTAAAATTCCCCTTCCTTGAGCAATGGAGGCTGAGTGCATCTGAAATAGTTGAATTCTACTCCACTGAGCTCAGCCACAGGCCCTGCATGGAAAGACCTGGGAAACATTAGCTTGCTTCTGGTCTGGCCATAATGAAAATAAATGAGGGCTTCAATTTAAAGTCGTTACTAAAAATTTGTTCTTTCCTCCATTCTAATTCTGAGACCCACTTGCAGCTAATTAGAACGGTTCCCAGCGTGATCGCCCAGCACACTGCTAGTGTAAACACCAACCATCTGAGTTTCATTACAATAAAGAAATCAAATAAACAGTGGACCAGAAAACAGTAGTTTGGGCATGGCTCATTACAGCACAATGCAGTTAACATTCCTCACTCAGGAAGGGAAAGAAGGCATCGGGCAGTGAGGCTGATGCCCAGCGCTTTCCATTCTTATTAACGATGTTAGTGGGGCTGGGATTATTTCTTACCATTAAATTTTTCTGGAGAAAGAAGAGGGAGTTTTTTGTTTTGGGTTTTTTTTTTTTAATGAAAAGGAAAAAGAAGTTCTCTCTGAACCTCGTAAACAAAGAGAAAAGGTAATTATTTGCTTTGGACTACTCACTGCTTCTCCAGTTCCTCATAAGATACGTTGTTTACAATTTAAATAAGGAAAAAAGAAAAAAGGAAGGGAAATACAGTGTCCATTAACCGGCTCAAGGTTTTTATTATTTACCTTAGGTATAAACAAATTTCTGCCAACATAGGCTGGGCATGACTATATGATTCCTAATCTCTCCCCCCAAAATAATAAGTAAACACATAAATAAGTGAAAGAATAACTCAAGTTATTTAGATATTTTACTCATCTCAATCCTACCAACTAATATTTGGAAATATTCACATAAAAAATAATCATTTTCAGGGTTCATCTACATTATTCAGCATGACCTTGGAACTATTAAAGAGAAAATAACCCCAAATATTTCTGTCTCAAAATTTTAACCCTGTTCTTTTCTCAAAAACCCAAGTATTTCTGTCTCTAAAATTTAACCCTGTAAAATTCCTAAAACATGAATTGAATTTGGTTCACAAACTCAACAGAGGTATGAATCCTTTGGTTATATCATATTCTGTGAAGAAAACATGAACCAACTCCAGCACCTTCCACCATATGCCTTGTATGTCTGTGATGTACAGAACTCACATCTGGCCCCTTTCCCCTGCACATGATAGAAGTCAGTTCGTCCCTAATGATAATGCAGCTTCAATGAAGCTAGTGTAGAAACACCTTTTATTTCCCCTCTTAGAGAATCTAGCTTTAGGTGTGCAAGTATCACACGGCTGGTATTTACAATTTTTTTCATTAAAATTGTTACAGACAGATTATGATACTTGTGGGAATGTATTCACTCAGAAGGTTCCAGATGCTTTGGGCAAAGATTAAAATACCTCTAAAATAGCCTCTTTATGTTCCCACTTGGACTACTCTAAAAAGCTGTTGCACAAAAGGACCCAAACCAAGAACCTAAACCACATGAATCAATAATTGAAGAAAAGTCACACACACACACAAAAGCAAATAGTATTCAAGCGAATCATGTTAGGAAAAAAGAACTAAATCAGTGGAACTAAGAGCTAAAATGCATGCTCTAACCTTGAGATTCATTTTAATCTGTGGAAGGAAACAATCACTCATCTCTTGGGGAAAAAAAAAAAAAGAATAAAGAAACAGGGAGGCATTTGTCTACAGCAGTTGCTTAGTAAGGAACTTCAGGAAAAAAAAAGTATGCCTTCATATAACAATTTAAAGTATTGTTTTGGAATTAATTGTCTATTAATCATCCATAGGGTGAAAGAAAATTAAAGTCAAGGAAAATAAAAGTAAATGTCTGGAGAAACTAAAACTAAACCCAGAAATTTTTAAAAACTGAAAGCACTGTCATTTCACATTTTTTGATAATTTGCATAACCTGCTTCACCTCGGAACACTCTACTTAGGTCATCTGTTTGTTAGATGCCAAATCTATTCACTGAGTTTTCAAGTGGAATTTGTATACTTTCATGTCCATGTCTGTAAAATGAGAGACTGGGATGAGATCACTGGGAGAGGCTGTCCAGCAATTACAGCTGAGAGCCAGACCCTCGCCGACAGGTAATACACGTGTCCCACTCTGAGCAGCAGTCGTGGTCCTTTGCTGGTCAGGGTGTGGTGTGACGGCACCAGCACTGACCAACCTGCTTACAGCCACTGTCATGTTCAGTGGAGTTGAATGGGGACCCTATTGCTCCTTTGGAAGTTCCCTTTGCATACACATTCTCTCAAGACTGGAAGAATGCTGGAAATAGTCTAATAATTTCATGAATACCAAAAGGATGACAATCATGCTATCCTTTCATTTTACTTTGCATTGGATAGAATTTTTCCTTTCAGAAGGAAAAATTAATTATTTTATTATTAATTTTTCCTAACAGGATGACATAGTCCAAATGTAGCTCACAGAATTGTGATAGAACATTAAACCAAGCAAATAGGAATGGACTGCTTGGCTCGCTTTGTCATGCCTCTTACGAACTGTCTACAGTGTGTGAGGCCTTTAAGAGTATTATTTTATACTATCTTTGCAACTATGCTATGGGATCCACAGTTCACACACAATGCCACTGGAAAAACAGGGACATGGATCGGCCTGTGTGTTTCTCAAAGCGGGGAACTGGAGGAGATGGGATTTGAAACCAGGTTTCACTTTACTCTAAAATCCGTGATCCTCCTTCTACCTCGAGTATATTTACTTTATTATTTTTTTAATTTTTTTATATTTCCTTTATTTTACTTTATTTTCCAGTGTATAAATTATAAACTTTGCCATAAACTAGGTTTTAGAAATAAATACACTTAATGCATTTTAGAATATAAATATACTTAAAGCAAACTGTATGATGGAAAGTACATACAGTTCTGAGGTATAGTGACCCTCATTAGAACATGCATTAAAGCATGCATATTGTAGCAAATAAAACAGAAAAGCAGCTATGTTTAATCTCAGAAAACTAAACCATTGAACTCTACAGGTAGAAATTCATTTTTTTATGGCTCAGTTGATAGAACATGTGACTCTTGATCTCATGTTGTGAGTTCAAGACTCATATTAGGGATGAGGATTATTTAAAAATAAAATCATAAAAAAAAAGAAATGAATTGTTTAAACCTCAGATTGTTTTTCTTCTGCCACATGGCATGTTCATGGAATGTGGACCCCTGCAGCGATAGGTTACACATAAACCAAAATAATCTAAAGGAAGTGTAACTCACCTAAAACTTTTCTAGGGAAAACAAAGGGAATGAAGAACTGATTCGCAGATTATTCTGTGTTCGGGATTATTCATATGTCTCTCGGAAAGTCACTGAGAAAAACTGAAAAGGAGATAACACATTATAAAATGTGGCTGAAAAGGAAAAGAAAGATTTTTTTTGTTTTGTTTTAATCTGTGTTCAGCCACAGAGCAGTTGCCTGAACTTTGGTATGATAAAGTACTTATACCTTCTGCTATTTTTTATCTGTAATATTGAGGTTTTGAGCTAAGATTTCTCTCGTATCTCTGATGCTCTATTAGACTGTGAACCATAAAAAAGAACCTCAATGGTGTCCATCATGATTTTAATGTAGAATCTAGGCTTCCTCTGGTAGAAGGCAAATTCTCCTGGCTCTTCAAATCATGTATGTCCCTGAAACTCATTTTAATTGTCCTAAGTCCACTCAAGGCAGGAAAGCAACAGATACTACCAGAAGCTTACAATAATCAACTTTAGAAGAATGTGTGTATATGCACACATGTGTTCAGGGTGTGTGTGTGTGTGTGTGTGTCCAGGAAAGGTCATAAATTTGACCTCCGGGAAGCAGCAAAGGTTCCATCCACAGAGCCTGCTGTGACAGCATCTGGAAATTCCTCGCTAGGGTCAGTGGGGAGACATTCTCTGTTTACTTTGCTTTCGTTTTATACCCATGTGGTGTTCAGCATATCAATAATATATTTCAATCTCATCATGAAACCCTTTAATGATTTACTTTTCAAACCTCTCAGGCCCATCTAGCCACAGGAAAACCCATTCCTTTTGTTACAAGCTGAAAGGATGACAGTCAAAACACAGACAGAAGAAAAAGCACTGAGTGGAATCTTACCTCGCTCCTCCCGCTCCCCCACAGTAGCCATAGCTGAGCTTTCCACGTCTGGAAAGAGCATGGGGAAGGCTGCTAACTTCCTGTAGCAACTTTTTCTATAAGTGACACGTGTAGAAACACATGGAGTTTTTACATGATTGGCAGTATTCACCGAAAAATGTTCTGCAAAACTGAATGTGGCAATAATTAGTTCTGGGACTCCTTAGAGCACTACTGCCTACAAAATTTATAGACATTTTCGTATATTTCATACTCTCCTGTGTAGATCACGCCAAAAGTTCATTTAATTCCACACTATTGTTAGAAATCCTCTGAACTTTAGTAGGAATCATTTGTGTGAGGATTGGGGTGGGGTTATGTTGTAGAGGTTTGTGGGATGAATGGGTGGTGACTTGGTGGAGATGGACACTTGGAGGCAGGAGATGACTGCTTCAGTGTGAGAGCAGGAAAGCACCAGAGGAAGGAGGATATAAGTCTTACTGTGGAGAGGAAGTTTATCATAAGAAAGGATGACGACATTAACTCCTCTACTATATGGAGTGAGCATATATGGAGTGAGATATATGGAGTATGTTACTGATGCGCTTACCATAGCTTTTAGGGACAGCGGTCATTCAACTGATCAATCACCAAGACAATTCTCGATGACTGACCCTAGTATCCCTCTGAGTGCCCAAGTCAAAACTTAGAGTATCATCTTTGTCTCATTCTCTCCATTCACCCTCTGGGTCTAGTCACTTTCCATGTCTGTCGATGCTCTCACCTAGAATTTTCCCAAATCAGTTCAAGTCAGTCTCCCACACAGCCATCGTGGTCCCCAGGACCTGGCCCTATGAGGAGCCTAGATATTCCCTATGCTCCTACACACTCTTGTATATAGCTTTTTTTCTCTACAATTGAGACAGAGCAACCATATTTAAATGCAATCAAACTGTGTCACCTACATGCTTAAGCCCTTCTTTGTTTATAGAGGTGCTCAATAAATATCAGATGATTTTAATGGAATAGCCAATGTTCTTGTAAAGGTGGCTGTGTATGAAACAAAACATTAATAACATTTTCATCTACATTTGAAATTAAATAGGGCAAGCAAAGTGAAGCAAAGAAAGAAACATTTATTAGAAACTTATTATGTACCTGTTGTGTCCATACATGATTTTATTTGACATGGGAACCTTTCAGCGTAGCCTTCATTACTTTCATCTTGCAGATGAGAAAACGGAGAGACTAAAACAAAAAGACTAAATGTTTTGCTTTCATAGGGTTACACAAGCAACAAGTGTCAGGGCCAGAATGGCTGCCTATTCCAATATTGTTTTATTCCATGCTCACTCCATATAGTAGAAGAGTTAATGTCCTCATCCCTTCTTATGATAAACTTCCTCTCCACAGTAAGACTTATCTACTCCTTCCTCTGGTACCTTCCTGCTCTCAAACTGCCTCTCCTGCATTCAAAAAGGAAAAGGGGTTTGAAGCAATAATCTCCTGCCTGCAGTGTCCATCTCCACCAAGTCACCACCCATTCATCCCACGAACCTCCACAACATAACTCCACCCCAATCCTCACACAAATGATTCCTACTAAGGTCACCAATGACACCCTTGCCACAGAATCAGAGGATCCTTTTCAGCCTTCCTCTGTCATAAAGTCTCAAGAGCAAATCATACCTTCACTGTTTTCCTTACATAAAAGATTATCTTACCCCAGAACCTCCTGATTTTCTCCTTCTTCCATCCTGATCTCCACTTCTCAATTTCCTTATGGGCTCACTCTCCTCACCACAGCTTTTAATTCCTGGGAGCTTCAGTCCGTTATGTCCTCCCTTTGCACACTCCTGATAAGATATTTAATATACTACAGCACAATCCTAAGGGTCTAAGAATAATTTTTAACACATTCCTTTCCCTCATATCACTCTGTATCCACTTCCATTACGTAGCTCTAGTAGGGATTTGAACTCCTAAACATCTTCATAATCCACAGACTTATTTCAATGTCTGTCAATTGTGGGGTACCTTGTTATTGGGGAGGATGAGAGCATTAAAAATAATAATAGTTTTATATATTCCTTTGGCCCCTAGAGAGGAGAAGGGCAAAGGGCTAGATCTGAACCAGATCTGCGACGATCCTACACCAGTAGCTTTAAAATACTTTCCAATAGATCATATACAGTTCCCTGAACTACCTCTGTAATCTCTGAGCACAGTCAAGAAATCAAGTTATAACATAGGTGCTCTATGGACAGAAACTGGAGAAAGCGAATGAGGCTATTTTTAAGAAGATCCTGCACTATAAACCTAGGCACAGGGATTCTGCTGAACATATATTCCCTTTGGTTTAGGTTTTCCCAAAGCTTGAGAAAAGTAACCTCACCTACCTATCAGGTAAAGAGGCCATCAGAACAACAGCCTAATGTCCAATGCTGCGACTGCCTTCAGCATTGTGTTCTCATATCACATGCTCCACTGTTCCCAGAGGCAGAAGAAAAGTGGAATAAGCAAGGAGAAATTTGTGGCCAAATTTGTGGTCAGAAAGGAAATTATGTTGCTATAAGGCAAAGAAGACAAGAAAGGAGCAGGATTTCCGGCCTGAAAAGCTAACACCATGTTTAAGAACAATTCTAGGCAGACAGAGTTGAAAGAACTGGGGCAGAATGGGTGAAAGCTCTACTAAAGACTTGGTGGACAAAGAATACTGAACTCTGATCATCCTTGTTACAGCCTGTTCATGAAGCAGAGATTCCACACACAGGAGCAAGGCAAGAAGACTGAGGGCTCCGACACCTGCCAACCCAACAGTTTCACTCTGGAACACGTGGGCTATTGCCTTTTCCCCCAACTCTAGAGCAGGCATGTGAAGGTTCTGTCAAAGTGGTTCAGGAGAATAGGCAGTCCACAAAAACAGAGAGCTCTGTAACTTTACCTAAGGGGACTGAGGTTGTATGGAACAGACTATAGGGAAATTCATGCCTGAAGACTCTGTCAAACAAGGAAGATGTTAGTGGTGAGCCATTAAGAGGACACTGATAGGTTCACATTAACAGCAAGTGAAACAACAGACCACGAGACGTTTAACAGAGAGGAAAAGACAGTTCAGAATATTCCTCCTAGAGCTGGAGCATGCCTCAAACACTGCAAATACACTAACCTGGAAAAGATGCTTGAATTTAACTGGTCGAGTTGATGGAGAATTTAAGCTTGTGGTTGAAAACAACAGAGCAGGGGCAGCCCTGGTGGCTCAGTGGTTTGGCACCACCTTCAGCCCAGGGTGTGATCCTGGAGACCCAGGATCGAGTCCCACATCGGGCTCCCTGCATGGAGCCTGCTTCTCCCTCTGTCTGTGTCTCTGCTTCTCTCTCTCTCTCTGTGTCTGTCATGAATAAATAAATAAAATCTTAAAAAAAAAAAAGAAAAGAAATCAACTAGCAATCAACTAGCAATTAGTGGAAGCTAACAGCTGGGTGTGGTATCAATAGAGGCAAAGCAGCCAGAAGCTTAGTGGGGAGGTCAGGGAAAGGGAGAGACATAGAGAGTCTGGGTAAAACCATAATCATCCCTATTGGTCAGGGAGATTATGCACATGCCCAGAGCTGCACTTCGAGGAGTGGCACCAGAGGTTGCTTGTTGTGGAGGAAATAGGCTTTTCTGAATAAATCTAGTAATAATTATAATCATGTATAGTGTTGGCTTTGTAACATATACACAAGCATACTACATGTCATGATAATAGCACTGAAAAAGAAAGAAGACTATAGAGGAATACAGCTTTATAAGAGTAAAGTTTCTATATCTCACTGGAATATAATGATTATAAATTTGAAGTAAATTGAGGTAAGTTGAGAATGTATGTAAGCCTTAGAGGAGCCACAAAGAAAATACACTTTTAACATAGTTTAGAAATTACTAAAGAAAAAACAGAAATTATTAAAGGAATTTAAAATTTTATTGTAGAAAATATCCACTTATTGCAAAAGAAGGCAGTAAAGAAGGAATAGAGAGGAACGAAAAAATTCTTGTGGCATTCAGAAGACAGAGAAGCAAAATAATAGAAGTGAATCCATCATATCTTTAATATCATTACATGTAAATGGTGAAGTAATCCAAGCAAAGCCAAGGTTATCATACAGAAAAAAAAAACACAATTATATGCTGTTCATGGAAGATACACTTTAGATTCAGAGAGGTAAGTAAAAGAATGAGGGGAAAAAAAAGAATGAGGGGACAAGGGTATACCATACAACCATCAACCCTAAGAAAGCAGAAGTGCTATACTAATATATGTTAGTATACAAGTATCAGGCACAATTTAGAAGAAAAAAAATATTTCTCAATATATGGAGGGACATTTTATAATGAAAGAAAGATCAATCTATCAGGAATATATACAATTATAAATACATGTGTGCCTAACAAGAGAGCCTCAAAATGCATGACATGAAAAAAATGATAGAATTGAAGGGGAAAAAACAGTTCAACAATAATAGTTGGAGACTTCAATATCTGTTCAAATAGTGGGTAAAACAGCTTGGCAGGAGATCAACAATGTGATAGAAGACCTGGGGTGCCTGGGTGGCTCAGTCGGTTAAGCATCTGACTTCAGCTCAGGTCATGATTATGGGCTCCTGGGATAGAGCCCTGCATCAGGCTCCCTGCTCCACAGGGAGTCCACTTCTCCTTCTGTCCCTCCCCCTGCTAGTGCACGTGCTCTCCCTCTCTCTCTCTCACACACACACACTCATTCTCTCTCATTCTCTCAAATAAATAAATTTAAAAAAGAAAGACCCGACCAACAACATAAAGCAAATAGACCTAATAGACTTAATAGAACATGTCCCTCAATAGCAGAAAACACATTCGTTTCAAGTGCATATGATATATATGATATATTCTCTGGGATATATTATATGTTAAGTCATAAGTCAAATCTCAATGAATTTAAAAGAACTGAAATCATACAAAGTATATTTTCTAACTATATTGAATTAGGCTAGAAATCAATAATAGAAGAAAATTTGGGAAATTCACAAATATGTAAAAATTAAATAACAAGCTAACAAAGAACCAATGCATCAGAGAAGTCACAAGGGAAATTAGAAAATACTTTGATATGAATGAGAAAAAAATGCAAAATACTATAACTTACAGGAGGAATTTAAAGCAGTGCTTAGAAGGAAGTTTATGATAGCAGTATATGCTTTTATTAAAAATGAATAACCTCAAATCAATAACTGAATCTTCCAATTTAAGTAAATGAAAAAAAGAAAAGCAAACTAAACCCAAAGTGAGCAAAACAAAACAAAATAATAAAGAACAGGAATGAATGAAACAAAAGTAGACAAAAAAAAAAAATTTAAGGTAATCAACAGTCCTTTAAAAAGATCAGCCAGGTTAATAAAACTTTAGCTAGACTAACCAAGTAAAAAGACTCAAAATACTAAAATTGTAAAATACGAACAGAACACAGAGGCTGTACTTTTGAGAGTAGATATTGTTCAAAGATCCAGGCAGAGAGGGAAATCTGAACAGGTTGAGGACTTCATACATGAAGGTAGGGTCCAGGAAAGGGCATTGGCAGTTTGAAAACCAACTTTTGACAATTTTATAGGCTCTGGGGCAAAAAGCTAAGGAAAGGATTCAAACATGGAAACTGAGACAGAAATTCCTGTTCCAGACCCAGCACCAAAGGAAGGGCAAAAGCAAAGACAATTCACAAATTCTGGACCAGACAGGCCACAAATGAGACATGAGGCTGCTACCCCAAATATTAAGCTGGAGCTCCTTTAATCCCTAATGCTAAGATCAGGACTTACCTAAACACTTGTGCAATTAAAAAAACAAAACAAAAAACAAAACAAAACAAAACAAAAAAAAAACTTGTGCAATTGACATTGGGTTAAGTGGCCTCTGCCATTAGGGTAAATCAGCTTTGAATGCTGGGAAGTGTAAAATCCTGGACTTGAATTGTGACCACTGTTTCTCTCTCATTCATCTCTCTTTTAAAGGGAGTCACTTCTATGCAATGACACAAAGGACAGAACTATATATATATGGATAAATAATTTCTGCAAACAGAAATTTATATATATTCCAAACTACATATATAATTGATTTTTCCTTAGAAAACCTTTATATTATATTATATATTATATTTATTATATTTATTATATTTATTATATTATTATATTATATTATATTATATTATATTATATTATATTATATTATATTATATTTAAGGGTAAAGAATGTAAGAGGTTATAGTTTGAGATGTAAATTTTTATCCAGAATAGCATACTACATTCTGTCTGTAGGTCAATGGTTCTCAAACAAGGCTGTATCCCAGATTTGTCAGGAAGTTTGTTTTGGTTTTAATACAGACTCCTACCTCCTAATGAAAGCAGGCATTTTTTGAGTTCTTTCTATGTACCAGGCAAGTATAAGTGTTATTTCTATGCTACAGATGGGAAAATTTAGGCAGCGAAACTAAATAACTCCACGGTTACCTAGCTAGTAATGGAAGAGCTGGAATCCACACCAAGGCAGTCTGGCTCCAGACCTGGGCACCACACTGGCATATCCATCAATATTTCAGGGAAGGAGCCCAGAATGTTGTATGTTTTGAAAAGTCCTAGAGGATACTCATGCTCATCTGGACTTGGGAACCACCGTTCTGGCACATTTCTGTTTGAAAGTGCACTTACAAACAGATTGTGGTTCTTCTAACATCTGTGCTAATATTGTATTAAGTGTTAGGCATTTAGGGAAAAGGCTGCTTTAATTTGTTTTAGAAGGTTTCGACATAGCTTCATAAGCAAATTACTTTAATAATATAAAAGATACCAGTGTGCCAGAAATATATCTCACTTGAAGAATATGAACGGTACTGATAATGACTGCTAAAACTTATGGTAAAACATTGGGCTGAGTGCTTTATATTTACTCTCTGTAATTCTTACAGTATTGTCACCCTTATAAGATGATAAAATTGAAGCTGTGGAAAGGTCCAAAGTACAAAGCCTAGATTCGAACTGCCCTACGTTGATTACAAAGTTCTTCTTTTTTTCTCATTTAGCCTGAAGACATCCTCTTCATATACTGAGTGTGAAGCAGCATCTTACAAATCTGTATCTGTGCCCATTTTAACTTAGCTCCTCCTTTGGATAATGGCATGGGACAATGGCCCAGTACTTTCTACTGCTAAAGCCAGTTCGGGTTCTGTCAGGGGACTATAATTTTCCTCTGAGTCCTACAGTTTCTGATAAATATAAGTAAAAATAATTCTGTTCTTCATAAGGTTGCTGGGATAGGGGATCCCTGGGTGGCGCAGCGGTTTGGCGCCTGCCTTTGGCCCAGGGCGCGATCCTGGAGACCTGGGATCGAATCCCACGTCAGGCTCCCGGTGCATGGAGCCTGCTTCTCCCTCTGCCTGTGTCTCTGACTCTCTCTCTCTCTCTCTCTCTCTCTCTCTCTCTGTGCCTATCATAAATAAATAAATATAAATAGAAAAAAAAATAAAAAAAAAAAACTTTAAAAAAAAAGGTTGCTGGGATAGTAAAGAGGGGATTAGGGCAGCCCGGGTGGCTCAGTGGGTTAGCACTTGCCTTTGGCCCAGGGCCTGATCCTAGAGACCTGGGATCGAGTCCCGCATCGGGCTCCCTGCATGGAGCCTGCTTCTCCCTCTGCCTGTGTCTCTGCCTCTCTCTCTCCCTCTCTCTCATAAATAAATTAAAAAAAAATTTTTTTTTAAAGAGAGGATTAACACAATTGTACTCTGGAAGAAAACCAAGAAGAGATTAGTAGGGTGTCAAATTAAGGAGCTAAAGAGAATCGTGGCAATGTAGTATGATAAAGTTAGCAATGTAGCATGCATTACTCTAGCAAATAAAGGAAGAAACTTTCCTGAGTTAATAATTACGTGACTCTTTGGGTCCTATGCTAGAAGAGACTCAAGTAAATAGAAATATACGCACATTTAAGTGTAAAAACCAGCTGGTTACACTCAAGATTTCTAGTCCTCACTCAGTTACTGTCACGTATTAGTTGGCCTCAGGCAACTTATTTAGCTTCTTTGTATCTCAGACTCCCTAGCTATAGATCATGAATGCACCAATATATTTTATATTCCTTCTTTCCAAGTCCAAATAAAAATGAGTCATCTATATTTAAATTAGAAGTCACAAATGAGAATAAAAAGGATATCACCATATGCCATGTTTCCAAGAACCTTAAATCCCGGGAAATCAAGTAAGTCAAATGATATGAGGGACTTATCTAAGTTTGCAGAAGCCCAGAAAGACCACCTTGACTCACACTCCAGAAACCATGCTGAGCACCCTCTCCATTTAGAGTGAAAAAAGTATATATATAAATATATTTATAATTTATTTTATAAACATATTTTATATATTTTTATGTTTATATGTCTATATCAGAAGAGCAATGCTAAACTAAGATCCTCCTTGGTAGACTATTTATAGGTGTTGATAAGACTTTTAGACATCATCAAGGAAAGAATAAAATACTTATGAGATTCTTCTGAATGTTGCATAACTAGAAACTTGAATTCTTAGAACTTGAAGTGGGAGTATATATAAATTTGTACAACCTCTTTGGAACACTGTTTACTTTTATCTTTTGAAGCTAAACATATGCATAGCATATGGCCCATGTATGTGTCCTGGCAATGTTCTAATCCTTGATCTGGGCACTATTTACATGGTTATACTCAGTTCGAAAATCTATTAAAGTTATAACTTAAATGTTGAGACTGTTTCTATCTATTTGTTATACTTTTTTATAACTTTTTTTTTTTTTATCACCAGTCGTCCAACAATTTCCCCACAATAACTATCCTTCTGCATTGTGTTTGCTGATAGGAGTTTGTTGTCTCCGTTCCTAATTCTCTGAACTAGTTGGAAAGCAATTGTAGGTCGTTTCAAACATTAACGGTGACTAAGGTCACTTATAAAGCAAGCAATCTTATTTCTGCCACTCATAATATTCCACTCTATCTTGTAGCAATCAGTCAAGGCAAACTGTCTTCCTCCAGGCAATTTTGATGAAGTCAATCCTGCTCCTAGCTTCTGGAACATTTGACAACCATAATCCTATATGTCCATCTCATGTCCCTGAACACAGTGAAGAGTTTATAAATAGGCACATACCCCAAGTTAGGCCAGTCAAAGCCAGCAAAATTTCCAAAGCCTTTGTTTGATCTCTCAGAAACTTCCTTTCTCACTAGACACACGTGAGGGAAAATAAAGCTTCAGAGTGAAAAAGAACTGTCAAAAATAGGAAGTGAAGACTTCAGTCAACACCACATAGAGTCAAGTGTTGAATTTAATCATGGGTGAAACTAGACCTCTGGTAGACCTTTCTAATTATGAGAGACAACAAACTACCTTTTGTCTCAAGACCATTTGTCATGGATATTCTGTCTCTAACATAGACTTCCCTTCAACAATCCCCATAAATACTGTGTTTATTTTAGAAGGTGTCTCCTTCTGACAGCCACTTCCACCTACTGTATCGGAATAAGCTCAAGCATGTTGAGAAATAAGATGGAATTCCCAGGAGCTTTGTCTCTGAAATTCTCTTCCAAGCTGAGGAAGGGCAATCAATGTCCGGGTGACCACACAATCTTCTTGGCATATGTCCTCTTGTCCTCTGAGAGGACCCTTTTCTAAAGCCCTCATGTTCCTTCCTTTGGCCATCACCAGAGACTAACACAGAAACACAGCAATGCAGAACTCCCCTTACCTGCCAAATGGCAGGCCCTGAGTTTTGTGATCCAGAGGGTAAGGAGTCGTGGTGGGGGAGAGAATCCATCTGGCTGCTGATGGCATGTAAGCCAAGTTAGTGGAGCATAGATCCACACAGAAGAGGAAAAAGACCCTTAATAAATCTCCGATTCAGAAATATATACTAAGCATCTCTTCCTTAGAGCTTAGAAGCCAGCCTGTACCTCCTGAAGTTTGGAAACTTTATCATTGGTAGAGGCAGTAAATAAATTCTCCTAGATGCTGCCATTAAGGAGTTAAGAAACACCCTGGCTTTTTTTTTTTTTTTTCTTTTCCTTCTTTCTCTTTGGTATTAAGATAATAAAAGGCACACATTTTAAAACTAATTTACCCTCTAAAAAAATTAAAGCATTTTTACCACTGTTTGCTTTTCTAGTTTCTTTAATTTGGGTAATTGCTTAGTCAACTTTCAAAAATATATATTCTGTCTTAAAAAAACAGCCAAATATGACGGATCACCTTCATTTTCATTTCAGATTTGGCATGCTGGACCCAGATTGTGTATTCTTTCCATGGCGCCACACCAGCGTCGGATACTTAATTAATTTCCTTTCGTTTGTGCAGGCTTGCACTTAAAGGGACAGTGTCCCATTTTGATGGCTTGCTTTTGGCTGAAGTTCAAAAGTATCACTTCTTAAATCTTTTTTTTTTCCCCCTTCAAAACTTCCCAGAGTGCTATATAGAAAAAAAATAAAATAAAATAAAAACACCCTGGTGTTTTTCTCCACCCTCACCCTTCTCTACACCACCATCTCTTTTACTCATATTTATTTTTTATTTAAACCAATCTTTCCTTAAAAAAAAAAAAAGAAGAAGAAGAAGAAGAAAGAGAGAGGATAGACACAGAGAAGGAATCAATGAAAGAAAGTACAAGATGTGCACTCTCTTATTCCACCACCACCCCCAACCGGCCCCCCCTCTCCCCATGTTTGCTTTCAAGGCTGGCAGTGAGGCTGCACTTCATGATGATGTCAACTGGTCAGAATCATCGGGAATGATCAAAGACTTTTTGAACATTAAGATAATATCTTCTCACCACAAAGGAAGACCTGCAACCTTCTCATCATATATTTCACACCATCCTTATGGTAAAACAAAATGTTCTTAAAGACAAGTGATAGCCAGGTACATTTGGGAGCAGTCTGGCATTTGAGAGGAAGTTGAGGGTACTAGAGACTGGTAACACCAGAAAACATGCTTGCATTATGCAAGTTTTTTCCTATTGGAATCTCCTTGATCATTCAGCATACCAAGTTATTCTAGAACATAATTTCCTTGTTCATATGTACCATACACCATAGCATTCAGTAGATCAGATCCAGCAATTTTATATACTGTGCCCTGAACTAAAAGAACACATTTTTGGAGTGCCTGGGTGGCTCAGTCAGTTGAGCATCAGCCTTCACCTCAGGTCATAATCCCAGGGTCCTAGGATCCAGCCCTGCATGGGGGCTCCCACTCAGCAAGAAGTCTGCTTCTCCCTCTGCCCCTCCTCCCCCTCCTGCTCATGTACATGTGTGCTCTCTCTCGCTCTCTCTCTCTCTCTCTCTCTCTCTCTCTCAAATAAATAAATAAATAATCTTTTTAAAAAGCCCACATTTTTAACAATGGATTGTTGCACAGCGATAGCTTTTTCCCAGCTCTAAACCCAACTGTCTGCCCAAGGAAGGGAGGTGGGGATGAAATATTTAATCCCCAGCCTGCAGAAACTATATACATAGCATTTTCTATGGAGAATTTAACTTTTGCCCAGTTCTGAATTTCATGTTTCTATTCCATTGTCTCTATGGCCCAATACTGGTAGATTTCAAACATTTCTCTCTCTCTCATTTGTTTCCATTGTGGTAAAATATACAAGGCATGATATTAACCATTTTACTCATTTTTAAGTACTTCATTGGTATTAAATACTTTCACATTATTGTGCAACCCTTACCACCATCTATCTCTGGAACTTTTTTCATCTTCCCAAACTGAAACCATGTCTCCATTAAACAGTAACTCCCCTGGCAACCACCCATCAGCTTTCTGTCTCCGTGAATTTGACTACATATTCTTGGTCCTCATGTAAGTACAATCATAAAGCATTTGTCCTTTTACTACTGGCTTATTTGACTTAGCATAATGTTTTTAAGGTTCATCCATATTGCAGCCTGTGTCAGAATCTCCTTCCTTTTTAATACTCAATAATATTACATTGTCTGTATAGACCACATTTTGTTTATTTATTTATCCACAGATGCACACTTGGGTTTCTTCCACCTTTTGGCTACTGAGAATAACACTATGAACATGGGTGTCCGAATACCTGTTCCAGTCCCTGCTATCAGATCTTTTGGATACATGCCCACAAGGAAAACTACTGGATCATATATGGTCCTTCTACTTTTGATTTTTTTGAGAAGCTGCCATACTGTTTTCCATAGTAGCTGCACCACTTTACATTCACACCACCAGTGTATAAGAATTTGTATTTCTCCACATCCTCATCAACATTTATTATTTTCTAAATCATGACTCTGTTGCCCAGTAGTTTGCTAACTTCCTAGCAACTTCATCTTTTATTAAGTTTAAAGGCCTTAAAAAAAAAGTTTGAAGGCCTTTCCCCAAACAAATTTAACTAGAGAAGATGTCTCTGTTGATTCTTCCTTCCCAAGTTGAACTGGAAGGTAGATCAGAAAACAGGGAAACCTGTGAATCTAACCTCCTGGTTACTAAGACTGAAACTACCTTCCATGCTCTGAAAGCAGAAGTTCAGCTTTTATAGACTTGATGAAAATAATTCTTACTATAATCCGGCTGTCAGTGGGCAGGAATCTACTCTAAAATCATTTCTACAGTGAAAAGAAGTGATCAAATTTGGAAGGAATGTTAAAGTAAAGCAATTCCTTGTTGGTGGCCATAAAACAGCAGTCTCTAGTACCACCTCCTCACTCATCTTTATGGCCCCAGGCCCCCAGACAGTAGGGAACCCACACTTAATATTTTATGCTACCCCTTGGTAGTGGCTATACTGTCTATTCTACATAATATACATTTTATAATATGTGTCCATTTAATACAGCAAACATAATGTATTTGGGGGGGTTTGCTATATTTTTATTCTATTGTTAACAAAAATAGAATTATGTACATCAGACATTATATCTATATAATAGAACCATAGCTGTTATAGCTTGCAAAAGCAGATGTTAAAAAGCAAACTCCAACTTGCCTCTTCTTATTCAGATGTCACTGAATCTTTGAGATCTTCCGACCTTCCTATTTATTGCTCAACCTGTAGGGTACTCTAGGAACTGTATTTTCCAAAATTGTTCTCACTATCCTGCTGTGATATTGACTTGTATCCCTCATATATATATATATATTTTTGCCTCCAGTGCAGGATAGAGTTTGTCTAGGGTGAATTTTTCCTACCCATCTAAAAATGTATCAAAGTGACCTAACATACATATTCAGGGAAGAGAAAAAGTATCAGGGAAGAAAAAGCCCTTCATACTATGCCCTTTACAATTTACTAATGACCAACAGCAACCAATGTTTCAGAATGCCTTGTGACTGGTAAAAGGGAATTAAGAGGGCCCTCTATTAAAGGGAAATTGACTGTCTGATATATTGGCTAATAAAATTAGGAGGTCTCCCCATGTAGCTCACCTTAATCAAGCATGGCAAGTTAACACATCTACCAATAGGAAAGGCCAAGTTACACTGCCAGCTTGATAGCCTAGTCACAAATGGACAGAAATACTCACTAGGGGCAAATTTTCTCTGTAGCTAAAACCATCCACACAGGAAAAGAGAGAATCCACAATAGCAAGAGGGATCATAGTGTTGACTACTAGTCATCCTCTTGTTCGCCACATACTTGCCTTCAGAGCTTAATCCCTAACAAGAGATTTTTCCAATGAAAGAGAAAACGAGATGTCACCCTACTGTCATACATTGAATGTTACTTTGCTGAGTGAATGCTATGAAGAACTGTGTAGCCTGCTCTACAAATGCCATATAATTTAATCTGCGTATCACCTACTTGGTATCTTCCTCTTACAAGTATCATCCTTCCCATTTTGCAAGTGAAGAAACTGAATCAGAAAAGTTACATAAGTCATCCAAAAATACAGAAGAAATATAAAAACCTTTATGCGTTAGATACACAGATGTAAAAACAATGCTCCAAACTTCCACTAAACAAAAATCATGTAAACCTGGAGAAAATGATGTGTGAGCAGTACCCTGAATAATATAACATTCCAGCTCCAGAGTTGGCAAATTATAGCCCATGGACCAAATCCAGTTCACCATCTGTTTTTGTATGCCCCACCAACTAAGAATATTTTTTATATTGTTAAATGGTTGAAAGAAAAACCAAAAGAATATTTTATAACACATAAAAATTATATGAAATTCAAATTTTTGTATCCATAAATAAAGTTTTATTGGAACATGATCATGCTTGTTTATTTGCATGGTGTCTATGGCTACATGTGTACTTCGTGGGAGAGTTGAGGAGTTGCAACAGAGACCTTTTAGCTTGCAAAGCCTAAAATATTTACTATTTGTTTTCTTACAGAAGAATTTTGCTGACTCCTGTTCTAGCCAACAGACTCCTGTTCAAGGAAACATCTCACATAATAAAGCCTTTACTATCATAATGACCAGTGCATAACTCAGTGTTCCCAAAATTTTCACTAAAGGTGTAACACTAATGGACATATCCCAAATACATGAATCTGTGACTGTAAGATAAATTTGATGTCAATTATTCATTTCCCAAAAGGATTCACTATAAGATGTCATTTCTCAGTGATTTTCATCAGAGTATTTAGATAGGATTTGACTTACCAAACCTGATTTCATTCACTCTTTCATAAACATACACATTAGGTAAAATGAGATACACCTGTTTTACCAAACTCAGTGCAATACAAATCTGTCTTGAATGCCATCCAAGGGAGGTTAATTTTCAAAGGACCAGAGGGACCTCATTATAACCACTGCTCCTTCTGCCTTAGACGCCCCATAGCACAGATTCCCATGAGCAACTTTCCAGCCAGGTCCCAGCATACTCAGGCAGAGTGAAGCTAGAAAATCAAGATTTGGCTTCAGCCAGCTCTCAGCCAGGAAAACAACCAGGTTCTGGGGGATCAGCAGAAGAAATAAAATTGTCAGTGGGCCTTTTTACAGAAATAAAAGAGTACATAAGGTAGGTAAGACAGTGTAGACAATAAAATTTAAGATACTCAAAATATCCCATATCAAAGCCAGAGGAGACCTAACACTGTTTTAGGGATGCTTCCAGTGTTCCATTTATTTAACACATGGAGCTTGATGGTAGGTATTCCTTCTGGAACATTGAGCAAAAAAAGGTTTAGTCATTAACTAATACAAATACAAAATAAGCTCATGGACTCATGGGCTAAGACTGAGATATAAAACCAGTCCCTGGAGAGTTCTTAAATGAAAATAAGTTCCCTTGAGAAAGTAAAATGCATTAGATTTTCATGTGGGTTCCTATTTGAATTTGGTTATTATGACTCAGGAGACCTCTCTGGTATCTTTTTGTATGTGTTAGAATTTCCTTGACTGCCCTATTTAAAATCAAAGTTTCTCCCAACTATCCTTATTCCCTTTCCTCCATTATTTTTCTCCCCAACACTCATTATCATCTGGCAACATATATGTTTCAGTTATTCATTTGCTTATAGTCTGTCTCCTGTTTCTAGAATGTGAGCTCCATAAAGGCAAAGATTTTGTCTGTTTTGCCTCCTGAATTCTCACTCCAATGTCTGACCCAAGTATGGACTTGAGAAGTATTCCTGAAGGAATAAAGTAACTGAAAGGGGATTTCTTATCAAAACACCAGAATGAACCCCTTCACTTTTGTAAACTCTCTCCAGAGATGATCACTCCTCCCCTCTGTCACCTTGCTCACCTTCCCTCAAAGGGCAGGAATGCTAAGAGGATCTCTAGATCTTTAAACCATCAAAGAGTAATTTGTTCTCTTCCTGGCTGCGATGTGCATTTGCTTTTACGCTACCGGTCAGAACTAAACAAATAACTAATATTCAAAAAGTCTGGCACCTGACACTACACAAGGACTTGATACATGCATGTGACTCTCTGAATTCCTAAATGAATAAATAAATGAATGAGACAGATGATAGCAAATGAATTAACATGCATTGGTAACTGATCACCAACAAGGAGGTTCATTCTGCAAATTTAAATGTTTAGTTTCCTTGATATCATTCTTTCCAGGTTCTCCTAAACCGTTTCTGATCTTTAGTTTCTTTCTAAAGATTACTTTCCTTTACGTTTACCTTTACCTTAAATGAAGATATACTCTGTGGTTGCAAAATATGCTAGTATTTCATGTGTTTTTTCACATAAAGTAACACATAAGAGGTGATAACATTCTTACAGCATATGGACAGGAGAATGATAAAGCTACCTGTGGCCGAACATTGCTGGTCCTGAGATTCTGGTGGCCCACACCCAGCTATGTGATCCAGGACACCCAATAGCATCCCCAAAGTTAAAGGAATCAACATGTCTGTGTACTTGCAACCCAACTAAGGCAAGCCAGGATACTGGCACCACAGCAACTGGGAAACTCTGTTCTACTCATCTGCTTCTATGCTTCCCTGCTCAATCCTATTCACTTATATTTTTAATCATCACCTAGAGACCAATAACTCCCATATGTATCCTCCTTCTCCAGATATCCACCTCTTTCTTACCTCCCAGATCTAGAATCACATGTGCCACCACTGATTGGATATGTAACCCAGTTAGGATGTTCCACCCCTGTATCCTCTACTTACAGCACAGTTCCTCCTAGATTTCTCCCTCCTAAGTGGCAGTTAAGCCTGTTACAAACTCGAAATCTGGGAGTCATCTTTCTTCGTTATCATCCTCTGTATGCCAAGAATCCCCGAGTCAGCCAAGCCACTCTCTCTCTACATCAGCTGCCTCTCCTTTAGTTCAAGCCTGTGTTATCTTTCACCTGAACTATGCAAGCCTCCTAAGGTGTCTTAGCTATTCCAAACTATTACCGATGGGCTGGAGTAGGCTGTCCTGGCTCATGAGAGTTTTGCTCTTCCAAACTCTGGATTCAGTGGCTTCAAGTTAGTAGCTTAAAATCTGCCATGGTGGGAGTATTTACAACATAGAAATTGGCAAATGCTATTATCAAGAATTTGCTTTCAAACAGGCAGTTGTTAAACATTCACTAGCATATTATTCATTGCTCAAATGTATCCTCTACAGAGAATGAAGTATTGAAAACAAAAATTTAGCCATGCCACACATTTGTTTAAACAATTCTGTGATTCCCAATTTCTGTTAAGATTAACTCAAGCTCTTAAAATGTCCCAGGAAGGCCTTCTGAGATCCACTGTCCCCTCCTACAGTCTAATCTGGTAATATACCTCCTCCTTGACAGATGCTTTTGGCAACATGAAACTGCTTGTAATCTCCCATCTATCAGACTATTCCTGACTCCATAATTTTGTATAAACTATCCTGGAAGCTTCGAATGTCTTTGGTTAGATTACCCCCTTTTGTATGACTATCTCTTTACTCACAGTTTACTGTATAGTGAAGACAGTAGTGTCTGCACAAATTATTTTCTGATCACTCCTAAGCTATTATGACTACTTATTCTCTTCTAGGCACTGAGAGCTCCATCTTCAAATTTCTATAGTTGCATTTACTACATTCTATTATGAGTCTGTATCTCCCTTCCCTTATCCCCAGGGAAATATCTAACAGTGAAGAGTATGTATATTCATCTTTGTACCCCCAGTTCTTAAACAGTAACTTATAGATATTTTAAGTTCAATCTATATTTACTGTATGTATAGGTAAATGGATATATAAATGAATGAATGAATGAATGAATGAATGAATACTAGATATGGCTACAGTAATGTATAACACTTTGAATTATACTAAAACAGGAATTCATGCTTTCTAGTTTACTAATTGAGGTTCCTTAATTATATGGGAATGTAGGGGCTCTTAGATTTTAGCCATACCCATACTGAAGGTCCTTGCTGGAAGCTTTTATAAATATGCTCTTGTGAAGCTCATTCCCTTTTCTATATTGATCTATTGTCTATGCAACTGGCTTGATGATAGCAGACCTCCAAATAAACTGGCCACCCATTTACAGTGAGAAAATGTGTGTTAGATTATGTATATCTGGGGAGTGAGAAAAGTCAGGGAGGAGGCTTAACAGACAGAAGGGTATTGGTAAACTTCTGGTTACCAAGGTCAACAGTATTTGTTTTCTTCCTTCCTGATAGACAGCCAGTCACTAAGAGGACTCTGTTTTAAAATGCATTACACAATGTTGTCTTGAACGGATTTTCAGAATTGGTTTTCTCTTCTGTTATTTTTACATTAAAATGCAGTGAGACTTCTGTACATTAAGTACTACTGTGAGTTTTGAAATGCAGTACTGTGGTTAGCAAGGGAGGCAAAACATTTATTACTAAGAGACAACATTTCTTGAATAACTTTGTCAAAGAGGAGAGATAAGAGCTTCCTGAGTTGTAGCTCAACCAGTAGTAGCTAAGACATTTAACAATATTCTTTTCTTTTCCTTCCTGAAAAAAAATGATTTTAGGAAATTTTGCAGTAACAAAAAAGAGCTTTCTTTACTATACCTGTCTTTTCTTTAAAAGTCTCAAAGAAAGTACTGAAAGTGCCAAAAAAAAAAAAAAAAGAAAGAAAGAAAGTACTGAAAGTGGTAATTACATGAGTATGTATGCATTAGATGTATTTATTTTATTAGTATGGTATTTAAATATTTCAGAGAATATCAGGACACATTATGCAGCCATTAATTAAATTTAGAATCAATAGAAGTTTGCTAATTTCAAGAAATAGTTCTTGAAAGCATTCTGAAAAATTCTGATGATTTTCTCTATACCACCCCCACAACCTCATCACCAGATTCAATAGTACCAGTAACCATCTGTCTACCCACAGATATACCAAAAAGGTGACATTTTATTGCAAGCTTAACATTTTCTGAATCTGTCTTAAACCACAAAAATTATGCTGAACTCCCCAAAAGAAGTGAAGTTGTTTTTACTTTTTCTTCATCTCTCTCTTTTTGCCTGACTAGTAACAGGAAGTTCTTGGAAACTTCCCAGAGAATGGCTGGTCTTGTAAGAGTCCCAAACCAATCTTGTAGGCGCCAGAGTCTTGGCACATTTGAGATACAGGTTTTCGAAGCACCTGCATTGCCCCTTTCGACCAAACTTCCCATCACTAAGCTGAAGAAATTCCCCCTGTTGCTTATTAGTCATGAGCCTGAGTTGAGGAGGGGGTCATAGAAAAGGGTACAAAGCTTGCCCTAGTCAATCTTGTTACACTGATCATACAAGATGTAGAAAATATCTATGAAGTATCTTCAAGTTTGTAGTCAAATTGGACCCTTACATGAACCCTGAGGTCAAACTATAATCTATTCCCTATTCTGAATTTATCCACTTGACAAATAAAATGCACAGAAGGAGGGGAAATTCATTCCATGGCACCTCATTATTTGTTAGGAATGGATTCTTTTTTCACCTTGGAGCTCCTCAAGAATGATTTGTGAGGCAGCTCACTTCCATTCCTGCTTCAGTCTACACCAAGCAATCTTAAACCCTTGGGCCCATTCCTTCTCTTTCTCCATTCTGTGGTTAGAATTCTGAAAGAGTTGGAGACAACGCAAGAACAACAGTGATTTTTTTTTTGCAGGAATACTCCCCCACTTCCTGGAGCTAAATGGGGTCTACCTGGTATTGTTCTGGACCTGCGGTTACATCCAGAAAATCACAGGATAGCGTGAGGGTGCTAGGTTAAAGGAGACCCTCTAAAGTCTTTGGCAGGGGCTGCCAATAGCCATAAAGATCAGGTAATTCACTGCACTAAAGGAAGGGAAGGGGCTTTGGCCAAGTTGTGGTTGAGAAATTTTGTTTTGCTCTTCTTTTTCTTACTTCTGTTAGTTCCTTAACTTCCCAGTTCCAACAGCAGCTGCAATCCTAAGGATGTAACTCCTCTTATTAAACAAATGCATGGATTTCCATGAAAGTAACCCAAACCCACAAAATGGATTCCTAATTCAGCTCATCAAAGTATGCAAACATACCTTTAAATATTTTTCTTATTTAAAGTCCCAAGGCAGGGCAACTGAGTGGCTCAGTTGTTTGGGTGTCTCCCTTCAGCTCAGGTCATAATCTCAGGGTCCTGGGATCCAGCTCTGAATCTGGCTCCCTGCTCAGTGGGGAATCTGCTTCTCTCTCTCTCCCCTTTGCTCCTACTCCTATCCCCTCTCTCACCTCTCGGTCAAATAAATAAATAAATATTTTTTTAAAAATTAAAATCCCATGACTCTTGGGAACAAAAATTTTCCTAAAGAAACAAATAATAGTTATAATTTCCCATCAGTATAAATTAGTAAATTGATCACTGGCTAATAATAGAGAAAAATTACTGAGAGTTTATTTTGTGCCTGGGATTGTTTGAAGTACTTTAACTGCAGTAGCTCATCAAATATTTAACAAAATCCTTTGTGTGGCAGTCATGGTGGTTGCTTTCTGAATTCTAAGTGATTATCTTAAGATACCCATTATAATGGCATGCTTTTTTTCAGTGTTGATTTGGCATGGGCATATGACCAATGCCTATCTAATAAGATATGAAAAGAAGCCTGTTAAGGGGCTTTTGGAAATGATTTCCTTACTCCTAAAAAGTATGTGCAAGAAAGAGATAATCTTTCTTCTTACATCACATCAATATCCCTGGATGTGACATCTGGAGTTAATGCAACCCACACTGCCACCATAAGATAGAACAGGGGAGAGATAGAAAAAAATTGAGCCCTGAGATGGTACTTTTGAATCATTGATCATACTTCCCCTGAACTATACTATCTTCCTGTCTTCCACTTGTGTGAGATAACTGAATAGGCCAACATGAATTGGGGTCTCCTGTCATCTTTCAGCAAAAGGCATCTCAACTGATACACAATGTATTTCATAGCATTGTCTTCTGCATTCAGCAGGTGAAAAAACTCAGGCTCACAAAAGTAAAATAAGTTTCTATGTATCTCAAGTTAGTAAATTTTGAAATAGTGACTTGAACTAAGCAGTCAGACTTCCAAACTCATACTCAAATCACCATGCCATGCTTTAACAATAGTACAGAACAATAATGTTAAAGAAAACAGGCTGAGATTGATTCCATGGGTAAATTGAAGCAATATCAGGAGATGATAGGGCACTCCGAGCCACTAAGACGCTGGAGTAATTAGACTGTTTGGTGCTCTCTTGAGAGTCCTACACAATTGTTTCAATAATTCAACTCAGAAGTCAGTCATTGAACCCATCAGGCACTGTTTTCCACAGGCTTACAGCTCCCTGCTTCATAGTAAAGCAGACAGAGATGTAGAGAATTGACTATAAAAAGGCATTATAAGATAATGGCTATAAAATTACTTTCTTTAAGGGCACAGCAAAGAGTATTAATTCCAACGGAGAATGAATCTCTTCAGCCACTTTCCTCTTTCATGGCTCGGGGTAGTGAAAGACCTCTCTCTGAGCCATTTCTTTCACTTAACCGCAAGTATAATTAAGCCTTCTGATCTTTTATTTATTCCCCATAAAACTTGTTCAAGACAGTCATCTCCAAGGATGAGGAAACAAGGTATCAAGGCTCCTGGAGAAGGAATGGGGTGCATTCCCTTCAATCAACTGATGGCTTGTCTAATATCTCTGGCTATGAAACCATACACAGATTGGTGCTGAAAGCAATATTTATCCTCATTCATTACTTAACCATTTAAATAAACTTTTTATCCTGCTACTCAAGGTCTCTATACATAGGCATACATTTTTCAAGGTCATGAACATAATACTGAATTTTTATCCACAAATACCATAGATTTGTCACTGATTGTTTACTCCCAGTGCATCTGTTCCCAGAGTGGCCAGGCTGCTCACAGCTACCAGATAGTATAGACCTAGTAGAAACCTGATGGCAGCAGTGCAATTGTCCCCTTGGTAAAGTTATATAAGAATGACCCCAACTATAACATCATTAAACATCCTATTATATTTAGTGGGACAATGTGAGGCCACAGTTAACTGATAAACTCTTGCCCACCCCATATATAATTTTTTTCTGTTAATTCTCCATGTGCTAAATATTCCTTTCCACAAATGCCTAATTGGACTCAGAAGGGAAAAATAGAGTTTTACAGATGTTTGTTCCAAAGAAAGGTTTCCATCAAATTGCTACTAAAAATGATACTCACTCTCATTTTAGAAGCATCCCTGCCTGAAGGAAAGGATGAGCTGGCCACATTTTAGCCCTAGACCTAAGTCTATAAGCAACTTTTCTCATAAATGGTCATTGAGAAGAATTTCTTCCCACATTATATGTCAAAGAGCTTTTTAAAGAACTGCTCTAAGTGAGAACATTTAGAAATGCACATGCCCACATCGTAGGAAAGCCATCAACACTCTTGCAGAGCCATATGCTTGCCCTCGAGGGACCCAAAACTATTCCATTATACCAGAAAGTCTGTGGAATGTAAATCCAGGGGCCTGAAATGCTGTATATTTTTCAAGAAGTACAAAGTGGAAGCCATTGAGTCCATGGATTCACCAAATGAATGGATTGTTTCATCTGCACAAATGAACTGTCAGAAACAATGGCCATATAACACATTTGTTCCTGTTCCCCAAAGAGGAAAAACACATATCCCAAATAAAGCTACATCTTTTTATGAAACTTAAGCAAAAAAGCTTTAAAAAAAAAAAGCTTGATTTATACTCTAAAATCTGGATGCCTGAATTCAGACAGTATGGGCTAGAAATATGCAGCTCATTTTTTTTTCTTATTACACATAAAGGTATTAGCTCTCTGCCTTTAGAATGCAAATGGGTTCTACAACTATGGTTATCTGAGCAAATTTACAAAAACACTTCTTGTATTATGTCTAGTTTTATTTTCTTATCACTCTTTTTTAGTTCCTTTCTCCAATTTTTTTACCCTTACTACTCTTCACCTTTTTTTTACTCTCTTTCTTGTTTTTAAATATGATCTTTCATTAAGAAATATTCAAGACACACAGAAAGTTATAATGAATAATCTAAGAAATAACATTTTGTCTTTACTTACTACTATTGTCAAATCTTAGTATTTTTTGAATTGGTCCAAATTTCTAAGAATTTTTTTATATAAATTTGTTTTTTATTGGTGTTCAAATTGCCAACATATAGAATAACACCCAGTGCTCATCCCATCAAGTGCCCCTCTCAGTGCCCATCACCCAGTCACCCCCAACCCCAACCCAAATTTCTAAGAAATTATTCTAAAGTTGATGCTTCTTGTCCAACAGTTTCCAAAATTATTACTTTTCTCCCTTTCATTAGTGATCTCTTCTTCCTGAGGTCATTAATCTCTAAAATTTGATATTTATTATTATTCCTTCCTATATATAGTACATAGTATTACATAGTACTTTTAAATAGTATAATACAGTACTAGTACACATAGTACATACATAGCAATACAGTATAGGATATATTCCTATCCTTATGCGACTTGTTTCATTGGTTGTTTATGTAAAACATTCTTGTTATGTAAAACATTCTTGGGTGGGCAGGGGGAAAGAGAGGGAGAGAATCTCCAGCAGGCTCCACGCCCAGCACAGAGCCTGACATGGAGCTCAATCTCTTGACCTTGAGATCATGACCTAAGCCAAAACTAAGAATCCGATGCTTAACCAAATATGCCACCCAGGTGACCCTTAGCAAAACATTCTTTTGAGCCTCATCAATGTTATATGTAGCCCCGAGTTTTTCATTATACACATCCAGTACTCTTTGTATGAATATATAACAGTTTGTCTAATTTCTTTCAGATAGTCATTACATTCCTTTTCCATCATTGTGTTTCTTTCTTTTCTCTATGATAACTTAGGATTTTCATGGATTGGTTGTAGTGCTTCCTCTTTGAAAGGACATCCCTTTCATCATAGGCAACAATAGAATATCATCTGTACTGTCTGCTTTGGCTAATTATTCATGTTTTTGTTTCCTTTTATTTTCATACTGTATTATTAATGAGTTTTGGGCTGTTTTTCAGCATTGTATATTTAGGCAGATAGCTCTAGGACTAATAGGAGTCTTATAAGTCATGCAGTCCAACCTTCTTTTCATAAACCATGACACTAGCAAAAAAAAAAAAAAAAAAATGAATGACTTGCCCCTGGTCATATAACTGCTTAATAAACAGTGTAGTTGAGGATCCAGATCTCCTGGATCTCTGTCCTTTCTTTTTTCCAGTACACCAAACTGTAGCTTACCCACTCAAGTGAACATTATTTGTTGTGTATCACTGGTTTCCCAACAGCAGATCTTACATTCTGCTCATTAGAGCAAACTAGGCACTATGGGAATATCCAAAAAAGGCTCATGTCCTCAGGGCCATTATATTGTTAATGAAGAGACTAAAGACAAATGAAAACATTAGAGACAACTAAGTGAGCTAAATTCCAATAGCAAAGGCAGTAATTTCTCTACCTGTACATCTATATATTTTTAGTGAACCTCTGAGAATAAGTTGGAGGCATCATACCACTTTATTATATAGTATGTTTTTGTGTATTAGGAGCAAAGACATTCTCTTACATAGCTACAAAATTATCAAAATGCATTTTAGCTTTGATACGATGCTAATATCTAATTCACAGTCTATATTAAAATGTTATCTTGGGGCACCTGGGTGGTTCAGTCAGTTCAGCGTCTGCCTTTGACTCAGATCATGATCCCAGAGTCCTGGGATTGAACCCTGTATCCCATTGGGCTGCCTGCAACCCACTGGGCTCAGCAGGGAGTCTACTTATCCCTCTGCCCCTCCCACTTCTCCTGCATGTTAATGCTCTCTCTCTCTCAAATAAATACAAATCTTTTTAAAAATGTCATCAGTGATCCTTATAATGTTCTTTATAGCTTTCCTCTCCTCTACCCCACTATAAGATCTAACTCAGGATCATATATAAAACTGTATAATTTCTAAGAAAAAGGTTTATCTTTGAGCTGTTTTTGATTCGTCCATGTATGTTACAGTTACTGAAGATCTGCAGAGAGAGATCTCTGCTCTCCACACACTCAAGCCACACGATGGAGGATGTATGAGGTAACATCTAATTTTTAATAGAGTTAGGGCCAGCCCTGAGACAGAGATAATCACCAGATACTATGCTGTGAGGAACATTCCAGGAAGAGGTTATATTGAAGCTTGGATTTCAAGGAGTGGAAAAGACTGCTAACAGCTTTCCTGGCCAAAGCAGCATGTGCTATAACAAGATGAATCATAGATTATTTAGAGAACAGCAAGTAGCTCAGTAGTTCAACAGAGTAAGGGCTATGTGTACATATGTGTATATATATATATGTGTGGGAACACACGTATGTATATGTGTGCAGATTTGGCAAGGTTTGGTGCTCCATGGAAATGGAACTAGGTATGGGCTATATCATAATAGACCTTGTATGTCCTAATGTGAAACATAATCCTGAAAACAATGGAAAATCGTTGGAGAAATTTAAGCAGGGGGCCAATAAGATACGATATGATTTCCCTTGTCTAAAAGATTAGTCTGACTGCTGCACTATACGAGTACTGCATCAATAGGATTGATAAATCAAGAGCTTGAACTAGACCAATAATACCCCTGAGTGAATTTAAAATATTTTAAAGAAAGAAAGAGAGTAGAACTTACAAACTGCTAGATGGGGGATGATGGATAGTTGTGACACGGAGGAAGCTATCCAGAAAGAGTTCTCTGTTCCCAGGATGGGTCTGGGCCCATTCTACAAAGGAAAACAGACAAAGTCTATGATTTCAGGCCATTGGAGCTTATTCTCCTAACATTCTCTCTATTCTCTTTGGAAACATGGAAAAAGTACATCTTCCTGAGTCCTGCCCACACAGTTCCCTGACTCTTTCACACAAGCCTCCTTGTCTCCTAGAGGAGCCTTGGTCTGGTCTTGATCCATGCTCCCTGGGTGATCTGGCCACTTCCTTGTTGCAGCTATTTCCCCATTTCTCTTAAAGTAAGTAAGCAGCATGCCATCTTCCTTTCAGTGCTAGTTGGGTCTCATGCATCATTCTGCCACCTACTGCTGCTCGACTTTATATGCCTGTAAATATTTTATATTTGGTGTTCAGTATTGCTTAGGGTGTTTATCCTTCCCCTTCTGCAAACCAATATACCCTTTTTCATAAACTTGAATACATTTCTCAGCCAACAGCTTATTTAAAGATCTTAAAGTCCCTTATTGAGTTCAACAGTGAGCTCATCTATTCAAGAACATCATTATGCCTCAAGGCTTTAATGATGCATCTTCCCTGTTGAGTCAGTTGGATTTGCTTCTCAATCTTCAAATCTTTCCCAATAACATCAGCTTAGGTAGACTTATCTTATTCTCTCCTCCATATTATTGAGAATATATCATCAGTCTATAATTTCAAAACACGAGTTTACAAGTTTAACACTCTGCTATGGCAATGGGAAGGGAAAAGACAAGATGTCCAAAGAAGATGAAGTGGAGTTAAGAATCCATCTTCAGTCTTTTCTGCTATGTTTCTTTAAATCTCAGTAGATATCCTGCTTTCTTTCTACTTTTACTTTCATGTAGACTGTATCTCTAGATTTCTTTCTTTCTTATTCTCAGTATCACTAACACCTAGCACATCTAACTTCTGATTGGGTTCTCAAAACCATTTATTTTTGTTCTACTAATGCCCAGTTCTACTGATTATTTCAAATTGTCTTCTTTGCTCTTCTTGAATTCTATGCATGTATATCTGACATATTTTTCTTCTCTTCATCTCTTCTCTTTTTGAGGAAGATGATGGTTCATCAAGAGAATTGAAATGATAGGGATAATTATCTGAAAGATCATCTTCAGAAAGTGGACATGATATCTTTCTCTCTGCCTTCTGTTAGGAATTCATCTTCCTAAGGGCTATCTTCCAATGCACCATTTCTAGCCTAAGTGGACGTTTAGTATTACTGAAATGCACTTGACATGTCCCTTCTTTCTTCTATACCCCACTCCACTTCCACATTCCATAGCTCCTCTTAGCTTCCACCATCCCTTCTACTTCTAAATACTTTCCTCAGTGTTCCTTGAGGTCTTCCTAGATGCCTTTCTTGAGGCCAAAGCATGGTTGGTAAACCTTTGTTGTGTTTGCTACTGCCTTCCCCATATCCTTCCCATTTCAATATGATAATAGAGGTAAGAATAAATAGGCCTCTACACCAAAAAGTATTGGCTTATTGTTCTTGCCTTCTTACTATTTCATCCCTATTGACTGGCCTGTCATAACATGTGTCTTGGGAAGAAAACTGTGACTACTACTGTGATCATAATGGATCAGCCCTAGATCCCTGGTCAGTATCCAGGATGATGACTGAATCCTCAAAATCAGACATAGGCTCAAATAATGAGCATGACTTTTGGCCCTGTGATAAAATAGTTTTGGATGTATATAAAAATATATAGAAATGTTCATTGAGGGTTGTTATAATAAAAATTTAGAATAAAAGTCCAACATTAAAAGATGAATTGATTCAATGAATTGTGAAAATGAGTTTAGACTTTAGCAGGAGGAATTTGGGAAGTCATTGAAAATGTCAGAAGTGTTCTGATTGATTTTTGTTTTAGAAAGAACATCCTTTGCTAATGAAAAGAATAATTTGGAACAAGGCAAGAACTGGAAACAGAGTAATAATGGTAGACTGGACTATGGTAAAAGAAATGAATATGAAGAGACATACTTAAGAACCTCAAGAAGAAAGAATTGGAAGTACTTCGTGATTGATTGGATGTGGAAGTTGGGAGAAAGCTCCCCCTAGTCAGACATTAATCATACCACTTTAAGGTCTTTCTACACCTTTTTCTCTTCAGGGCCCTTCATGTGTGAACCTATGTCACTCACAGCACAGCCTTAGGAAATATTATCAAACAGAAAAGTCTGTCTCCAGTGTCACCAGTCTCTTTGCTGTGCCCTAGCTTCCTTCTTCCTTCATCCGACCTGCTTCCTTTAAATATAGACACCAACTCTGGAGTTGGTAGAGTCTGAGAAATCAAGATTTGGAGTCAGTCAAGCTCAGTCTTTAATTTGCTTCTGCCATTTACAAAACATGACACTGGGAAAATTATTTAACTCATTAAGCCTGTTTTCTATTTTTGTAAACTAGGATAATGGTGCATACTCAATTAAGATACAGTAAATAAAATATAAAAATATTGTATATATATTTGTAAATATATATAAATCACCTAGCAATGTGTATGGCATAGAATAAATTCTCAAAAAAATTGTTATTAATGTAATCCTATCCAAGGAAAAAGAGTAACTTTAACGTATATCTTTAACGTATATCTGTTAAATGTCAGATGGTTTCTTCTTTTGGGAATATTTGTTTTTCACTCTTGTCTCTAATGATAAAATTATACACTCTGCCTCTGACAGAGAAATTTGTGGCAAAAGCCTAAGGTGGAAGAGGAATTTTTTTTTGGAAACTAGGCCCATTCAACACTTTATCATTCCCCCTCCAGCAACTACCTCCTCACCTTTGCAGACATGATCTAAAATCACTGTCCTATAAATAAGAGGATCCCTGCTCTTTAGGTTTCTGGTCAGTGTTCTAACCAAGCTGCTGCCTCGGAGTGTGATACTTAAAAGAGTCAACTTACTCCTGGCTATGGAACCATGGGCAAGATACCAAAATTTTCTAAGGCTCAGGGTTTTTTCATCGGCGTTCCGGGAAAAATAATAGCACTAAAAGAAGTTAGATAATGGATAATTGGGTAAATCAGGATTTAACGTGGACATAAAAGGTAACAAACAATACATGTTTACATTGTTATTAGTAGTAGTATTACTTCCTCTAACTTTGTTCTATCAGTTTATTCTTCTCTCTCTCTACTGCTGCATATTTTCAGACAGTAGGCATTTCACATTACTGAGTACTCATCTTGTGTAAACATTCCCAAATACATATAAATATTGTAATTCCACAAATAGCTTCTTGTTGAATAAACCTGTGATTTATGAGTTTTTGTTCTCCTATTACTAGTATTTTTTTTATCTAGGCTTTTGATTTAGTATAGTTTTTCTTCTATGATTTGCTATCATCTTTTTCATTATGAGCATGTTTTCCTTTAAGTCCTTGATCAAAAGTATAATAGCCACTTAAGAATTCTTGTCTGATTATTCCCACGTCTTAACCATCTTGGTAGCAGTCTCCACTGATTTTTTTATTGTTGTTCCCCTTGGGAAGAGCTTATGTTTCCCCATTTCTTTATATGTAAAGTAATCTTGGTTTGTGCGTTGGATATTAAAACTATGTTATAGGTACTCTGGGTTCAGTTATGTTTCCCTAAAGCATATAGACTTTTAAAAATGCAAGCATTAAAAGTAATAATAATAAAAAATAAAATAAAAATAAATAAAGATAAAAATGCAAGCATTAATTATCATAGCAAAATATTGTGGGACAGAATGGATTTTCCCCCTCTGCCTTCATTTTCTTACCCATCATGATACATACTGAACTCCTTTGGGACCAGGAACATGCCAAGCTAAGATTTAAAAAAATAATAATAATAAAGCAGGCAATACTTGACTGAATTCAAACTTCAAACTCTGAAATATATTTTTTTAACCTTAGGCTACTTGGGGTCTTCCTTGAGCATGTATGTATGATTCAAGAGTCAACTAGAGACTTGGGAAAAGTTTATACAAAGAATTTAAAGCTTCCCCTTTCTGGGATTCTCCTCTCCTAACTTCCCAGATACTATGATCACCAAAGTCTCTCCTGGCTTTCCAGGCTAATATGACTAAGATTGTGTATCTGAGCTTCAGCTGTTCTACATAATGCAGACAGACTGCATTATGAGGGCCTGCCCTCAGGCTAAAAGCTCTGAAAAATGAGAAACTCAACCAAGCTGTTACTATCTTTCCAACATCAACTTCCTTTCGCTATCTGCCTGCCTATGCTTATTACTTTTAGTGCCTTCATATATTTGCATTTTGTATTTTGTCCAGAATTCATTATTTTTACCTATGAGAGTATTGGTCTGGCAAGAGCTATGCAGCCTTGCTGCAAGTAGAATTCTCCAGTATTATTTATATCTCTCAAACAGAATAAAAATCTATAATGAAGTTTTTAAAAAGAAGTAAAAATAATCCAAATATCACCACTTTAAATATTCATGTTTTCCCTTCATGTGGTTCTTTCCACTTTTTGTCCAAATATACTTTAATTAATTCATAAAAGTACAAATGTACTTTTAATTAATTCATAAAATTCATATTTAAGTTCCTATACTGTTGGCCCATGTCTATCATTTTTACTTCTATGTCCTATTCTCTCTCTCTTTTTTTAAAGATTTTATTTATGTATTCATGAGAGACAGAGAGAGAGAGGCAGACATAGGCAGAGGGAGAAGCAGGCTCCATGCAGGAAGCCCGATGTGGGACTCAATCCCGGATCCTGGGATCATGCCCTGAGCTGAAGGCAGATGCCCAACCACTGAGCCACCCAGGCGTCCCATCCTATTCTCCATAACACAGATCATGATCAATATTTTTGCTCGAATTTTACAAATAGAGAATTATAGATATGTATAGTATAAGTAACTTCTCCAAGAGTGTTGGAGCAAATCAGGATTTAGCAATCAGGATTTAGAATGCAGATATTCTGATCTTACATTGGCTATTCTAACAGTGAAGTTCAAAGATACACACACACATAACCCACAAAATTCTTTTCTGACATTCACAGAGAAGATTAGGAACCTGTGCTTATCCCATTCTAAAATTTATAGAAAAATGCTTAGGGATTTCTTGAGACATGAAGATAAGAGAAATCAAACAGGACAAGTTTTACTCTCATTTTAAGCACTTGAAATTCATTCTCAAAAACCCCCCTTAACTTTCCCAAACACTCACAAAGTAACTTCTTTATAAAGTTAACTTGACTGGTGTCTCCTTACCTGTCCATGTCTGGTATCAAATTTCCAAAAACTAATATACTTCATGCTTCCTACACACAAGCAAATTCCAGACAGAGTAGTCAGCGCCCACACATGGGGGATGGATTCCCAGCAGGGTGTATGTGTCTTGGATTTGTGCTTTTTTTTTAATGTGTGGGATTTGGAAAAAGAATGTTGAAAATGTCTTTTTCCCCATAACAGTTTAGGATTCTAAGTCATGTAGAACTGAGACAGCTATTTGCCATGCAATATAAACACCAGTACCATGGCAGCCCATACCCTTCGCCAATCGTACTATGCCTTGAAAATCTCATTTGTTTGGAGATGCTGGTTCAAGACTTTACTATCCTCTGAGACTTTCTTGTAAAGAAACACACCCTCAGCTTTCCTAGGTGGTTTAGTAGACTACCTCTGTCCAGGGGAGTTAAGCTGCTGAAGAGTTAATTACCAAGGAGGTGAGAGGTTCTTTCCAGGTCTTTCTGGTTATATATAATCTACTCTCATCTGAGAATTTCTCTTATAGGAAATTCTATACACATATCAATCAGGCTGTGAAATTCTGAGAACAGTGATCCTATGTCATTCTAATATCCCTTGAACATTACAATGTTCTTTATACAGTAGATATTCCATAACTTCCTAGATTTCACTGAAATATAAAATTTTTCTAGATTTTAATTTGAATATACTCTCTAACATTGTTTTAAATGTTAAGATCATTAGACGTCCTCTATTTTACAAATCTGATAGAAAAATGCTTATAAAACAAGAATACTGATTGGGTAAAAATTTACACTAACCTTCATTTCTGTAAAAGTCCTTATCAATGCAATGCAAATATCTTAAGGCCAATCATAGCACCAAGAATACTGCCTTAAAAGAAATACTTTGTGGTTTGATACCTCAGGAATTTTCCAAAGGGGGGAAAAAAAAAGACTTCACTAAATATATATTCATATGTTAAAAGAAATTTAAAGTTATTTGACAAGTTACATGCCACAAACAGTTTTAAAGGAAAGGAGACCATAAAACCAGATACAAATAATACATTGTAATTCCAAAATAGTATTGATGCCCAAGAATAGCATTTCCTCCTAACAAAATTCCTGAATATGTTCCTAGAAACAAAATACTAGCAGTCAAATATTTTCAGTAAGCAGTATTTACTATAACTTCCTACTGGAGATTCACAGCACACATTATAATGTCATAGGCTTTAAGAAGTTTCACCTATTTACTTTGGGATTGCTGATAAATTTTATTTTGTGAGATACTGTGAAAAGCGAAGATAGAATCTGTATTCGGGCAGCGTAGCTTCAATTCCTAGTTCAGCCACTTCTTTGTGTCAACGTAAGCAACTGATTTTATCTTAGAGTACCTCAGGTTCATCATGTGTAAAGTGGGAAACAATCTTTAACTCATGAGATGTTATGTTAAAAGTTAAAAAAGTATGATTTAGAAAATTCCTTATAAAATGCTTGCCACACATTTGCCAAACAATAAGTAGCTGATAGCTTCTATCTTCCTGTTGTTTTTCTCTTCCTCTTCTTCATCCTCCTCCCTTTCCCCTCTTCTCCTCCCTCTTCCTCTTCTTTCCCTTCTTTGGTTATTACCATTATTCCTCTCAAATGAAAAGTGACACACTTACCATGGTTTAATGGGTTGCTAGTGATTACTTTAACCAAATTTTGCTTACCACAAGATAATGGTAAATCCCGACTCTTACATATATTTCAGTGAAATTCTATAAAAGACCAATCCACAAGCCCATTCTCATCCCTTCCTGACTGGTAAGCTAACAATGAATGCAGACTAACATGAAAAGGAAATCCAGCTATTTTGCAATTACTCTGGCACACCAGCACATATTCTCTCTTGATTAAATGCCTACCTTTAATATAGGTCGTTACCTCTTAATGCCTATATATATTCTTTCCTGAAGAATCAGACATTTCTCAGAGGCAGGGACCATTCATTCATTCTATGAATGTACTGCATTGCAAGGTGATATGGATGCACTTATTTGGTGTACCAATGAACAGGGTAGGGAGTTCAAAAACACCTGTGAACAAAATCAACATTCATAATAATCTTATTTACTGGATTCGCCATCTACAAAGTCATGCACTAAGGGTTTCATTTGTAGTTCCAGCAAAAACCAGCAAATTTAGTCCAATCTTATCATGCACTGGTCTCAAGAATTTTCACCACATCCACAAAAAAAGGTAACTATCTGAGGTGATGGATATGTGAATTAGAACGATTATGGTAATCATCTCTATGTATATTCATATATTTATAAATTTCTACATAGTATGTGATATACCTTAAATATATACACTTTTGTTTATCAATCATACTTCAATAAAATTGTAAAAAACTGGAAAAAGAAGTTAAATAGAAAATGCTATATTATACGGGAGAAACAACATGTACTAATGAGATAAAAGGAAAGGAAAACAAAGGTATTGATAGCTAAAAGAACAGATGAGACATGATGGAGGAAACTTAATTTTTTTTCTTTACAAATAGGATTTGCTTATGAATGTATTAGGAAGGTTGTTATGGCCTGAATTGTGTCCCTCAAACTTCATATGTTGAGGTCCCAATCCCTAGTACTTCAGAATGCAACCATATCTATATATATAAGATCTTTAAGGAGGTGACTGAGGTAAAATGAGGCCTTTACGGTGGGCCCTAATTCAATATGTTGAATGGTGTACAAAGAGACCATATGAGGACACGGAGAGAAGGCAGCCAGCCATCTTCAAGCCAAGGAGAGAGCCAAGGTTTCTTACCAGAAACCAAACCTGATAGCATAAAGATCTTGGACTTCCAGCCTCCAGAACTGTAAGGAGATAAATTACTGTTGTTCAAGCCACTCAGTCTATGGTATTTTGTTACTGCAGTCCCAGCAAACTATTGCAGAGGGTTTATCATATGAAGTGCTTATCATGACCAAAAACACCTAGGAAAGAAACCCAAGGAAGTTTGCAAACAAACAAACAAACAAAAACCCCACAGTGGCAGAAATATATTCATATTTACCTGGAGCACTAAGAATATAGCGAGAGATTGGCTAAGCTAATACAGCTTGGGTCTAAATGACAAAGGATGTAAATTCAAGATTGAGGGATATGGACTTTATCCAGTAGACAACAGGGAGCCACTGAAAGCTTTTGAGGAATACAGTAACATGATCAGACCTAAGATTTAAGGAACCAATTTAGCAGCAGAGCATACGACGATAGTTGGTAATGGGGAAGACAAGGTGAGAAAGCAAATTAGAAAGGTAGAGCAAAAATATAGAAAAGAAGTCAAGGGACTCTGAGTAACCACAAGAATTAACATGAGGAGATAGAGACAAAGAAATATTATAGAAATAGCAGTAATAGAACCTGATGTAAAAAAATTCTTGAAACTCTACAATTGGCTGAGCTTAACTTTAAAGTATATCGCTTTTTTTTTTTCCTTTCTGAATTACACAAATCCTTAAAACATGAGATTGGTTTCAACCTGTTGTAGTTAAGTCCTCTTGTAAGGTCATTACTTGGTGTAATTTTCCCTCCTCGATTTGTTTTTTGAGAGGGAATAAAAGAGAAAGGGCGCCTGAGTCCTCAATTCCATAGCTCTGAATGCTTTCTCCCTGAAAAGTTAAACATCTGCTTTCCATCAGGCACAGATGTGGCTGGGTTCTGCAGCATGGCCTGAGGATGAAATGCAGGAGATGAAGTCTAGCATCTCATTCATCAGGAGCTTCCCGACAATCTTCCAACCGTGGACAAGGTACCTTGAACGACACTTCCCATCCTCCCTCCTCTCAATGTGGGCCTGACACTGACTGGGTTCTGAGACTTGGGAGTATTATTCTTGTCCACCTTCCAACTGGTTCCTTGGAGAGCTCATCAACTTTCAGACCCTCTCTTCAAAACAGAGAAGTAAATCTTGAGGGTGGATAAGGAGAAGAATTCTATTTGCAATGCAATCTAAGAGCATCTCTAGCTAGCCACTTATTCCAAGAGTGATTAGTATAAACTTGTTGTGCAAAATAAAAGGATAATACAAGAGAGAAAAAAATAAACTCTAATGGGAAATGCAGTATCATTAAGAGAATTTTATTTACTTTCTCAGCAGCAATGAGCAGCCACAAAGTTGAAAGGTCATTTAATGTCTGCCATTTGCATAAAATATTTCAGAGGAGAGAGGAATATTGACCCATTAACAATGAACCATTGGGACAGACAACTACTTCCATCCCTCACAAACCTAAAGAATCACTCCCATATTCCACTCTTTGTTCAACAGGAAATTTGGGAGAAAAACACATTTCCTTGAAACCTCTTGGCCAAGCAACTATATTAAAAAATCATCATAATAAAGCAGGCTAGGGTTAGGGAGCATTGAGGGAAGAGCTTGCATTTTTATATAGGGTATTAGAAGAGAAAGGTGTAAATGATCAAGCAAAACATGTATCTTGGAGAAGAATATTCCAAGGAGATGCAGGAGCAAAGGTAAAAGCCAAGAGGATGCCTGGGGGGCTTATGGAACAGCGGAAAAAAGTGCAACTGGAGTCCAGTGAAAGAGGTTGAAAAGTGTGTGATAAAGTGCTGAGAGACCAGATTACGAGGATATTATCAGACATTGAGCTTTTATACTGAAGGAGATGGAGAGCCTTCATGCAAACACACTGGTCGCATAATATCACTGATGTTTTAACAGGATTGGCTGCTTGCTGTGCTGAAGATAGACTGAGGATAAATTAATATTGGCAAAAATCTCTTGAAATTCATGACAGTTATATAAGGCAGATGCACCAACAGCAAGGCAAAAGAAAAAGGACTTGGAGTACGTACAAAACCCATTTTGAGTCAAAGTGTAACTTGTAAGGCAATCTGTGCAGAAATTTCCTCAAAGTATAACTCTCAAAATCTGAAAATGAAACCCATTACTGCACTTGAACATTTCTTACTACTCCATTTCCTACATTCAGTGAGCCCCATTCTGCTCTTCTCTCCTTTAACGAGTAAATCCTTCACTTCTCTTTTCATTTTGCTTAGCTTTGGGAAAGAAGTTTGCATTTTTTGGAAGTCAATAGCCTTATATATTTTTTTTCCATAGTAAATGCTGAGTAACAGATTTCAGAACATCTGGGCAACTCTGATCATACTATAATTTCATATCCCAGAGGCTTGTTGTGATTAGGGAAGGCAGAGGGAAAGTGGTGTGTCCCAAGTACATGGGCAATACCTAATCTTGAAGAAAAAAAAAATGTTCTGTCATTACATAGAACATCTGGTGGGATTCAAGTTTAAGTTACAAATGGTTTTGAAGGCCGATTATTAGACAAATGACGTCCACTGAAGCCAGGCTATGGTTTCATTACCTGGTAAAATTTTACCGATTGCTCTGAAATTTACTTATCATGGGATCCTTAACATGTATTACATCACACTGAACTAAAAGAGCAAAGAGTGGTTTCTTGTTTAGAGTGAAATGGAAGCACAAAGTGTAGGAGAAATGATAGAAAGAAGATAATTACTTCCTATATCTACGTTGATCTCCTCTTAAGGAAACGTCATGTGTCATATTTGAAACTCAAGTAGCTGACCGATAGTAATAACAATAGTGATAGTAATAGCTATTATTTATTGTGCCAAGCATGTTACAAGCACTAGCTCATTATTCCTTAGGCACTACATTAGACACATTTATCAATTCAGTAAACTGAGGCTACGAAGTTTAGGAAACTTGCTGGGATTCAAACAAACCAAACCGTGGTTCCAAAATTCAAAAGAAGATATCTCAACCCAGAGCTGCCACTTTAAACTCTATGTTGTGCTGAATTAATTGCATTTCACTGCAACATGCATATCTCTACATGCTCCTCAGTAATCCCAAGTATGATAGCATATTTGTAACCTCATGAATTTACTCCTCTCGGTCTTCAGATTACATTTCTCGCATTCCCAAGCTGGAGCTCAGTACAAGCAACTCCCCCATTGCCTAACTCGGGATGAAAACTTGAACTATGTTGTGTGCTCCGGGGACCCCTGATTCAAAGAGATTTTTCAACTACTGAACCAGCCTTTATGAAACAAATGTACGTTTTCCTAAAAAACTTTAAAGAATAGCAATTTATCTCTGCCCGGTCACTTATATTTTGTGAGTGAGGAGCATATACCCCAAATGAACAGAAAACATGGGAATATAGATATTTACTTTGCATTCCTTTTTCATCATGGCTATTACCTCTAAGAGGCCATGAATTCATGACAGGATAAAGGACATTAACAGTAATTCTTCTATTTCTTGCTATTTGTAGATATGAATTCAGTGGTGCAGTATATTGAACATTAATGACTTCTAAAATATGTTAGATTCTATTGTTTCATGTCATCAGATAGGCATCAGAGCAAAGGCCAAAACACTTTTCTTGTTGGTATCCGGGACCCTTTAAGAGGTAATACAATCTTTCTTTTCTTTTCTTTTCTTTTCTTTTCTTTTCTTTTCTTTTCTTTTCTTTTCTTTTCTTTTCTTTTCTTTTCTTTTCTTTCTTTCTTTCTTTCTTTCTTTCTTTCTTTCTTTCTTTCTTTCTTTCTTTCTTTCTTCTCTTTTCTTTCTCTTTCTTTTTCCCCTTCCCTCCACTCCCCTCACCTCCCCACTTTCTTTCTTTCTTTAATGCCTCAGTTCTCAGAAAGTATGGCAAATCAACTCTGACTCAGGAGCCACTGAATAAGAGGTCTTATTATTTCGAGAAACTTCACAACATATTTGTCTTTTTAAAAACATAGAGAGGGCTTGGGATGCCTGGGTAATGCAGTCAGTTGAGCATCTGACTCTTGGTTTTGGCTCAGGTCATGATCTCAAGGGTCCTTAGGTTCAGAGCCCCTTAGGTTCTGCCCTCAGTACTGAGTCTGCTTGGGATTCTCTCTCCCTCTCCTCCTGCCCCTCCTGCTTGTGCTTGCTCTCTCTCTCCCTCTCTCTCTCTCAAATAAATAAATAAATCTTTAAAAAAAAAAACAGAGAGCTCTTGCAAGGAACATAATAATCACTTCTGAGGGGAAAGTGGACATATTTTGCAATTTGCATATTCAGCCAAAATGCTAAGTTTAACTTCTATTCTTTATATTTACTGCTTGTCTGGGGGGAATGTCATAATCCTATCTATGTCACATGGCTATTTGAAGACTGAGAAGAAGAAATGGATCTGAATTTTGGAACTCTAAAGCTCATTTCAAATGTTAGTTACTATAATAATTTAAGATTTTGACCTCCATTGCTTCTTGGAAATACATATTTTAAGGGAAGTTTTCTTAAAGTGAGCCATACCTCAACACAAAATCTTCAACCAAGTAGAAAGAGCTTGGCTAAAAACTAAACCACACTCATTTCTGCTGACATTCACTTTCATGACAATAAGGTTCTCATTTCTTATCACTATCATGTTGTGTGTGATATTGTGATTTATAAGAAATATATATTTGGCCTTTGTCCCTGTTTCCAGCATAAAGCTCCTAAAACCTTGAGACTTCCTAAGTGGTAAGGGTAATGAAGGTATCGTGTTATTCATAGCAACCCCCTTTCAACCATACCTGAGTTCATGGGAATGAGGTAACTCTTGGAAAGCTCCTAAGGATGAGGGGGAGCTAACCATGATTACAGGGTTGGGACTTTCAGTCCCATACCCTGGACTCCAGGAAGAGAAGGAGGCCTAGAGGTTGAACCAATCACCAATGGCCAATGATTTCATCAGTCAAAGCCCCCATAAAAATCAAAAAGGGGGCTCTTGGGTGGCTCAGTCAGCTAAGCATCCAACTCTGGATTTCAACTCAGGCCATTACCTCAGGGTCGCTTGTGATCAAGCTCCATGTCAGGCTCTGCATTCAGCACGGTCTGCTTGGGTTTCCCTCTCCCTCTCCCTTTGCCTCCATCCCCTAATAAATAAATAAATCTTTAAAAAAAGAAACTTCCAGAGTTTTGGGGTTAGGGAACACATTCATGTGCTAAAAGGGTTGTGAACTCCAGTTCTGTGGAGAGAGAAACTCCTGCACTCAGGATCCTGCTGGACCCCACCCAATAAACCTCTTGATCTGACTGTTCATCATAATAGTCTTTATAATAAACTAGTACATGTTTCTCTGACTGTAGTGAACTGCTCTAGCAAATTAATCAAGCGTAAGGAGGGGATTATGGGAAACTTCTAGTCAGAAGCACAGGTTATATACAATCTGAACTTGAAACTGGCAACTAAGTGTGGGCAGTCTTATGGGACTGAGCTCTTACCTGTGATGCTAATCCAGGTAATAGCAGAAGTGAGCTAAACTGTGGGCCACCCACTCAGTACCCTCTGAGAACTGCAGAAAAGCTTGGTGGTGTTGGAAAATACACATAATACATGGCATTATCATAATCAAAATTCTTTTTAAGTAATTATGTGTGTTCAGTGTTATTTAATTTGTTCCTTTCCATTAGAAGTATGCAAATTTAAAAAGGAGAACAAATTAGAAACACCAGTACATAAGACATTTAACAACCCCAAAAATGAAGAGTACAAATTAAATAAAAACTAAAACAACTCATTTACATAATATAACTTACACATCCTCCTGATGTTCTATATTGCTAGTGTAGAGTTGCCCTAGAATCTTTCTTGAATACAATTTAATTATCAAAAACTCTCAAAATAGACTTAAAGAAAAATAGAAACGTCTTTGCAAGCGAATATTTGCAGTTTCTACAGGGACACACAGCTCTTCCTCGTTTAGCCCTCACATAATTTTAGTTTGTATCCATTTACTTAATATCTTGCTGAGTTCTGAAACTATAGATTTGAAGAAATAATGGTCCCTGCAACAAATGCTCACAGTCTTCCAAGGTAGACAAATTGAGACACAACCCAGCATCTTTAAATATCATAAACTGAGCATGTGCAGAAAGAGTCTGCCTGTATAAGAGCTAATCTGCTTTATACCTTAATATCTTTAATGTGTCCATGTCTTTATTAATTACTGTAATGTTTTCAGCATTTTTCATGTTTTGGAAAGACAGTGATAGTTGCATAGCGGCTGGAAGCATCCATAATTATAACTCTATATAGGGTTTAAGTTACACTTACTCATTATTACATTCACATATGGTTATCATTTCCCTTATGAGGTTACTGATATCATTGACTTTGCATGTTATTAGTATGGTTAGCAGCCTCCATTATCCCCTCTAAAAAGTCATTTGTCCAATATATACAAGGAAAGAAAGAACATAGATTAATGATTATTAGAAAGTTTAAGTCATAGTCTCTATGTGTAGATCTAGTGGAGTCAGGTGTCTTTAAATAAAGGTCACCTCTCCTTGAGCCCCAATTCTTCTAATCATCAGAAAGAAACATTTCACATGGTGGCGTTCATGGTTACCGTGACACAACTTGATTACTGCCCCTTGAACAGAGCTATGGTACAACACTGGAGTTTGTGACACTTAATTGAGAAATAATTTAATGATTCACACACTCACAAATGTCTTTTACCTTTTAAGGTTGCCTAGACCTCCTAGGTAAAGTGTACAGGTGTGAGGATATTTCAAGGGTAGTGTAAAAGCAATGGAAAGCAAATCCAAATCGGATTTCCATCTTATCTAAGATACTAAAATCCTTCTGTTTTTAGTCACATCAGCATCGCTGAGTAGGAATCATTTCTTTGCCTATGGATGAGCTGGAATCTCAGAACTCTGGAGAGCAGGTCATTAACTCTGGCAAGTGATTCTCACTGTTTCTACTCTAACTGTAGAAACTAGATACAAATTCTTGAGTTCCATTAGAAGCTTTGTGAGTCACCACAGTAAACTCAATGTGACAATGCGTTACAAAATTTATTCATATGGTGCTTTGTCTTAAAACACAGGATCATTACTTTGCAAAAATTCCAAGAAGTCACTGCATTGATCACAAAATCAAATAGACTTAAACATACTAACGCTTTTCCACATGCACTATGCAAGTAGACATGTATGATTTAGCTTGGGGCTTCCTATTTTTCTTGGATAGCAGTAGAAACTTAGTTTTCTGGGGGGGCGGTTAGAAAGAAGAGGAGCTGCTTCTATTTTTAGTCATGTTCCTAAGTTCCTATTGGCTATAAAAAATACCAGCTGAATTCCATAAAAAGCATCATTACTTTTCTTAACTTGTATGCCACCAGCAACATAAACTATTTTGGGAGAAGAGATTGTGACCATCACACAAGACTCCATAGTTTAACTCCCCAATGACCTACTTTTTGTGAACAAAATAACCACAAGGTCTTCTTTTATTATCTGAGAAACAGATTCTTCCAATCAGAATGCCTTTAAATCCCATAAAATAAAAAATCTAAATTAAACCAGCAAAACAATAAGCTGATAAACTTCATGATTTTATGTGTGAAGAAGTCCTCAGCTCAGGTAGATCCAGGACTGGACAATTCGGTGGATCAAAGATGTCATCAAAGACCAGTCACTTTCCATCTTGCTGCTCTGCGATCCTCAGCATCCTGGCTTTGTTCTCAGCTTGTAGCATTTAGTGTTAGAGTATGGCTGCTTTCATAAGCAAACAGAGCAGTGACCAAAATTGGAAGAGGAGGTTTCTCTTGCTTATGTCTTCTCTTTCTTAGCCACAAAACCCTACCTTCAAGCTCCTTAGCACACTTCCTCTCATTTCATATTGGCCATAATTATACTAGATGCCCTTGCCTAAACAATTCACAACAAGGGGGAAGTGGAAATGTTTTTTGTACTTAATCAACAATATGTGCTATGTTATTTCAGTTTCTTATACAGCTGGTTTACTGTTTATATGAATAACAATGAAAGTCACAAAAAGGCTGGGGGTTAATGAGAGTAAGATTCAGGCTTTGACCTTAAAACTTAAATGGTGATACAGGAAAGAGAGATATTAAAAATATAGTTAGTATCTTGAAAAAAAATATAGTTAGTATAGCTCTATCTCTACACACACAAATATTTACATATATGCATTTGTCTATTAAAAATAATATTTTAAAAGCACAAATAAAATATGCTAAATATTTAACTAGTATAACTACTGGAGTAACTTGAAGTTTAAAAACATTTTTTAAAACAAAAGCATTTTCCAGTGGACACAATGGCAGGAAAGTTGGTTTCCAGTTTTTAATTGTGTTGTGTTTGCTTATGTTTTGTTTTGCTTTGTTTTGTTTTGTATTTGGGCCATTTTTAAAAGATTTCTTGGGACACCTGGGTGGCTCAGCAGTTAAGTGTCTGTCTTCAGCCTAGGGCGTGATCCTGGAGACCCCAGATCGAGTCCCCCATCAGGCTCCCTGCATGGAGCCTGTTTCTCCCTCTGCTTCTGCCTGTGTCTGTGCCTCTCTCTCTGTCTGTCTCTCATGAATAAATAAATAAATAAATAATAAATAAATAAATAAATAAAATCTTTAAAAAAAGATTTCTTGAGATCATTACTACCTAAAACTTCAAAAAACCCAGGAACATGGAAAGTTTCTTGATATCCAAGTGCATTATTGTATCTCTCCATTATGTCTTCCTTACTGATCTTCATCACACCAATTCAAGCTATTAGAGGGCATTGGGAGCTGCCCTCAAAATCACAGGCACTGAAGGCTGGCAAATAGAGAAAGTTGGGACTGGCTTCTAAAATTAAAAGGGAAGCTTTATAGCCACTATATCACCAGTCGAACTCAGGGCCAAGTTCATTCAGAATCCAGACTCAATTGTTTGTGGTCACAAAAGAATGAACTGAAGACCACTTTCCCCAGCAGGCTCATCTGCAAGACGCTAGAAGCCCTCGCCAGTCCTGTCAAGGATTCTGAGAGGCACCCTGCTTTTTCCAAAAGCACATCCCTAAGCATATCAGAACAATTTCATGGGCTGCACAAGAACTGCTCTCATCTGCAAGTGAGATGTCTCACTGTTGATTTCAAGGTACTGATTTTTCTTGTCTCAGTGATGGACCTCTGCAGGCCATCCCTCACTTTACCTCTACCTTTGCAAAGAATGTCAGTAACTCCTCAAATTCCTCCTAACAAAAGTTGATACTTAGTGCTCTACATCTGGTCTTAGCAATTAATCCCAGCTTGACTAGCCTGCAGAAAGGCTTTTATCAACCATTACCAATATCACCAGTATCACAGTCTCTTCCTACAATTCTAAGAAGTTCACATAAACACAAGACAATCAAGTTTTATGCTACTTATCCAGCCTAAATCTTTCCTCTCTTTAAAAAGTGGGCAAGAATATTGGTTTAAAAGGGCTATAAGGGATCCTTAGTTAGGAAAAGTAAAACATACACACACGCATAACATAAATATAGACGGGGAGATAAAATTATCTGTTCCAGTTACTAACATAGACTATCTTTTCACAGGTCACTGCAGTTTTGTTTTAAAGTAAGTGTGGTAGAAAATGAAAAGTCATTATTTGTTAAAGTACTAGAAGCTTTGTTGGTATAAATGAAATCTTTGTGTTTGGATATTAGTCAATGGCCTGGTTCAGACCTTGGTTAGGCTGAAATGATTAGGCCTGTAATCCTGTAGGTAAATCCTCCAGGATCCCTAGAGGTACTGGGGCCTTTCCCAGGAGCACCCTGCACAAAGGTTGAGGCTTCATTACAGGCTGCTGAGGCTACTAAACAACCAGTAAATTGGCACAGGTCGTGGTCTGCTGTATGTGGAGTGAGAAGCTTGGAGCATCAAGGCTTGGTGGGGACAGGCCTCCCTACACTAGGTTCCACAGGGGCTACCCCAGAAACCACAGGCCTTATCTCCATATGATCCTGGAGAGACTTAGAACCAAACCCTGAGAAACATGGGGAGTTGAGAGATGGAGTAGCCACTTGGGAGGGAGCCAATCACATTGGAGTCCTGGTTTTTAGAGAGATATACATAGGGCAATTTAGATACAGCTATTCCAGGAACCTAGGAGATGGATTTGATGACCTCTAGAGAGCATCCACCCACCCAAAATTCAGGTGATTTCAATAAGTGACTCTTAAATTAAAAACCCTACTTTATTTTATGAATCCTGGGCTGGGAGTTTTCTGTTCATAATTGGGGGAACAGAACCAAGAACATTATGCATACCTTATATGTTTGCAAACTAAATGAGAATGGATTCTCACCATTTAAAGATAGAAAAAAAAAGAAAGAAAAACAACTGGGACCTAAGGCTAGGGAGATTTTAAAATAAGAGGAAATAAAAACTCATAAAGAATATACTTCTGAAGAAAATACAATTCTGAAGACAGAAGATCACTCTCCATAGTATGCAAGAAGTGTCTTATATCAAGCAAAGGTTAAAATCCAGGAGTAGCAAACAGGCTAATTAATAAAAGATGGAATGAAACAGAGAGACAAAAAGAATAAGCTACAAAGGCAATAAGCTAAAACAAAATAAAACAAACACATGCATAAAAAACAGAAGAAACATGGAGAAATACATAACAATTAAAATTACAATGGCAAAATTAAAATCTTCATGGTAGATTTTTAAAAGCAGTAATGGCATGCAAAAAGTTTCACTAACTTCAAAACAAACTTGATAAGCTCTTCCACAATGAAGAGGTAAAGGACAAAGGACCAAAACTGATAAGAAGACATATGATAAATACAAAACATAAAAATCACAATTATTTCCAAGAGTGGAAAAAATGAACAATTTCAACCCTAGCAATAAGCAGTAATCAAATCCACAATTAAGGAAAATTTTCTGGAACTCAAAGCTAAACATCTTAAAATAGAGATTAAACAGATTCAATCTGTTTTGAATAATATTAATGGAAATAAATCCAAAGATGGATAAATTCCAACAAAATTTTGAATTATGAAGAAAAATGTAATTTCACAAAAGATCCTGCTGATAGCGACCGAAACCTCAGATAAGATGCCTAAAAAGAAATAAAAATCCTCAAGAAGATGAATATTGCCAAACCATTCTTATTAGGAGCTGTCAAGTGTCACAAAGAACCAACATTTCCACTTGTTCTTCTTGGATTATACAGATTAGTTATCACATTTCAGCAAACAACCAATTCTCTATTTCCTTCCAATGCTACAGACTTGACATTGGGTCCATGACAAATCTCTCTCCAACCATCCTGAGCTGATAACCAGTCAGATTAGCTGATGGCTAACCTCCAGATAATAGCTCTTCACTTTAGTTTTATTTTATTTGGATTTGGTTTTCATACATCAAAACATCACGGATCCAAAGTTTCCCTTGTCGGTCATAGGTCACAAGACCCAGGATGCAATGGTGGGATTTTCCTCAGACTGTTACGAATTAGCTGGAGACCGGCCACATGTTTAAGAGAAATAAAAACCAGAAAGGGCAGGAATTTCTATTTAGCTTCAGGCAGTGAAGCACTGGATACTTTATATACTATCCTCTATAAGAGCTATAGTTTGAAAAGTTTCATTCTTTCTGAGAGAAATAGAGTTCAGTCTTTTGCATTCAGTAGGAGAAAGGAAGGAGACAATTAGATCATCCAAAAATCCATAAGTAGAATTCATCACTAATGTAGAAGATATGTATGTACACAATGTATGACAAGAGCTAGGGAAAGAGAAAATTATGGAATAATCAATAATATTAAACTTTGTTGAAGACTGAATTATACCAAGAATGATGAAACACAATTAGAACTAGTGATTAGATTAAAAAAAAAAAGAACTAGTAATTAGGAGACCATTAATAACCATCTAAATGTGTAGATTTCAAACAAGGAAAGTGTCCACACTTGGAGGTAAAGCTATTTTGCAAAAGTATCAGCTACAGACTTCTCTATTATGTGTTTAATACTAATAAGTAGGTGGGATTTAGGGCAGTAGCTTAAGGGGATATTGTATTAAAAAGTTCAGGGAAAAAAATCAGGACTGAGCAAACATTTAGCATATGTACAGCTAGAGAAGTATTTGGAAAGAAAAAGTTTAAATAATGAAAAGCCTGAATGTCAGTGAAACACATCATATGATTAGTAAAGACATGGACTTGATCAAGACAACAAATGAAGAGTCATGTTTTAGCAAGGAAAAAAAAGTATTTAAGATAGGGACAAAGTAGACAACATGAACAAAGATAAAGAAAATGTTGAGAACAGAAGAGTTGAGGAATATTCCAACAAACTGGCCACAGATCTTTTGCCTTTCATTAACATTGAATATTAATCCATATGCTGAAATTGAAGAGCTATGGATTAGTTAGCAACTTAAAAATACGAAAATGGTTTAATCATCACAAAATAGGAGTGCCTAGGTGGCTCAATTGGTTAAACATCCGACACTGGATTTCAGTTTGGGTCATGATCTCGGGATTGTGGGATTGAGCCCCGTGTTACGTTCTGTACTCAGCACTGAATCTACTTGTCACTCTCCCTCTGCTTCTCCTCCTCCCCATTCATGCTATCTCTGTCTTACTCTACTTCTTAAAATAAACAAATACAATCTTTTTTAAAAAATCATCACAGAATAAGTTGTCAACTAGATACGAATAATGAGCACTTTATGACTTTCCTGGAACTGTATAGATTTAATCTTCCTTGTATCAAATTAACATGATTTCATTACATTGCCCATGGCAAACCACAAAAGCAGGAAGAAAGGGTGTGCAGTAGAAGATGCCTATGGATATGAGATATGGGATCAATAAGGCAATAACATGGGAATCTGTGAAGAAAATTCCCATGGACTCTGAAGAGAGTCAGAATTTTCATGACATGATGGGCCTCATTATTCCAAAGGAATAATGGATAAAAGGATAAAAGAAGTTCATGGAGCTAGCAGGAAAGAGACATTTAGGAAAGACCTTAAGAGACTGGAAAGCATCCTAGAAGCAGCAGGGACAATCAGTGCCCACCAAATACCCCCAGGCTCTGTGCATCTCTGAGCTTCCACCACAGCCTTTCCAAGGCCAAATGATAAGCTTAATTCAATAGACTTTAAGCAGAAATGAAGTGCATCTCTTAAACAATGAGTCAGTGAAAAGGTCACTGTGTCTCCTCCATCCTATTCTACCACTATTAAACTTTCAAAGCCATATATTGAGTGGAATAGCAGTGTCACAAGGTAGAAGGAGCCTGGACCCCAGATAGAGGCCCTGCTGACCCACGGTGGATTTGTGTGAATGAGAAATTCCACTGAAATCTGTAGTGTTATGCCAATGAAATTTAATTACTCTGAAGAAAAATAGAACACCCAGCATGAGGGACGGCATGGAAAATATGAATGGAAAGGAGGTCATGTCCTGAGAGGGGATTTTCACATTCTGGGACCTTTTAAAATGGGGCTGTTCTGATAATGATGAGATCTAAGATGTGGCCACACTTGAGGATGGTTCATGGAGAGAAAATACAGAGATCACTGGACCTATGGAAACAAAGGAAGAGTGATCCCAGAATGCCATAAAGGCAAGAATGACTTTTTTAAAAAGATTTATTTATTTGAGAGAGTGTGAACAAGTGGGAGAAAGGCAGAGAGAGAGAGAAAGAGAGAGGGAGAGAGAATCTAAAGCAAACTCCATGCTCAGGATGGAGCCTGGCAAGGGGCTCAACCCCTCAACCCCAAGATCACAGCCTGAGCTGAAACCAACAGTCAGAGGCCTGACCAACTGTGCCACCCAGGTGCCCAAGGATTATTTTAATGATTATTATTAAAAGCAAGACAGATCTGCTCAGAAGTTATAAAGATAGTCTTCAAGGTTGAAAATGGAGTATCAATAATGACAAAATTCTCGAAAGAAAGAAAGAAAGAAAGAAAGAAAGAAAGAAAGAAAGAAAGAAAGAAAGAAAAAAGAAGGAAGGAAGGAAGGAAGGAAGGAAGGAAGGAAGGAAGGAAGGAAGGAAGGAAGGAAGGAAGGAAATTGTCTGAAAGTTGCCTTGGAGCCTAAATCCAACAACCCCTAGTCTTGCCCAGTGAATTCAAGGTGGGAGAGGAAGGAACAGTAATGGACAGCAATGGAAGAAAGAAACAGAAGCACTAGTAGTCTTGGAAGCTTTTTAGCATTCTGAGGTAAACCAAAGACCTGTGTCCCCAGTCTGTACGGATCATGTCCCAGATGGGTCATGGGTGAATCGGGAACATCAGTGAGTTAATCCCAATGTCCAAGAAAGACCTACACAGCTCTGAAAATTCACTATACTAACTGGCTCCCCTCCGGACCCATCTTTGCTTTTCTAAACATAACTACTTAGGATACTAAATTGTATTCTCATCTCTATTTCTAGAGAAGACCTTTTTACTTACCTTGTGCAGCCCTAATTGTCTGAACTACCTGGCCATGCTTTGTGAATGTTTTAATGTTTAGTAAGAAGTTAGCAGCATTCCAATGAAAAAGAAAGAAAAAATAAAGTACACTCTCAAATAGCATACATAGTAACGTATTCCTATGTTTTCCCCCTCAATCAGAAACCTATTCCTTCATTGGGAAGGTCCCATTCACCCTAATGCAATTTAGTCAGTGAATAAACAAAGAGGAGAGCCGGCAAAACTAAATGTTTAAAACAGAGATTCTTACCCTGAAGTCTGTAAACCATTTAAAATTGGCTCAGGACTCTGAGAATTGGTACTCCTCACTCCATCTCCAGTCAGGACTCCTATAGTTCTGACAGTTAAAGGGGCCTGTGGTCTAAAAACAGTTAAAAATAACTTGTCTCCCAAATCATGATGCACAGGTGATGATAACTAAAAAAAAAAAAAAAACGTTGAATAAAAATATCTAAGATGTAGTTGATGATCTATCTTCCTATTTCCCAAAGTAAACACAAATACTTCATAATAATAAAGTAAGAAGCCACAAAGAATTGGGTTGAGATTTCTCCTTGCAGGTGTAGCCAGCCCCCTGCCAAACTTCAGTCTCTGTTCATAAATTCTTTGATGCCTAGGGATCTGTTGTTGTTCTGGAATATCTTTCTCCATCCTCATCATCTCTCTGATTACTCCTCCGACTGAGGGAAATTTTGTAGCATAAAGGATAAGTGTTATAAACCCTGACAAAGTAAAAATACTATAGACCACAAAAATGAGGAGGCCCCAAAACAGTGGGAGAAAGTGTGAGAATGTTAATTTTCTCATATTTTATAACAAATCAATTAACTTCAAAAAATTTTAAAAGAAGTATAGATTTTAACTCTGGGTTATTTTCATTGTCATTTTTTTTCTTAATCTTAGAGCAATGGTTCACAATCTTGGGTACCGACTAGACTCATTTCAGAGCTTTAAGAAACACTAACACTTGAGTCCCATCCCTTGATACTCTAATTGCTTTTAGGTCCTTTCGATTTTTACAGGCTTTTCAGCTGATCCCAGTGTGTAGGCAAAGTTGAAAACTTCTGCCATAGAGAAGTGCTCTAAGAACTCATCCCACTAGTGTTTATGAAATATTTATCTGGAGCTTGGAAATCATTCCGCTTTACTTCAGTTTTTCTACTACTAAATTCAAGGAAAATTAAAGGTAATTCATGAAAATGCCTTCTACATAGTTAGATTCCTGCTTTCTTGTATCCATATATTATGCATCCACCCATCTCTGTATGTGTCAGTAGAGAGAATTGTCAGGAGTGTATGTGAAATGGTTAATACTGGATTTGGGGAAATTGTGGTTTTTGTCTGTTTGACTTCTCTTTTTGTTTGGAATTTGTATCATAAACATGAGTCATATTTTTTTAAAAAACAATAAAATAATTACTCATAGGAATAAATTGTTTAAATAAATCTTAATAAAATTAAAAGCAGTTAGGCAAATAAAAATGCCAAATTAAAACTGGAGATTCCATGCATATTTCTAGTTCATAGGACAGCTGATTTAATTCTTGAAAGTGGAAATGGAAATCCGGGCCTGTCAGGACTTATTTTATGGCTGTGGGCAAGTCTGTCTCTGTTAACCTTCCACTGGAGGGTGAGGGTGACAGGACAAATATTAAGTTTAATCTGCCAGAGAATGAATAATGTTTATTTTCACATATACGGACTGAATATCTCAGAGTACTAATTAAAACAACAACAAAAATAGGGTTTTATAATTTCTACAAGACAATCTAGAGAAGATGTGTCATCTGCCTAGAGAAAGAAGGCTGTCGTTGTCTAGGTTAATGTTAAAGTTTGTTCTTGAAATAACTGATTTGTCCCTACTACCCTTTCCCCAAGTTTAAATTTGGTGTACCCTTCTGGAAAGAAAAATAAATCCATCTCCCAGCACTGACCTATATAAATCTAAGTCAAATATACATACATACATATACACAGATATATTTACATATCCATGTATATTTACATATCCATATATATTTATTTACATTATGCCCAAGCAAATATATGGAGTTGTGAATAAAGAGAATATCCAGGGATATGTGAGGGATACTGGTTCAAAGAGGACATACAGTGGAGAGATTATTTAACAAGCTAAAAATCAGGAGTTTTAATTTCAGTTCTACTGACATTTTGAGCCAAATAACTCTTTGCTGTGGAGACTGTCCTGTGCACTGTAGGATGTTGAGCAGCATTCCTGGCTTTAACCCATTAGATGCCAATAGCAACCACTCCCACCCCCAAACATATGATTGTGACAACCAAAGAAATGTCACAGACGTTTTTGAATGTACCCTAGGGAGCAAAATTGCTCTCTACTGAGAACTTTTCAGTTAAATTCTAATATTAAAAATCTTAAAAGATACAGTGTGGTTGCTAGGGAGTTGGGAAAACTTAAAATAGGCTTTCCATTTTGTGATGGAAGCCTGGCTGACTCAGTTAGTGGAGCATGCAATTCTTGGTCTTGGGGTTGTGAGTTCAAACCCCACACTGGGTATAGAGATTACTTAAATTTTTTTTCTTTTTAATTAAAAAAAAATACACACGAAGTACAGCTTGTGATAAATTTAAGAATTTTTTTTAATTTAAGAAATTTTATTTATTTTTCACATTTTGTCTCTTGTGATAAAGCTCTCAATACCCTCTGATTCTCATGTGGTATATGGTGAATATATATATATACACACGTATATATTTCTCTCTCTCTCTCTATATATATATATAGATATATATAAGAGAGAGAGAGAGAGAGAGAAGACAAAGACTAAATAGACAAAAAATTGGCCAAGGTCCCACCCAGCAAACTGAGAAACTATGTTGTGCAGTTGTCTAAGAGCTGAGACTCTCAAGATTTTACATTCTCTCTATTCCCTCTCAGGAAAGAGAATTTGCTATGACTTTGATTCTGAGGGATTAATTAAGCCTGGACTTCTAGCTATCTAGTCACTGCTCTAATTCTCCCTCTGAGGGCTCTCCTCTTCCTCTCACACAGATGATGTAGAAGTGCTGCTTGAATCTCTTATCCATCCACATGAGACTGGCCCATCCAGCCTATGTTCTCTTTCCAGTCCCCTCATACTTTCTACAATGAAGGGATTCAAGTCTGAACTTAGCAAGATCAAAGATATCCCTGAGATCACACTTTGCAATCCAATTTAGCAGAGTATTGTGACCTGGAATTCAGAAGTGAGCAGAGCCAACAGGGACATAGTACTTTTCCAGTCACTGGTGTCCTTCGTGCACATCCATAGATTAGAAAGCTTGTGGTGAATAGCAGCTATGGTTTAGGGCAGAGTTCTGGTATACCTACGACCCTCGCCAAAAGGCCATATTAATACCATTGTTAAGAACCCCAAAGCAAAAAAAAAAGAACCCCAAAGCTTCCGTTTAACCCCTAACATATGGCAAGAGAGTAACTGTTTTTAAAACAATAGGTTGAGACCGTATTGACATATTTACTAAAAAAGACAAAACCAAAAAAAAACCCATACCCACAAATGTGTCATTGTTCAACATGGTAACGTGTGCAAACCTTGAATACACTAGATTCTTTCTCTGAGAAATCACATAATCAATTTTCATGGGAAGAATGAGGCCAAGAAGCTCAATTTGGCACCATGTCACACATCCCTCTTTGTGGGATCAGTTCGTGGGACCAAAGAGCTCCCCCTGGAGCCAGAGTTGATGCAGGCTGACTTCAGTGATGTAGACAAAGCAAGACAAATTCAAGACTAAACTTGCAGACAGTCTTTTTCAATAATAATTTGGGCAAAGAAGGGACCAGGCACCTCCTCACAGACATGAAGCATTACTCATACCGGTAAGAAGAAAAAGGGTAAGCATGCCTGTGGGTAGTGAAGGATGTCCTCCAACTGTCTGCTGGCAGGGAACAGACACAAACTAGAAGGCTGACAGGGAGTCTGATCTTTCTCCCAGTTCCCTCTCAACCTTTATTCCTACTCTTTGGTTTCTTTTGCTTCTTTTCCACAAAGACTGAGGTCAAAATCTTGTTTTCAGGACCTTTTCCCACCTTTATTCTCTCAATTCCTTATTGCATAAAGGTTGCGACCACAAACACTACCAACTACCAAAGGAAACTACAAAGATGTATGAATGTTAATCCCTAGCAAAACAATTTATCTGAAACATGTAATTATCTCTTTGTCAGACTCCCAAAATTGTTTCTAATTTATTACATTTTCTTTACTCATAATTCATTGCTATCAGTTTCAGAACCTGATTTTTTGTTTGTTTGTTTGTTTCTTCCTTTTGTTCTGTTGACTGCCAATCAGAGGGCATAATGTAACTCTAAGAGACTATACAATGTTCTAATTAAAACAATAGGATTCACACATTTTCTCCTTGCAAAACAAATTAAAGGGAACACAATTCTTTTATAATCGCCCACACTGGATTTTTTAAGACCTTTTATTAATTAAGACATGCAAATGGTGATATAATCAAGGTTGAAAGATTTGATCTTGCCAAGAAGACATATTTGTGACACTTGACTCTGGAAATTTAAACTAAAGAGTCTCTCCAAACCCAAGACTGAGGTTACAGGAACAGAACCAAATGGAATGCTAAAATGAGGCCAAACTAGCAACTAGATATCTGAAAAAAGTAAAGCTGAAAACTTGCAAATTCACTTCTTGGGTCATCTTTCTTTCTTTCCATCATCTGCCCCCATGAAGGCTTGCATGATTTCCCAATTTCAGTCAAGTTAAATGTAAGTTGACACCATCTTGAGTACGTGAGGGAGAAGGACTAAAAAAAGTACTACGTTATGGTGGAATCACCTAGGATTGTCCCTAATTCCTGAAAAGAAAGTCTTTTTCTGGAAAAACTTTGGGTGACTAACTCATGCTTCATCAACAGAAAAATCTGTCTTTAAGAAAGAAGGTTCAAGCAAGAAAGTGAAATGACATACAGATCTGTAGGGTAACTGAAGCTTCTGAGGCTTATAGCTCTTCATACATACTTTCTGATTCCTCTGGAATTTAAGGGAGCTTTATGGGTTTTATTTTCCCCTCTCTCTATATCTTTTCTTCTTATTGTGTGGACTTGGCCCAGACATTAGAAGCCACTTAAAATATAATGTGAAAGGACTGTTGCAAATCTAAGTCGGCAACTGGAGGAGAATGAAGGGTTAATGTTTAACACATACCATGGCTTTCAAGGGAAAGGACTGGTTATCTGTGCATGAGAAGCATCATCTCAGTGGGTATCCTGCAGAGAGCTAAATAGCCACAGAGTACACATGTTTAAAAGCTGAGTCTCCTTTTAATATGCTGGATGCCTATAGCGTTAAAGTATCCATTTCTCTCAACACCATTCACTTTACTTTATGCCTGAACATATAAATGTCATGCGGTGTATATACTCAGTGCCCCACCGTGGATGAGGGGATCTGATATGCTACAGGGCCCACATGTTGCTGTGTTAAATAAAGAAATCACCTTGAGGATTAACCATCAACTTCTATAAGTGACCAAGGTAAATGGAAGACTATATTTGTCTCCCAGTTTGTTCTTTTGTGCCTTTATGGTTCCTTTGTAACAAGCATGGTAAATAAGAAAATGACCTACTCCTTTATCTTAAGAAAATTACAAGGGAAAATATGCCTAACAGAGTTGATTTACAAATGCACATGAGTCTACCATAGAAGGTAGAGCTCTTATAGGCTGTCTGCTGTTGTTCCCTTTTCCCTAACCATGAGAGATACATGATACCTCAGGGTAACAGTCCTCATCTTTCATTTTAGTGTAAGTTGCTAATGAAAAATAATCGTTTGTGGTTATGGTTATGTGAAGGCTGGTTATGGGAAACAGAAGTAGGCAATGGCCAAGGATACTTAGCAAAATCCTCGCTTTCTCAAATCCCAATAGGCATCATTGACTTCCTTCACCCAATTGTCAGAGCTGGTTAAGCATCTTTCTGTAAGACTGTCGCCTCTGGGTCTGGTGCTGGAGATTGAAATTGGGTGGGTAAATGGGACGGGACAGTGGGTGTAAATCAGGGAAGATCAAGGTCAGATGAGAAACCACAAGCATGAACTGGGATCTCATGAGGACAGACTGCAACCCAGGTCAGTACTTGCTGGCTCTGACCTTGGTGCTGAGGTTATCCCGTAGAAGTCAGGGTCCTTCAATATAATATAGACCTAAACACATAATCTTGGTCTAGGAGTTGGAGAAGCTGAAGGAGGATCCAGGGAAAGGTAGAGTGGTTTCATGTCCCTCTGCTGCTTCATACCAATAAGACAAGTCAGCAAGTGAGCGACAACATATATGAACTACAAAATGCTCCAAATCTTGCAAGAATCTCCCTTGTGATCCACCCCAACCAGAAACATACAGGAAAGTTGCCAGATAAAATACAGACACCCAGTTAAATTCAAATTTCAGATAAACAACAGATTTTTTTTTTTTTGGTATAAGCATGTCTCAAATATTGCATGGGACACTTTCATGCCTATCTAGATAGATAATAGATTCATTGTTTATATAAAATTCAAACGTAACTGAGTGCTCTGTATTTTTATTTGCTAAATCTGGCTTTCCTAAAAGAAAAAGAATTCTGAGAAATGTAGTTCAACCTGGCCAAGGTAATACATTTCAAACCCATTATATCATGAATTATGAAATTTATAAACTGAGATTATATTGGCCACAGGTGCTCTCAACTCTGGATCATTTAGCTCTGCCAGGAATATAAGGTAAAATACAACAAAACATGTCTGGCTATGTCTCTTTTCAAAGGAGATGTTGTGCCCCACGCTGGTGAGCACAAGTCACAGTAAACATGAGTCACATGCTCAGTTTAAGTTCTCATAAATCCAGAAAGCTTTCTCCTTGAAAGACTGATCTTCACCCAGGGAACACACAATTACCAGGGGAGCTTTTGAAAAGTGTAGATGTCTGGACCTGGCCCCTAATATCTAATGAATGATAATCTTTGGGGTTGAGAATAAAGCCTGTGGTGGTGTTTTTTCTTTTTTTCAAGTCTACCATAGGATATCTCAGTGTGCACTTCTCACTAAGAATCCCTGCCTTAGGAATAACTAAAAGTGAATACATAGTTCATACTAGGTTGCTCCATTACTTATTCTCCCCGAGCCCCACAGAAAATTCCTGATAATACCAACATTAAATACAACTGATCAGGCATTTATCCTACCTGTACATTGTGCCCTGACTGCTGTTAGGTCTGGGTTTGTGGCTCATGTGTCTAATCATTTACCACGTACATGGGTATAACTCTGCCACCACCTTTATCACTATGCTACTATAGCTCTTGGCCTGTTACTCTCTTCCTGTGTGGCTCCTTGAAGCTGGAAGCCTTTCAGGACTCTTTCCCATCTCTCTGACAGCACACAGAAGTCATGTGACACATCAAAAGTATCCATTGTACATTGAATGAATCAAAAATGTATGCCCATTCCTCTGCTGCTCCTTACTTTGGCCTTTTGTTAGTCTTTATTCAGAAATCAGAAAGTAATACTGAGTGCCCATTATAGACCAGGCTCTGTTGTAAATTCTTTATATTACTAACTAAATCTCCAAAACATTTTTATGAGATATATGGCCGAGAAAACAGACGCATACAAAGATTAAAGTGCTGGCTCTTCATCACATGGCTAATAGTGAATGATTTGGGACTGAGTCCAGATGCCTTCTCTGAACTTCCAGGCTAAAGTGGTTCCCTGGAGAGCTCTATACAGGACAGCCTTGCATTAGGTCACATTCTTAAGACTTTGGTAAGAGTGAATCCCTTAGAATAAAAGTTGAAACTATTAATGACATTCAACTTTCTCCCCCTGCCTGTACGCTATTCTCCCAGGAAGCTACGTCCAACAGTATGTAGTGGAAGAAGGAAAAAGGTCTAAAATTCACATCTCATAGAGTGAGTCATAAATCAAAGATTTGGCTCGTATAGTCCAACTGCATCAATGTACAGAAAGATAACGTGATTCATCTGAGATCACATGGTCAGAGGGAGGCAGATCTGGAATTAGGACCTATTAGTTCCAATTTGCAGTCAGGTGCTTGTCACCCTTTATTCATATCCTTCACTGAGGGTTGGCAACCCTTCCACGTGATACCTTGGTCACAGTTTAGCTTCAGAACACACAAGGCAGAGTGCCACACCTCCTCAAAAAGAGCACCCTCCCTCAAAGTGCCTTACTCTTCTTCCCTGAAATGACTCTTTCGGCTCTCTAGAATCTACAGTCTCAGAGGGTAAGGATAAGTGCCCCAACCATCAGACTGGACAAGACTGATACAGAAAGGAAACTTTTAGGAACAGGATGCAAGAGGCTCCCCACACCTTTGCCCATAAGGAGAGAAATGGGCAGTCATGTCATTACAGCTTTTGTAATCTTCCCCAGGAACATCAACACGGTGCTCCCTGGCCTGACACATATAACCAGGGAACTTCACAAGACAGGGACTTCAGGCCATCCCAGACCCCAGGAATCAAGACATATTCAGAGGTTGTGCTTTGGACTTTCTTTACTAACTGCTGTCCCCTCCTTTTATTAAAAAAAAAGTAATAGCTGCACAAAGACAAGTTCAGAGATGGGAACTGCAAAACAGAAAACATAGACATAAAAACCAGTGAGATAGGATAGGGAAAGAGGCTATTTAAGCAGATAAGCAAAAGGATTCATGATTCCCTGCCATAAATAAATTAAAGAACATTAAACACATACATGCCCTTTAAAGAGCTAAAATGATCAGAGTGCATTTATTTTCTCAGTGTTATTTAGCCAGGTTGGAAAACAAAACCCTGAAATTAATGCCAAGATAACAGAGATGGGAGTAGAACTTTCCCCTCTAATAATTATCTTGCTATCTGTCCATCTTAGGTCAACAAACATGCTATGATTGACAGGTTAAAATGTTTAGGTTAGTCTGAGCTCACATAAACCATTTTAGGTTTTCTAGGACGGGAGAATGTTATAAAACAAACATATAATCTACCCTCCATCTTCCTACTTTCAAATCTTCTTCCCACCTGCCCTCCTGTCTTTTGAGGGAGTATGTCCACAAAGCATTTCAGTCATCACCATGCTGGTGAGCACAAGTCATGGTGGGACCTAACAAAATACAGAATTTTCCTAAATAAAAAGGGAGGAAGTGCCCAGGGAAACCTAGTTGGCTTCCATGTATATGACAGAAGAAAAAAGTAAGTGAATTCGAATAATTATCACTGTTACTTCTTTGAACACTCTTACAAATTCTGGGTCTCCCAGATGTCTTGACCCTTTGTTATACAGAATCAGGGTAATGGATGAGGAGATAATTGAGAGGAACCCAGACCCGCTGCTTAATTCACAGTGGGAAGAGAAAAGAATCACTTGTAAAAAAAAAAAAAAAAAAAAAAAAAAAAAAAAAACAGACTCCATCTGGAGGGTCACAAGAAGGCAGAGAGGTAAAAAAAAAAAAAAGAGAGAGAGAGAGAGAGAGAGAGAGAAGCTTTAGGGAAATTTCTTTTGAAAATGTGAAAGGGAATCTGGTTGGTGGGCAGAGAGTATCTGTGAGGTAAAGAGTGGGACATCTTAGAAAGTCCTGGTGTGTGCCGTTAAGTGGAATATAAATATAGCTATTTTTTATAGATATCGGTAAAGTCAAAAATGTCTTTCCAATAAACATTGCTTTTAGACTGGTGTTTATTTGAATGGGGCCCTGTGTGGAAACAGAATGGAAGGCACCCAGATTTGTGTGGATTAAATATTTTGTGGTCTGCTTCAAATGCCCCCTTAGCTTATTATGTATGCCCCCTTGCCCTCAATGACACCCTTTAATGAGGAAAAAAAAATTCACTGTGACAATGATTATAAGTAGATTGCATGAAGACTCCAATAGCAAATAATTTAAAATTTAAAAAAGTATATTGTATAATATGTCATTTGGGAGTAGGTGATATTAAAAACATACTAAATCAAAAAAGGAGTTTAAGAACTGTCAAGAGTAGGGATAGTGTTCATAATTTAAATAAGACAGTCAGGACCTCATTAATTTGAAGGAGTAGAGGGTATGATCCACGTGAGTTGAGTATCTGGACAGAAAACATTCTAGACAAGCAGTGCAAAGACCCTGAGGCAAGAGCCTGTCAGGCATTCCTGATGAACCTACAATTTATAGAATATTTTATAATACTCAGTTTCATTTCTTCATGTAGTCCCAAATAGGATAAGAATGTCAACTTCATAGAACCTTTTGAAATACTTACAGATAATCTATAAAAAGTGCTTGGCGTTTTAATAACTGATAGAAGTCAAATAACATTCTTCTTGCCATAGTGCTGCCTTCTCAAATCTGGGACATAACAGGAGAACAGGCTATAGGATAATCTAGCCTAATTGCAAAAAGTAATGGATCCAAATTCAAATCCCAATTCCATTGTTTACCAGATGCATAAACTTGGATAAATTACTCAACACCTCTAGGTCTTTGCTTCATAATTTGTAAAATTGACATAATAATATCTGTCCAATACCCACCATTTGCTTCAACATGGATGGAACTGGAGGGTATTATGCTGAGTGAAATAAGTCAATCGGAGAAGGACAAACAGTGTATGTTCTCATTCATTTGGGGAATATGAATAATAGTGAAAGGGAATATAAAGGAAGGGAAAAGAAATGTTGGGAAATATCAGGAAGGGAGACAGAACATAAAGACTCCTAACTTGGGGAAACGAACTAGGGGTGGTGGAAGGGGAGGAGGGCGGGTGTTGGAGGGGAATGGGTGACGGGCACTGAGGTGGACACTTGACGGGATGAGCACTGGGTGTTTTTCTGTATGTTGGTAAATTGAACACCAATAAAAATTAATTAAAAAAAATATATCTGTCCTTCAGTGGTGATATGAGCATTACACAAAACAATGAGAATAATAAAAGCAATAATAGTTAACAGGTATACTGTACTCACCACATGCCAGGCACAGTGTAAAGTTGTTTCCCTGCATCAGTTCATTCTATCATCATAAGATTGGGAAATCGTATCACTAAACGCATTTTATAGATGAAGAGACTAAGGTCTCAATAAAGTGCCCATGGGTCCATAAGTAGTCAACTGTGGAGTCAGGATGTGAATCCAGCAGTCTGAAGACAGTCTATGCTGGCTACCATACTCTAATTTTTTTTACGATTTACTTATTTAATTTCATAGAGAGGGTCAGAGAGAGCTCACATGCCCACGCCTGTATGCAAGGGGGAGGAGGGCAGAGGAGAGTATCCTCAAGGGGACTCCCTGCTGAGCTTGGAGCCCTTGCAATGCTCTGAGCTGCCTCCCAGGACCCAGGGAGCAGGACCTGTGCTGAAACCAAAAGTCAGACGCTTAACCAACTGAGCCACCCAGGCGCCCCACCACCACCACCACATTCTAAATCCTCTCATGCTATGCCTGGCACCTAATTAATGCTCAATAAATGGCAGATGTTATTGTTGTTGATGTTATTATTACCAACATCATCATTACGCCATTTAGAAGAAGTGATTCCTTTGGAAGGGAACAAAGCACAAATTTAAAATAATACTGCTGGCAGGGTTAGAGACAAATACACCCATTACTAGCAATATACAATTAAAAAATGTGCCATTCAGACCCTCGTTTGCAATAATTAAAGGAATGAATCACAGATGTGTCATGGGCTAAAAACCAGGGAAGACATACAGCTTTACTCCAGTCCCAGATATTCTACAACTGGGAGCACCAAGTCTTGGAAGAATGCACTGAGTTTTCTTTCAATGTGGCTTAAGTCTTGTTTTTCTCAACATCCCCAATAAGCATGTAAACAGGGTATTGTTAGACGGCCTAGGAGTCCTCCCTGGGATTGGGAATAAAAGTAACCCATCACCACCACATACACACACATACACATATCACGTGCTTGCAGCCGGTCTTCCCTTTCATTGCTCAAGTAAGTTTGTACAGACAGCTTTTTTTTTTTAAGATTTTTATTTATTTGAGACACAGCAAGAGGGAAAGAGTGGGGGGGAGGGGGCGCACGGGGAGAGGGAGAAGCAGACTCCCCGCTGAGCAGGGAGCCTCACACACAGCTGGATCCCAGAACCTCGAGATCATGACCTGAGCCAAAGGCAGATGCTTAACCGACTGAGCCACCCAAGTGCCCGCGTACAGATGGTTTTCTGCACTGATTTCTTTTTAAATAATTCACACTACAAAGTTGGTTCTTCTCTTCCCTTGCCGCCCTAACCAGGACTGCTTCTGTTCGCTTTCTTAGTCACTTTTATCCCAAGTAGATCTTACCTATGTAACACACACATGCACATACACTTGTATAAGTTTATTCTGGTAAACTGCTACTCCTTCAGGAGATCAAGGACCCATATTTTCAGCTTTATACAAACATATCATCCTAGCACTTAAAAAATCATCAGTTCCCCCCAAAAAGAAGAGAATAAGTGACTCTCCCTATAGGTGAAGTTAATTTTGTAGCAGTACCTTAAAATATATAATTAAATCTGGTACCATACAACGAATTTCCTAGTAAGAAAAATCTTGGGACGCCTGGGTGGCTCAGGCTGCTTGAGATTCTCTCTCCCCTGCTGCTTCTCTCCTGACTCTCATATCTTCTGTCTCTCTAAATAAATAAATAAACAAAAATCTTTAAAACAAACAAGTCCCTTCTTATAACTAGAAAGCAAGTCTCTTATTTTCAACTTATCTTCAAGTATCTCTGCATCCCCATGTTCTTAATCAGGAGGAGAACCAAGAGAAGATTAAGGCTTCCTAAGTCTAGCGCAAACCTAAAGCATTTTAGGGACGAGCAGACCTCAGGTGAAAACAGCATAGATGTGTCATTGGACTCAGGCTCAGTATGCTGTTTAAGCAGCTGCTCAGAAATCACTGAATGCCCAGTCAAGAGGGCTCGATCTCTGTTGCTTCCTCTTTTGTAGGCAGACACTGACATTTATTTCAGTCTCCCCTAGTCCCTCCTCCCACCCAACGTCTGCAAGTTTTTGTGAGCAAGTTAATAAAGAGTTAACCAGTTATCAAAGCAAATGGCAATGAGTGCTCTTCAATCTAGGACCTTTACTCAAGTAAGATTTTCTTTCTCCAAAGTGGAGTTTCTGCCAAACTTTCCTTTTCCCCTCATTTCCCTCAGACTTCAGGAAGGTGAGAAATGGAAGGAAAAGTAGTAGCAAGGTATTTAACAGTGTCAGAAGTCAAGACACATTACCCCTTCATCATCCCAAGGCTTTCTAAATGGAGTCTCTGCTGCCCGGAACGTGTGCTCTCACCCGTCTCCGTTCGTCTTCTTGCTGAGTGTACTGAGCAAAGCAGTGAGCTGTGGTTTTCTTAGCCACGCCAAGGCAAGCAAGCTGGATGGCACCGGGAGTGCTGAAAGGCCCCTGGGTCACTTCATGGTATGCAATGAATCAGGAACTCATGAAAGTATTGATTCACATTCGGGACATATTAAAATGTATAAGTAATCTCTGTTGTGCTCTTCATTTCCAATTTTTTAACATGCATACGTCTCTATGTTTGTAACTTATGTGAGATCAGGATATTCAGATGAATTAATCTATGACAAGTAAGTTTGGTAAGTCTTATGTTTGGAGTCAATCCTACTTATAAGCTCCTTTCTCATTTAGAAGAATATTCTTCCAAAAAAATATGTTTGTTTTCATCTCTTACCTTTTTGTTTTTGCTGCTACTACGATATTGCGTAGTGTGTGTGTGTGTGTGTGTGTGTGTGTATGAGTGTTAAAAGGAATCATAACCAAACATATATGGTACAAGGCATGGAGCTAGAGATTCATTGTGACAATCAATTTTGTGTGTCAACTTGCATGATCCACGGGGTACCCAGATATTTGGTCAAACACTATTCTGGGTGTGTCTGTGAGTTTGTTTTTGGATGAGATCCACATTTAAATTGGTAGACTGTATAATGCAGATTATTCTACTAATGGTCCTCATCCAGTCAGAAGAGGGCCTGTGTAGAACAAAGCTAGCCTTCCATCTTACCTTCTGCCTGACTAGTTGGGCTGAGATACCATTTCATTCCAACCTTTAGACTCAACTGAAATACTGACTCATCTTGGATCTCTAGCCTGTGAGCGTTCAGACTAAAACATCATTTGGCTCTCCCAAACCTCCAACTTACCAGATGCAAATCTTGGGACTCATAAACCTCCAATAATCCCATGAACTAATTCCAAACAATTCTAGTACATACACATATTGGCTCATGTTTCTCTGGAGAGCCCTGGCTAGTACACTCAGGTTCCCGTCAAGTAACTGCAGGATTGTGGGTGATTCAGTGACCTCTCTCAAGCTCCTTTTCCCCTTCTGTTCTATGGAGGGAAAAAAATTATCAAATGCCTCCCAATCCTAAGGAAATGATAAAAAAGATAAACGGCAGGGAGATCCTACAAGTATACACCATACGTACACCCATCACGAAGAAAATCGGTTTTATGGTTTTATCTAGCAGAACCAACCAATCTTTCAGCTCTGACTGAAAATGGAAGACTTACCTCTCCATCATTAATGTAGAGCTGTTTGCTGACTTTAGCCATTGAAATCTTTCTTATTCCTTCTAAAAACCAGCCCCTTTGATGGAAGAGATGGGAAAGTCATTTGTAAACATATTCTGACAGCAAGTAAAACATAGGTGCTTAGCATAAAATAATTGAATGTAGAGCTGTCTCCATTCAGAGAAAAATGGGACCTAAGATATTTCTGGAGGACAGACCCTCTTTTAATGTTGTACTCTCAACTCTTAAATGATTACAAAATGGGGCATAATTTTCCAGTCTAAGTAAAGTCTCCATTTACTAATTCAAATTTCTAGTGAACATGAAATTAAGCTCAACGTTTTGAATACCATTCACATTAGATTTGAGTTACACAACTACATATCCATGCCACATCTTACCCTAATGCAATACTTGGTCTGGTTAATAATTTCCCCTTTATAACTATTTGTATAAGCAAATGAGTGGCTGGAGAGCAATATTATGTGTCTGTGGAGAGTATAGACTTTGAGCCAAATGGACCAGGGTCTTGCCTTCAGAAATTGCTTAATGTATGACATTGAGAGAATTACTCATCCTCTTCAAGACTCAATCTTTTTATTTACCAAATGATCAGTAACAGTCCTTAAGGAGTCAATGTCCCGCATGCTATGCACTTGGCAATATTCTTGGCAACACATAATAAGGCTTCAATAAACATCAGCATTGATTATTAGGATGACAATATATAAATTAATCAAAGGTAAGTAACACTGTTCTAGACTCTACCTACATTCCTACTGAAGGAGAAAACTAACCCCCTTCTCAAATTGGTGTTCTTTCTCTTCCAACCAAAGGAATGAGAAAAGAGAAAGGAAGGCAAGAGAAAAAATGGAGGAAATGCTAGAAACTGTGTTTTTAGTTAGAAATATTAGCACTTTGCTTGCTTGTTTTTTTTAAACGAAACATTACTATGCAACAAAAAAGCAAGAGTTTCCATTATGAATATGCTATATTTTCTGAGTGCTACTCTTCCTCATGATTCTGACTCAGAGTTTACTGCCATTTCCCAAATAGGTGCCCAGAAAAGCATTCTAAAAGTTACATTTTATCATATCATCTCATCTGCTCAAATCCCCTGATGGCCTCATACCCAATTTAGAGTAAATCCCAAAGTCCTCGGCTTCCTCACTGTGCTCCCAGCGTACCTTTGTGCTGGCTCTTCCCTTTGCCGAATGTGCCGAATGTCCTTCCCCTAGAAGATCATAGATAGCCCTTTCACCTTCACCTCCCTCCCAAGTCTCTGCTCAAATGTCCCATCATCAGAAACCTCTTCCCAAGTTTGACTCCCCATCAGCTTCTATTCTATTACCCAGTGTCATATTTCACCATTGCTCTTATTGCCACCGTATGTATGGAACATGTTTATTTGGTTCATTACTTCTTGCCCCTATCCTACCCAATGCCCCTAGAGTGTCAGCTCTGTGAGAGCAGAGACAGCACACGGTTTAGTGTGAGACATGCAATGTCTCAACAAATGACTGCTACATAACTAGCATTCAAACATACTGTTGATGATATAAATGAATAAGACTAAGGAAGAAAAAGACTGAGGTAGGCAGAATGGGAAGGAAAGAGAGAGAGGGAAAGTCATTCATGACTAGAGCAACAGTTTATTGAAAAGGATTTCACCTGGTAAAATATACTGGCAATTTTGTCTTAAAATGAATAAAAATCAGGAACCCCTGGGTGGCTCAGTGGTTGAGCGTCTGCCTTCAGCTCAGGTCATGATCCTGGGGTCCAGGGATCGACCGGCAGGGAGCCTGCTTGTCCCTCTGCCTGTGTCTCTGCCTCTCTCTCCGTGTCTCTCATAAATAAATAAAATCTTTAAAAAATAAATAATTGAAAAAGGAAGAAAAAATGATCACAATAAACTTAAGGAGAGCAGGCAGGGTGGCTAATGAAACGGGTAGAAGAAAAAAGAAGAGGAGGAATGATAATGAATGCATGTTGTCTTATCTCCTTCTTTGCTCTGATTTTGAGATAGAAGGTAACAGTGTGCTAGGAGTCCAGAACTTATCATGACATCACGAAATAATGTTCCAGAGAGTAACTCAGCTTTTCTTATCCTAGAGATAGTATGACAAGATGAAAGTGGTAAATGAGGAGAAATAGATTTGGCATTTCCTTATAGATTTAAGTGACTTTAACGTTTCTAGAACAAACTCTGTGGCAGGCACAATGCTAAGTGATTGTATATGCATTCCTTCATTCAGTTTTCACGACGACAGTCTGAAAAAGATACTATAATAACTATGTATTTTGAAGAACCCAAAGCTCCGAGGAATAAGTGATTTATCTCAGGGTCACATTGCTGTTTAAGCGGCAGAGTGTTGGGGCCAGACTCATAGCTTTTCCTGCTACTTCCTGCAGCCTCAAATGGATATAGCACATGTTACTTCTTAGACAACATGTCCAGGAGCCCTAGACATTCACAAACAAATTGCAAGGTTGCCAAATCCCCAGAAGCTTACAAGAGACAAAATATAGCTTCTTCTACCTTAGCATCCTCTAAAGAAACAAGTAGCCAACCAAACGACCCAAAAAATCTGTTGGCTACTTTGAGGGTCTTCTCAGCCTTTAGGCTAGATCAGAATTCCTCTAATTGGCCACTTCCTCTCCATTCTCTCGAGAGTTCCAAATTGGATTAATATCTTATCTGATCTGTAAATGCTTTTCCGTCTTTGTGAGCAAACTTATCTGGGTTTTCCCAGCTTAAAGGCTGCCAATCTCTTGGTGAAGTCAAAGTAGTAATTTTCTTATTCTGTTACTAGCTCCACTGGGTTAATTCAGATTAGGAAAAATTATCACCTTGTTTTTAAAGACCTCTGATTTCACAGGGACCATTGTTAGGCTAGTTTCAGGAGTTCTGTCCTTTGAGGTCATGAAATACAGTAGCTACAGAGGTGGAAGCGATGGATTAGAAGAGAAAACTGAGATCTCCCTCCTCTTCCTCCACATTAATATCTCCAAAGATCTTAGAGCCCTTGCCAGAAATGTGAGTGAGCCTTCACATGGGTTTTCAAATCAGGTTCAATGTTTGCTTAAGTTACATGGCAATCTTATCAATTTGACTCCATACACCCATTGGAGTCCAGCTTGATTTTAGGTTTCTAAAGTCGACTTGGTAATTTCTAATAGATGTCAAATATTACAAAGGTTCAGATGTGGAGCCAAACATATTTGGGCTGCAAGTTTTTGGAAAGCTGGAACTGACTCTCTTGAGAGCTTTCCAGTAGGGATGGGCTAGTGCTTCTTTGCCAAGGTTAGAACCGAATCCAAATCTAAGAGGTTTAGAACTCAGGCTTGGCTGGAATCTTCTGGAAGTTGAGGGGGAATTGTTTTATTTTCCTCTAATTTAGCAAAAGTCTTCTTAGCTTTCAGAATTATGTCCCAAGGGAACTGTGTATAGATATTCAGTGGCTCTGAGGAAAGCTCCCTTAAGTGACTTAATGTGCTTTTTAATGTTTTTATGTTTTAGATCCTAAGCAGCCAAATGCATCTGCATGTCCTATTTGTCATTGTCTTAATGTGATTGACAGAGTCCTATTTATTAAAGAAAACTCATCACCATACATGCTGTAGGAAATAATTTCTCCCCCTACTAAAGTTAAAGGTAAATCACTCCTCCAGGACAAATGGTTTGTGACCAAGGTTAATACATACAAGAAAGCAAAAGTTGTTCGTTGGCTCCAGGGAAATTATACAAATATCATTTTGTCTAGGCCCCACTCTCCCCCTGTTTATGGAGACGATGTCATAGCTGGGGCTAAGCCCATTAATGGAATGAATGAGTGGTAGAAAGCAAGGAGTGGCCCCTATGGACTGGACAGGACCTGTGTAGGAAAGGGAGAGGGCCTGGAATCAGGGGACCCAGATTAAATTCTAGTTCTCCACTGAATCGTCCTGATGTACCATTTGCAAGTTATTTAACTACTGATCCTGCTCGTAAAACAGTATCTGCAGTTTTTACCTTGAGGGAAAATGATATATATGAAAGTACTACATAACATAAACACACAAACAGACAAAATTCTGGGAACTGTAAAAAAGTGCTTATTCTGAATTTTGTAATCTGCATCCATTTTAGAGAATATGAAATAGGATCTGCTTAGACAACTCAATGTCATTATAGTCCTTTCTCATGATGCAATTTTCAGCGAACAGAATTACTGACAACTATGGAAAGCTTAAAAAAAAAAAAAATCTTCCCAAATGGAACTCTCTGAGTTTCCCCCACTAAAAAGATCTCCTCTAAAACAAAGAGTCTGGAAAAGACCACTGATGATGACTGCCCCAGACTGGCAATGAGCAAGGCCTCACTCTTCTTGTTTGGGACCAATTAAATATTCATGTAGTCCCAACTTTGAAGGGATTTAGCCCCAGCATTTCATAAAACTGAAGCAATCCATCATCTCAAAGGGCAAAGAGGCAAATTTTCTGAGCACTTTTCCTCAAACTCCATCAGAGAATATAAGCTCACGTTACTTCCCCTCCCCAATCCTTTCCTTCTTTATGAAGTGAGACTATTGTGGGCAACCGTGGTCTTGTAATGCATTTTTGGCGGGCCAAGGCAATACCATGGCTTCAGATATTCTCTTTAGTAGAAATTGGCCAGGGTTCTATTGTTTGCATCTGGGACATGGCCAGTAGAGTTCGGACATCTGCCCACTGTGTTAGCTCCTTGGGCGCCAGTGGGCTGAAGCTCATTATTCCGCTGGGAATTATGCCTCTATTCCTTGAAAAAGGGAGTGACTCACCAACAGCCCTCTATCACATCTGACATTTGGAAGACGAAAATCCCTTTTGAATTCCAAGTTCAGTTGTGAGTGAGTTTCTTACTCTGACCAAGTTGATCCATGAAGGTATTGCCTGACCAATCTTGTGCTTGGTCATCTCACTGGAGTTGCTATTTAGTAGGAAATACAGGAATTCCATTTCTAGGCATGCTTAGGATTATGCCAATCCAAATGGTCAGCCCTCTTTGGCTGCAAAATCAGAAGATAAAGAAGAGAAAACAGTTGTTACAAGAGGCAGTGGGGTAATGCTGGCTTGGTATAAGAAGTTGGCAGATTTCTCAGTCCTCTCAATAATTTTGCTCTTTTCCTGTCCCGTTCTTTTAATCTTATGTCAACCAATTTCTATCTAACCCTTTGATAATTTCAGTAAACATCCCTATTCTAGTTCCCTATTTCTGTCATTAGCTAATTGTGGCACACTGGAAAAGTTAGTTAACCTAAGGCTCAATATCCATGCCTCAAAAATGAGGAATATATCAGTGTTCACAGGATGGCAACGCTTAAAGTGCTTAGTACAAGAGCCACCTAATAAGTGCTCAGTAAACGTTAGAGCAAAAATGACGATGATGAAGCTTATAAACAGCTTTTAGCACAGTATTTAGCATGTAACAATGACTGGATCAGTGATGAGAAGTATTCAAATTATTACATCATTATTTGTTCTAAGTAAAGGATGAGAAGAATCCAGTTGGCTTCTTTGTTCAAGTCCATTTATAGACTATTCCCCACTGGGGTCAACACATGGCTTTTGCCAGACCTGAAACTGAGGCTTGATCTTGAAATGCCATCACATCTGCTATTCTGAGACCTTGCTCCCTAGTACCTACCTACCAACATTTTAGTTCTTTAAGGGGTTCCAATCTGGCCTAACAATAGCCAATAACTTTCAGGAAAACAAAGAGCAGGATATTGAGGTCTTTTGGCCTTTGCAACAAAGAACAGCTGGATCCAATTCAAAGCCTTAACTGAAGAAAGAAAGAATAATGGACAGCCTTCCACTGGTCATGTGTCAGCCACTACAGGCTGTCTCTCTACCACCTGCAGGAAAAAATTCAAATGGAGCATTTTTACTAAGGAAAACCTTCCACCAGATTATAAGCAGTGACCCACTGAGAAATCAACCCAGTAGAGAATTGGTGGACGATACCATCCAAGGTTGTAGCAGCAAGGAGTGACCTTTGGAGTGGAGAGTTCTAGGTTTGAAGCTTGACTGCCTCTTTAGGTAGCTTTATTTATTCTTTCTGACCTTCAGTTTCCTCACTTTACACAAAAAGGAGATTATAATAATAAGATAACACTTATGTGAGAGAGCTGCTCCAAGATTTAAACAGAATCCTCTTTGCTGTAGCACATGGCACAACCTGCAGTAGGTAGTAAGGGTTCAACGTAAGTCAACGTGGGTTAGTTCCCTTCCTCTTTCTCAAAGCTTTCCTGAATGTGTCATGAGCACAATGGTGGTAAATATATGGTGGATACTCTGTAAATGGCACTTCCCCACAAAGCAGTGAGGAATCTTGAGACCTATGCTCCTGAGAGTGGCACTCTAGTGCCAAGTGCCAGTGGGTAGCTGGAAACCAGTAAGACAGCATCAGATCTGAGCTTCTCAAATCCATTGTTCCTCCATTTGAGGCTGCAAATTATTGCCATCGCCTGCTTAATATGACTTCAACTCGTCCTTCCTCTTCCACATTTCAATAGCTCGCCTGCCTGCCCTTGGGCGTCTCGGGGAAGCCCTTTCCACACCCTCTAGGGAGTCTGCAATACAGCCCAGATGCTCTCAAAGATTAGAAATACTTTTAAGTTTAATCTAAAAAAATAGTCCTACCCTTTGTCTCAGGCCATTATTTCTACTCTTACCAATTTTGGGAGGATGCAATTTCCCATTCTTCATTTATAATATTTTGTTCAGGGTCTTTGTAGATTGTCAGTCTATATATCAAGTCTCCTGCTTGATTACACCATATAAATTTAGTTCTATTTATAAGTTAAAGCACAACTACTAATATAAGAATTAAATACATTTTTAGTTTGGGAGGCAAACAAAACTCATTTTTCTAACTCACCATCTCTCTGGATGAAACATTAGCCTCAATCTATACGTTAGAATTTTAGTGCTCCAGAAATCACCTCATTTTGGAGGCAAAAAAGGCAAATAACTTGCTTCAAATGATACTTTCTTGCTAACAGCAGAATCAGGTCTCACACATAGGTGGCCTGGTTCTCTGGTCAGGCATCTCTTCGCTGTCCCATAATACCAGATCTGGAAGGGTCACTCAAAGTTTAAACTCCTCTGCCTCCTATGTAAGTTCTTTGGTATATGAGATCCTGCTGAGATCTCCTACATTCCCTGCACTCTGCTCAGTTTATTGTCCATGGACCACTTCCCATTCCTTCCAACATGTCCAGGGGACTTTTTCCCACTCTCAGGGGAGACCTGCCTCACCTGTCTACCTGGGAAATCAACTCAACCTTATACTTCTCTTCTGCAACTCGCCCCAACATCCTCAGAAAAATCCATTTCTGCACTTGTGTGCTAATAGAATTTTGCATTTGTCTCATTTGTAGAGGACACTGCACTGAATTATAGTTCTTTATCTTTGCCTCTCCACTTTATGATTTGTTATTTTTGTGAGTTGTTCAAACTTAGCAATTATACTTTATTCATCTGTGTGTCAGCAGCTCTTCAAAAGGTTTCTGACACATAATAAGCCTTAGTAACTACAATCTTTTAGTTTGTTTTCATTTTTATTTTGTTTTGTTTGCAGACAATAATTTTCATGTTAGTTGCTTTAAGTGAACAATAATGCACTTACATGGAGTATAACTATTCTATTCTGACCAACATCTAAATAAGTCTGAACTTCTGTGGATATCTCGGATTTCTAGGAACTATAAGTACTAAAAATAGTAATAATAATTGAAAAACTTTGCCTGGAGAATTGAGCAACTTTGTACAAAGAAACTGAGAGAAGGTTTACAAAATCAGAGCACCAAATAGAATACCCAAGGGCTTCCACCTTATGTTTTAAGGTAGCTTCATTTGCTAATCTTAAAAAAGTCCAGAATTTTCTCTTTGACAAAAAGCAAAACAAACAAGCAAAAAACCACTTAAGTGGATATATACACCAAAGTTTTAATATCAAGAGATTAAAATTAAATTGTAGCAAAACAAAAACTTGCGGTTACAAAAAGTAGATAAAATTCTATAGCAACTTAAAGTAGAGTCTTTTATCCCAAAACGACAATGAAGTCTCCAACTATAATTAAAATATCTTAATAACACTTAGAGTAGAATTCTTTAAAAAATAATCTGAACTCTGAAGTATGTTCCCATCCTTGGGAGTTATCATGGAATTTCTCAACTCTGTAAATTATTCAGTTCTTTAGCAGAAATACATGAGTATCACAAACTTAGCACGTGGCTTAGAAGCTGTGAAACGCTAATGTTGAGTGACCAAGACCGCCCTCTACTAAATACTACTTCTATAGGCAAATTCGTACTTAAGAGACCCTGTGGGGAGTCAGTCCACCACAACCCCCATAACCCTCTCTTGTTCCCTGGAACTAAAAGAGCTATGACTTAGGTGGATTCAGTTTCCAATGTAGCTTGCCCTGGGATTATACCAGATTGATATTCTGAGCCATGTTTGGTTATTCTTGGCACCAGACAACCACATTTTCTACCAATCAGGTTACGATGTGCTATAATGGGAAGTCATAATATATTTAACAAAGCTGAAAACTGAGAAAAGAAAAGAAAAAGTTCTAATGCATGGAATACATATAATTCTATAGTAATAAAGAAAGTAATACAGGCTCAGGTATGTATTTTGTCTTAAGAACTTAGCACAAACAACACAAATTAAAAAGATAAAGCAGCTAGCGTCAGAAGCTACAAAAGGTAAGTTATTTAACAAAAATGCCACTGTTTAGATTTCTTAAAGATCTGTGTGAACTTATCTTACCTTAGAGACTGAGGAGAAGGAAGAGAAATATCGGCTCAAGTAAAGAATGCCCCACAGATCACAGTAATGACTCTCTCAGCTGGAAACAGAAATAAAAGTCATATCGATGGTGTTAGTGTTAGATGATGCATGTGTGTTTGTCCAAACTCTATGAAGAATTTCAAATGGCTTGATCCCGATCACCAATTCCTGGCCAGAAACACACTTCCATTCAAACACAACTAATTTCTTTTTTTCTTTTTTCTTCAGCGTCTCCTCTAGATTTATGAAAAAGAAATCTTTTATTTTGGTTTTGTTCTCTTCTCTTCTTTGTATTTGGAATAATTATAAGTCACGTAAATAATGACCTGTGTTGGCTACTGGGCCCAGTGGAGAGATGAAAGGACAAAACAAAGGGAACATGTTAACATGACTCTTGGAAAGAGCACAGTTGAAATGCATGGCTTAGCATCTGATGGAAACTGGACCTTAGCTCTTCACTTGACTTGTTTATGCCCCAGTGTAAGATGAGAATTATGAAAATCAGTATTTCAGTTTATGGTAGCTAGCTCACTGCCTGACAGACAGTGGGCATAGACACATAACATTTTGTATTCTGCTTTCACATACTTGTCTGTGAATACGTTATTTTTCTTTTGTGTATGTAAACACTTTTGTGTATATGTATATATACTTGCTATTATATACAACAGTTACTATTAAGCAATGAGATAGTGCAAATCAGGAAATAAGCAGAAAACAACATTCAGATGAGGTTCTTCTTTTTCTGTAAGCTATAATTAGGGGGTGGTGGGAATATTCAATCCAACAAAAACATTCCTAAATAGTTGACAAGATGGACCAGGTTCCCCTGGACAGTCCTAATGAATGCGTGTTGTCTCAGTGTACTTATTAATAGCTCCCTCTTTCTAAGGAGTTTCTTTAGACTTGATCAATTAAATGTTCACACACTGGGCTCCTGGGTGGCTCAGTCTGCCTTTAGCTCAAGTCATGATCCCAGGGTCCTGGGATCAAGTCCCACATTGGGCTCCCTGCTCAGCAGGGAGGCTGCTTCTCCCTTTCCCTCTGCTGCTCCCCCTCCTTGGGCTCTCTTGTTCTCTCTCTCTCTCTTTCAAATAAAGCCTTTAAAAAAACAAAAGTGCTCACACACCAGTGGCCAAATGACATATGGTTTTAAGGGCACTTGATCCAGAAAAAAGCTTCCCAGCGTTAGGTAAGATCCAGGGTGGTGAGGGGACATAGTTGTGTAAAGAATGAAGTAGAAGAATGGTACAGACCACTGATTTCAGGGGGATAGAACAGTGATTACAGAGATAAAAGCACAGGCATCTACGAAGAATTGGAGAAAAATGAGGGATCATGTAGATCAAAGGAGAAAACTGCAAAGGATGACACTAGATAGATCAGTAGTTATCAGCTCATCAGGGTTGGGACATTTTGGACCAATCTATTTTAAGAGCACCCCAAAGGAAGAACGGTGTTCTGTTTACTTGAATGAGAGGATGTGCCATGAACATGGGGAGTTGTGGGCACAGAAAATAAAGAGGCTGTTTTATTTGGAAGCTCTTGGAGAACTGTTTAGATTACAAGAAAGTAGTATCACTTTGTTTGTGGCCTCCTTTCTCCCGACGGCCGATGGGATCTGGCTAAGAACCCCAAAGCATGCAGCATCCATTTCGCCGCTGAGTTTACATTTCAGCAGAACAATTCCAGAATGAATCATTGCATGCACAGGTTGTTGGTTATGCCCAGTTTGAAGCCCATTTTCAAAGCCTTTTTCTACTTTGTGTTCAAGGCTAAGTTTGCAGAGATTTATGTGGAGATTTCTTGTTCTTCTTGAAAAATATAAAATCTTTCACCAGAGTATTTTTCTCACTCAGTGAGGCAGTGCCGGGCCTCCTTGTTGTTATTCTCCATAAGATCTTTTCAACTTCCACTCAAAACTCTTAGCATTTTTATTTAAGAAAGAAAGGGAGCAGTTGAAAACAGAGAAATTAGCCCCTGACATGATCTAAAATGGGATGGGAAGTGAATGCATCCCTTTAAAATCAGCAGAATGTAAGAGAGAACCCAGTAACTCCAAAGGACAAAACTGTGTGCCACATAATAGGGAACTGATTTTAGGAGGATTCAATTTCTCCAAATCCCCTGCTTCTAAGACCTGGCCTAACGTGCAGCAGAGCCTGAGGAGTGTGCAGTTGCTTACAGGGCTGACAGGAGCTCAACACTGGGAAATAAACCTGATTAAAGGATGATTTTGATGGAACATGCGTTACATATCCAAGGAGGATAGGGCACCAGGTTTACAGTGAGTGGGTTTCATGAGGAAAGGAATCTAGGGAATCAGTAGGTGGTAAACCCAAACCAGGCTCTGCCATTTACATGCTGTGTGGCTTGGACAAGTGTCTTAAGCTCTCTGAGCCTTAGGTTCTTCATCTGTAAAATGGGGATAATAATAGTACCTACCTCAGGATTGTTATTAGGATGAAATGTGTATATAGTACACGCAGCAATCCCTGACACGGAGTAAGTGCTTCATAACAACAACAGTAATAACAAAAACCCACTAATCATTACTACCCTACTCTAAAATCTCTGCTAATTTAAAGTTTCTGTTTCTGTGAAATGATTTAGTCTCCGGCTACGTTCCTTCCACCTACTCAAATCTTCCTAAAACCAAGAAGAATTTTTAACACTTCGAGCAAAAACTACCAATTCAGAATTTATAAACGAAAAAAATCACACTATGCTTTTGAAATTTCCGAAGAGACGCTCACCCATACACCAAGTCCCTTAGTGATAAGAACATTCGCCCGGGTGAAGATGGGAAGCCAAGACATGATGGGGAGCTAGACAGGGTCAGAGTTTATCTTTATATCTCTTTGTTTCAGTTTATAGAAAAAGAAAGGTCCCAGCTTCCAGACAGCCATGAAAACAAAATAAACAGGCATGTAAATGAGATGTGTTTTGGATGTGAGTTTGTATATGTTGGCAAGAAGAGCAGTGAAACTTTGACTCTACTTTCTTATTCTTTTTTCTGTCCCCCTCAGTGCCAGAGGAGTTATTTTTAAAAGCATGGGTTCGTGTTTTTGATCATAATGTTATGGCAAAAGGGGAGATGACCTTTACATTTAGTTAGTAGCTGTTATGCAATCGGCGAGCTCCACATGGCAGCGCTTCGCGTCTGGTCACCAATAATTTGGGTATTGTACGGTTCTTTTGTTTGCCCTCACAATTAAACAGAACTTACTAAGCCTCTGCATGGTTTGGTAGTAATTTATTAACAATTAATAATTAAATTAATTTATTTTAAAAAAATATATAAAATATATATTCCCTCCCAAGTTCTACCCAAGCATCTTGCAAGGCCCTGTCTAATATGGATAATACCCAGAGATAAGTAAGCGAGTGTGCTAAATTTTTACCGACACATGCAAGTGTTAACAAAGCTCTGTGCACCAGGACTGAGACAGGACATAACAGCTAGAAGCATTTCTAGTAAATCCTACAGAATAAAGACATAACCTATGAAAGCAGCCACATGAGATACAATTCCACAGAAGACCGGGGCTTGTAACTCAACAGGGTCACATCAACAAGACCAGAAGGGATTGCCATAATTTATATAGTGTCCTCAATTCCCCAGCATTTCAATTTTTATTTTTTTCAATTCTTTATTCTGTGGGTGTTAAGTTCTGGGACAATTTTCCTAGAAAGAAGGATGAAAAAAAAAAAGAGAGAAGGATGATAATTTCTGGCAAACAACAACAACAACAACTACTAACTTTGTATGTTTTGTGCACTAATATTTTTTTTTTCCTGGGGAAAGAGGGGAAGGGAAAAAAAAACCCAAATTACGTCTGTGGCCTAATATTTTTTTCAGACCTCACCTTAGAAACCAATGAAAGCATTGTCTATATTATTCCAAAATTTTGACAGAAAACTGAAAAATTTAGTAAATGTTCCAAATAGTTTTCTTTACACAGAATTGAACAACATGGAAAAATCTTAGCATGCCACTAACTGAATTTCTCTATTTTCTTTGGATGTTTGGTGATGGATGGTCTAAGACTGCCCATTAAAATACAGTCATATAAAATATGTAGCAGGGAAAAAGAATACGTGCTCATGAAGATTTATCTGGTCTTCATCGCTAACTTTTTGTTGTAAAACAAACTTAGCTTTTCAATTCCCAGGTCTCTGCTCCCTTGTTGGTATTTTGCGAGGAGAACTGTATCTAACAAAACTGGTATCAAATTAGATTCGCTCCATCTGAAGAACCAAATAAAACTCTCGAGGAGAGGGTGGTGGGGATGGGATCTCATCCTATTCCTATAGAAACAATAAAACGTAAATTGTGAAAACGAGCAATGTTTAAAATGTGCATTTCTTTATTTGCACCAACAACAAGATGCACAGTTCTGAGACCTATGTTAGAACAGTTAACACACTAGCCTCTGAGATAAGCAACCTCTGCATAGCAGTGGCTTAGCCCAACAAAGATGGATCTGTCACACACGCCAAGTCCACTGTTGGTGGCCCCGGGCACATCTCCCCCAAATGGCTCATGGGTCTGGATGCCTCCTGTCCTATGGCCCTGCCATCTTGAAGCCCTTTGCTTCTAGCTGCACAGATGGTGGAGAGAATGGGAGCTCATGTGGAACAGTCTTGAAAGGAGTAATAGACATTTGAATTGATTTAAATGACACCTGACTGTCTAGGGGTTGTGACCTGGGAGCCTCGCTGGCTTTCGTATTTTATCTACAAACAACCTGTTACACAATTCCTGGATCTTCATAAATCACATGCACTCCTCTTAAAGGGTAAAGAAGCAGACAAGTGGGCAGGCCAACACACAACGGCCAAAGCCTGATTTACTGGTGGACCCTAGTATAAATCAGATGCAGAGAACCAACAGTCACATTTCTCACAAACGTCAGGCGGTCGCTCTTTAAACGTCTTCCCGCCAGTCCTCAAGCACCAAGACCAGTGAGTATGCATGGCTTTTATTTTATTTTTTTAAAGATTTTATTTATTTATTATGCATGGCTTTGAAACGGCCCTTCCCCTCTACCAAGAGAAGGGGGCTGCTAAAAACAAGACAACCGCCCAAAATGGAAACTGAGGATGACAGTTTCATTTGCCCGGAACTGGACTCTTGGACCAGTCCAGAGGGAACCGCTTGATGCACCCCTGACATTCCCCCACGCGCCCCTGCTATCCCCCCAAGCACCCCTGCCATCCCCCCAAGCACCCCTGCCATCCCCCCATGCACCTCTGCTATCCCAAGCACTCCTGCCCGGGATGACAGCTGCTGGGACACTCCACCTGCACAGGGTGACCGTGCTTCCCAAGGCCCTCGCCCAGGTCTCTAGTGCCCAGTCCAGAGAGGAGGGGAAAAGGTCCCCTTGTCTCTTCTCTTCTCATTTCAGCCTGGCCAAGGGGAGGCGAGAGCTCTTGCTTTCCTGTCTCACATCAGGCCTCACCTTTGGGTCCTGAGACATGGACCTGGCAACTGTCAAGTTGGGGTCCCCAAAATATGGTCAAAGGGAAATGTGGGTTGTGCCCCATGGGCAGCCAGGGTCCTACAAACCATCGCCAGGTCTGGGGAGAATTGTTTTTCTTTCTTCCGGTTATTTTTGGGAGTGGCTCTGGGCTTGGGGAGGGTGGTATCTTCCACACCCTCCTTGAGGAAGGCTCTTGTGTTTAGGCGGTTGTTTGATAGTGCCAGGCATATTCACTGTTTGTCTGGGCTGACACCTGGCAAAATCATTGAAAGAATTTGCCTCTTTTGGGGCAGCCCTGGTGGTTCAGCGGTTTAGCACCACCTTCAGCCCAGGCTGTGATCCTGGGGACCCAGGATGAGTCCCACGTGGGGCTCCCTGCATGGAGCCTGCTTCTCCCTCTCCCTCTCCCTCTGCCTGTGACTCTGCCTCTCTCTTTCTCTCTCTCTCTCTCTCTCTCTCTCATATGAATAAATAAATAAAATCTTAATTTAAAAAAAGAATAATTTGCCTTTTTTTTCCCGAGTGTTCTACAGTCAGAAGTTGGCCAAACTGGAAGCTGATATTCAAAGCCTGATAGGGACTTTTTTTTTTTTCTTTCAAGGACTGCTTCTCTAAGCTAGAAACTATGTAATGAGGGATGAATGTGAGGGGGTGTGATAAATTCTGAAGCCTTTATGGAAGAATTTACCAAAACATTCCAAAGGCACACAGCTCTAAATATAGGATATGGGAATCTTTTTTTTTTTTTTTTGGATATGGGAATCTTTTGACTTCCATCTTCTCCTTGCTATAAAGAAGCAAATTGAAAGTAAGGTACTTTGTGGGGCACCTAGGTGGCTCAGTCCGTTAAGCATCGGACTCTTGGTTTCGGCTCAGGTCATGATCTCAGGTCATGGGATCAAACCCTGCACATTGGACTCCAAGCTCACTGTGGAATCTGCTTGAGATTCCCCCTCTCCCTCTGCCTCTGCCCTCCACCTGCTTTCACACTTGCATGCACCGTCTCTCTAAAATAAATAAATAAATCTAAAAAAAAAAAAAAAAAAGACTGTAGTTGGATGGGTGGGTCAGCACCTCACATTTACAATATTCTATCTTTTAGTTGCACACTTCTTCCTATTTTAGAATTTTAAATTTTCTATTAGTTTCTCTAACCTCTGAGCCCATTCTCCGCCTACCAATTCACCATAAGCAAGCACACACACAAACACTGTCAATGCCCCTCTTCCAGGAAGGAGACACCGAGGTGCAACTAGAAGTGCAAGAGTTTTATTGAATGAAAGACAAAGGAGAGATGAAGCAGAGAAAAGCATTGTCATGCAGCTCTGACACCTAGAAACAGCCTCAGCTATGATGCAGATCTAAGCCATCTCAGCCCATTAGTGGAGACTCCTAGAACAAAGAGAATTGAACAGAAATGGCCCAAATATAGCCCCCTGCTGTGCTTAGGTGTTGGCTGGATGCCATCCAGGAGGCAGGGCTTCCCATGAATGCTAAGATAGATCCCAAAGGCATGTACATACACAGGTGACAACAAATTTTGTTTGAATTTATTTATTTTACATTTTAAAAGTATTGTTTGACTTTTTTAAAAGATTTATTTATTCATGAGAGACACGCAGAGACATAGGCAGAGGGAGAAGCAGGCTCTTCGCAGGAGACCGATGTGGGTGGGACTTGAACCCAGATCCTGGGATCACGACCTGAGCCGAAGGCAGCTGCCCAACCACTGAGACACCCAGGCGTTCCTCAGTTTGGCTTTTGTATCATTTACGCACATACACACTTGCGGAAGTGTCTACATATTTACATAAGTTCATTCAATAAGAATTTTACTGAGTTCCGACTCTCATCTTCGTACCGTGTTTTTTCCCATCAATGTCATTTACCTCTAATATCTCTAGAGTAAATCTAAGTAGTTTTATCAAAAGTCCACACAAATAGTTCATATGTTCTGTATTTTCACATCTGAGAAAATCTTTCTTTTGTTTTTGCTCATGAATGACAAGATGGCATATTATGGAATCTTTGAATCTTGCCTTTTACCACTCCACACTGTGGGAATTCCGAAATTATCTCTTAATGTTAAGTATTACTAAGGAGAAAGAGTTGACTTTTGTTCCTTTGGATATAACCTAAGTTTTCTGCTTGAATATGTAGAGAAATTGTTTTTAAATCCTTGCAATGAAAACATTTTGTCAGTGTACATTTATGTGTGAACCCTATTCTTTTTAGTGTGTTTTTCAGATTAATCTTACTTGGAAATATAAGAGTCGTTATTTATATATTTGGGCCTCCATTTTAAAACAGGAAATATTTCTTTTACATCTCCAATAATCCAATAATCACTTCTGAACTCGTTGCATAGTTCTTTTGCCCAGATGCAAAAGCACTGGTGCTATTACATTTTTATCTGAAAATAGACTGGACCTAATATCCTTCTGCTTCTCAACGCCAGTTTAAAAGTCCTAAGAGCTATTTTGCTAGTCATACTACTAAGCCCTACTTTTACAGCATCGTCTTGAAATTTGTCACCCCATTTCTTTACTTCTGTTTCTTACTCAGTCTCAAGTACTCCTCTGGGAAGCAAAAAGAGGTCTCTTAATCATCTGTATTTTATTAAGTGTCTAATAGACTATAGGAGAAAGCCAATGGTCTGTTTTCCCAACATTTCAGCTGAGTACCAGAATTTGGAGCCAAATTACAGCAAACCCTTTTCAAATGAAAGAAAGAAAGAAAGAACAAAGAAAGAAAGAAAAAACAAAGAGAGAAAGAAACCTTAGGAGTTCTATAAGGTCCGAAACAAAGCAAACAAACTTAGGTATTTAGAGTCTTATCCAAAAGACTTTGTCACTATAAACCAAGAGCAACTCAATGTATCTCAAAAAAGATGAAGGGGTAAGTCAATGTGGCTGTAATTTGAACTTTACAGCTCTAGGGAGTCTCCCCATTTCTAACCTGAGATTTAGACCACTAAACTATCTCCCCTAGAGGATTTATTTGCTTCATTTTGTTGGTTAAAAAATGAGTCACTGTAAACCAAACACTGTAAGAATCTTTATTTTTAAAAGAGCATTACAACTGCTTGATTGATTCAGTGGGATGTTGGAAACTGTTTTGTTCTCTGAAAAATTTGAAGGCTTTTATTCAATTCTGGACAACCGATGGAGGACGTTACAAAGGCAGTATCACCTCCAACTTCTTATCCTGAAAACCCTCACCACTGCTCCTCATCCCTTCCTAAATGGCCCCCTCCGGGTACTCCAAAAAGGCATCTAAAAAAGACAGAACAACCAAGGCTTCACTTACAACGTATCTAATCAGAGCAGAACACAATGAGACCAGTACTTCTTATATTGAGGATAGCACGTACTCACAGATTCACTTATTCATCAAGCATTTATTGAGCATTTATTATTTATTATTGAGCATTTATTGAAACATTCATATGTTTCACTACTCCAAATGCTCACAGTACAAAGATGAACAAGACCTAGACCCTGGAAGACAATCTTAATATTCTATGATCACAATTATGATAAAGAGGAGGAAGAAGGAAACAGAGGAAACAGAGGGAGAAGGGAGGTCGTGTGATCCCCATTCGTTCGTGTACTGGCAGGCAAAGAAATACCCCCAAAAAGAAGATACTGGAAAACTTGTATAATACATGAATTGGGCCCTTCTTATTAAACTGAACAATTTCAAAAAGACATTTTTTGAACACCTGCTGCATTTCAGGCACCGCACTAATGGTACATGGATGAGGAGGTCATTGTCTCTTGAACTAGACTGTGAACACCTACGTGCAGGGACCGAAACACACAGAAATATGACACAGTAAGTAGAAAAGGTATGTGTAGAGAGTTAAGAGAGAAGAGTTACTTGTTCCAAGCTGGGCATTCAGAGAAGTCTCCTGGAGGAAACCATTGAATTAATCTTGAAGGATCAATAAGAATGAAGGCAAATAAATAATAGATTCATTTTAAAAAATAATTTAATTAATTAAGTTTAAAAAAGTGAAAGGGTCAAAAGTTGGAAAGGATCTTAAGGCAGAGAGAACAGTCGCCCAGCCACCATCAGACACAAATTTGGCTCCTCTCTGAAGGGAATTGTGCCCCCCTGCAAACAACAGGATTGCATACAGACCAGCTGAGATGAAACTAGATGGTAAATCTAATTAGATGATACATGTTTAAGCTTAAACTGAGCAAGGCCCTAGGCACACCCAGATGACTCCAGTGTGAAGCCAGCTCTTAAGGAAACCATGTTATGGTGGAAGTCACTCACTAAATAGAATTTATTTGATGACTTAAACTGTCTTTCCCAAACTTGGGAGAACGCCTCTCTTTATTTTCACGCTGTGTTTCCAGTTTAGCGCATTTAAATAGTGTATTAAAACATGCCTGATGCCTTGCTTCCTGTGATCCACCTGACAACCAACAGAAAATATAATCCCCTTGCCCAGCTGGTTGCTGTAAATCCATCTATCAGATATCTTTCCATATCTGTTTCAGCATCTTTTAAGGGTAGGTAACATGTCGTTGATGTTTTACGATTTTTTTTTTTTAATTTTCTGTACTCCCCCATCTACCAACATTAAGTATCACTGATTGCGTAAGTGACTTGGTTTGGAAATGATTAGTTCATAACAAGGCTATATTGATCCCGGCCTTGTTTCAAAATGCTCACTAATCTCCTAGAGGGCCGGGACAGGAGCAACCCTCCACCCCATTTTTTTTCTGGCTTGTGGTTTCATGTCACTGCAGTGTCTTTACAACCGTTTTACATCAAGGACAACGTTCTTTTGGAAGCACACCATCGGAGTTGGGAAATGAGCAGAACGTGATGAGACGGTGGAGAAATTGGGTCTCCGCTGACCTCTGCTTCTGTAAGAACAGCTTCCTTTTATCTGCTTCCAAACAGTGGGGTTCTACACAGCATTTCACCTTTTAAAATTCTGCTGACCAAAAAACACAAATTCAAAACCATAGTCCTAGCCACGTGTCCTCCCAAGCCAACATGCCTGTTTTCTACAAGAGAGCTACCCTTTGATTGGATTCTTCTGGTGGTGCAATCACTCTGTTAAGTACTTAAACTCTATGTCTGGGTCTTAAGTTTATCTCTACTGGACTTGATTCTTCTCATTCTAATACATTTTATATCCAGTTCTTTATATTTAATGGTTGTAGAGAAATGCTCAACCGCATAAAAATAAGGAACTAATTTAAGAAAGAAAATGTTAAGGTGAATGTCAGCCTGAGCTCTGTTGTACCCAGGACTTCTTAAGTCTTGGTCTAGTATGTACCGTTTTTAAATATGCAGTAGTCCATTATACTGGTAATTATTTTATACTGAGTAGTTTGTTAAACATGTTGTCATTTTATTTAAAGATAAGCCCCAACCTGGGAACCAAGTAGGATTTCTCTTACTCGACCATAGCCATGGGAAGTCTTGCATGCTGAATGGCAAGGTATGACAGGTACTGGATAGAAGTATGTCCTGTAGTGGCCTGAATACTCAAAAGGGAACAAATGACCCCTTGACACAGGCCTTGCAAATTGATTGCTCTAGGATAGGAAGAGGCAAAAACACATTATGATCTCTGAGCTCCTGAAAACCTCACCTGATCACTGAAATTGTGCTAAAAAAGAAACCATTCCCCTCCCCCCCAAAAAATTATCTATTTCCAGACTTCAAAGGCTGTCTGTGATTTTACTTAAGAGTGAGACATTTTGGAGGGCAGGTTGGACAGAGGATTCAAGAGCCTGCACCTGATAGGCTACTAGGAAGGAAAGTCAGAAACCAAGTCAGGTCCTCAAAACCCTGCTGACTCCTCCCACAGTCGTTGTCCAGCCTAATCCAACACATCTCATGGGTCTCAGGGAGAACGGGAATGCCTTTCCTGGCCCCGTGGCCCCCTCAATCACCACCTGCTACAGAACTGAGAGATTATGAAGTCCACCAATTGCAACATTTTTAAAACTTCTGAATTCAATTTTGTCTGATCCACCATTAAGAATACCCTTCCTTCCTACAATTTTATTTTATTTTATTTTATTTTATTTTATTTTTTTATTTATTTATGATAGGCACACAGTGAGAGAAAGAGAGACAGAGACACAGGCAGAGGGAGAAGCAGGCTCCATGCACCGGGAGCCCGACGTGGGATTCGATCCCGGGTCTCCAGGTTCGCGCCCTGGGCCAAAGGCAGGCGCCAAACCGCTGCGCCACCCAGGGATCCCCTCTTCCTACAATTTTAAAGAAAAAAAAAATCTACAGTGGCTCTGATTTTAGGGAGAATCAAAGGTGAGATGCCTCGGGGTGAAAAGGTATGCCTACTGTTGACTTCCCAACCCAACCTCCTGGTGAAGAGGTTACAAAGATACAGATCTAATTCCAAATCTAATGGGGTGGAGGGTGGGACAGGATCTTTTATGTTTCTGAACATCAACAGCACGAGAAACCATTCAAAGGAAATAAAGACAGTGCTAAGGATAAAGCTGAGTTTCCTGCCAGAGTTATAAACTGCATGGAAAGACCCTCATTGGGATATGCATGCAGCGACTGGATCCCAAGAACAGAGCAGGGAAATAACAGGCACCGAGGTTTGTTTCTTTCCGGAAAACGGGACACCAGCGACCTCGGGATATGAGACCCTCTGATATTTTATTTTCAGAACAAGACAGAACCCAACTGCAGCTCCCTCAGGAGAGCCCTACTTCCCAGCACTGGGTCTGCAACAGGAGCCCTGGCATTTCCTCCTTCGCAGAGAGTGCAGCCAGCACAACAATCAAGCTGTGATTGGGAGCTGAGCGCAGTAGTTAATTAAGGCTGCATCTTTTATTCTCCAGGGCAATTCAGCACAGCTTGAATGCGCCCCAGAGCCAGTCTGTGGTGGGAATGTCTCCCTAGGCAGTGGGAGAATCCAGTCTCATCAGCATGACAATAGCCCCCAGGATGCACTTGGACTGATGTAATGGCCAGAGTTGGGGGGGTGGGGGTTGAAAGCCTTGTAGCCGAAGCCTGGAGCGCTTGCAGCTGACTGGGGCTATTTCAGTGCACGAAATTCCTTCTCTCTTTCTTTCTTCCTTTCATAAGAGATGTTTGCTAATTGGTAGAGCTCAGAAAACAATATACCATTAAGAATCCCTTTCCTTCCTCCCACCTCCCCCACTCCCATTTTTTAAAAAAATCCCCAAATTCTTGCCTCACTGGAAATCTCCACTTTTTGTTCTGTGGTTTGCAAGAAGTCTTAATTTTTCTTCCTCTTGAACATGGAACTTATAAACAACGATTTACTAAGAGACCCTGCAACCAATTCTTCTGTATCAGGGTTTCCCTAACGGGCTCCCCACCTTGTAGAATCTTGGCTGTGGTCCTGCTACAACTCATAGGTTTTCCTTGTACATGATACATTGATACAAAACATTTTGGAAAAGTGAGTCATGGAAAGTTAGTCTGATTTTGTATTTTTTTTTCTTTTACCTTTTTTTTTTTTTTTTAATCACGAGAACCTATTTAAAGCTGGAGCAATTGAATCATTTAAGTTGACAGGGTAATGGTCGAAATGGAGGCAGTGTGAGGAAGTGCCAGTTGAGTCTGGCGATGGATATTGTTTGGCTTTGCCACCAACTCAGGAGTGACCCAGGCAAGACCCGGTCCTCCTCTCCTGCTTGTGTCTCAATTTGCTCATCTGTCCAAGAGGAGGGAGGCACTCAGTGATTTCTAAGGCCCCTTCTGAGCTAGGTAGGCACTTAATGACTGATTGTCACATTTTCTTAATTGACATGGGACATAAGCTCTGACGTGCCAGAAAATTCGCAATTGTTCTTTAGGAGGACAAGACGTCCGTATTCTATCTAGAGCTTTTAAATTAAAGCTCTTAATCATTCTGGACGATATTTCCAGAAGAAGCAGACCTCAAAAGACAGCATACACGGAATCTGACTCACTTGAGAGGCTGGCACCTGATGAACAGACATTGGAGCAGCATTGCTTTAGGAGAATGTTCTTTACGTTCTGAAGTATACAGAATCCTGAGAAGGGGTCAGCTCTGCAGCCTGTCTCCATTTTCTATTCTTTCTCATCGTTCCCCTTACTTGGCATTTGTAGAACCACTAGAAGGATTGGAACATGTTTCTTAAAGCGTTTCCCAAAGTCAGATAATTTTTTTTAAAGTGGTCTAGTAGTCTGGATTTATTATTGGAATCACAACCTGTCACCCAGCTTACTTCTTCATGCTCTCATCAGATTATGTGAGTTGAGGAGAATTTGAAATATGGCACCATCTTTCCCGCAGGACAGATTGCATGTTTGTAGAGATTGGGGTCATCAAGAGATCTGGAGGACTGGCAGGTGGTTCTTCAAAGAATCTCTGAGTTCCCTGAAATTGTAAGTATTTTGAATATGTATGTGTGTGCATATTACTGGGGGAGCAAGTGTATCAGTGGTGGGGGGGGGCTTTCATTCCACTTACAAAGATGGTAACAGTCATGGTCTTAAGGGAAACAATCTGAAGATTGAAACCTAAAAGAATGGCATGGACTGTGAAGGGAGGGAGACTCCAGGTCTACATGGATGATTATCTCTTCTTTCGGATGTTAAAATAAAAACTGTGACGTCGTTCAAGACATTTCTATAAAATTCCTGCTAATAATCTGTGGAACTGATTTCAGTTCCTCATCTTATTGCTTTGTGAGATTGAACAAAAGAAAAACAGTAATAAACTCTCCGAAGCTTTGGAAACGTACAGCCCCTTAAATAAAACATAACACCCACGCTGCAAAAAAGCCCAGGCACTGTCACTAGATAATCTCAGTTATGGGGTTATTTCAGGTGAACCAGGACTTTGACTCTACTATTCCCATCTTCTCCCAAAGCAGCAAAATTCCAGTGGATCTCTACACTCCTTCAGCCAAGATCCTGGTCACTTGTTCAAAAAGTATCCAGTTGAAAAGCCTCTTTGAACTTGGTAGGGGTCCATTTTATTATCGTTATTATAAAACTTTTGAGAAGAATGTGGCTTGCTTGGTATTTTTCTCAGGCCCACGTCTGAAGTTTAAGTAAAGGAATACAATACCAGTGTCTTTTTAAAGGTGCCAGATTTATCATCAGCATTTGTCTTGGCAAGGAAACACACACACACACACACACACACACGCACACACATGCACACGCACACACGCATACATCCAGACAGCCCTAGTGGTCTTCTCAAAAGGGAAAGAGACTGGCCCTGTAGTTTAGACTGTTTGCAGCTGGGAGCATAATATGGTAAAATGAAGACTGCATATCCCCCCTCACCCTTTCAGGCAGCCAAAGAAATCTTTGTCCAGCCCAGGTGTTGGCTGTGTCCTCTTCACTGACATCCTGTCTTGAATTATTCAGGCTCATTCATTATGTATCCCACACAGACACAATTAAATCGTTAACTTTCCCCTCAAGAGAGCAGCAGAGCCCCCAGGGACTGGGGGACAGTAGTGCTCCTCAGGGCACAGAGCCGCCTGGTGGAGCTGATGGGAAGGGGAATGGTTTGCCAAGAGGCTCTGGGCTGGGGGGGGGGGGGGCCTCTCTGCTCTGAAAGTCACAACCCCACTGCCCTGCCATGTTCCTTGTTTGACCGCAAAAGCAGCTCCCATGGAGATTTCCAGAGAAGGGGAGCTGAGGAAGTACTGAGCATTTTGAATTCAGCTTAGGGGCCTGCATAAATTCCCCGAGGAGCTGCAAACCCGCAGACAGACATTTTATCTCTGTGATGAGCCTGCATTTGGTTCCATTAGGTAGGAAGCTGTGAATGAACTCCAGATCCCCACCAAAGAGACTTGGCTGGGGGGAGGAGAGGTGGGGGAGGGGGAGCCTGCAGAGTCTCAGCCTTGTATCTTCTGGAGACCAGCAGTGAGATAATAACTAAGGATTTTTTTAACTCAAAAAAGTATGCTTTTATGCTACTGTTCCTTCTCAGGATCTCAGACAATAGTGGGTGGCTTATACAGAAAGAGCTATTGCCAAGATGGTTCAGAGCATCTCTAGGAAGTGAAATGCTGAAATTATAAACCAAGGTAGGTGTGTATTGGGGGCAAGAGGGTGAGAGAGGGAATCTTCCTTCCCTTTGCGCATCCTCTTGTCCTGATTCCTTACCACCCGGGGCCTGGAACCCTTAGGTTGAAGACCCGCTCTGTGTACCAACCAAATCACTTATTTGTCCCTGTCCAGCCCTGCTGGGAACTGACCAAAGGCAATCTGGTGGCAGTTTATAGATTCTTTGTGGTAGATAATGGTAGGTACCAGGAAGTTCAAGGTGGGAGAGGTTTAATTATTTTCCCCATAAACTCACTAACCAGTTATAATCAAACTAGCTGTCAGACCAAATCTGTCACACACACACACACAGATATTAGTGTACACAATTGTTGGCAAGTAGCACAAAGAAAAGCTCAGAGGACCTGTTCTTTGAGCTCAGGGACGTCTCAGTGTTGATCCTTTAAGAGGATCTGGGTCCACCTTCTAGAAAAGATTTACTCAAGATAGACGTGACAATGGTCCACTGTCAGAACTCAGTTATCCCTATGGTTAGCCCCATGTCCCTATATCCTCTAAACTAACCTCTTGCTCAATTGAGGCAATTTTGCCCCCACGCCCAGGGGACCTTTGTCAATGTCCAGAGACATATAGGGGTTGACAAAACAGAAGGGGAGGAAGGAGAGTTTTCTACCAGCATCTAGAGAAGAAAACAAGGATGTTATTAGACATCTTACAACGGACAGGATGGCCCTCACAGCAAAGAATTACTTGACCCCAAATGTCTGAAGTGCTGAGGTTCAGAACCCCTGCTCAAAGCCAATAACTGGACATAAGGCCTTTTAGCTGTTAATTCTTGGTTGTCAACCCTGATGCCTTTGCCGAATCCCTATGCCCTCTAACCACAAAGGTGCAGAGGTCTTGAAAATATTTGAGCCAAGTCACATCTCTCAAATGCTCTAAGTCAATATCCCTTACAAATATCTCTTATGCTGGTTAATAAACTACTAATTTACAGACAGACTGGTAGATAGCTAACGTCTGGCATCGAGCGAGATTTGGTGACAAACATGCTTGTAATATCCACATCCCAAGTTTGTTTTTTCTGATACATTCCCAGCAACCACACACTAAGTGTGATTCTCTGACTAAAATGATAGTGATATGTAGGATGAACTATTCAGAGGAGTAAATAAATTAGTACATGGAAAGGTCTTAGAATGGTGCCCAAAATGGTAAGCTGTCATTATTTATTATTAACGTAGCATATGAGAGAAGGAAAGTTAGAGAAATTCGTGTCACTCTCTCTCTCTAGGTGGTGTTCTGAGTTCAGGATATAAGGATTTTTTTTTTTTTAATTAAAAGTAGTCAAATCACTAACATGTCCAGATAAATAATTTCACTGGAAAGCAGAAGCTAGAATAAAGAATTCTTAAGATTTCAAGCACTTGTTAGAGACATGAAAGTTTATTTGCAAAAGTTAGATAAATCCAAATCACGAGACAGGATTTAGAGGAAGACTGTCTAAATAGCTAAGCTGAAAGAATGGTGGCTTCCTTGGAAGCCAAGCTTGGGGCCCTGTAGAACCTGCCTGATTTAAAACCTTATCTTGACCTCATATTCTTGGCAAAACTCCTTTTCAAAGGAAAAATTTCAGTATACACAGAAACACCCAAAACGAACTCAGGACACCTGTTAACTATGAGTGGAGGCACTTAAAGTAACTGGCATAGATTCTCCCTCTCGGTCCACATTCTGCTCAGGCAAAATCAAACATTTAGCTTTCACTTTTGCATGACGTATCATCCTACACACACCTCTCAACACATGTCCATTAGCCGTAAATGGTCCCAAATGTGGGCCTTTCTGAAGTGATAACAGCAGAGCTATTAAAACAGTGACAGATCCTAAAAATATCTGCTACTCCATCCCCTCCTTCCATCGCACCCTCCCACCCCATTTCCTACCATCTTGAATAACTTAACTTCTCTCATTTGCTGGCAAATTAAAACTGATTTATCTTGGCTTATTTACCTTGCTTATCAAACAAAGAGTAAACATGCTGGTAAACCAAATAGCAACTAGAAAAAAAGATACATGATTAAAGGGGTGTTAATCATATTTGACTCTTTTCCAAAATAGTGTTCATGGAGAACCTAGATTTAAAACCACTACTTGCAAGAAAAAAATATTCATATCTAGCGACATCCAATGTACTTTTAGAGTTATAAAATGTTTAAACTGGAATGATTATTGGAATACAAAATAGTCCAACCACTTCTCATCTGTGTCTTCATTCATGCATTAGTTCATCCAGTGTTTACTGAGTACCTGCTATAAGCCAAGCATGTACCAAGCTTCGGGAGCATAAAGCTAAGCATAAAGCTAAGAAGCTAGACGAATGAACTAGCTAGAGCAGAAGTCAGCAAACTTCTTCTGTGAAAGCCAGAGAGTAAATATTTTTGGCTCCACAGACTGTCATAGCTACTCAACCTTCCATTTTAGTACAGAAGCAGCCATAGACAATCTGTAAACAAACAGGTATGACTGTGTTCCTATAAAATTTTGTTTATAAACACTGGAATTTGAATTTTATATAGTTTTCACAAAAATAATTATTCTGGGATCCCTGGGTGGCTCAGTGGTTTAGCGCCTGCCTTCGGCCCAGGTGTGATCCTGGAGTCCCAGGATGGAGTCCCATGTCGGGCTCCCTACGTGGAGCCTGCTTCTCCCTCTACCTGTGTCTCTGACTCTCTCTCTTTCTCTCTCTCTCTCTGTGTCTCTCATGGATAAATAAATAAAATCTTTAAAAAAATAATCATTCTTCTTTTGATTTTTTTTCCCCCAACTACTTCAGCATGTAAAAACCAACTCACAAAATGTACAAAACCAGGCAATAGAAATGTTTGGCCTACAGGCCATAATTTATCAATTGCTGGTCTAGAGAGGGAAAAATACAAGAAATCATAACTTCCTAACTGGTAACCTGAATAACGTAAAAAAAGAAAAAAAAGGATTGTGATTAGATACCCATGTGAGCCTAAAATTTCTACTGGAAGTGAAAGAATAAAGGAAAGTAAACCTTCACTTAGCACCTTTTGCTTCCTAAAATCATATCTACATCTTAGGTGCTGCTGTGCCCCTTTCTGCCTCCATCCCCACGTGAGGTCCAGTGGGTTTGAGATCGTCCAGGTAATTAAGGACACTTGTCTCAAGACAGAGAAATCTTAAAGAGTTTGGATCGCATCTGATACCATAATGAATTGGGAATATGGAGAATATAATATGAATGAAAAAATTTAATTGTCTTGGGGGTTTCAGAATTTTCATCTTGACCATGGAATCAAAGACCTGGGGGAAGATCTTATGATTGATAAGCAGTAGGGTAATAATGAAATGTATTCAAATGAGGAACATAAAGAAGTGGAATATCTCCTCAGGAGGGGTTACAGAGATTTGGGGATAGAGAGTAAGATTTGAAATAGGTCCCAGTAGGAAATGTTTAAGGTGTGTCTGGAAGATAAATGAAAACTGACTGTGGTATTTTCAGCAATGACAATAGCCTAGTGATTTGGTATAACTCAGGTAGTTCAGCCTTTCTGGAGTGAGTACATGTGACCAAAAGTTAGAGGAAAAGTGGGCTTAGAGGCAAAGCATTAAGGGTCTTCAGTAATAGGAGATCCGAATCAGAGGAGAGATCCAAGAGGGTTTCAAGCAGGAGAAAGGCATGATCAGATCAGATCTGTGTTAATATGGTTAACTCTGGTCACAAGGTAGAGAATGGCATCAAACACGGATCCGAGACATGACAACTTGCCCAAGGTCACAGAATTAATAAGAGGAAAAGAAACATACACATACATACCCACGAAAAATTAAAAACAGAAGCTACTGATACCTCTTCTAGCACATTCCATTGATAAGATTTGGTCTGTTCTCCAGCCTTGATCACAAAGAAAGAACTTGGAGTAAAATATGATAGTGCTGATTCACTCTCTATAAAGCACCCACTTTGAATAATTTTTCTAAATAGCCAAATATATTTGCCAAGAGCCATGTCTTCTTGAACTCTCCTCCTAGCTGATAACTGCATTCGTGTTTTTTGTTTGTTTGTTTGTTTTTTGTTTTTTTTCTCTTATATGTATTTTGATAACAGCATTTGACTATGAAGTGACTATTAGAAAAAAACAAAGAACAGCAATCTGCCTGCAAGTCAGACCTACTCCTGGTGCCTTATACACACCAGCAATAGTCACTGTGAAAAATTCGGGGATTCTAGGAAAAGCATTTTAATGTTAATCATTCTTTAATTTTTGTCTGTTCCCTTCATAAATGTGCTTCTTTATCTGCCATCTGAATTGAGGATACAGGGTATGAAAGCTAAAGAGAAAGCGCACTGAGTATGCACCTCCCCATGCCTTTATGTATTTTTGTTACATAAGTTCTTTCTGTATTTTGTGTCATGAAACCTTTAAAATATTGGTAAAGTTGACAACCAAATTCATTCTACTCCATCCCCAGCATTGGGCCAAGTCAGAGTGGCTTGGAAGATGTTGAAGAGAGGGAGTTGGTGATCGGATGGAGGGTTCCTCTCCAAGGGATGACAGGAGGCAGTAGCTACATCAGAGCAGCAGGCATATCAGGCTGTCCTTATGGAAACAGAAATCCAAAAGTCTGCATCAAGAGGAGAAAGAATTCAAACCTCAGTATTCATCGTTAGCTCTTTATCTGCTCCATATAAAAGAATAAAGGGGAAAAAAAGAATAAAGGAAGAAAATGTGACCTGAAGCACAAGTCAGAACACTTTCTTTTCTTCTTTTAATTTTTTAATTTAAATTCAATTTAATTAACATACAGTGTATTATTAGTTTCATTCATGAGAGACACAGAGACATAGGCAGGCTCCTTGCAGGGAGCCTGATGCTGGACTCGATCCCAGAACTCTGGAATCACACCCTAGGTCAAAGGCAGGCGCTCAACCACTGAGCCACCCAGGCAGACTATTAGTTTCAAAGGTAGAATTTAGTGATTCATCAGTTGCATATGACACCCAGTGCTCATTACAAGTGTCTTCCTTAATGTCCATCACCCAGTTACTCCATCTCCCTACTCACCACCCCTCCAGCAACCCTCAGTTTGTTTCCTAAAGTTAGGAGTCCCTTATGTTTTGTTTCCCTCTGTTTTTGTCTTATTTTACTTTTCCTTCCCTTCCTCTATGTTCATCTGTTTTGTTTCTTAAATTCGACATATGAGTGAAACTATATGGTATTTGTCTTTCTCTATCTGACTTATTTCGCTTAGCATTATATCCTCTAGTTCTATCCTGGTCATTGTGAATGGCAAGATTTCAGTCATTTTGATGGCTGAGTAATATTCTATTCTCTATATCTATATCTATGTGATAGAAAGATAGATGATAGATAGATAGATAGAGAGATAGATAGATAGATAGATAGATAGATAGATAGATAGATAGATATTGCACATCTTCTTTATCCATTCATCTGTTAATGGACATCAGGGCTCTTTCCATATTTTGGGTATTGTGGAAATTGCTGCTATAAACACCGGGGTGCAGGTGCCCCTTCAAATCACTGTGTTTGTATCCTTTGGATAAATACCCAGTAGTGCAATTTCTGGGTCATAGGGTAGCTCTATTTTTAACTTTTTGAGGAACCTCCATAGTGTTCTCCAGAGTGGCTGCACCAGCTTGCATTCCCACCAAAAGTGTAAGAGGGTCCCTCTTCCTCTGCATCCTCACCCTCATCTGTTGTTTCCTGAGTCGTTCATTTTAGCCATTCTGACCAGTACGAGGTGCTATCTTATTGTGGTTTTGATTTGGGTTTCCCTGATGCCAAGAGATGTTGAGCATTTTTTCATGTGTCTGTTGGCCATTTGTATGTCTTCTTTGGAGAAATGTCTGTTCGTGTCTTCCGAACATTTTTTTTCCTTGTTTAATTTAAATTCAATTAATTAACATATAATGTATTATTGGTTTCAGAGGCAGAGGTTAGTGATTCATCAGTCTTATGTAACACACAATGCTCATTACATCACATGCCTTCCTTAGTGCCCACCACCAAATTACCCCAATCTCCGTATCCCCCTCGCCTCCAACGACCCTCAGCTTGTTTCCTATGATTAAGAGTCTCTTATGGTTTGTCTCCCTCTCTGATTTCATCTTGTTTTATTTTTTCCTCTCTTCCCCTATGATCTTCTGTTTTATTTCTTAAATTCCACGTATGACTGAGATCATAATAATTGTCTTTTCTCTGATTGGCTTATTTCACTTAGCAAAATATCCTCTAGTTCCATCCACATCACTGCAAATGGCTAGATTTCACTTTTTGTTGGCTGAGTTCCTTATCCATCCATCTGTCGATGGGCATCTGGGCTCTTTCCATATTTGGCTATTGTGGACATTGCTGCTATAATAATTGGGGGCTTCTGCACATTTCTTGACTGGATTCTTTGTTTTCATGGTGTTGAGGTTGATAAGTTCTTTTTAGATTTTGGATACTAGCCGTTAGGAAACTTTCTTATATTTTTAGAAGAAATATACGTCTATGACATACTATGTAAGAGAGGGTTCTCACCAACTTTACAACAAACCCGCTAGCATCCCACCCCCCTAAGCTGATGCCTGTAAATTCTCCAAAAGCTGCCACCACATTTTTGATAAGAAGTCAAGAGGAGAATCAAAAGGTAAGATGCATCCTGAGGTCTCCATCTGCTTAGTCAGGAAAGAAAGATTTGTGGAAACTCAGTGTTATCTTCCTGCGTCTCAGCCTCACCAGAGTTCCCCTACTGGAATTTTGTACATAGATAGACCACCTTGTTTGAATAATCAAGAACCCCACAGATGATGGATATTTTTATTCCTACTTTACAGAATGCCCAGAACCACCTGGCTACTAAGTGGCAAAGTTAGCACCCCATCATTATTGTGTGTATGTCATAGGGTCATGAAGGAACACCCCACCAGGAGCCCAAGAAGCTGTGGTGGTCCATTAGTCATGTAGCCCATTGTTCTACATCTCCAATCAGAGAAATGGAAGAATTGCCCAGGGAAACTCCATCTGGAGGGCCACCAAAGCCAACTTGAGCTTTGATTTCTCCCCTTCATTCACCTCACAGACACCTAGTCCCTTCTTCAGACCCAATGGAGCCTGAAGGTTTCAAATGAGCCATAGGAGGAAGGCGCATTATTAAGAAAATGGAAAACAGAGTGGATTCTGACCAAACGCAACCCCTCCAAATGTAGTGTGTTCCAAAATAGGAACAATTGGAAAGTCAAAATAAGTGTGGAGAAACCCAGAAGTTGCAGGAAAAAAAGTCTACATTTAAGAGAGGTTTGAGGCCATCAGGAATTTTCTATCACTGCTCACGTGTGGCTTACCCGGAGACATGGATGGGACTAAGAATCTAAGATTATTTTCACTCCTGTCCAGACCTTTGTTTCTTCTAGACTTTATACATCTTGGAGACATGGGAGCGTGAACTAATCGACATGGAATTACTTACGATAATAGTTTCCAGAGCGATTACATTACTTTTGGATTCTAAACACAGGTTTTGTTACTAAAAGAAAACTATATTGTTTGTTTCGAATACTTGCTTTCTTTTTTTTTAACACTTGTTTGGAGTTTCTCCATGGAAGGCGGCAGTAGCAATGTTATTTTTCCTGAATAAAAAGCATCCAAAGGGCCATTTAGCAACTGATCGTGCATAAGTACAGACACATTAATAAATATATGTGTAGTCCTACAGTCCCTACATTTCAGTGGGAAAAACAGAACATATTAGCTTGTAATGGTTTAGTTTACTTTGATTATCTTTTACACTGATTACTGGCTATCTCCTAACATTCAAATAATATATTCTCTATGCAAGACATTTAGAAAATACAAACAAAATAGTTACTCAAGTCATATAAATACTGCTAAGAAATTATTTTTTTTCTTTTCTCTGTCTCAATAGTTACATAGATCTAAATATACAGATAGACATATATTATACATATATATTTTATGTACTATTTTTACCTAAAATGTCATGAATTTCATTCCTATTTTGATGACTGAACTAAAATCTACTGTATAATCTTGCATAAATGACCAATTTGAGCACATGTTGTTGACTGCCTCTTTGCAGACAGATTCTTTATAATAGGATCTCAGATGTCGATTGTTGAGTTTAAAACACTTAAAGATACTAACACCTATTGCCAAAGTGCACTGTTTACACTTTCAAGTGGTTTATAAAATAACACTCCTCACAGCAGCCTTGATAGCATTGTTACCTATTCTTTCAAAATCACTTTTTTCAAAGGAGGTAAATATTTTTATCAGTGTTTCCTTAACAAGATTATTCCCTATTTTCTTTTCTTTTCTTTTCTTTTTTAAGATTTTATTAGTTTATGAGACAGAGAGAGAAAGAGAGTACAAGAAGGCAAAGCGGCAGACAGAGGGAGAGGGAGAAGCAGGCTACATACTGAGCAGAGAGCCTGATGTGGGGCTCTATCCTAGGACCATGGGAGCCCAAAGTAGACACTTAACTAAGTCCCTTAGGTGCTCTGAATTCTTTTCTATTTTCATTCACAATTTGCATCTAGGGCAAGTCCTCATACTTCAATCAATGTGAATGGATTTCATGTGACATTGACATTGGCTCCCTGGGATGTTTTCTGCTCCTCAGATCTGATTGTCTATTTGGTAGGTCCTTGAAGAGAGCAAGGCCAAGCTCCCAATTTATGTTCTCTAAAATCCCCAAGGGGCATAAAAGTACCATGAGGAAAAGATATCATTATATCCACGCGGGACAACCAACTTCCTTCTGTTCTGTGACCTCGAACAGCCATTTAGACCCTTGTCATCTGTTCTGCTGGTAGGAGACCTGGGAGGCTGGATAGGAGAGTCTGCAGATTGTTCAATCACTCATTCACTTTATTTGCAATCTCAAAAGCCATGCCTGTGTGCAGGAGGGACTTGGCAAATGTTTGACACCGTGACTCTTTCCTGCTACTTGATAAATTCAGGATCTGGTAGTAGAAACATGCGTATAAGCCAATAATGCCATGTGACAAGTGCTGTCAGAGATGTGGTGCTGTGTGTCTCACACACAGATAATATAATGATCCAGCTACATGAGAAGGGGATTGGCTGTGAAGATGAGGCTAAAAGAGCTCTCTTGCAGAAAACACAGGATATGCAGAGACCATAGTGTTCCAGAAGCTCTGCATTGTTTGGGGTGAACAGAATGTAAAGCTTAGGGTCAGAGAGTAGATGAAACTAAGACTGGAAAGAAGCAGGAAGAGAAGGCAATTAGGATTCTTACTGCTCATGCTAAGGAATCCGGATTTCTCCCAGAGATGACTGGAAGCACCTGATAGATTTGAGCAGCAGGGTTGAAGTTTCCTCTGCCACCAGCCCACAGAATGGGTAAGAGGGAAAAGTGATTGGAACCTGGGGGTCACATAGGACTGAGTTAGTCAAGGTGGCTCCGTTAACAGACGACATACAAAATAATGGATAAATAGAAGAAGCTTGTAGTAGGTGGGTGGGAAGGTAGACATGGCTTAGGAGAGAGATAGACAGGCAGATAAAGAGTGCGGTGTTAGATCTTGCACTTACCTGCGAGTTATAGGGAAAGACAGCGTAACCGACCAACGTCAAATGAAGCAAGACCAATCTATCCAAGCCAATATGGATGATGATAGCTGATAATGAGAGCTGCCTAAGTTTCCTACATGTTCATAGTGCTGAGAGCTGGATAATGAGATTTCAGTGATTTTTAATTACTTTCTTTTTTATATGTATTTTGCTTTATATTATCAACCATATAAGTGTTATTTTATGTGTTTTTAATAGTCCTGCAATGATGTATGTATACCATCAAAAATGTCAGTTTTGTAAAACCTAACGCAAAGAGGAAAATAATTTCGGCTGCCATTCGTAGTATCTACTGGTAGGTTTTACCCAATATCCGGGGCTTTACATGTGTTTCTAATCCTCATGACAGTCCTGTGAGGTACTTGCTACCCTCAGAAAAAGGAAGGAACTAATCTAAGTGCACAGACTAGTGTGGTAGATTACAAAACCCAATTCTCTACCCCTCCTTGTATCCACAGCCTTGGCAATGTGACTCTTATGCTGTTCTCACTAAGAAGTTGAGTCTGTTTCCCAACCTCTTGAATTTCAGCTAGTCTTCTGACTTTCTTCAGCTGAGAGAATATAGAAGGTGTGATGTGGTCACGGTTCAGAGCTTGGACTTTGAGAGCCATTGGACACCTGTACTCTCTCTGCCTCCATCACACCAATAAGGCCAGGCTAGAATGCTGGAGAATGAGAGACAGTGTCCCAGCTGCATCTATCATCCCAGCCAATAGCCAACCAACCATTAAACATCAGACATGGGAACAAGGCCATTGTAGGCCAGTGTGATGCGGGCTGACCTGCAAACTGACAAGACGACTCCTGAGTAAGCCCAGCCAGGATCAGGTGAACTAACCAAAATCAGCAGAACTGTCCAGCTGACCCATATGTAATGGTTGTTGCTTTGTGACACTTAGGTTGGGGCATTTTGTTATATATCACTGATACCATAGAAAGTGGAAGAGCTGAGTTTTGAACCAGGTCTAGGCTTCTCCATGTGTCTTCAAGGCATCCTCTGTCTCCATTATGGAGTTAGTGATCTCTCTGAAGCTTCATGCCTAATTCTCTTTCCCTGCCTCTCCTCCACAAGTGATTTTAATTGGAAAGCACTCATTCTGTCTCCTTCCAACATCTAGTTTGGGTCACCGTATTTAAATTTGTAGACTGCTCCAGGACTGCCAAGCGTGTTATGTTTCGTTTTGAATAATTTGTTGATATGATTAAGTTGCTGGAATGGAGAGTCTCTATACCTCGATTCACTAATAAAATTAGGATGCACTTAAGAATATATTTTAAGAATATATGCCACCTTCACATACTTCACTTGGTTTTATATTTATATTACTACAAGGTTAAAAAAAGTATCATCATACCTATTTTACAGGTAAAACAAACAAAACAAACACAAATCAAGACTAAGATAGATATAGAGTACTTGTCTGGGATCAAGCCGCGAATCAGACACCCCGTCTGCAAGCTCAGCCTGACCTTACCACCAGACCATGAAATCTAGAATCTGACCCAGAATTATTTAATCCAGCTGTGAGTCTTAGGAGGCCATTTAACATGCTGGCTTTCTAGTTAAAAATAACAATCCATTTCCTATTGGATTTCAAACACTGCTGGTTTAACCAGGACTCTTCATTGTCCCCAGAAGTATAAGGGAAATGAATCAGCCCTCAAAGAGTATAACCTCCACGAGGGCAGGCCATTGTCTGTTCCCTTTGCCGCTGGGTCCCCAGTGCAAAGAAGAGGCATACAACATTAGTAAACAAGTGCTAAATTCTTAAAATACTCACTTAATCCTCACACACTCTTATTTCTTGCAAATTTCCTTCTTTTACAGACGAAGCATTAAGATTCAGACTTTTAGATCTTTTTCCTGAAGGAACCCGGAGAATGAGTGACCGAGTCAAATTTTGAACCCAGGATTGTTGAGGTCAAAATGCATGCATTTTTTTAACCCCTTTTTGCTTCCCCAAATAATAGACATGCGGGCCTGACAAGATTAATCCCTAGGGTTAGATTTCTATGAGTAGCCTCAAGCCGCTATCTCTCCCAGTGATTAAAAATGAGGAATCAGGCTTCATTCAGCTAAACCAGAATAAACATAGTAGGCATTAATTTAAAAGAGGCTTCCAGATTGTTAAATATTTGAGCCATCAAGGTATGCTGCAAATTAAAATGGGATTTTTCTGATTTATGGTTTGACTCCACAGGGAAACAATTTTGTAGGTGAGCACTGCCGACGTGATTGCACCAGGGAATTTGTGTGATCATTTCACAAAGTGCCGGAGCATGACTGTAAGGGCCAGATCATTCGCATTTTGCCTTTTGATTTGCTCTTCATCCAGGCCTTTCCTAACATAGCGTGAACACAAAGGTCAATTTCCTGCAGTCAATTTGAAAAAGGCCAACTCTCAATTAACTTTGCAAAAGAGGTCAGAGGTGATGTGGAGAACTAAAACCCACAAGTAATGTAAAACACCCATTTCAGCTCTGAGCTCAAATAGCCACCTCTAACCAAATGCCGATCGGAGCTGCTAACCAGGAATAACACAGATAAATTTGCAATCTGTTGCTCAAACCTCATCATTTCTGCTACCTACCTTGGGTGGACATATCAATAAGAGAAAAGTTGTAAGACTAGCAGCTGGAGAAAGAAGGAGAAAACAGAGAAAGGGATACTGGCACAATAGGCAAGCTAAATATTATTAAAGTAATTTAGAATGTATTAGATTCTTTCCTCCAACCTCGAATAGACATGCAAGTTTTCCCACTCACTTTTAATTGCCCTCCCACCCCAGCTGATGAACCAACATTTCTGGTGCCAAGCGGAAGACTCTGAACCATTGAGACACTCTCCTACTCTCTCACACTGTGGAGTGGCCCCTTGAATCCAAACCAGACAGTGGAAAGGCTTGCTGTGGTCTACCAAAATTCAACCCCAAATGCTTACTAAGCCCTTAACTCTTGACATGGGGCAATATCAGGGACTCCTCAGTATGCCATGCTCTCTCGGGAATGGTTTATTCAGCCTTGTTGAGTAAGGGACACAAAGCCAAGGGGGGTGGGGAGTCCGTATAAAGGCACCATTCCACCTTTGATACAAATCCCTGTAATCAAAACCATATTTGGCCCGCTCAGTCTTACTTCCAAACTCCCTCTGAGACGCTATAAACATTGGCAGACAATGCTTACAATTAAGGTGGAACACGTTCTCATAAATGTTTGTTTCTGTCTGCTAATTGTTTTAGTGACTAGTAGACGATGTCTTGTGGTCAGCCTGGAGAACAACAGCAAGGATCCCTAAATCCCCACCGAGAAGCAGCTCAGGAGAGTGGCACGATGACAGTGCTGGACCTTGCAGCTGCAGCCTTGGGAAGCGTAGAAGGATGGAGGTTAGGATATGTTTTCCAGCCTTAATTGTCCAAGCGTGGGCTCGGGGTAATGGTGACATGATCAAGCTTCCCCCTCTTGCTATAAAGAAACACTGAGAGACTGTGTGCATTGTTGTCTTTCAATACCAAGGGGGGAAGTGGGCGAAAGAAAGTAAGAGTGTTCTGGCACCAGAATAATTTCTCCATTACCTCAATTAGTTCCAATGATGTGGAAAAGTTCTGTCTGGAGAAATCAAACTAAACGTAAAATCACTGAAGTGCCGGTGGTGGCGGCGGTAGGTGTTGATACAGGCATTAGTCAGCAATACTGATTGCAATGAAGTCACTCAAATAGCCCTGTCGCTGGAACCGGGGCAGAGAAATAAACTCATTAGATCACCCCCTTTAGTGAAGCATGTGGTTTTCAATGTGGCACCAACGCAACCTGGCACCCACCACAAGATTTAGCTGTCTGCCCTTGGAAGGCACAATTTACTAAGGTGTCTGGTAAAGAAATCTGGATAAGTTATTATTATTTTCTACAGAAACATAAATAAGTCCTCTTTCTTAAGAGCCACATTAGCCCTTAGTTATGAGATGTTGAATTTTCTTTAGACAAGTAACTGGCTCTTTGCAGCTACGGAGCCCAGAATGGAGACAACTAAAAGGCAGAGACTACAAGAGATTTGGGTATTACACAGGGAAGACTTTATAATGCTTGAAGCTGGTCATAAGGTTCTCATGTGGGGATAGATACTAAGCTCCCCATTGGGTGTTCAGAGAAGACTGGGCCACAACCCTCCAGGGATAATATAGGGAGAGTCCTTGCACTGAATGGGTCATCGAATGATTTAAAATTTCTTTCTCGAGTTAAGATCCAGCTAGCAGAAGGAGATGAGAGAATAAATAAAAGTCATTAAGAAAAAAAACCCTCTAGATTCTCAAAATATAGTCTGTCATATACAGAGTTATATTAAAATCATGTTTTCCTTAATGTTTGAAAGAATCGATAAAAATGGAGATGCTCTGCGATGGGTTGAACGACTTTATCAGTAGTAAATTTCTCCCAGTCTAATGATAATCTTCTTCAAGCACTTCTTTTGATGAAAGGTTGATGAGCACAGCATGCAAATGGATGTATGACTAGATAGATAGGTAGGTAGGTAGTAGGTAGGTAGATAGATAAATAGATAGTCCACTTCCCTGTGTGGTTGATGAATTTATTATACCCACTACAAAAAAAAAGCTGACTTAGGTATTATTCCCAGGTTATGTAACTGAGGAAACTGAGTCTCAAAGAGGTTGAATAACTTGCCCCAAATCACATAGCTTAAAAGTGATAGAAGCAGGATTAAGATAAAAAATGGAGTCAGTCCCAGCTCCATCCACCCTCTCAGGCTTCTTTGCAAATCCTAGTCAGGGCATGGCTTATCCTGCTTTGAATGACTTGAATGTTAAGTCAAGGAGGGGTAGGGGCCCCTATTTCTTTATCATTGTGTAGAGATGGTAACTAATCAATGATTGATAGGAGAATTTAAAATGTCTCCTCAAAATGATTTCCCCTTTTTCAAGGTGACGGGGTACATACCAATCTAACTACTGACAAAGCTGGAATTTCACACCCCACTAGGAAGCCAGAGCCACTTGGCTTCAGCCCAGTCCCTGAAAACTAGAAGAGTAGTTAACAATGGCATGAGCCCCCAGGGCATATTGTTCAGAGAGCCAAGTTCAGAATTATTCATGACTATGTTGGAACCTCAATGACTAGAAGCAACCTCTTCTCCCAGCAAGTCTAAAATTTTATAAGATAGATGAGAGTGATGAAAATATTACTCCTCCACATGGGGATTTCAGCGACATGGAGGTGTTTTTGAAAATGCTATTTGAATTTTCCGGTTCCTGAAAAGAGGCTGGTTTTTACAGCTCGCCATAGACTAGGGCCCCATGCAGAATCCAAGTTAGAAAGGGTCCCTCATCTGTGGTTTTTCCTCTGATTCCAAACTTTGTGTTCATGTATGTTTGTTCATCCAACTAGTCTTCATAACGCTATCTTTCAAATTACAAAAGGCAAGTCTTTGTAAGTGAGGACAATAGTTAAGTAACCATTCTAATGTACGTCCCTGCATAGAAAATTCCATATAGCCCACCAAGAAAGGGCTATTTTAATCAGTGTTTAGACTGAAAACTTGATTATCTACATTAGTGTTGGAACAGGAATTGCAAAAAAACAAACAAACAAAAGCTGCAGACATCAGACCAGGTTTTGATTTTCATGTCCTCACTTACCGGCTCTTTCCCTACAGTCATGTTGAGGGCATCACAGCATATTTCATTACAGATATTAAAATATCTTAGGCTCTTTTTACATTGGTCTCATCACCCCCTAAAAAGTTGTAAACAAGAACCACATCATCATGAAGAGCTTGGACTGACTCCGTGAAAGAAGAACCTAGAATCAGTCCATAATTCTGCTTCAGTGTGATCTTGAGTAGATGATTTAACCTCTTGGAGTGTCCACAGTAAGGATTCTAATGCACCTTTCAACCTTCCATCAGGTTGTGGAAAGTAATAAATGGGATACTTATTAAAAATCACCCAGCACAGTGCCTGGCACAGAGTGAAGGCTGGTACAAATGTACGCTATTAACATGGTTATATTCTCGTCTGCAAATAGTTTTGTGTTGAACACTTAGTAGAAGCTCAATATAAAAGTGATAATTTGTAACACCAGGGAGAGACAATAATCACAAATTGCACTACACTGACTATACGGCAGAGTAATTCCGGGAATTTTAAATTATTTTATTTTTTAAAAAGTGTCTCCCTTGTTACGTAATCCTTTCCCTGCCTTTCTTGTTTCCCTATTTTATACTTTGCCCAAAGAATCATTTAGTGTTCCAAAGTATTAGACTCTTATAGGTATTCAGAAGCCCCAGGAGAAATGGAATACATTTACAGACCCATAAACATCTAAATTAGCGCTATAAATGGGAAATATAGTCTATAGTTGGAGAGTGCCCAATACATAATATGTTGTGGCATAGAAGAGACTTCCTTTTTGGTGGCTGGAAAATCTATTTGCTCTAAGTATTCAATTTTAAAATGGATAATAAAAATAAATAATAGGCATGCTTCTGCTTAAATTGCACCTTTCATGGGAGATCTCAAAGAGTTTTTCAACTGTTAATTTATGACCCCTGGGGAAAGCTAGGTGGCAAGTAATATCTTTTTTCCTCAAATGGAGAAACAGACATAAAGAGGCCCAAGTGACTTGTCCAAGGACACAAGGCGAGCCCTGGCTTCAAGCAAACCATCCTAAGGAAAACACAAAGGCAAAGATATTCTCTTTAAATGATTAAAACCTGTATTATTTGCCTATAAAACCAGAGATGAATGCTAACGTGGGTTGTGTAACCATCATACAACCCACACTATTTTCATTAGTACATCAGTTATCTATTTCTGCAAACTACCACGAAACCTTAATAGTGTGTATTGGTAAATATTTATTCTTGTTCATGTAGCTGCAGGTTGGCTGGGAGTTGAGTCTCTAGGCTGGGCCCAAGGCTGAGCTCAACTGGACTGCCCAAGATGAAGGTTAAGTCTGGATCATCTCCCTGTGTCTATGTGGAGCAGGCATCCTGCCAGGGCATAATCATCTCATGGCAATGGCAAAGGAACAAGAGGCCCAACCCCGACCACATAAGTAAACCATGCCATTTCTACTAATCCTCACAAGGCATGGATTTCTATTAATCCATACAAGTCAATGACTGAGCTCAAAAGGAAGGGTGAGGAAGGATACTCTCCCCTATCATGAAGCTGAAAGGACACATGGCCATATCCCCAATTTAATTTCCTTGAAAGTATACCCTCCGCCCCATGGAAGTGAGAGAAGGGAGTGAGTACTGTCACACTGTAATATAATCTATTACAATCAGCATTTATGATTGTTAACATTTCAGACATTTCGTATGGGCTAATCTTTAAAACTCTTCCTGTTTCACACACTTCTGTAACTTCTACTGGACCACTGACCTGATCCTGGCCTCCAAGGGTGCAATTTAAATAAGACAACAAATACCTCTTGTCACTTACTAGTATCTCCTTGGTGTCTAATTGAAGAGACAAATCAGATTTAAGAGGAAATTGCCTAACAAAAAAATAATCCTGATTTACTTTGATGAAATCATATGTGGCGGATCAATGAAAAAAAATGTGAGCTTCTTTGACCCTATTATTGAGTCTATTCACAGACACTGTGAATAGAACCTGAGATTTCCAAGGAACCAGGAATGCTTGAGATCTATAAAAGGTGCAGTGAAATATCCTTAGCATATGGGTGCTTATTGTAGATGAGGTCCTGTTAACTAACAACTCTACCTCCACGATGCCTCAAAAGTCAAACACTCCAGGATGCCATGTGAGGATTCTTCTTGATTTGCAGCATCCTGCTGTAAATCTGAATTCCCCTCAAGTCATTTCATGCTACCACTGTACTCCTCCAACACTCAGTTTGTTTCTCAACCTAGACCAAAATTTCCAACTTGATACTCATTGAGTATGAGACACATACTCTCTTTCTCCTCATGCTGTACAGAGCTTAAAAAAAAGAGAGAGAGAGAGAGAGAGAGAGAGAGAGAGAGAAAGGATTAGGGTCCAGTCTAATCTGAGTATCCCACACAGAGATGAGATTTACGGGACTGTCATCATTTTAGACAATGAGTAATATGAGAAGGAGTTCAATGCATGGCAAGGCCCAAATGAGGTAACCTATCCTGGATATAGAGGGAAAACAGGGAAACCAGTTATCCCCTTGACACCTCTTTGAAGAACAGCTTTCTCTCCAAGGTAGCCAAGTCCTCTCACATCACTGCCAACCCCTGCCTCCAGGCTCTATCTGAATCACTTTCCTTTCTGGTTAAATCTCTGGATTCCTGTGGGGAGAAGAGTGGCTCCCACTGGCTCAGGACTATTTCTCCAGGTTATATATGTCACAATTTTCCATGCCTTTAACAAGACTCAATTAAAAATTAATCGGTCCAGCATGGCAATTTGAGAGGTAATTGTTTCTTTTCCTGACTCTGTGGCCATAGGCAAAAAGCACACCCAGAACCTAAATTAATCATCTAATTGGGATTTTTCCATACTCCAGCCACTCAGCCTTCCAGGGGTCCCAGCAATGTGCTGCCTGACCTCAGTAATTAGATTGCCCTAGTGTCCACTCTGTGGGCTTTGTGCCTTACTTTCTCTTCCAAGTCCCTTTAGTAAAATGGAAAATAGCCACATAGGCTCTTTACCTGGGCCCTCCTCAATGACCAACAGCCTTTATCTTCAGAAGAGGAAATACTAGAAACAGGGGGCCGGTTAATATATTCAACATGGTTTGTAATAGCAAAAGTTGGTTTCAACCTAACAGCAGACCTGCATTGGTTAAATATAAAGTATAGTCTATTCATAGAACACGTAGAAATGCAGCTAAAAAAGAAGTAAGGAAATGCTGTGATTTCATAGGTCTTTAGGTCAAAACATACACATTCTCATTTAACATGTACAGCAATGCTGTGAGTTGTAAATATAATTATCTGTTTAAAAAAAAACAGATGGATATATTGAACATGAAAAGAAATGAGGTTAATGCCAGAGGTATTTGTGTTGGTTCATAGTAGCTAACACACACATTACTTTTATATTTAGTTTTTATATAAGACACACATTTTGTTGACTCTTCCCAAATTAAAGATTAATAGCATTGTTTGGGTTCTCTAGGCAAAGAAGGTAAAGGCCTGTATTTTATTATTTCATTTTTTAAACCTTGGCATGAGTTTTGCATTTTCCTAAGGGGGTGGTTGGAGAAATCTAAGTATCTTAGTTTTTCTTAAGTTTCTACCTGCAGAAAATTAATTGAAATGTTTCACCATATCCTTCCCATATGTTTATCCATCATACACTAATGACCATAAATTAAAAAAAAAAAGATTTGGAACTGTATTTGTTTAAGTGGAAGATAATTCCTTACATAATTGATACTCAGAAGAACTGCCAACATTTGAGAGTCTCTTAAGATACAACTTCAGTTGTCTTTCCTTCACGACCATAAGCATTTATCTTTCTCACACAGTGGGTGAATGTTCTGAGTACATTCAAACTATAAAATTATATATATTTGTATTTATGAAGACTTCGGATCACCAAAGACACACTTGTCACCTGGTAGGTAATTAAGAAGTTAATTTTAATTGAATCAACCTGACCATATCCCTCAACTTCAAGCCAATGTCTTTACATGATAACAGTGACATATGTGTTTTGTGAACTATATAATGTCATACAAATATTAGGCATAAATATTGTAAATAATAATGGAACCTATTTATCTGTACTGGCAGTTAATAGTATAAAAGAGTTATTCTTACCTAACCATTAATACTTTATCTGCCAGTGCAGCCAATCTCTTCACAACGGTAAATGTAGCATCAATGACACTTTTTATTTTTTAGGATTTTATGTATTTATTCATGAGAGACACAGAGAGAGGCAGAGACACAGTTCAAGGGAGAAGCAGGCTCCCTGCGGGGAGCCTGATGCAGGACTCATCCAAGGACCCCAGGATCACAGCATGAGCTGAAGGCAGACACTCAACCACTGAGCCAACCCAGATGCCCTGACACCTTTTTCTTATGGCTTAATAGTTGTATGAAGTTGTGGCTCAGTCAGTCGGTTAAGCATCTGCCTTCAGCTCAGATCATGATCCCAGGGTCCCTGGGATTAAGCCCCGGGTCGGGGGTTCCCTGCTCAGTGGCAAGCCTGCTTCCCCCTCTCCCTCTGCTTCTCCCCCCTGCTTGTGTTCTCTCTTTCTCAAATAAATAAATAAAATCATATAAAATATAGTTGTATGAAGTTGATGAAGGGCATTGTTGTAATTTTTCTGGGAATACTTCTAGATGTGTAAAGAATAGTACCAATACTCCTTCAAAAATCTTTGGAGTATACTCCAAGGAAACGAATGAATAAATAGAAAAAGTGGATACATTTTTTTTTTTTTTTCTGATACTTGAATCCTTACTTTGGAACTGTCAGTCCAAGACCCTAGTTCCATTAATAAAGGATCCCGGCTCTAGTACAAAACGATTTAAGCTATGCCTCTTCATCCCACTAGACACATTTTCCAAAAAGTTAATTCTGCTTTTAATAGACTCACTTCAATCTTTAATAAGACACACACTTAAAAAAAAAAAAAAGACACACACTTAATGACTATACTGACAAAGAGCAGTAATATCGCACTTAACCTAATCATGATAGTCAAATGGTGCTGAGAAGTTTTGACGACATCTGCTTTACAAGTATATGGAAGGCAAAGACAAACCCAATTTTCAGTTTATCTGATTTAATGTGTTCTATAAAACTTCAGTGTTCACATCATCGGTTCACAGACCCTCTCTGAACATAATAAAGTTATTTACACAGCTGCTAATGGCATAGTCGAGGTAGAATTATTAGGATTCTCCCAACTACCTGTGAATCATAACAGTCCCAGAGCTTTATTAGCCATCTCCAGGCGCAGCATCTCCCCCGGGAGAAGAATTTGCAGCAAGCAGGAAGCTCTGGCTTCTTCACATTCATATCATGAAAACTCAAGAGGGCTCCCGTAAGACCTCTGACCTTTCCTCCGTGGCTGAGGTTGCCTGGGGGGCTCTTTCTCATGGAGAAAGATCCACCAGCTTACTTTCCCCTCTCTCTTTCCTCCCTCCCCGGCAGCCTCACCTGTGATCACCCAGGGTAGGAAGAGACGAAAGCCCTCCCCGGGCTCTGATAACAGGGTTGCCTGACTGTAATTACAGGCTTTTGCTTCCCAGCTATCCAAATGACAGTCACAATCGAGCCTGAAACTCCTCAGTCAGATGGAATCAATTACTGAGCAAAATTGGGAGGTTAATTTTCCCCAGAATGAGATATGCCTTTTAGCTTTGCCATCTCTTTCACTCCAGCTGGTGGCTTATTTGGTTGCATTGTTCTCTGGCCACATGAACAAAGTTCCATTAGGAAGGATTTCCAAAAGAGTTGATTTGAAAAGGAAACTCCATCAGCCCCCAAACTCAATACATTCTGAATGGGGGAACTGTTATTAACTAAGCAGCATGGATGGCTAGTCACTAGAATTTACATTTGATGGACATGGAGTTAATCCAATAAGAAGAAATGGAATCTTCCAGTATAGTACCACTCCCTTCTTAGAAGTTCCCCTGGCTCTATGATAGCATGACCCAGCATTGAAAGAGTCTTCTCTTCTGGAAACTGCAATGAAAATAAATCATTTCCCTCATCTGAATAATTTTCTAAGTATGATGAAGCATCTCTTTAAAGGCAAATAAAACAACCAGTATTCATCTTCTCCAAATGGAATTGCCTCTTCTGAATGGCCTAGTAAAAGTGCTATGATAGCTTCCATTTAATCAGGGATAATTATAACAATGATAAGGATGGTATCAGTGGCTAAAATTTAGTCTATACCGTGGTTGCAGGAAATGCTTAATATTTCTCTATTAACTCCGTCCCCTCGAAACTTCCCTAAACCAAGGCACTGAGATGTTGGATCACTTGCTCACGTTTACTTGATTGGTAAATAATAAAGCCAGACTCTAAACCCAGGTGACCAGATTCCAGAGCCCACAACTGAGAATCATGCTACTACATGATCATTGTCATGGATTTCAAAAGGGAGTACTCCCATCACTTCGTAAGTGGGGAGATTGAAGTATGGAGATATTAACTTGTTCGAGTTTATGTGTCTCATGAATTAATGAGGCTGCTATTCCACATCATACCTGTCAGACTCAAAAGCCTCAACATATCCATTAAAACCCTACAGAGACTTTGCAAACAGCCACTTTTGCACGGTCTTAGGTGACAGTTAACTAAAATCATTGGTGGCAATTATCAATTCTAACATAACTTGCATTCTTCTGTTCGTCGTCTTTAGGAGTATGGCTCGGTTGAATCGGTGGATTCATGTGATTCCTATAATAATATTGAATGCATTGCACTCCAAATCCCACATATTTGTTTCCCTTGTAGCATCTTTAAAAACTGTCACTCCATGAACTACATACTTCGTCTGAAACCAGACTTTGAGAGTTGGAATAACTTGTAACGTAAGATCTTTGGAATTAAAATCTGGTGCCATTACTACTCTTGAAATTCAATATCCCCGTGATATCTGACAGATTAAAAGGCAGGTGATTCACTATTGGCCCTCAGTCTCTGAGTCAGAAAAGTGAACTAGTAATTGCTAGTTGTATGACATTTGTTAGAGGTAGAGCTTGGCGCATCAATTCAGTCATTTGGCAAAGAGTCACTGAGTTCCTCCTGCATCCCGGCGTGGTAGCATGGTAGCAGCCCTGACGAAAGCCTCAGAATAGCACAGACAATGTTCCCTGCTCTCACAGACCTCATATTCTACCGATAAACTAGGCCAACACATTTGCAAATGGCTTTTACATTTAGCACATGTTACGTAACGTGGTGGGGAAATAAATGGCAAATAAGTAGTGTTTTCTTCTTGCAAGTCAAATAAGTTTTTTCTTTCCCTAAGGAGTATACAATGCAAACATAGGCAATTAGGAATATATGAATGTGGCCAACAAGAAAATCATCCAAACTGAAATGGAAAAAAAAGATAGTTTTTCTTTCCTTTTGGAGAATGTGAAGTGGGGGAGTGCTATTTACATTACAGCAAGACTCCGTATGGTTCATATATATGTTGGTGTATGTGGATCTTTCATTTCATGAAGAAAAGTTACTGCGAAGAAATATCAAGAATACAGATTAACAAGTACTGCTAATTTAAAACCAATTCTAAGTAAATGGAGTTTAAAAAACTTCCGAAGTTCAAAAAAGAAAAGAGCCATAAACTTATAGTTATATATTATCTACTATAATTTATATATACATTATATATATGAACATATATACACAATTATAGAATTCATTGTGAGAATTTGATTCATCAGCATCATATCCTAGACCCCAGATTTCATAAAGCGAGGCTCACCTCTGTTTAAAATACATCTGGGGTGATACGATACTGAATAAGCTAGGAGGACATTCAGTTCTCAGTAGACACTGAGAAATAATGTTTTGTATAAGCCAAAAGAAACACACACCCACACACTTTTAGTACCCCATAATTTTTTTCAGATCTCCAGAACATGATTTCTGGATTCAGAAGGGATAAGAGGCCATATGGCTCTGGATCTCTACTAAGTGGTCTCCATCCCATTTTTTTCTTTTCTCTTAACCCTGGCTTTTCTTCTCGTAGACTCTGTTTCCTTCCTTGCAAAAGGTAGTCTCTGATTAGAGCCGGGACACAGCACACCTGCATGAGCACTAGCCTCCCCCAATTACAGCATCTTTAGTGTAGGTGTAGGAGCAGACCTTGTAAAAGGGGCTTTCTCATTATTATTATTTTGTGGTCAAAAGGTTGCATATACTATTTTTTTTTCTGCTGCTAAAGCTTAGAAAGGGTGGAAAGCAAAATATTTTGATAATTATTCAGGCCATCAGGTTACATAAGAGGTTCCATAGCTTTCTGCATCAAACTTGAACAGTTGAAACCACAAATTCTGTTTTTGCAGCCATAAAACATTCGTGGCAAAAAAAAAAAAAAAGAGAGAGAGAGAGAGAGAAAGAGAGAGAGAGAGAAAATAATAAAATCCATTTTCCATTCGCTTGAAACATAAAATTTAATGTGGTGAAAAATGACAGTTTACTCCCAGTAGGAAACTGCTCAGAGCCTGTTTCAGAGGCATGGTGTGGAGACTTTGGTACCCATGTGCAGTCATTGAATGCTGCAAAAAATTGAATACTGAAGAGGATGTTGTACAGTAAAACATGTAAGGGGCAAGGTAAGTAAGCCCTTGTTCTAAGTAGAACAGGCTTCCTTCTCTGACAAAATTGCTAAGTTACAGCTATTCAATAATCACTGTTCGAGCCAACTCTCAACTTGAGAAATACACGCACAGGTAGACATAGCGTAGTAGATGTCCTCACACCAAGACTGAAGACATTTGGCTATCTAGGTGAATGTGTTTATCAGTGTGGGAGACGTTGAGTTATTTTTCAGAAAGATCAAGTGGCAATAGCTGTGAACTCCACAAAATATAATATTCACACAGTATTTGTCTTCTTTATGAATATCTCAGAGCAGAATCAAGGCATCCAATGAAAGTAGCAAAAGTACTAAGCTCTGGTTCTTTCAATAACAGGAGAAGCAACTGAGGACTCATCCTTTAACTCAACTGGCCTCTATTTCTTTCCTATAAAGTTAACAGTCGGACTAAGTGATTTCTAAGCCCCATTTTAACTAATATTCTGTATGAATTTTAGAAAAGAGGAGTTATCTGGTTATCCAAATCAATGGAGCATTGAACCAAGTAACAACTGAAAGCAAGAACTGCCTTGTCCATATCTGAGTGAAGTTGAATATTACATGTGGTTTGTAGAATTTCTGAGTCTTACACAGACATTTGTCATGCCCTTAATGTTTAACTATTTATATCAGTGATCTATTGACACAATGCTCTCTAATCACTCCAGAACTCGGTGAGTTAAAACAATAAGCATCTATTGTTCCTTAAAGTCTGTAGACCAGCAGGGAAGTTCTGATCTGGGCCAGGTTTAGCTGCTCTCAGCTGGATTTGCTTGCGCATCTGCAGTCGCCTGGTGGGCCCCAGAGAGTAGATGGTTGGTCTAGGATGGCTTCACTTACATGTCTCACAAATCACTACCTGGTGACTGAGTGACACTCAGCCAGAAGTCTCTCATTGTTTGGGAGAATAGCACAAACTCATTCTTATGGCAGATGAGAAGGGTTCCAAGAGATAAAAGACACACAGACAGTTAAAGCAGTTGAAGCACATGCACAAAACTGGCACATGGTCACTTTTACCACATTCTGGTGGTGAAAACAAGTTGCAAGACAAGTTCAGATTTGAGGGATGGGGAAAAGGAGACCCTCTCATGATGAAAGAAGCTGCAAAGGTACATTGCAAAGTGTGTGGATTTAGGAAGGTGTGGAGAATTAGGAACATTTTGATAATCTGACACACTATACTTAGACACTGCTGCGGCTGAAAGTATGATCTTTATTTTCTAGTGGTAACAAATGTGTTTCTCTACTTATTTTGTAGTGTTCTGTAATTTCCTATAGACATTGTCTTCCATCAACTTTTTTTCCCTATGTAAGCCACTTCACTTACCATCATTTAGTATCATATTTGGCCAAACCTTAATTTGGGGCTAATTAACGTCAACCTAATTATTGTAGCGTTTACTATCTATTTACTCTTAGACTATTGGTATGGAAGCCTTCATCGTTATTATAAATATGTGAATATTATTCCAAAATTGATCCTAATGTAGTTGTTATATAGAAAAAGATAGATATGATCCTTACATTGCCTGGATTCTAAATTTTACTAGAGTCACAGTTAATTCTGGAGATATGGGAGATCTGAGATGATATATACTACTTGCTGCTATGCTTTGTATATCATGTAACCTTTTTGAGTCTCAAGTAGCTTTTCTACAAAAAAATAAAAGTTTACTTATCTAAAGTGTCTTCTAACCTTAAGTTCTACGGATCACTCATTTTAGGTGGACTCAGTATGCCAACATTCCTGAGTCATGTTAGACCCCAATAACTTACTGAAGTCTTAGAGTATATATGCTCTTAAATATTTTGAGTATTCTTAATGTTAAAATAAGTAAAAATGTCCAAGTTACCCAATGTAGATTGACATCAGCAAGCGGCTTTGACAGAGTTTAGTCAGGGACAAGTCTACATCAGATAAAGATAGGATCATTCCTTAAAAACTTCATCAGTATTTTTTCCAATATACTTGTGAAAACACTGAGAATACTTTTCCATACAAATGTTTTCTAATAAGTTTGCAATTACTCTCCATTAGTCATGTTCAAATCTTTCTTCGTTATCAGTAGTCCCTCTAAATCCAGGTAGATCAGAATGATTAAAATGAGAGAAATATTTGAGATCAAACATGGTGCTATAACATAATAAATCTTGTCTCATTTTCTATGTCATATGAAAAAAAACTGGTAAGTAAAAAATAAGGTAAAATGTTTATTATAGTTCATATATACTGAGCTCCAGAAAAATATAATTGACATATAGATGTAGACCATTGATTTCCATTTTAGAATGAGTTCTGGTGATGGTTACAGGAAAGAGATTTACCTTCTTATTCAACATTTCCATAAGCCTTTCACAAACTTCAAACAATTTAAAAATACAAGATGAAGAAATACATTAGAAATTTTCTAATAGTCAACCACAGAAATATAATATTACCAACTTAAACCAAACATTATTCTCCCTCCTTATTAGAATGTGGCACATTTGACCATCAAATACAATTAAAAATATCATTGAAGAGTATAATTTTATATTTTCTATTTAAGAAGAAGAAAAATGTAATGCTTGAAATACTGGTAATGAGCAAGTGTAAAACTGAAAAGTAACTAAATATAAGACAAGGCACTTTGGAATAAGCAAAGTCTCTAGCATTTTAAGAGCTGGTCAATCCCAAAGCCACTGTTTTTTGTTGTTGTCCATGTGTCCTAAGAGTTTTTCCAACTGGCAAAACAGTGACAAGGTGCATATGCTTTTTCATACTTTTTGTTGTTTGTATAAAGCTATTTTGGTTGACTCCACACAAATAAAGGGAAATAGAAGCTTGAGGCCACCACTGGAATTATTCAAAAATCACAAAGAAAACCCATGTGTTTCATTCACACAGCAATTTGGGGTGAATGTGGTTTTTGGCCAACATTTTCCAGAAAACCACTTAATCCTCCAAGTTTCTTCTAAGTCTAGATACACAACCAGAATCCCAGCTGAATGGATTCACTTAGTCTGAAGATCCAAACTGGTCCAGGATATGCAGTCCTCATCTTTCTGAACTCTTGGAGGATCAGAGGAAATTTATGGGTAATATGGAAATAGAAAAAGCTCAATGCCTTTCAAATTCTAGTGGAGTAAGTAATCACAGGCTGAATCCTTTCAACCACCCGGGATAGTTACAGCATTCCTCGACTGTTTCTCATGGAACTTGTTTTATGCTAACATACCTGTACGTTAGCCTTTGGAACCAGGCTTCCTAGGTTCACATCTAGACTATACTATTCACTAATTGTGGAATCCAGTTATTTAAACACTCTCTGGCTCTGTTTCCCCACAAATAACATAAGGATAATAATATACAACTCATAGTGTTCTTGTTAGCATGAAATAAGATTATATATACAAAATTGCTTGCCATAGTACCTGGCACATATTAAACACTCAATAAATGTCAGCTTTGATATTGTTATTATATCATATAACCATCACCATCACCATCATCATCATCATCATCATCATCATCATCAGTAATACGCAACCAAATACATACAAAAAAAGTCCAACTGTAAATCTGACATCAACCTTACATATCACATAAAATGCTTGTTACTAATAAAGGAATTCTTAGAGAATTCCTAATTGAAGAATTCCTAATATGGGGGAACTGCCTTCATAACTCTGGGCTCTAATGCTCATCCGTGGCAAATCATTAAAGGAGATTGAGAAGCCCATCTTTCAGGCTCATCCTAACCTCTGAAAGCCCCATTCATCCCTCGTCTCATCAATCAGTATTTATGGAGCACCACATCAGACAGTGATGGAATTAAAGGAGGAGAAATGTCCCCTGCTCCAGACAGACTCATCACCCAGGGAGGAGACAGCCATATTCACAAATAATTACCATGCATTAATGCATTGCATTTGCTCTTGGAAAGCAGCAGGCCAACAAAGGGGATACTTACATTATGCCTAAGGGGATTGGAGAAGGCTTGACACCGGAAGGGACATGGGGGTCCCAGTCTTGGAAAATACGAAGAAGCCATCAAATAGAGAAAGGGAAAAAAAGGACTCTGCATACAGAGTAGCAGGTACCAAAAGGTTATGAAAGTTCTTGACATGTACCAAGGATGCATGTAGTTAGATGCAGTTGAAACAAGAGATACATTCTAGAGATCAAACAAGTAAGCTTGGAGAGGGAATTATGAGAATATATGCCCCGCTACCTTCTGCAGAGAGTAAAAATGAATTAAAATATAGATTATTCAGAGATGTCTGAAAAAAATGACCAAAAAAAAAAAAAAAACTTGCTTAGACGACAGTACATTTTACTTGCTCTTGGAAAAATCTCCCTGTGAGTACCTTCTTTCCTTCTTTTTTTGTTTAATGGACCAAAAGGAAACGAAATAATATTTATTGTGTCTCTTGCATTTGCTCCTTAGGAAAATGGCATTAGCCTCATATGGAAACACTTTGACAGGCCCCTGAAAATAATTCCTTAACCACAAACATGTCTTCTACTTGTCTGATCTCAAATTGTTCCAAGTGAGTATCACAATTTCAGGTCAGGTTTAAGGATATGACAGGCACTATCAGTCCATTAAATATGAATGATATATGAGGTAGAGGGCGGAGGTGTTGGCACAGAAGGAAAGACTGCTGGTGGGAGCCCCATTCCAGGTTCTGTAGAGTGTCTGCCTCCCTAGGAACCTTCCAGTTCCACCTGAAGACACTTACTGGCAGCTCCTCAGCACAGATGAAGGGAGGAACAATGGAACTTCTCTGTGTTCATCACCCAGATACCATCTCAGTACCTCAGTGGAGCATGATTATTGGAAGCAAAATAACACAGATAGGATTTCACATCCAAGCTTTGGAAATGAGAATAACAAAGATGCAAGGACACAAACAACCCCTCTCACTGCACTCCACCCCTCATCACCCCCCTGCATCCACCTCCTTGTTGCTCTTTTGCTTCCCACTTCTAATTGGCAGATACTTGATCCACACAGCCATTTATTTCATTTTCAGAGTGCAGAAGGCCACTTGAGACCCACTGATATGTGTGGGAAAGTGACAGCCATGCTACTTGCACCTGTTGCGGGGAGCGACCCGTTGCCTCTCCCTCCCTTGCTGTGCCCATTGTGTGCCACCTTCTTCTGTTTCAGTAGCGGCAGAAAAGAAGTCAAAGTAGCCGGCATTCAGCTTGACCACATACAAAAAGGAAGCCAGAAAGCTTCCTTGTACCTCTTTTCCTCCCAAAGCTTGCCCAGTGGCCTATTTCAATAGTAAAAGTAGCAATCCTATCTCTTTTAGAGCTACAGCATGTAAGAATCAAGAATCAGTAAAAAGCAACAGCATAAGCATTTATTTGGATGGCCCCCTGAGCATTACTGGGATGAATCGGCTACACACACACACACACACACACACACACACACACACAAATTCAAAACTATTCATAGTCTCCCAAGTAGACCATATCTCATACTTTTTGAGCAAGTTAAGTAGACTTGAGATCCAAGGCTCTGAGGACTTTTAACTTCCCAGAGAATAAGCTGCAGGACCAATAAACCTCCACAGCAATCTCCTTGGAATGCAGACTAAAATCGGGTAACTCTATATACAGCTCTTAATGACAACACCGAAGAGCACACATTCAAAGGAGAGGGGAAAGAAGCTTAGCAGCTACTGTCTTGAACAACTGTGCAGCAATGAAACAAGACCAAATTTTGAAGTTGGATGGCCAAACTGTTTAGTTGGTGTCTGTTACCATGTGGAGACTATAACCGCTCAATGGTGGTAATAATACATCATAAGACCTGGAAATGGAAAAGACCCATTAAATCATCAAGTAATGCCTTTGCCAGCACAGGATGCAGTTCCCAGAGAATATTCCTTAAAGTGCCCCTTGGGATGAGCTCCAAAGACCATGTCATTTTATCCATCTCCAAAGAGTGCAATCCAGCTATCTACAGTATCCGATTGCTGTTATGAAATTAAACTTTGGCCTTAAAAGCATTGTTCCATACCAAACTAGTCCTTGGTACCAGGTTTTCATTAAGGACCAGTCATAGCCCTTGGAGGAGGCAGGAAAGGTCATTTTATCCATTCCCCTACCTCCGGGCAGGTCTTGTGTGAAATGACACCAGCCTGGCTCTTATTATAAAATTCCCAGAGCAGGAAGTTCTATAGCCCCTGTTGTAATGTGCTTTCCCATGACACATAACCCTCATGTAGAGAGTGTTTTCTACAGTCTAGACGAAATCTCTCCCACCACAGTTTAAAAACACGTTCCCACAGTAGCAGAGAACTATCTATCACCTGCAGTGTGGTGTGTTCACCTGAGAAGAAGACGGCCGTTTCTAGCACTTCCTTTGCTTGAGACTTGATTTTAGCTATGGTTTTCATATCTGAGTTTACCGAAACAAAAGGTGACAGGGACTTTTGGAAGGCAACGCTTGTTCTTTTCCTCTTAGTAACTTTTTGGATTTTGATTAGTTATAAAAATAAAGTGACACTCTGTGGACTCAAACAGTTAATTCAGATTTTGGTGCATGTGATGCAAACCCATTTAATGCTTCATTTCATATTTCATTTTCATTGTATCAAAAAAATTACAGATTTACTAATCAATTACATGCATAAAATCTGGAATCCAAAACCTAGCAATGTTAAAATATTCATGATGTAATATGCTAATTATGCATCATTATTATTTATTTTTTCTCTTACTTAAAATAGATATGATCGGACCTTTATTGGCAATCTCTTATTCTACTTTTTAAATTACTGTAAGTAATTGAAAGTCATGAAATAGCAAGTCTCCACACTTTTACAAAAAAGGCGATTGTTTTTTATTACCTTTAACTGCTCTTTTCAAAATTTGTCCAGAGTAATGAAGCATCAACCATCTTTCAATAAGAAACCTGGAAATCGATAACCTGAGTTCATGCTTCTGACGACTTCCTTATCCGGCTTTTGATCATCTGGTGAGTCTATGTTACCAACAAAATACTTCAAGGAAGGAAATCAGAATTGATTATCTTCATGATATTCTTGTTTCTCATTTTCGAGAAAACAAAGTTTACAAGAATAATTTACATTTTATACTAAAATGTATTAGCCTTCATGTTAACAGAACATTTTCTAAGACGTATTATATTGATTAAATGAAGCCAAGTAAAAGATAAAATGTATGATGTAGTCATTTGTATTTAATGTTTATTGCAAATTTTTGGTAAAACTTGAAAGTATTAAATTCTAGTGTGTAAAAGAGGGATCTAGCGCTTTTTATATTTTTAATTTTTAAAAATTAAAATTTTTTTTTGGTTTTGTTTTTGAGCTAGTGCTTTTTACAACACATACATCTTTGTCTTTCCCGTACTTTGTCTTGTGTTAAAGAGAGAGAAGGGACATTTTCTTGAAGCTAGAAAGAAGTATTCTAATGATCATTCCAATGTGAATTTTCTAATGGAGTTTTCAAACCAGAATTACTTCACATCTAGGAAAGTTTAACCTTATGAAAATTCTTAAGAAATGCATACCTTAACTCAAAGTGGGTCATAATCTTAAGTATTTTATTTTTCATCCAAGAATGCAATGCTTCTGTCAGGTCACAATGCCCGTATATAAAACAATGGTATAGGTATCATGCTTATACCTCACATAACATTTTAGGAGACCTTCCTTTTCAAGTCTCTGCCTCCAAAGACAGACATATTTTTTTGTGGATTTCTGAACTCAGCCAATATTGTTGGGAAAATACTTCTGTACACCAACAAGAACAGTTAACATTTTATTGAGTGCTTACCATGTGCTAAACACTCCACATGCATCATATTATTTGATTTTCATAATCACCCTGTGAAGTAGACACTATCGTGATTTCCATTTTGCAGGTGAGGTTCACCAAGGTTAAGTATCTTGCCCAAGGTCACACAGCTGGTAAGTAGTATGGCCAGGATTTAAACCTGACAGTTCATCTACAGAGCCTCGGACTGTGTTCTAACCAGGCTTTGCACATGAATCTCTTGAAGTATCACTTTTATGTCACTCCGCTTTCTTGTGCCCAACAGATTCAACAGCTTGGAATCATTAGAAAAATAAAAGCACACAGAAAAGCAAATCAAAGAGATCTGAAATAAAAACAGTATTTTAAAATACCTCTTTCAATCTCATGATCAGTAAGAATGAGTAAAATTAACTCCTCGGTTTGATTTGTTTTCCTTTGTTTAAAAACTGGAAGACGCCCTAACTGCCTTGCTAATTCTGACCTCATCAACGTTCTGTGACATTGAAGAACAAATGGAAATGAGACTGGCCTCTCATGACATTTAAACATGCCATGGCCACTTCTAGGAAAGTTTCTAAGTCTCCTATCCCGCAAATAGAGCGAATTTGAGTACAGAAGGAAAGAAAATAAAACAATCAGAAAATAATTACAGGCATACCATTTTCAATAAAAGCGATTCTAAAAATTCTATTTAAAGATCTTGTTGCTTTTGTTCAATCACGGATCATTCCACATAAACCATAAACAGGAACGACTCCATGAGAACGAAATTATTGCATTTTCAGGACTCAGCTGAATATTGAGATGCAGAGCTTCTGCATTTACTTTAAAGGATTTTTTAAAGAGCACATAACTGTTACTAGATATGATGAGGTATTTCGTGACACAGGAAGTAATTATTTGACACAACTGGCAGTTTTAACTGAACTTTAGAAAGCTTGCTTCTCTGTGGTCAGGCGCTCATTGCTAAGAGCAAACGGATGAGCTTCAAAGCATTGGTTTGGACCATTGGAAACAGATAATCAACAGATGATGGAGAGAAGTGTGGCCCCCCCTTTTGGGTTTTTTTTTTTTTTTTTCCCTTCCAGTTCTTCTTGTCAAAGGATGATTGATATGTGTGGAGCAGCCCTTCAAACGCCAGCCACTGCCTGAGGCACTTCCTATAATCAAAGCACACGCCCACCCAGAGCTAATTAGACATTAGATTAGTGTCAACTGATTGATTTAAAGCAGCCGGCCCCTCTTCCCCACCCCTCCCCTCGCCCAGCAGGGTTGAGGATGGGGCTGGTCTCCAAAATGGCTCTCTCACCAGACAGGCAAATTATTCATGGAAGCTCCAGGAAGGAAACCTAGAGATAATACAATGTGGCTCAAAACACAACCAGAAGAACTTGTCTAGAAGGAAAGTGAGAGGGAGGAGAGAGAGAAGGAGGAACAGAGAGAAAAAGAGAATGAATCATGTTTCCCAGAGCAATGAAACCCCTTGGTCCAATTTGTTGAGTTAAGTTAGAGAGAGTGTTTGTGATGTTTGAAAGAAAATTATTCGCAATTTAACCTAGGAGAGTTCTGAGTACATTTGGCTACAATTTAGATACCATTTTTCAAAGTCTTTTCCTTTCATTTCCCCCCCCCCCCCTTTATAAATATATGAGCCGGGAACATTCAAAGTTGTCTTAATGGATTAAGCAGAGACAAGGCTGCAAGGAGCAAATTAAAAATGAAATAGTTACAGCTGTTGGAACTGGCATTGGGCAGAGAGAGAGGTAAAAAAGATTTCTCTTCTTACAGGATAAGGGAGATTTTGGGAAAACACTGAGCCCTTGCCGGGTTCAGATGCGCACGCCTGCAAAACAGTGAGTGATTCCTTGACTTCTTAGCAACTGCACAGCTCTGCTGCTGCTTGCTCCGTGGAGGAGCCCAAATAGCTGGAGTTCAGCTAAAAAGTGAGCCCATTCCCAGAAGAGACCACCAGAGTAGGGGGCAGCCAGGGGCCAGTTTTAGACTTTTCATTTGCAGATTAAAGGCCTTTTCCACTTGTCACGTCCTGCTACTATTGCACTCTGGGGTCAGGACTGATCCAACACAAACACACCTCTGGAATTATTTCTGTGAATATGGGACCCTGAGAAGTGCTGTAGTGGCAGCAGAAACGTGTGAGACAGATAGTACTTGCTAATGGAACTCCAAAAGCTTTCATAGAAGGACGTCATGTCGTGGGTGGGAGAGGGGAGAGGGCCAGAGAAAAGGAAGAGGGAACAGCTAATGATTTGGGGGGAGGCAGGTAGAAGGTGAGAAGAACGGTGATGGCCAAGGGATTGAAATGACATTCCAGTTAGTCATGACGTCTGATATTTTTAAAGTCGGTATAGCTTACCAGGCTGTGTGTGTGTGTGAATTTATATATATATATAAATATATATTTATTTATATATTTATTTATATTTTATATATATGTATATATATAAAATCTATTCATGAGACATAGAATCAGAGACACAGACGGAGGGAGAAGCAGGCTCCATTGGGAGCCTGATGCGGGACTCCATCCCAAGACCCCAGGATCATCCCAAGACCTGATCTGCGGGCAGATGCTCAAGCACTGAGCCACCCAGCTGTCCCTCCAGGCTGTATATATTATTTCACTGATTTTCTACAAATCCCTGGAAGATAGGGCATGTGTCATTATGAATTTACAGACTAGATATGTCACCCACTACAGATGAAATGATTAAGACAAGTAATTTTTCCCTCACATTAGTAGGAAAAGTCAGTGAACTGGTATCAGATAAGTCCTTATCAACGTGTCATACTCCCTCCAACCTTCTGTCTTGCTTTTTTTTTTTTTTTAAGATTTTGTTTATTTACTCATGAGAGACTCGCAGAGAGAGGCAGAGACACAGGCAGAGGGAGAAGCAGGCTCCCTGCAGGGAGCCCAATGTGGGACTCCATCCTGTGACCCTGGGATCGCGTTCTGAGCCAAAGGCAGATGCTCAACCACTGAACCACCCAGGCATCCCCCAACCTTCTGTCTTAAAGGCATTTCACATATACATATAGTTCTTATTATTTTAATATTTAGATACGTAGTCCATTTGCATGGTTTCTAAGACTTTAGGACCCACCCTTCTTAGCTCAAGAAATGAACCAAACCATAAGCCAGAAATCTGGGAGGTCATTAGGGAGGATCTACAGAGTCCAGAAGAGGAAATGCTGAATCTTGGATTAAATACGAGAATAATAACTCAGGGTTTTTTTTTTCTACGAGAAGACGACTAAGGACCTAAGTTAGCTTCCGACTGGTTCCCAAAAGAACCAGTCTTTTGGTTCCCACCAAAGAGTAAAGATGCAGGGAAGTGGTCATTGAAAATTGAACACTGCACTCCAAAATATGTCGTGAAAATTGACGGAAGTTTCTGGAGTCCAAAACGCAATCAGGCACCAGAGCAGAATGGAATTACTGCTTTATATTTCTTGTGTATGGGTCTCAGCATCATAATGACAGCTTTCAAGGACTACTTAGGTTGAAATATGAAGCCACTAAGGCCAAGAGTGGGTAAAGTCTGGACAATTCCATCCACGTCACTGTTTCCCCCTGGCTCTCTTGTCTCCCTGTGGAGACAGGAATTCAGAGAACACAATCGGAGAGCCAAAAGGGGTGAGGCGTGCGGGAGAGTCCTCCAAATGCCGATTCGGCAAATTTTAACTTTTGCAGCTATAAACCTTTCAATACCTCAAAATAAATCCTTCAGTTTTATATGAGATTTTGGTTTCTGCAGCTGTAGATTTATGCAGTGTGCTCAGGCCAGGCCAAGAGAAGTGAACACAAGTGATGTAACAGATAACATAAGGATGTTATTCAGCTTTTCACTATACAGCCCTGCTCACTTAGGAACTTTCCAAATGTCATGTGTAGCCCCCCTCATTAATTAGCTGCTAAAGCAGCTGATCTTTTGCCATGGATGCGTGTCTCCAGCTGCTGGCCTTCGGCTTGCGAGACACAGGAAGCAATGCACTTCCTCGCCCCGGCCTGGATCTCAGACTGTCAGACAGGCAAATCACCCAGCGGCATCACTGGGGCAGACTAATCTGTCCATTGCTGGTCTGCCCTCTTTTGTGTGCCAAGTTGTGTGCCTCGGTTGCTGGTGAGAAGTGGATTACTGAAACGTAATGTGCTTCTAGAGCCAACTATATTCACTAGGAAATTTTTAAGACAGGTCAACCACATAAACAGCCAGGAGCTTTTGATAATAAGACCACGCACAAGGCAAGAACAGACCTATTTCTGTATTGCCTTTATTGATGTTCTTGAGAATAAATTGACTAATATTTTATGAAAATTATTATGAATCAGGCTCTATGCTATTTTTCCTACAAATATCTTAGTTAATCCTCATGATGACTGCAAAGTAGATAATATCAATTTCACTCTACAGAGGAAGAAACCAGGGTGGAGGGGGTTGGATGCCTTACCTAAAAGTCATCCAGGTAGATGCTTGAGGAACCCTGTCTCCTTTTTCCTCAACACCATATGGAGTTGGTAATTCCTCCAAAAAAAGCAATGTGTAAAAAAGAAAGAGGAGACTGTCTTCTAGCTAAAATTATGGAGAGAGACCTACATCGCTGCTCTTCCATGACAACTGCAAAGGTTTTATCATTATAGCATCACCTGTAGGCGAGAAGAACGGGTTTTGTTAACAATGACTGAAACCATGGTTTTTTACATTAGTTTTAATTTTACCAGAGTTTTACCTGTGTGAGTTCCACTTCTGGACAAGATTGAGTAAAACGGTCCTATACCCTCCCACATCCAACAAGCTCTCAAAAGCAAGACAAAAATGCATGAGACAATGGTTTTGAAGATACTGGACATCAGTCCATGAAGGACAGTGAAACCCACGAAAAGGGAAACAGCAATGTGAGTCCTGTGATTTACTCATCTCATTGACCAGGTGCAGAGCAGGGAGGGGTACCCAGGTGGTACCCAGGGGTACCCAGCTTAGCAGTCTCCTGGAGTCAAGGAGCCAGAAATGGTTGTCTGAGAGGGTCAAGGCAGTGAAAGCTTGCAGAGCAGGGCCCTTAAGAGAATAGTGATGTACCGAGCAGGGAGCTCCAGGGATTAGAAATCTTTCACTGATCATTGCATATATTGGGGAAACTGTCTGAAGCTGAGAAAAGAAACACCTCCAAGACTTAGAAGAAACAGTTTCTAGACCTCACCAGGGCCCCGGAATAGTTCTTGTTCCCACCAGCCAGAAGGCAACCCTGGCCATTCACGAGTCCTCAGGTACAGAAGCAGGGCAAGATCAACTCTGAAATACATGCTGCTTTGTCCTTGCCTAATGAAACTTGAAAGCATGACCTTAAAGGACCTAACTGTTCCAAATGACTGCATTCCAGAACATTTTCTTGTATTAGGTCTCTGGTGATTTCTTTTCCTCAACATATTCTTTGGATGAGCAAGAGCAGCTTTGTGAGAACGAAGCTGCTGCCAGGATATACTTGCAGAGAACTTGTGACCACAACAGAGGTCCAAGTTTTGTCTCTTGTCCCGAGTTTTTCATATACAGCACAAGCATTACTCTTGACTCCCAGTTCTCTTTAGTATTCTCCAGAAAGTACCCTCCCTGCCTTCTGTTGGGATAAGAATAGGAATGTGGTGAGAGAGGGTTGGGAACCAGATTTTAGTTTTTCACACCTTATTCTTCACTTCTGCCTTGCTGAATGCCCCCCTTGCCAAGTACCTGAAATTTACTGTGTTTTATTAGCACAAATCAGCTCATTTTTTATTAATATCTTCATTTATAGGCACATGGTTTTCAGCTCCCTGCTCTCTGTTATACCATTTATCAAACCGGTTACCCACTTTCTATTAACCTAACTTTTGAAGAAATTTCTAGTTCATTCTGTTCACCTTTCTTAGCTTTTTAAAACTAGAACTTCCTTTGAAATTATTTTACTGCCATGTGAGCAGGGCTTGAAGAGAAACACATGTGTGTTGCATTACACATATTCAAATGCATGTTCAGACAATTTTTAGCTAGAAGTTCCAGGGAATTCTTCCTAAACTGCACATGAGCAGCCTACACTGAAATCTGATGAACTGGGCTCCCCTCTTGCTTTTTTGTTTACTATCTTATTCTACCAATAAGAAAGCTCAGGTGTAAAATGATTCCATAAATTGTTCAAGGTCACAAAATCATACGAGTTGTAACGAGAATTAAATAAGGTAAATCACTTAGCATGGTTATGGCCTTATCATTGCCGAGTAGAAAAAGTTGTTTTTCATGATTAAGCATCTGATCCTTATTGATTCTCCAGCTTCTGAATGCACTATAGGTAAGTCTGTAGGAAAATGGAAAAGATAGAAAGGTATATGAAGGGATAGGACATAATATGCTCAACCAGGGAATAGTGACATCCCAGAGGAAGTGACAATCATTTTATAAGCTCAGGTGTAGGGCTTACATTTGTTTGATTTTTGGATTTTTTTTTTTTTTAGCTTTGTAGGCAGCTATGAAGCCAAAATATGTTGGTAATACAATGACAAACCAGTAACTCTTTCATAGAGTAGATTGAATCATTCCTTATAATGTGAGAAAAATGAAGTATAAAACTTTCGGGAACTTCTTGGTAAAGTATCTTTAGTGTACTAATGTTACATTCAATTCCATTTTCTGAATCCCTTAAATCTGTAACTTTTCTATTTTATTTTCTTGTGTTTTCAAGTAACTTTTTAAAGTTTCTGCCTCCTGCTATGAAGACAGGAATAACTAGTGCCAGACAATAAACTGGACAAAATATGTGAAACGACAGCTTTTAGACACTGGGCAACAGGTATTACAGGACTATGATCCCTGCAAGAAGGGAAACAAATAAGGTAAACCTTATGATCACCCTGACTTTCTGCTTGGAGGCAATTTTGGAATCATGATGTAAGAAGGGAAGAAAAGCAGGACCGGGTGGTCTCCTTGAGCTGAAAAGACAAAGATCAGAGTTGGAAGAGGCTGAGGTGGTTTGAATTTGTGCTTCTGAGTACTAGAAAGGAGAGATCTAGAACAGAAAGAGTCTCAGGAATCTGCAGAAGGGTCTTCTCATGGCTTTAGTTACATGTGGTTAGAAGAAGACTCCACGAAGCTAACCAAGGAAAAATGAATGGAGATAAGACTACTTATGGGAAGTTCTCTGGAGGAAAATAATTATATTACATATATCTGAAAAAAGAGTTTTATTCAAAATATATAAAGAACACTTACAACTCAGTAATAAGATGCACACACCAATTAAAAATGGGCAAATTATTTGAGTAGCCAGTTCACAAAAGAAGCATGAATGACTGATAAGCATATATAAAACTGCTTATTAGAAATAATGGAAATGCAAATTAAAACCATACAAAATAAAGGAGTGTTTTACTGTTATTAACACATACCCACTAGAATGACTAAAATCTAAAAGACTGACAATAGGGATGCCTGGATGGCTCAGTGGTTGAGGGTCTGCCTTTGGCACAGGGTGTGATCCCAGGGTCCCAGGATCGACTCCCACATCAGGCTCCCTGCGAAAAGCCTGCTTCTCCCTCTGCCTATGTCTCCTCCTCTCTCTCTGTCTCTCATGAATAAATAAATGAAACCTTAAAAAAAAAAAAAAAGACAGACAATAGCAAGTGTTGCAAAGATTTAGAGCAAATAAAACTGTCATACATGATTGGTGGGAGTATAAGGTCATTTTGCAAAACAGATGAGGAGTTTCCTGTAAATTTAAGCATATACCTAATTAGTGATCCGAGAATTCCACTTCTAAATATTTATCCAAGAGAAGTGAAAATGTAAGTCCACAAAAAGATGCATGCATGAATGTTTATAGCAGCTTTCTTCACAATAGCACCAAAAAGGAAACAACACAAATGTACATCAGTGGGTAAAAAAATAAGTTGTTATATATTCATAAATGAAATAAACTCAGCAATTTAAAATGAACAAGCTACTGTCACAAGAGCAAGGGTGGATCTCAAAATTTTTATGCTAAGTGAAAGAAATAAGACACAAAAGAATATATACTATATAAGTCTGTTTAGATGAAATTCTAGAATAAGCAAAATTAATCTATCCTATAGAAATCAGATCAATATTTGTTTGGAGAAGAATGGGACATAAGGAAATTTTCTGGGATAGATGAAAATGTTCTATATGTATTGATTTGGATGATATTTACATGAGTATAGAAATTCATCAAAACTCATCACACATTAGTGTTACCTTTCAGATAACATTGATTTCGTCTGCTTAGCTCGGATTATTTTTTAAATATTTAGGGGCACCTGGCTGACAGGGTCAGTGGAACATGCAACTCTTGATCTTGGGATCATAAGTTCAAGCCCATTAGGAACAGAGATTACTGAAGAAGAAGAAGAAGAAGAAGAAGAAGAAGAAGAAGAAGAAGAAGAAGAAGAAGAAGAAAACTTTAAAAAATTATTTTGTAAATGTTTAATTGCAAACATTTCCACCTACGGAGCCAAGCTTAAAAAAAGATATAAAAAACTTCAGTGGAAAAATCAGTACAGTTTATTGCATTTATATATAACTCAACAATGGTTATTTTAAATATGCACATTAAATACTCTTCTCCAACCACGAGTGATCCGAATTCTTAGAGAAGCACAGGAAAGCTTTGGGGCACAATTAAAGAACACTCCTCTGACAGAGGAAGAAGATTATGATGGGAATTAGCAATCAGGTAGGATATACGCCCAAATCGACTTCTAAATCTAAAGGATCAATGAGGAGTAAGGATCAGGCAACTATCTCATTATTAGAAGTATCAAAAGTGGGATCAGAAATGAAGCATGTGCGTCAAATAGGAAGTAAGGTAAGAAATACAGGAGATCGTGCCTGATGCAGGCCCAAGGGAAGAAATACCATTGGTTCTTCTTAGTAGAACAGACAGTATCATGATTAGACTTATAGGTACAAACAGGTAATGCTATAATATCGTAACCACCAGCAGAAAATGCCAAAGGACCCTGATTATCCTACTATATTTACTGGTGTCTCCTTTTTTAACAGACTCAAGTTATCTTGTTTCCTCAAACTATTTGTTTCTACTCAAAGGTTAGTCATCCCCGATTGCAGATCCAGAAAATACCCCAGAATATTTCCTTCTTTACTGCAAGATCATTTTAGAGTAGAGGCCTGAGATCACTGTCACTGTAACAGTAGGAGTCTACACAAAGTTTGGTGTTGAATTACTGGTGACATATGTTATGCTAAATGATGGGCTATTTATTACTGAGAGCAGTACAGGAGACTACAGTGTGAGTGCTAATCAGTCCAAACATTTTCTTTAGCTATGACTTTCCATTCAAAGGAAACATTTTTTTTTTTTTTAAGGGCACGGATCATTAACATTTCAATACGCCAAGCTTAGATCTGGCACCTTACAGAAATTTTTCAGAAGAAAGGCACACAATCCAAGTGACTATCTTAATTACCTGCATCAGCCCAATTAATTTGTGGTGTATTTCAAGCTGAAACAAAGGCCCAGGAATGAATCTTGCTGTCCCAGCCAGAGGATTCTATGAAGCCTCTCCCTCAGTCATTCCAAGGAAGAAAGACAATAGGATGTAGTTGAGCCCTCAGGGGCTTGGCTGCCAAAAGAAGTGGAGAGGAAGCTTTGCCAGAGCTCGTATCAGTGTGGAAAATCACATCACAACCAGCTACAGTGAAGAATTCTTGAGAATGGAAGGAACAGACTGTAAAACATCTGATAAAAGCAAAATGTAAAACTTGTCCTGAGGATGGGTTTTACTGCCTGAATCAACAGATGTATAAAATTTATAAACTCCTCAGAGAGCTTTACTAGCCTCTTGATGGTATATGGTTCCTTTTCCCTCTATAAGTAAGTATCACAGGTGTGTCCTAAAGCTGGATTCTGGGAGGATCCTCTGACAATCAGGAAACACCTACCATCCAGCAGGAAGCAACTGCCTGAGTGTCCTTACTCCCCAAGCACTTTTCTGTTAAAGCCCTTGCATGTGACCAGAAGTTTGAATCAGGCCTGAGCCTGCTGTCTTCGAAGCTCTTGCTCTAGTTTGAATTGTTTCTACTGTATAACAGATTAAAGGCTACGTAACAAATCAGTGCTTACGTAGAATAGATGGAAACCCAGGTGGCATGTTTCGTAAGGATGCTAAGAATAACTGTAACCCCAACAACTATAAAATTCCCGCAAATCCATTTGTGATGTCTGCAATTCCATCATTGCAAGTTTATTTCTTTGGGTTCAAATAGAAAAATCAACTAACATGTAAAGAACATGTGGACAGATAATTAGATTATTATTAGTCATCAACCACTTACTATGAATTTTTCTATTCTAAGTGTTTCCAAGAGAACAAAAGTCCCAAGATTTATATATAAGAAGGTGAAAATATAAACTATTATGCACCAACCAAATGGAATGAAGCCAGGTGGGAGGAAGGAAATGAGGGCAGATCAGGGTACTAAAGATCTTGGGAAAAGAAGCACATCAAGAAAACAAGAATAGGAAATAAGCAGTTGCCCAAGACCCATTTTACCTATTTCACAATTCTATAAATTATCTGACACAGAGAAAGGTCCCTGGTTAGTACTCTTAGAGGAATAAAAGCCCATGACGACCTTTCTCCAAACTACTCTCAAGAAATGACTGAGTGAAATCAGTGAAAAATCATTATGGTCCCTTTGAAAATGATCAAGTGCAGTAGATTTAGGCCACGGCGTAGGCCGGTGGTGGATGACCACCAGCTCATGTGTCAGAGAAAGTATCCTTATATTGGAAGTCTGAGTTGGGCCAATTGGGTCTCTTTGGTTTCATGTATAATAATAAATGCTTTACTGTAGAAGAGCCTCAGAGTGAAAAACATAATAAGACATTTCAAAACTGGGGCTCCTAGGTGGCTCAGCGGTTGAGCGTCTGCCTTCAGCTCAGGGCGTGATCCCATAGTCCCAGGATCGAGTCCCACATTAGGCTCCCCGAATGGAGCCTGCTTCTCCCTCTGCCTCTGTTTCTGCCTCTCTCTCTCTCTCTCTGTCTCTCTCTCTATTATTCTCATGAATAAATAAATAAATAAAATCTTTAAAAAAAAGATTTCAAAACAAATAAATAAGACAACTATACATCTGAATCAGGATGCCTACTCTTTCAGGGCTCCCAGACCTAAATCCAACATGGGGGTCGGGGTTTCCCCACACACAGTATCAAGCATTGTTGGACACTAGTATCCAAGAATTCAACTCAATTCTGACTCTAATCTATCCAGAGACAGCATCAGATTCCAGGGGTTAAGGGTTCAACCCTACAAGATGATTCCTGATCCCCACTTCAGACTCTAGTCACAAGACCCAGCCTGTTACCTGTGCTTCTGACCAACTGGCTACAGATTGGAGGTTCCAATGACCTCCTTTTCAAGTTCAATTAATTTTCTAGAGTGGCTCACAGAACTCCGGGAAACATTTATGTTAACCAATTTATTAAAAGATATGAGAGAGGATATGAATCCTCTGTTCCTATGTTCCAATAATCCTATGTTGTCAGATGGAGAGATACACAGGGAGAGGTCCCAAGCAAAGGAGTTTCTGTCTTCATGGAGCTTGGGGCTCAGCTTAGTGGCACATGGAAGCATTCTTGTTCTCCAAGCATGGACCCTCTCTGAAAAAGGACCAAAAAACTGTCCTCTTGTCCTTTTTATGGAGGTTTCATTACTGACTCTGTCATTGGCCATTAGCTGATTCAACCTCCAGGCCCTCTCCTCTTCCTGGAGGTCAAGGGTGTGAAACTGAGAATTTCAACCCTCTAATCACATGATTGGTCTTCTTGACAGTCCCCCTGCCCTTGCATGGGGTCCAAAAGTCACCTTCATTAATAAAAACACATCCATTTCATCTTTATGGTTCTGAAACATTTTCAGGGATTGTGGATGAAGACCAAATATAGCAGGGAAATACATTTTGCTCACCTGAATGACTAGATATATATTTCTTACAAATCATCATATTGTACCTACCAAGTGCCAAGTGCTATGCTAGTTCCTACTCTCGATAAAGTCATAATCTGGCAATCGATCAACAAGTAAACCAATGAAAAAAATATGAGAGAGGGGCTTGAATGCTGGATAACTCTAGAAGAGGGTTCAAACCCACTTTGAAGGAAAGTTCCTCACTACTTGCTGCCTTACTAGATGTGAGTAAGGCTTAAAAGATGAGGACTTATGCAGATCTTGAGGAGGGTGAATTCTATGGAGAGGGAGTGGCCGTGTAGTGCACTCACAGGCATGGAGGCAGGTGGGGGCATCCAGATTGTGCAATGAGTGAGAGGTGAAAGGGTGAAGGCCAGAGAGGAATTTAAATTCCAATATCTTGGATTAGATATTATTGGTGAAAATGTTTAGTACAGCATCTGGAAAATAATTGGTTCTCAGTAAGTCTTTGTGGGATCTGAAATCACTTTTAAAAAAAAATAATTTTAACAATTATCATTGAAAGAACTGACTTTAATTCAAATGCAAAATTTGAGAAATTTTAATATAACGGAATATGGCTTATAGAGGGAGATGCCAGGGTCTTTTGGTCGTCGGGTCTCACTTATATGCCCTGCTAAGGAATTCATGTGAACACGCACTCCTGTTTGTATTTACAGCCCCACCTTATTCCAGAGAGGATTTAAAGTGGCTGTTGTCATAGAGATTGGATTGTATTATGAATGCAATTGAGTGTAATTGAAGGATTTTAAGCAGGGAATGACATGCTCAGGCATGCATTTAAGAAAGATTACTCAGGCAACGCAGAAAATAAATTGTAAGGGGTATAGGGAAAGGGACGAGACTTCAGGCAGTTAAGGCAAAATAAAGGCAATTACAATAATCCAAGGGAAAAATGAGGCAGGCCTGAACTAATGCAGTGGCGCTGGGAATGGACAAGGGCCGGGTAGGTTTGAGATGTACTTAAGATTGGACAGATTAATTTCTAAGCTAGTGGACCTAATGATACTTAACGCTATGGGAGTAAACCGAGTAGAAGAAATTACTCAGGAAATGTGTCTTGATCAGGAATTTGAATAAGGGAGACAAGTGATCTAGACAATTTGCCTGATATTAGAGAGCATTTATAGCGTGGAAATATACAGTTTCAAGTACTGTGGATTTACTTTGAATTTCCATTTGAATCATCAGCCTAGTTTCTTTTAAGCACAGCCTGATTTCTTGCAAGGCACAAATTCCAGGGATTGTCGTAATTGCCCTTGAAGCTGCTCAGTGCATTTTCTTCAAAGGAGAGCTGTTGGTAGCAACACCTCAAGATTTAAAAACACATCTCACTCTCATGTCTGCTTTTTTAGCATGCAGACACTGGGGGAGGTGATTTTTCTCTGGAAGGGAAAACACCTTCCCAGTTAAAGCAAACACTTTGCATAGGAATTTAAAGTCCAATAACTTGGATTAGATATTATTGGTGAAAATGTTTAGTACAGCACCTGGAGAATAATTGGTTCTCAGTAAGTCTGTGGGATCTGAAACCACTTAAAAAAAGAATTTTAACAATTATCTTGGAAAGAACTGACTTTAATTCAAATGCAAAATTTGAGGAATTTTAATATAACAGAATACGGTTTATAGAGAAATTAATTGGGATAAAAGATCAGTGTTGGGGATGAGGATGTAGTTTTGTAAATGGAGAGTGATTAAAAGAGACAATAGTGAAAGTTTGGCCATATGGAAAGTTCATGCTTTCCTTCTAAGAGTTTCAATAGGGTGTGGAATTGCTACCTAAGTGAAAATTTAGGCTATAGAAATATGCACAGCTGAGAGAGACTCTGTTTTAAAATGTATATGTAATGGTAAGGGTTTATCCTAAAAACGTAAAGATGGCTTAAGATTAGGTTATTTGTTAATGTGTTCACATCTATAGATAACACACACAAAAAAAAAAACAAGCTAAAAAGTAGTCTTGAAAGATACCTAAAAGACATTTGATAAAATTCAACACTACCCTCCTGCCCTCCTCCCTTCTTCCTCCCTCTCTTTCCTGCTTTCCATTCTTTCTCTTCCTCCCTTCCTTCCTTCCTTTTTTCTCACAGAGCAGAGTTGGTTCCTGTAGGAATTCAGACTATATCACAAGGACAGTAGGAATAGCCCAGGGTTCTGAATAGCAAAGGCTGAGAGAAATGAAGATATTGAGAGAGATTTGGGAGGTAGAATTTACAATGCCAGCAATTGTTCGTTGTGCCATTGTTTGAGATACTGAAAGTGGGTAGGATGGGCCCTGGAGACAGGCAGGTTCCCAGGGAAAGGTCAGTATAACATGGTTGGCGGGTGAATGCACCTTGGCTCTGAATGCCCAGGTTCTAACCCATCTTGATCCCTTCGGATGAATCTTTAAACTTTAATAATTTTGGCTTTTTCATTCATAAAATAGTTGATAGTAATAGAATCCACCTTGAGAGGATTATCTGAAATTACCTCTCCAGTGTTTAGCAGAACATTTGCTAACATGACTAACACTTAGGAGGTGTTCTCTAACATTATGATCACTCGTGGTGTTTAGACACATTTAAAGGATCTGGAAACATCCAGGAGGGGACATTTAAAAGATATTTGGCTATAAGGCCTGGACCTCTGGAAAGAGACTTAAACCAGATGTAGATAGTATTTGAAACACTTTAAACAGTGGGGAAAAGAATGATTATTGAATAAATCGGTGTGGTGACTGGTTAGTCATTAGAGACACAAAATAAAATTAAATCCTTCTCATAATCTGAACATATAATGTAAAAGGATTAAGTGACTTAATGTAAAAAAAAGGAAGTGTTAAAATATTACCTTAAGAAAATTCTTTGTAAACCAGAAACACAAAGCAGAAGCTATAAAAGAAAATATAGATGTATTTGAATACATTGAAATTTTTAAAAATTAAAGCTAAAACCCAAAGTTTTGAAATAAGAACACACTCAAAAAATATAACAAGTAACATGAAAGGAAATACATAAAGAGCATCTATAATTAAACAAGGAAGAGGCTAACAAAGTAGATAAAGCCTATGCTCAGATAATCAACAAAAGAAGAAATATGAGAGACTCCTAACTCTGGGAAACGAACAAGGGGTAGTGGAAAGGGAGGTGGGGGGGATGGGGTGACTGGGTGACAGACACTGAGGGGGGCACTTGATGGGATGAGCACTGGGTGTTATACTGTATGTTGGCAAATCGAACTTCAATAAAAAATATACAAAAAAAAAAGAAGGAATATAAATTAAATCAATGTTGCATATTATTTGCCCATTAGACTAACAAAATATCTTAACGTTTTGAAATTTTAATGAGAGCTCATTAAGTGTTAGTGAAGGTAAAAGGAAATATGTGCTCTAAAGTAGTAATTACGCAATTCTTTGTTCATTTGCCAATAAAATTGTTTTCAAAAATTATAAACACTTTCATACATTTTTAAAAGGTTCATTATTCATTAGAAAGAGAGAGAGAGCAAAATCAGGAAGGGCAGACAGAGAGGGGAGAGAGAAACTCAAGCAGACTGTGCTGAGCACAAACACCAATGGCGGCCTGGATCTCATAACCCTGAGATCATGACCTGAGACCAAGAGTCAAACGCTCAACCAACTGTGCCACCCATGTACCCCACAGACTCTTTCATTTTTAAAATTCATATTTATTCTTAACTTTAAAGGGTTGCAATATATATAAATATTATATATATTATATATAATATATAATATATAAATATTGATATCTAAAACGCTGTCACTTATCTACATTTTTTTTCAATGCAATCTAAATCTAAGAATTATTTGGCAGCCATAATTATTCACTTTTAAAGAACAGGCCCTTTAAGATTTAGAAACTATACTTAGTTTTATTTATCTTTGAATTTATATTTTTATTCCTCTTCCTAATGTATTTTATAGTCCTATAATTTCATTGATCATTTTCTGATTTGATCATTTTTTAGCCATCACAAAATTTAGTTTGAAATTCTAAAACCTATTTTATTCCCTCTGACCATGCATCTTTTCTGGAGTGAGTTATGTTCATAGTTATCAGAGGTATATAATTGAACAGAACTACATACAATATTAAATATTTTATAAATAGCTAGTAAACATACAAAGTAAAATTTTAATGCATTCCTCCTTTGTAGTAGGCAAAATAATAGCTCTTGAAAATGTTCTTACTCTACCATCCAAGACCTGTGTTACATGACCTAAAAGTGGAAGACGGACCTGGAAAAGAAAGTCAGAGAGATGACACAATGGGAGAAAAGTCAAGAAAGATTCCAAGCCTGAGAGAGAGATGGTCCACCATTGCAGGAACTGAAGATGGGGAGGCCAGCAAAGGTTCAAATAAGGGTGGACTCCAGAAGCTGACAACTAGCAAGAGAATGGGGACCCCCGTTGTACAATCTCAAGGTGCTCTATTCTCCCAATAACTGGAACAAGGAAGGGAACAGAGTCTACCCTAACATCTCCAGAGAGGAGACCTACTCTTCTCCTTCAGAACCTGTTTTTTCTTTTTCTTTTTCTTTTTTTTTTGCCAAATAGACAGGCTGAGCCTTCTCCAAACCCCCAAGTTCTGATTCTTTTTGGCTTAACTGACTCCTTCAGTTTTGCTCTGTCCTCTCACCTTTCACTCTAAGGGGTAAGGAGAAACCAAGCCATGCCTTCAATGTTTTTCTTAGACATCTTTGCAGCTAAATACCCAACTTCATTGCTCACAGGTTTGACCTTCCACAGAACATTAGGACACAAGTACGCCAAGGTCTTTGCCCCTTGGTAATAAAGATCTTTTCTCTTTTCCAGTTTACAGTAACATGTTCCTCACTTCCATTGCAGACCTCACCAGAGTGTCTACTAGTGACGACATTTCTACCAGCACTGGGTTCACGATGATGTATGTACTCTCTGACACAACAGCGGCTTCCCCCATAGGGCTCCTCTTTGCCCCCTGAGCCCCCCAGAGCTGCCTTTAATGGTCCTAGGAAGGCATCTTGCCGCCAAATGAAATGCTCCATCGAGGCATTGTTTGAAGATCAGGAGCAGCTTAAAATCGTGAACATGCAAACAGAGGGACCTAGGACTGACTTCTTCCTGACCTCTTTCTGTCTCACTAGCCCAGGCGAACTCTTTACAGAACACTGATTTAGGCAGAGATCTTGCTGCCCTCTTACTAAATGTAATACTTGACACTTCTTTCATTTTGGTCAAATTCACTCTGAATTCCATTTTAGGACATCTAGGGTACAGAGATCACATGCTGATTCTCTGGCTATACTCCAGCTGCATTGATGCAAGATTTTCATGAAAGAAAGAAGAAAGAAAGAAAGAAAGAAAGAAAGAAAGAAAGAAAGAAAGAAAGAAAGAAAGAAGAAAGAAAGAAAGAAAGAAAGAAAGAAAGAAAGAAGAAAGAAAGAAAGAAAGAAAGAAAGAGAAAGAAAGAAAGAAAGAAAGAAAGAAAGAAAGAAAGAAAGAAAGAAAGAAAGAAAGAAAGAAAAATGAGGGCACCTCGGTGGCTCAGTTGGTTAAGCATCTGCCTTTGGCTCAGGTCATGATCTCAGGGTCCTGGGATCAAGCCCTGTATGGGCTCCCTGCTCAGTGGGGAGTCTGCTTCTCCCTCTCCCTTTGCCTCTGTGTGCTCACGCTCTCTCTCTCTCTTTCTCTCTCTCAAATAAATATATATTTTTTAAAGTGTGGAGAATGTAAGTTTTGAGATCTTTCAGTAGAAGACAGAACTTTCTGAAGCACAGAACATACCAAAGACAAGGTCCTGTGGACGAGCCATGCGGAGAAACTAAGGGTCAGAGCAGTGAGGGGAGAGCCACGCTCGGAGTCCACGGAAATGATCCTGAGAACATGTGTGATGGCTGGGACACCTGGAACCCGGCCCTGCTTCCCCCACCAGTTAATTGTGTGACTTAATCAGGTCACTGATCCTCCCGAGTTTCTATTCCCTCTTCTATTGAAAAAAAGCAAGGATTAGATTAGATGGCTTTTAAAGATTTTTTTTTCTACTTCTAAAATTCTGTAGTTTTTAATACATTCAGACATTCTTTCACATGCTCTGACTATTAGAAACTCCACCTTCTTTTAATAAATTCTATTTACTTGCAGGTGGTTGGACTATTAAGAAAAGCAAATTGTTTAAATAATGTCTGACTTTTTGACTGGCTTGACTCCCCTAACGGGCCATATATATAATTTTTTTTTTCTGGGTAGTGATTTTTTTTTTTTTTAGGTACATCAATCAAGTAGTCAGCATTTATTGCATGGAGCTAATTAACTTTCAAAATGACATTTTCATTGGTAACATTGGTTGAGATTTGAACTCAGATCTCATCAATGAAAAGCAGCTGCACTAATAATCCAAGCCCCTAATTCTCCCCGCTTAGCCTCACCGTAAATGTGTGATTAATCGCAGGTTTAAGGGAGTTCTCAGTTACTGTGAAAACAAATCATTACCAGAAACTGGCATTCCCAATTTATTTTATTTATTTTATTTTTATTTTTATGACTTATACCCTATTCTCCATATTTTCCATATGTTCTGGGTCCTTTTCATCCATTCAGGACCTTGTGGAAAGCTCAGCTCACCCCATCTCCTAATGGGTCATGATAAAGAGGAGAATGTTATTTTCTCCCCACTTTCCCATTTCAAAGGATGTAGAAATATGAGCACTTTCTAGGAAGAGATGAGCGAACCGTGTCTTTGACAGCAGGACAGCGTGAACATAGAGATGAATGCACTTACTCTTCATCTCAGGTCAATACCGCAAACACAAACGTCACCTACCTGTTAGATCCACACGTGTGAGTGGTTAGGAGCCTGGGAATGGGCAGAGGGACCTGATGGTGGCTTCTCTTTACTGAATTCTCATTCACTTTTTCTTTTTCTATTTTAGGGGGAAGTTACATAGGGGGACTAGATGAACAGTTTGACCTCTGTTCTCCTGTTTGTGAAACACCAAAAATTGTTAGATGAACTTCACCATTTGGAGAGTTTGAGGGATGTTCTGATTAAATAAACTTTGAGGGCGCTGAGACACTCGTCAAGAACATGGACACCAAAGCCGTAGGAACTACCCTGGGAATCCAATCAGAAGAGACATGTCTTGCTAAGGTGCAGGGACAGAGATGGCATTTGGCGCAGTCATATGCAAGCCTGAATCTGAAGTGACAAGGTGCATGCAGCCTCTGTCACTTGCCTCTCAAATCTCCAGCTCCATGAAGACCAGCATTTCCAGCTGAGGACCAGCAAGTAATTAACTTATTTGACAACAAGGCACAAGACTCCACAGCAATATCAGATACACAGGCTAGTGAGTGTGTATGTAAGTGTGTGTGTGTGTGTGTGTGTGTGTGTGTGTGTGTAACATATGCCTTACACACCAAAATCTCCCAAGTCCTTGAATATTGTAAGGACACCTTTTCAATGAATATCTACATAAATTGCCTTTATCCTCTCATGAGGAAGGCAAAGACTTCCCTGCTTAAAAGACTGAATTTTTTTGGAGGAACTTACGCTTCTCATGGTCACTGTTTTCTCCACGTTCCTATTCTTACTGAACTTCCCTTTATTTCATTTCTATCTCATGGGAGTTTTCTCTTGTCTCCACCCAATATAAGCCCTGAAAACATATCCTCCTTGTCTTGACCTTCCCCCAAAATCACCACCCTAAGCCAGTTCTGTATAATGAGCACATAAGGAAGTTTGAAGTTTAAACAATGAAACAAGGTAGTTCCATCGCAAGATCTCGCAGTAACCCATTGAGCAGGTCTTTGCATGAAAATTCCATTGGCTAATCTCGTATCAGGAAATTTCTCACTGGCTGTCTCTTTGCCCTGTTTTACACTTCCTTCTTTCTCTCATGGCCAGCCTCCAGTTTTCTTCTCCCCATGCTGATTTGTTTCTTCTTCAAAATAGGACAGCCCTCCACCCACTACCTCCAAGGCTTCAGCCCCACCATTGCCTATCCCAAAACTCAGATTGCTCTAGGAGACAAAAAGTGGTTTCACTTTGTCTCAGGATCAAGTTCCTAGGCAGACCAACCCGTCCCCAACAGTCTTTGTGAGGAAGGAAGAGTTGCTATGAAATACCGACTCCCCAGTGTGAATTATAGGAGCACCCCTGGAAGGCAGACCTGCCGACCATCAGGTCTATTCATGTTTTGCTTTGTTTTACTTCTCATGGTGTATTTTGTCACCTTAGGTCACCCTCACATATACTCACACCCTTACGTTCTGTTTCTGTCTCTCATTCTCTCTCTCTCTCTCTCTCACACACACACACATGCACACACCCCCTTCTCTTTCATTCACATATTCTCATTAAAATCCACACATGGGTAAACAAAGGAAATCAGATGAACTAGTCATAATCCTTACTCTCTCAGTGTCTCCTGTCAGAGAAAAAAAAAAAAAAGAAAGAAAGGAAAGAGGAAGATCACAGAGAGCAAAAGACAGGAGGGCAAAAAGGAGAAGTAGTAAAGAGGAGAAAAAAAAGAAAAAGTCTCAGTGTGTTTAATTGCAGAGGATCAAGGAAACAGTGGAAAAGTGAATTCTATGAGTGGCATTACTGCCCTGTGAGCAGTAGCTCCCTGCTTTCAGCTCAGCCCTGGATCATCCAGACATGGGGGTTAAATGCTGACATAAACCCATGTACACAGCCAGCATGTCCCCCATAGAGACGTCACACAGACTCACTCATCCGTATCTGCCTTTTATGTAAGAGCTGCCCCCTCTTCCTCTGCAAAAGATGACAGCCGGAGGGGGAGTGAGGTTATTGGGATAAAACACACACACACACACACAACACCAATTACTGCCCTTTCTTCTATAATTTTTTTTCCCTTTAACTTTATTGAGACGTTGTAACAAATTTAGCTGGTTTTCTGTGCATGAACAAAGCATAGCTTTATTTTTATGTTTTTCTTCTTGTTCTGGCACAATGTCGACCAGAAATTGGGACCGCAGAAAGGAGATTCAGAACATAAAGATCAGGGTCCGCATGTCTGGGTGAGCAGGAAGCTGTGTCCCCAGGAGGTCTTTTCTTATAACATTTCCAGCCTTATAATTCACCCTTCTGAGGTTTAGCAAAGTAGCCAAAGTAGCCAAAGACGGGGGTGTTAATACAAGCCAAACCTCAGCCCCTTGCAAGGCTCCCTCTGGTGCCTTCAGAGCTCTAGCACAGCTCCTCCACCCTGAGTTGCCACCACCCGCTTTGAAACCATGGCTTTGGAGAAGGTCATGCCCACAGACACGTCTTTCTCTGTGTGTGACCGGCCTCTGCCAACTTGTGGTGAGACCTTGCATGCCAAATGTAACCAATTACAGGAGTCCCCATCCTGTGGCTGAAGGCATCTGTTTGTGGGAGTATATTCCCTACATGCTGGGATTAGAGACCACTGGGCTCCCCAGGACATCTGGAAGAGAGTCTTCCTGGAGCTGGCACTTACCCATGGTGCGCTATCCTCTTTGCCTGCCAGTATCTACAGCTGTATCTTTTAGACGAAGGCCTGTGAAACCATTAGCCACCCAAAAGAGGCTTTTGGGCCACCCATTATCTGTTATTTCTTTCATCTCTTGGATACCAGAGCTTTCATGGAAACTGGGACAAAAAAGGGAAAATGACTGAGTAAACTCAAAAACGAAATTGAGGAATAACTTGAAAACTGTCTCCAAATTAGAAGGCAACATTTTTTTCAAGCTGATCATGAAAATTTAAAGGACCTATCACATCAGTTCCCTCTTGTCTGATTCCCTGATCCTTTCATTATCTCTCATCTGGGTTCTTGTAAAATCTCTGCCAGTGTTTTACCCTCCTTCTCATCCCTCCGTCTTCCAAGTCATCTAGTTATCTTTCTGAAAATAAACATCTAAGAATATTTTTATGTTTAGTGGCTCTCTCTCCTCGAGGGCATAAAATGCAGAATTTTTAATATATGCCCTTCTCACATATCGGGATATTTACATTCCCCCACCCATGTTGTGCACATCCCTATTAATACTCCACTGCATTGTCTATTATCACTTCTGAAATGTTCTCCTGCTTCTTGTATTAGCAAAGTGCTGCTCCTTCAAAGACCAACCCTTTCCGTCATCTGCTCTTTAAGATCTTTAAAGCCCTTCAGTAGAGCTACTCCTGCTTCTACTCTGGTTTTATCTTCCAGCATGCATACCTCTTCTATAATATGCATCCTGTTGTAAACTCCTGACACTGTAAGTTAATAGTTTGCTCTTGCAATATAAAATAAAATCAAGGAGAATATAGACCACATTTTGGATCCTAATATAAAACATGGCATATAAAAAGTGTCCAATAAATGTTTGATGAATATCTGATGAAAAAAATGAATTAATAAATGAACAAATAGCTCATTCAGTAAAACTATGGAAAGTACATTTGGTATGGATAATGTAAAACAGTGGCTAATCACATAATTCCATGCATTCACATGCATATGAAGAATGGCACAATTTATATATAAATTCTAATATACAAATATACATAAAAGTCCAACACTTTACATTTTCTTTGGATATATTCATACAACTTGCTTTTTTTTTTTTTTTTTTTTTTTGCTGAAAAATATGTCCAAAAGTCTTCTGGAGTCAGGTCTGCCTGTATTTGATTGGCTTGGGTTTTTGTTTTTCTTTTTGCCTTTATGATTACTACTTGGGATTCCAGAGACCAGGTATATCCCAAATTTTTTAGCTGTCATCCCTGGATGTCAGGTGTTTAGGTGGACTCTAATTTTTTTTCCACTATTAGGAACAATTGTCACTATGAAATCTTTGGGCTCATTATGCATCCTTGTGCACATATGCATGTTTTTCTTTAAGGTGACACCTGAGAAAAATTCCAAGGTCATAGGAAAGCACATTGTGTCACTAAATCCTACAGTTATTCTACAAGTGTAGCTACTTCTATGTACCCTCACTAACATCAGACATTCTAAATGATTGTCTTTCTTTCTGCTGTTCTAGGTTCCCATTGCGTCCCCACAAAATTCCTCACTGATATAGCCTGGAAAGAAAGTTTCAGATCTACCTATCTATCTTTTTTCTTTTTCTTTCTTTCTTTCTTTCTTCTTTCTTTCTTTCTTTCTTTCTTTCTTTCTTTCTTTCTTTCTTTCTTTCTTTCTTTCTTTCTTTCTTTCTTCTTTCTTTCTACCATGAGTGTTTATTAAGCTTAGTATTAAACTTTCCTAATTCATTGCTCATTTTTTATTTTTCTACCATATTATTTCCTCTCAGATTCATCTTTCTTATTGTTGGTATATATCTTCTTATAATTCTTTCAGAATTCCTTCAGGAGCTTAACTGTCTTATTATTCATATGTGGAAATTAGCTTGTTTGCAAACTTATGCCTGAATACCTCGGTAAAGAATTATGGGCTAAAAGAAATTTTCTTATAGCATTGTAAAATTTAAATATTGTCTAGCATATAAAATGCTCACTGTGTTCTTACATTCATATTGATGACAACTCATATGTCAATATGATTCTCCATTTACTGTAGGTAATCTTTATTATTTTTCTACTCTGATAGCTTTTAAATTTTTCTCTTGATTTTGGACATTCTAAAATTTTAATATATCTCGATGGAACACTGAAGGTCAATAAGTCATTTTAAAACTTCTAAATATTTTGTATTAGATGGATACATGTTTATATTAGATGAATGATAAAATACTTACTGGATTTTATTCATTTATTTTTAAAGATTTCATTTATTTATTTATTTATTCATCTTGAGGGATGGGGGTGAGCAGGAGGAGGAGCAGAGGGAGGGAGAGGAAAAGAAAAAGAATCCCAAGCAGACTCTACACTGAGTGTGGAGCCCGACATGGGGCTCAATCTCACTACCCTGAGACCATGACCTGAACTGAAACCAAGAGTTGGATGCTTAACTAACTGAGCTACCCAGGAGCCCCTGAATTTTATTTTAGATTCAATGCCAAAAGACCTAGACTGAGTTCTGATTCTAGTTCTATACTGATAGGCTTATGACTATCATCTGGATTTAAAACTTTTCTGGGCATTTCTTTCCTCTTTTTTCATATTTGAAATGCAGAGGTTATAGAAAGTATGTCTAAGATCCTTTGCAGTCATAAAAGGGTGTGCAACGAACTCTAAGACTATAAACTTTAAGATATTTGATATGGTTCTTTTTTTATTTCTAAAAACAATATCAACCCAGGGGACCCAGGTGGCTCAGTTGTTGAGCATCTGCCTTTGGCTCAGGTAGTGATCCAGGAGTCCTGGAATCCAGTCCTGCATCTGGCTCCCTGCAGGGAGCTTGCTTCTCCCTCTGCCTGTGTCTCTGCCTCTCTCTGTGTCTCTCATGAATAAATAAATAAAATCTTAAAAAAAAGATAGTATCAAACCTATACTACCCCAATGATATTCCTACCTGTTATAACTATTTCATGAAAGTGATTTTCAGAAATATAACGTCTCTTAACTCCCTACTTTGTGTTCCCTTTTATTGCAACTCCGTTTCTTTCAAAAGTATGACATTAAAAATCAGGAGAATACATAAGCATAGGAATGTTGTTAAATGTTCCTTTTAATCTTAGAGCCGAGGAAGAAGGGAGTGGGTCTAGGTCAGTGAATTAAAGGAGTCTATATATGAATACTCTCTCTCTATATATATATATATATATTCTGACTTTTGCCAAAAGAATACTTAAACATTCACAAAGGGAATTCTAGAAAGCAAAAGGTTTCTCTCTCCAAAAGGCATAGGAGCCTTCTGAATTAAAGCTTCCGACCTCTGAGTACCAGGCTGCCCGTGATTAAAAACAAATGGAACATGTGCTATGGAGCATAAGTCTACCTGATTTATGGTTTGGAAAATTAAGTTACTATTACTTATGGGGCTTGGAAGCAAAGGCCCAATGCAATAGCTAATTGAGAGTAGAGAAGGGGTATATGCTGAAATTGGGAAAATATATTTTAGAGAATGGCTGAGTGAAGACATCAGGGTATGTAATTAAATGGCCTTAAAAAAAAAGTCACACTCTCAACAACCTCTTATATCAAACAATTGGAATGTGTTGGTTTTATTAACTGGTCTTCTGCCATTGGTTCCATCAAGCTGGGTACTACTCGAGTTAACCTTCACTGTTGACTGACTCTAGTAAACATATTAAAACTCCCATTACCAGGGTAATTCTCCCATAAATAAAGACTCTTTAAAATGCAGGCAATTATTAGGTTTTGGTAAGCTACACAAATGCCTTCTAGGTTCTCAATAGTCATAAAAGTGTATTTTGATGAGTTTTTTCGACTCATCAAATAAATTTCCAACAAATCCTAGGAAGGAATTTTGTTTTCATAGGAATCAGGGACCAGGAGGTTCTGGCTGTGAAAGTTAAACTTTGGAAGACCAGGAGGGAGGGAGACCATGCATACCACCCTTGCCACCAGTTTTCTTCTCGGTATAAAGCCACTTTCCACGCAGTTCAGGAAGTTGTGGGATATGGAACTAAAAAATCAGTTCTTTCTCAGAATTGGGCTATAATGATATGAGCAATAACATTGGTGACACGGTAGAGACTTCTTATTTTTAGTGGACAAACATTCCAGATTGCTGTAATTTGTTTGAACAAGCACTAAAAATCTTTGAAATTGAAGAGTGTTCATAAGAAGACCACTTTTACTATCATTGTACTTGGTGAATGAGGAAATATGGATATATGCTTATTTAAATACAATGGAGACCTAGTTTACCAATTGGGAGTTATTTTTCTAAATGAGACACCAAGAGAATATTTCTCCTACGTTTTATCATTTTTTAAAATGCATGCACTTCATTGATAGTTGTGGTTCTCATCTGTGGGTAATTTTGCCCTCTAGGGAAAATGTGGCAATGTTTGGAGGCATTTTTGGTTGTCACATTGGGGCAGGAGGTTTCTACTAGCACCTAGAGGCTAGAGGCCAGGAATGCTACCAAATTCCCTAAAGTGCAAAGGACAGAATCTCCCTTCCCTCCTCCTCCCAAAAAGAATTATTCAGCTGGAAATATCAGTAGTGCCAAGGTTGAGAAACCCTTATCAAGGAAGACCTTTCACTACTTGGTATGTAGGTCGTTAGCTCCGTAAATGATAATCCATGGATACACAAAGCAAATGGAGAGATGACTAATTATTACTCTAAATGGATTCAATTTATGAAAAATTTAATTTACACAAAATTGTTCAAGAGTACATTCATTGCTGAAAATGAGCTATAGATGTACAGATTTAAACCAACCAAACAACAATAAACTACAAAGCCTAGTGAGGACATCACATTTAGAAGGGAGGCATCTTTCCAATGCCTGGCCTGGCACTTTGTCCACAGTAAAAGCTCAAATAATACCTGCTGAATGAGCCTTTTAAAAAATCCTTTAGCTATTTAAAATATATAAGAATAAGTGTTCTTAATAGCTTCTATAGCCTTCTTTTTTTTTTAGTTTTTAAAATTTTTATTTTGAAGTAATTTAGATTTTTTTTTATTTAAATTCACTTAGCCAACATATAGTACATGACTCATTTCAGATGTAGTTTTAAAAATTCATCAGTTGCATATAACACCCAGGGCTCATCACATCCCATCTATAATTTCTTTTTAATGAAGATCTAAAATGGCCTACATGAGAAAAAAATCATTTCTAAAGAAAATAAATCCTCATCGTTTCCTCATCTAAATAAGGTTAAGTTTCCAAGAATGGTTTGGTTTTAAGGGTGTGGACTTGGTTGAAATAGTAAATAAATTTCTGAGATACACTGTTTCCAGATACAGAAACCTTCATGTGACCTTCTGAGGAATACTCCTCTCCCCAAGCGATGCTGTTCCTAGGACCCTCTTTTCTTCATTATGGTAAGAATAAAGTCTTAACTTCAGCTCACCAGCCTGAGGTAACAAAGATGTTTCACACCCACTAATTAGGGGCTGGCAGGTAACCCATCTCACTAACCCCTGAGATGGAAAACACATGGTTCATAAATTGGTTACACTTCCTGCTCCTCTGACTCAGAGATGCTCATACATCAGCTGCCCATCCACAGGTCTCTAACCTTCGAGGTTTGTGGTCAGGAATTTTGAGGAGGGCAAGGAAGCCAGAGAAACAGAGACAAAGAGAAAGAGATTCAGAGAGACCAGGGGCTAGGGACAGCTGATCTGCCATATAAATTTTCAGACTTTCCTGGAAGTGTCTCCTTCTAGCGCAGTCACATAAACATGAAGAGGGAAATGTTGTTAGGCAAAGAAATACTAATTAAATCTATCTTGATGTATGTAAGCATATATAGAAAACATGTTTTACACTTTGTTGGTCATCTTGCTTAAATCAATGACTCCTGACTAGCATAGCTTTATTATAAAGGATTTTTAAAAGTTTACAAGAAATGGAAGAATTAAATATTAGGATAATAAGATCGGGAATGAAAGCTAAGGGTGTTGTAACAAAACTTCTATCTACATCCCTATCTATTTATCTATCTATCTTATCTACTGATCGTGTGTGTCTGTGTGTGCACACATATTCTCTATGAGATAGAAGAAAATTATACTAATGTTTATCTCTATAGTCAATGATAGTATTAGTCATATTTTATTTCCAGCAATCTAACCTGTACTTGGAAATAACTTAATGCTTACCTGATGAAAGTTAAGTGTGACTCAAGGGTGACAAATAACTACTGAAAAAAATGCATCGTGCCAACTTCGAGAACTTTTAAAAAGTGATTTCACAAAAACAGCTGAACCTGACCTCACTTGTGAGCCATGGGATGGAGCACTAGAAAGGGTCAGCAGGCACTTATTTATTAAACATGAGTAAATAAAATAAGTCAGGTTGATGCAGTGACATGTTCAGATGCATAAAAAAGTAAGAAATCCAACCTACTATCTGCTGGTTTAATAAGTTTAATCATATCAAATGACCCAGTTTGTAGATCAACAGTATCAATGATTTTACATAAAGTCCTACATAAGAAAGAAAAACATGCTTAACAGAAAATTTTAAGTATCTCTTCTTACTTCCTGAATTATCTGTGAGAATCTTCAAAGTTAACCCTGTCTTCTCCTACCATTGGTGTGGGTGACATCTTAGAAGTAATTTCTTCCTCACTAGGCATCTACAATGAATTTCATTTCAAGAAAAAAAATATATCAATCATTCCTGGATTCACTGGTTGGGAAGTGGGGCTGGGACTCCATGGCCCTAGAATCAGGCAGAGATGAGATCAGGACAAAGAGAAACAGGAGCAGGCAACACTCAAAGAGCCAGCTGTGATTCTAACTTTTTGACATATTTAATCTCAGAAGAAACTATTTTATATTTTATTTTATTTTATTTTATTTTATTTTATTTTATTTATTTAATTTTTTTAAGAAACCATTTTATAAATGTGGTAACAAAGGCATAGCTGCTTAGATAACTCTGCTAAGGTCACCCATTTGTAGATTTTGAGGCAGGATTCAAATCCAGATACCTAACCCTGGCACTATATTCCTCCCTAAACAGCACCCTATCCTTCCTCTGCCCTTTACCCTGATCCTTGTTTCTTTATAGTATTTATCCTCACCTAATGAGTACATTTACATGGGCTCATGTATTTGTTGTTTGTGTTATCCTGCTAAATAGGAGGTTCCTGACTGTATCAACCATGTCTGTTCCATTTGTGGAGGCATCCTCCGGGTTCAAACATAGGAGATACTAAATAAGTTGTTGGAATAAATTATTGTGTGAACAAATGAATGAATAAATGAATGAATGTGTACCCCACCCTAGACTAAGGAACAGAGACTCAAATCACCAAGTCATCAAATTAAAGAATAAGTTCCTAATCAAACGTAGGTTCCAACATAAAGGACTAAGGCCCAAGCCTGAGGACATTCCCAGGGGCAGTCTTGAGGGAGAGGCCAAAGACAGTGTGTTTTCCACCCTGCCTGGTGGGAAGCACAGGATTCCAAGCCAGTTGTGTCAAGAATGTGTAACACTCCTGCCTGTGTGCCCCATCTCTTCCAGTACCACTACCACCTTGGGTTCAAGTTCACTTCTCAGCTGTTTTCCAGCAGAGCCTATGTACTGAATCATGAATACTCTCTCTGATGAGTTTCCCAGAGGATTGACCAGGACTCAGGTTTCACCCCTTGGCCCCAGATCAAAAAAATTTCCCCATGAAATCCAAATACCCCAAACAAGGATTGAACCCAGGCCTCAGTCCTAATTAGCACCAAAAGGTGGCCAAAGTTCCCACTGTGGAGAAGGGAAGTAGAAGCGGTGGAAGTTTGCATAAGTGGAAGTGAAATGTTTCCATAAATGTAAATGAAAACTATCTGAGCACATTTACACTTACAAGGATAATGATTCTAACTGCTTACTGATGTTGCAAAAAAAGAAAACAAAACCAATGTTAGACAAAATAAGATGAAGAGCATTTTCTCTTTCCAATGTTGTAAATGAAGTGGAACACAAGGGAGAAGTCTTAACAGCAACAGTTAATACAAAGTGCAACAAACACAGACTCGAGGTATGGTCACCTACAAAAGTGTATGTGGGAGAGAAGGTGCCAGAATTTGAGGGGCCATGATCATTCTCAGCCCTTTATCCCCAAGAAAAGGCAATACTGCAGCTGGAGAATTTCTCATCCTTCTTTTGGTTCAGAGTACAGAGGCCTTCATGTGGACATATGAAGATCAGGATATATTAAGTGTAGAGACCACATTTGCTTCCTTAATACCACTCCCAATCCCAGACCTGAAAGAGCCATGGCAATGGGCATCAGGCAGAGTGGAGCCTGGAGCTCATTCCTCCGTCTACACAATCCAGCCATCAGCCATTCAGCAAATGCCCGTTGATCCTCATTCAGTAAGAGGCAGGCATGTCCTCCTCTCCTGGACTACTACGATGGTATGGGCAGGGTCCTGCCCTTAGCACTTTACAATAAAATGGGAGGAAACAGACCAGTGAAGAATTATGACCAAGTTTATAAAAGTAAACATGGAATTGCAAAGGAACCTAAAGGAAGCGCAAGATTTCCTGAGTAAAGATTGAAAGCCTTAGAGCCAGAGGTATATATAAAATATATAGATCCTGTAAATATAAATATATAGATCTGAATTCGAAGACACTTAGGGCATGAGTGCTGTGGTCTGCCACAGTCCCCACCCTGCCTAATCAACCTTCATCTATCGGAGTGATCATTGCTAATGACAGAGTGACCTCTGATGGAATTTGCTGAGTTCACAGGGGACTGAACAAGTGATGTCCAAGCTGCCTAAAGCTTACCTAAACCTTAGCCATGCTGAGAAGGGGAAGAACCTCAGGAGAGCAAACCATCCATGAAATGGAGTAGAAGCATAAATATGAGCAACTACTGGAGAAATCAAAAGTTCAGTATTTCTGAAAAGGGATGGTAGATAGGAAGCATCTTAAAGAGCCACTAAATATTTGGAGTGACTTTTGAAATGAATTTCTGAAAAAAATTGCTTCATGTCCATTCTTTATAGATCTTAAACAAAATTAAAAAAAAATTTAAATTTAATTTATATTTTCAGTACAGGGTCTGATTCAGGGTTACCAAATAAAATATGGCATGCTCAGTTAAATTCACATTTCAAATAATAAATAATTTTTTAATATAAGTAAGCCCCGCATATTACATGGGACATATACCAGGAGAAAAAAAAAAGTCCCAAATATTGCATGGGGTGTACCTACAGGAAAAACAAAGATGTTGCTTATCTGAAATTCAGAGTTAACTGGACATCCTTTATTTTTACTTGCTAATCTGGCAGTGTACTCAAGAGACCCCTCAGAGTATTCCTGTTTCCGTCATACAGCTTGCCATTTGACGGACATTCAGATACTTTTAGAGAGCCTTGAGTTCTGGTGAGTACACAGGAACTTCTTTTAGCCCACACATGTCTTCCTGTTGGGTCCGTAACCCCTTTTCCATCGTCTGATATCACTATTGCATCCCACTCTCTGTCCTTGGGCCACACTCCCAGACATCCTAAGAGTAGGTTAAGGAGGAGAGTGGGTGGTTGGACAGGTAACTCTGAGAATCTGGAGGCCAAGTGAGAGAGAGTAGGTAGGTAGAGAGAGAATAAATTGTCAACGAAGTATCAACAGCCTGCCAGTGGCCACTCAACAGTGACTATGTGCTTTGATACAAAGGAGAAGGTGTGGCCCCGGGACCACTCAAATGCCATCCATGCTCTGATCTACTGAGGGAAGCCTGCAGAAGAAAGCTGGCTGAGGAGCCCGTTTCTGTGGAAGTAACTCAATTGCAGCACAGACAAGGGGCCCCTTTGGAGATATTTTACCCAAGTGTAAGCACGTTATTCCTCACCAGCACCCATTACCAACTTCAGAATACGGTGGCCGGCCACTTACCTCCAAGCACTTGACATTTTTAAAATAATCATTTCCCACCTTTTCTTTAATCCAGCCCCTGATCCTTGCATGAGGGTTCGGAGGAGCTGTCTGCAGAACAGAGCAAGAAGGAACTGACTCTCAGACCCCACCAGAGAATCCAGCTCCATCTTCCAATACAGAATTAAAATTTTAATCTGATTTGACATAGCTATTTGGGGAATCCACAGGCTTGTCATGAGTCAGATGATGAAAGTGGAACTAAGGGATTTTGGCCTGTCTTTGTGAAGAAGATAAAAAAAAAAAAAAGCGGGAAGAATTTGCTTTGTTTCTCCTTTTATGCATCCCACGCAAGAAAATTGCAGTGTAGACATTTAGCAATGCGCTTAGTTCTAGTAGCCAGGCTGGGAATGAAAAACAGAGAAGATAAAAAATCTTCCTGCACTAAGTTGTTAGTGTACATTGCAGTACATTTTACTTAATTGTGTTATTATTTTTGTCTTTGTCACTACCCAACTTGGCTAAAGGAGCTACAGAAGGAGTGAGATAGAATTACTCGATTTCTTCTAAACCAGAGTCCTCGTAAGCCATAACCCAATTATGATGAAAGAGCTGAGATGTAGCTTTATGGATGTGCCACAGGAGAAGACGGTGCACGTTCTGTGGTTCTTTTGAAGTCCTTGTGATCAAATTCAATTCTTACTTATTTTTGTTGTAAAAACCACTTTTTCTGGCCCATCTCTGAAAGGCACAGCCAAAGGACTCTGGTTTGCTGGTTTTAGGAGAATGATACTGAAGGTGGTTGGGTGGGGGCAGACCCTTACAACCAGGGCAGTATTTCCACCAGGGCAGCGTGTCTGTGTGCTACGTGGGGATTTCAGATGGTTTCCATCTGTCCTTACACAGTCCTGCAGATTCCCTCTCTTCTCTTTAGCTGCTGCCAGTGGATTATCCGGTGAGAGCAGGTCCCTTACCTGGGTTTACCACCTTTGGTATCTAAATCACCTTTTTTTGCCTCTGGCCCAAGGGAGCACCAAGGTTCAGGGGTCAGAGCACCATGTTCACTCCTTCTAACCACCTGTCACCACAGGGAGACCAGAGTATGAGGATCCCGTGGGGGAGGCCAGCAGTGGGATTGAGACTCACAAGGAAAGAGTCATTCGTTTCGTGAACCTCACACAACGCCTGGAATGGGATGGGGGTGGCATTTCCTCCATTCCTGATGTCACAGAACTGTGTTTTTGTTTTTGTTTTTTTTTTTATAGGAGTCCTCCCACTCTGTGTCTGAGCACTTCATTACCCTCTCTTGCTGCAGAGGCCCCACAGGCCAACAGAGAGATGTTTGTTGTTCCATCCCAGGCAGAGAGACTCCCAGGCCTTGCATTTTGACCCTGGGCAAATCACATAAAGTCTAGGGACTCCATTTCACCATCTATAAAACAGGAATCCTTCTCCCTGCCCCTCCCGCCCTCATCGGGTTGTTCGCAGGGCAAGACGTTGAGGTCACTGATTTAAAAGCGTTCAGAAATAAAACTTAGTGCAGCTTAGGCATTAGTATCCTAACTGGTGCCATCATTCTGATAACAGTATCAACATCCATTTATTTTGTCAGCAGGTAATTGTGTAATTGCCCCCATGTGCAAGCTCTATGCAATAGAGGTCCTCCCACCTTCACACCGACTCTCCCCTCCGCCTGGAATGCTTCTCTGCCCTATAGCATCATTGCTAGCTCTCTCTCCTCCTTCAAGATTTGCTCAAATGCCATCTTCTCAATGAGGCCTGCTCTGACTCTACTATTCAAACTACAAACTACCCCACCACCCCCAGCATCCTTGATGCTCCCGGTGCTGCTACACATTTTTCTATGGAATTTATTTCTTCCAACATACTATAAAGTCTGTCTCTTATGCTGAATATAATTACGACTAAAGTAATATATTAAACTGACATAACATCATTTATTATGTTTATGACGTAGGGCCTGTCTCTGTTTCATGAGGGCAGAGATGTCTGTCGCTTTTGCTATTAAAATATCCCAAACTTGTTTAGGACAGTGCCTGGCACAGAGTGACCTTTTAAAAATATTTGTTAGGGTGCATGGGTGGCTCAGTTGGTTGAGCATCTGCCTTCAGCTCAGGTTATGATCCCAGGGTCCCTCATAGGGCTCCCTGCTCAGTGGGGAGCCTGCTTCTCCTTTTGCCCCTCCCTGCCCCGCTGTGATCTCTCTCTTTCAAATAAATAAAATCCTTAAAAAATTAAAAAAAAATAGGGATCCCTGGGTGGCGCAGCGGTTTGGCGCCTGCCTTTGGCCCAGGACGCGATCCTGGAGACCCAGGATCGAATCCCATATCAGGCTCCCGGTGCATGGAGCCTGCTTCTCCCTCTGCCTATGTCTCTGCCTCTCTCTCTCTCTCTCTCTCTCTGTGACTATCATAATTAAATTTAAAAAAAATTAAAAAAATAAAAGTGTTCATTAAATTAAGTAATTACTTGAAAAGAAACCTGTGCATATCTATTGCATATCAACTAGAAAAGCTCCGTGCGCCTTCACCTAAAATCCAGCATCAATTAACTTCCTCCTGTCTTTTGTTCAGTTTCTCCCCTTTAATAAACACATTTCAGCCAATGTGCATTTGTCCTCAGTTGCCCCAGACCAAATACACTACAGGATTGTATAAACTTCTCTTATTCTGTTCCTTTTGCTTAGAATGCCCACTTCCCAAAGGTTCTCACTTCAAATCCTATTTATCTTTCAAGTTTGAATGCTCTTTCCTCTATTACGCCCTTCCTGATTTTCAAACAAGGACACGACCTTTCCCTCCTCTTAAGTCAGCATGTGACTTGTGCCCGCGGTATGGCGTTTGCATTGTATTACAGTTATTTGGGGGTGCTATATTGGTTCTCTAGGGCTGTGATGACAAAGCACCAGAGACTGAGTGCTTTAAGCAACAGAAATTCATTTTCTTATAATTTTGAGGTCTAGATGTCTGAGATCAAGGTGTTGACAGGGCTGGTTTCTTCTGAGGCTTCTTCTTGGCTTCTCTCCGTGGCTTGTAAGTGGCTAGCTTCTCTCTGTGTCTTTGCATGGTCTTTCCTCTTTCTGCATCTGTGTTCAGATTTCCTTGTAAGGACACAAGTCATATTGGATTGGGGACCACTCTAATGACCTCATTTCAACTTGATTACCTCTTTAAAGATCCTGTCACCAAATACAGTCACATTATGAGATACCAGAGGTTAGGACTTCAGCATATGAATTGGAAGGGAACCAAAATGACCTACAGCAGGTGCTTACCCTCAAGCATTCTCAAAGGACCTTAAGACCTGTTCTAAGAGCTGTGAACTCCTTTAAGACAGGTATTCAGTCTTACCATTTTTGTGACTCCCAAGCAGTCTGTCAAGGTTTTGGATCTCATTCTCATTTTGGATCTCAAAAATTGTGGCATGAACCATGTTGTCCCTGTACAATCTCATAGAAACCAGAGTACACGATGGAGACTGTCATGACTCTCTCATTCCCTGCTTCTTAGACTGCCTCTCAAACCAACAGGATCTCCTTGAGTTGGCCCCAGTCCCTATCCTTACTTCATTATTCCTGTATCTTTCTCCCAAGATTGCCCTCCTAAGGATTCTTTCCCACTTGAGGAAAGATTTGCCTCTTCAATTGCTTTTTTTGCAAATGAGAGTAAACTAAAACTTTCTTCTTGGCAATAACTGAGCATCCTCGTAGCTCTCACTGAGGACAAATTTCTTGTAAACATGCTTATGTGGCAGTAAATAATGTATGATTAAAAATTAAGGAAAATTGGAGGTACCTGGGTGGCTCAGTCAGTTAAGTGTCTGACTTGTGATTTCAGCTCAGGTCATGATCTTGTGGGTTGAGAGATCAAGTCCTGTGTCAGGCTCCATGCTCAGTGGGACTCTATTGAGAGTCTCTCCCTCTGTCTCTCCCCTACTAATGTGCTTGCTCATGTGTGCTCTCTCTTTCTCTCTCAAATAAATAAATAAATCTTGTTTTTTAAATTTGGGAAAATTTCTAACAATGCTATAACTAGTTATTCTAAGATAGCTCCTGTTTATTTTGCTTTTAATGCTTTTGACTGAGAGGCACATAATATTCTTGACAACCTGTACTTCAACTATAGAAATTCTAAAGTTTTTTCAAATTGCTAAAATTCTGTGTTCCAATCAACACATGAAATGCTGTTGGCTAATATACAGTTCCAACTTCAGAAGCCATTAGTTGAGAGAACTCTAGAAACTTGTGTTAGAAGATTGACAATAAAGAATGCTGTGAGCCTGGGAACATAGTGAATTCTTAATTTTCCCAGAAAGTCACTAATCTTTAGAGTACAGGTTAAAGATCTTTATATACAAGTCCAGTCTTCAATTAGATTCCTCATTTATCTTATTTTTTTTTATTTTGATTTTTAAATTTTTTTAAGTAGGCTCCACGTCCATTGTGGGGCTTGAACTCATGACCCTTAGATTTAGAGTTGCATGCTCTACCAACTGAGCCAGCCAGGTGCCCCCTCAATTAGATTCTTCAGTTAACATTTATGAACTAAACTTTCATCCCTGATTTTCTGCTACTGAAAGGAGCACATGGTCTATCAGCAAGACTGAGGACCACTAAAAGGGCTTATTGGTTAAGAAAGTAGACTACTTGGAGTATATGCTTAAGGAAGAATGTTATCAAGCAACTATCTCTGAGGAACTAGAATGTCCAAAAGCTCTGAAATTGAATAAAATCATCCTTGCAGTAACTTTTAAGAATAAGAGATAGTGTTTTCAGGAATTAGATCAAGGAGTTTAAGCTTTAGCCCTGATTCTACTAGACATTTGCTGAGAGGATTGGGCTAACTCACATATCATCTTTGGACTTCTATGGCCTCATCTGTAAGGAGAAAGGGCAAATGAAATGATGATCCTCCTGGAGGCAAGGCTGAGTTGTGAGATTTAGGAGACTCAAACGTCTTCATGAATGTAGATTATTTTTTAAAACCTCCGTTCAGTTCAAGAAAAACATGCATGGAAAAAAAAAACACGCATGGGATAATATCTCAAAAAGTACTTGGATTGTACAAAGAATAAAAGCCAGGAACACAGAGCACTGCACAATAGCCAGAAAAGAGGTCTTAGCATTTGTGTGAGGAGCCATGATCATGGACATTGTTCTCTGATCCTCTTGGCGTCTCCCACCTGCTGATGTAGACACTTGGACCATTTATCAAGAGGTCCCATGGTGACAACAGTAAACACCTCCCAAGACACTGTGATGTGAAAGCATGTCAAGAAAGCAAACATATCCCCTTGGGTCACACTATGTCACTCCCCAACTATCTTATAAGGCGTAATGTATAAAACACAATAACTATAAAGATGCTATAGAAAACATAGGTCAAGTTCACACAGTAAAAATGATGTAAAGAGGGAAATTGACTATGTTTTCAAAAATTTCTCGATAAATGGGGAATTAGTTGTGTAGGGTTTAAGCCATCTTGTCCTAATAAACCCAGTCTTCTACAAATGTATTTATTCCAAAGGAAGAAATCTCCTTAGTACCTCCTTGGCAAATGCCAGGACTGCTGATGTAGCATTGCCTAACAGCCCCTAGAAAAACCTGCCAGTTGCCATTCCTCACAGGTTGAACATCCCTTGCCTGTAGACAGACGACCACATAATCCAAGCAACCTGTCCATTGGGTAAAGACCAAAGGCTGGCCAAATCATAAGGTCTGTTTGTTTGTGAATTGTATACCAGCATGGTATTTTCTTCTTCTCATTCCACTTGGCAAATCTCATCAAGCTCTAGGCATGCAAAGCAAATTGGGCTTTAAAGAGTTGCCCCACTAAAGCTTTCAACAACATGGAAACTCAAAGAACTTCATTAAATTAGAGATCTACTAATCAAATCTTGCCAACTGGTAAACTCCAGCAGAGGACTGTGCCCAGGGTTATAGAACTACTAATAATAAAAATTATGTACAACAGCAGGCAACCAATAGTCTATTTTCTGTTTTTATACATCAGCCTTTTATTGACATTTCCTATAAATAGAGTGAAATAATATTTATAGTTCTCTACATATCTTTTATATGACTTCTTTTATTTAGCATAATATATTTTTAGGATTCATACGCTATAACATATATCCGTATTTTGTTCTTCTTGAATGCCAGACAGTATTTTATTATAGGGGATACTCCACACTTCGTCTATCTCTTGTTTGATGGACATTTGGATGGTTTCCTTTTTTTCCCCCCACGTTTTTATTTAAATTCTAGGTATTTAGCCTACAGTGTAATGTTATTTTCAGGTGTAGAATTTAGTGATTCATCACTTATATTCAACACCCAGTGCTCATGACAACAAATGCCCTCCTTAATGCCCATCATCAAATTATTCATTCCCTCTGCTCACTTCTCCTCCAGCAACCCTCAGTTTGTTCTCTATAGTTAAGAATCTGTTTTCTGGTTTGCTTCTCTCTCCATTTTTTCCCCTTTATTTTCATTTGTTTTCTTACATTCCACATAGAAGTGAAATCATATAGTTATCTATCTCTGATTGACTTATTTCACTTAGCATAATGCTCTCTAGCTGCATCCACATCACTGCAAATGGCAAGATTTCATTCTTTTTTCTAAAGATTTTATTTATTTATTCATGAGAGACACACAGAGAGAGGCAGAGACACAGACAGAGGGAAAAGCAGGCTCCTCGCAGGGAGCCCAATGCAGGACTTGATCCCTGGACCTGGGATCATTCCCTGAGCTGCAGGCAGATGCTGAACAGCTGAGCTACCGAGGCATCCCAAGATTTCATTCTTTTTGATGGCTGAGTAATATTCCGTGGTGTGTGTGTGTGTGTGTGTGTGTGTGTGTGTGTGTATCACATCTTCTTTATCCATTCATCTGTCAGTGGATGTTTGGGGTCTTTCCATAGTTTGGCTATTGTAGATAATGCTGCAATAAATATCAGGGTTCATGTATCCCTTCAAATCGTATTTTCTATATCCTTTGAATAAATACTTAGTAGTGTAATTGCTACACTTTTTAGCCATTATGAATAATGCTTTTTTAAACATTCATTACAAGTCTCTGTGTGGACATATGCTTCCATTTCTCCTGGGTAAATATCCAAAAGTGGAATTATTATCTCATATGGTAAATTTATATTTAAGAAACTGCCAACCTATTTTCCAAAATGAATGCACTATTTTAGATTCCCATCCACAATGTAGGAGTCTTCCAGTCTCCCCATGTCCTCACCAACACTTGTTGTTATCTCTATCTATTATACTAGCAAGATTATTGAAACTCAGCTATCTTTGGGTCCACTAAGACTGACATCTGTATATTCTTCACGTGATGAAGTACACGGTTAAAAAAAGAAGCTATCGATAAATTATCACAAGTGTGTGAAGACTTAAAGATCTCCTGGTATTTAACAAACATTTACTCTATTATATTAAAAGTCCCCAAATTACAACTTGTCATTTGCTTCACTACCTGAAAATAAGCTGTTGTTCATCTTTTTACCCTTCTTCAATATTGGCTCACCTCCAGGGTAGCCTAGTATGAAAGTTTCCATTGCAGCTAAGAAAAAATAACCCAGAAGTGGTAGAAAAGGAAAATGGCAAACTAGAGTTCTTCAGCAGACACAAAAAAATTATGCAGCCTGATGTTTCTAAAGAGGAGATGGAAATGGTTCAAGACCATAGCAGCAAAATCTAGGCTGCTGAGCTTTGGCTTCTCATTTCACCAGTTACCAGTGGCTCCACTGAAATAAAAAGGTTAGTCATTACTCAGTGGAAAATTTTGTGGAAGGGGAAAAAAATATACTAATGGAATCTCTTGTCCAGACCGCAAATTACTTTACAAGTGACAATTAATTAGGACTCACAACACATGCATAAAGCAGTTCTGCCTTATATTGTAGCAAAGAATTGGTGAACCTCGTTATTTCTTAGGGTGTAACATTTGGGAGCGACTACTGGGACATGGATGGGGATTCCATCAGGATTTTATAACAGATAAAGGCCACTATCACTTCATGGGCAGAGACCTTCCTTTTGTTGAGCCACTTAGAGAAAGGGCAGGATAAATCAAGCACGTTGCCATATGTTATCAAAAGTTCATCTTTCTTGGGAACATGGATTAAGTGAGACTCTTCCTACTTATATTTAGGACATTTAATGGTATTTTTTCACTCATAATACCCAACATTGACCAACAGAGAGTGGCAATAGTGGCAAACCCTTCTGTTTGCAGGGTATCCAACAAACATTTATTGAACATCAATTGTATGCCAGTCACTACATTTCCTGAAATTGTCAATTAAAGTATTTTTTAGAGTAGTGTCACAACACTAAAGTTGCCAGCAGTGGGTGGTGACAGAGTTGGGTGCGGGAAGTAGAAGAACCACAAGATAAAACAAGAAATTAAATCATGGAAGCTTTGTAAAATAAGAGTAGCAGCCGAATAGGGAAATGCTACACTCCCATTCCCTAGGATTATGACATCATTAGTCAATGCATTCAATACCTTGTTGATGTTGGGGTGTTCTCTATCCCTTCCAAATCCAGAGCTTTTCCAAGTTTGGTCAATGCCTAAGCCATCAGGCCAAGTGCTATTTTCAGTTCCACCGGCTCCCTTGTTTTGCGAGTTCAGCCCAGACAGGAAACCACCCAGTCTGGGAGGATTCAGTTAGATCCCCAAAGAGCACACACACTCAGGTGCAAGAGCTTCAAGGCAGCAAGGCATGTTCCAGTTAACCACCCCATGCTGCTTAAGAAGTGAACAAGCAGTCACAGTCTCTCTAGGGGATGAACACTGTTTCATGTATGTGCATATGTGTATGTGTATGTATGTAAATATATAAGGGCAGATCTAAAAGATATTTTACAAATCCCACTGCTCTTCTCCATGTAGGACTCCCTCCCTTCCCCCGAATTTCCACAGGGAACTTGTGGAGAACTTAGAAATAGTTTTATTTTAGGAAGAAGTCTTATTTTGACTAAAGTGCCACTGGTTAAAAACATTGTGTGAAAGAAGTAATATACAGCAGATTTTGTAGTTTTGTAGACAGGAAATAAATACCTGTCATGTACAAAGTTTTGGTCTAGAATTTGGAGAATTTCTTTAAGGTATTCTTGGCTTACTCATTATCTCATTATCTTCTCTCATGAGGAACAGGGCAAATCTGAGATCCAGTTAGTAAATACATCTGATGTTCCTGGTCCTACCAGGGACCCTGTGGCTTTAGGCATAAAAGAGAAGAGGGAAAGGTCAGTGGGACTCATCAGATCACCCTAAAGTATATGCAATATCTGGGATATACTTATGCTAAAAGACTGCTTATTGTTCATCTGAAAGTCAAGTTTCACTGATTTCTTGAATTTTATTTGGCAACCCTATCACTGGTACCCATCACTAATTCAACTTTATGCTACAATTTCTTCATGGACATTCTTTGTCTTTTTGATCTTTATTTCCCCCATGGGCTGGGAACAGAGTAGACAATCTATTAATGTTCACTGAATGGATACATAGACTATAATATAGCCCAAATCATTAGTTCTTATAAGACCCATTATCTTAAAATGTTCAAACTGAGGTTAACTGAGGAAGCAAGTGTCAATCAGATCTTTCAGTTGAATGAGTTCAGGCCAGACTATTTATTTATTTTGAGAGAGAGAGAGAGAAAGAGAGAGAGAGAGCGTGTGCCCAGGGCAGAGAGAGAGGGAGAGAAAATCTTAAGCAGGCTCCATGCCCAGGGCGGAGCCCAATGCCAGGCTTGATCTCAGGACCCTGAGATCATGACCAGAGCCGAAACCAAGAGGTGGATGTTTCACTGACTGAGTCACCCAGGTGTCCCCAGGCCAGACTATTTAATACTGTGGTTCCTTCCTTGGGGTCACAGGTTTATATCCAAGTTGGGGTCAATTACTTCCCTGTAGGGGGAACCAAGAAATTCCTGTTCATTGGATGACCACTATGGGCCCAACATATATTTATGTTAACAGTTAATGCTCTTAAAACCCTACAAGGTAGGAGTTTAACCTTCTTTTATAGTTGAAGAAGTGAGGCACAGGGAAGTTAAGTAATTCTCCCAAGATCACACAGCTGGTAGGCACTACTGGAATTTGAACCCACACAGTCTGACTCCAAAGCTGGTCTAGTAACTATTCAGCTACACAGCATCTCAAATAGAATGATACTGTATATTCAACTATGCTAACACCATAGCTTTTGCCACAAGAATGAAGTGAATTCTTCCTGTTTGTTCTTTCCTCAGCCCTCTTCATCTACTAGCCAATACCATTCTTGAACAGTCCCCGTCAGGGTCCTTTCTTTCTACAACCCTCACCCAACCCACCCCCAGCTCCAAACTCCCACCAGTAGATAACTCTTAGCCAACAATGCAAATGACTTTCCAAATGGTGGCAGCGACATACAAGAGGAAACTTCCTGTGGAGTTATGTTCCAAATTTAAGAATTTATGAAGTAAATCCTCCTTCCAGCCCCTGCCCCAGAAGAGAAGAGAGAGTGAAAAAATAGGAGCAATTAATACAGTATGAGAAGCCTTCTAGACTTCTCTTTTGAAACTTCTGCTTGTTGGGTGGGGAGGAAGAGCCTGGGGTACAGATTTCTCACACTGGAGATTTATGTCCAATAGATAAACAGGGACCCGGAAAACTGGACATAATTCACTTTATTAAGCATGACTCAGGTGATCTCCAGTGATTCATCTGTGTTTTGGGGGAGAAGAATATTTCTGGAAAATTCCCTAAAGTCATTTCATGGAGAGGACTATAAAAATATTAGGCTCTTTTATCTGCAAGTGATAGAGACGTAATGTATCTTTATTATCCAATTTAAAACTAATATTTTAGGTGATGACAAGTTGAGAAGACTGGACCCACAGAACTGGAACTGGAAATTATCAACTGGGAAAATCTAATCCAGCTTGACTGATGGCTGGAAGGAACAAGGGTAAGGTTGAATTAACATTTTGGAAGGCCAATTCATCAGCTGTAATAAGCCAATTTCAATGGGAAAAAAATAACGTGTTAAAGCATGAGATCCTTCAATTAGAAAGAAGGAAAAATACTACAAAAGGCCAAATATCAAGAGGCATTTCCAGAGAAGTTGTTCAAAGTATTTCCTAAGATCTATTTTTAGAACTGCTTTTAAAGAAGATTAAATCATGGTCCACCTATAATGACAGGCATGAGATTCTCAGTAGGGAGATAAAGATAGGCAGAATGACATTCTATTTCCTAAGATTCTTTGAATTTCATATCAAAGGGCTTTCAGTTCAATATCAAGGGCTTCACAGCGGATGTATTCATTTCTGAGCCATCTTCCACCCACAGCAGCCCACTAGACTTCGGTGTTCTGGGGATTGGGAGATAAAGCCAAGGATCTACCATTCAGAGACATTGAAAACCATTGTTACTGCCTTTGGATATCAGTGCCCTATGTTCCTCAGCCATATTACCAGGGGCCTCCAAGCCATGTCACTCCTGACATTCTAAGTGCTGTAAGGAACAAGAGATATACCTGCTTTATTTTATGCCATACTCAGGCCAGGCCCAGTGGATATGAGCAAACCCAACACATAGCTGCTGTGGGATATGTAGGCAGGTGTGTAGACATCTGAGCACCAGCCAGGAATGTTGACCTATTATATCTCACCAGGATGCAAAACCTCATTTTATTCAAACCAAAACTCTCATCTTGGCTCCCGGGTAGAGGTGAGGCATAACACACAGATCAAGTCCCAGGAATGAGAATGGAGAATCTCTGTGCCTTACTTATCCTCCTTCGATGCAAGGAAACCCAGTAGGAACCTCATCAAGGTGGATTTGATCAGGGGATGCCGTTGTTTATACTTTGGATCTGATATACACTCACAGAGAAATATCAAGAAAATTCCATCCAGAAAACAGTGATGGAACAGCAGGGGGACAGGGATAGAGGACAGAACAGGAAATGAGAAGAAGAAAGAAAGGGAAGAAATTAGGAATAAGACGAGGGGTGGAATTAGGGAAGAAAGAAGGTGGGACAGAGTTACTGAAGCCTTGATGATGAAGACTGACCTGCTGCCAGTCCGTGAGGAACTTGCTGGTTTGTGCATGTGTGTTTTAAGGATCGGTTTCATCAAGACCAGGAGTTGGGAAAGGTTCCCTGCTGATCACAGGGCCAATATGTTTCTCCAGTATTGCTACCATTGAGAAGGAAAGAAAAAAAAATATTTGGCATCATTGCTTAGACAAATTTACATTTCATTGTGGAAGAGTCATGTTTGTTCAACTTTACTCAGTTCCAATCTGTTCCAGCTAAATAACATTCTTATTCTTCTTCCTCATTTTTGTAGGGGCAGAAAGGAAAAGCGAAGACAGTGACAGAGAGAGACAGGGACAGAAGCGAAGGGAGAGGGAGAGAGAGAGAGAGACTGAGACAGAGAGACACAAGGGCCCTTAGGGTCTACTGAATTCTTCCCAACCCCCTTTGAAAGTGAGATATTTCCTACATGTGTAAGAAGGATTTGAAGTAAACTGGTTTTTTAAAGACTTATTTATTTTAAAGAGAGAGAGAGCACGGGGGTTGGGGGCAGGGAAGAGGGAGAGAGAATCTCAAGCAGACTTGACACTCAGCCTGTAACCTGATGCGGGGCTTGATCTCACAACCCTGAGATCATGACCTATCCCAAAGCCAACAGTCCGACGCCTAATTGACTGTGTCACTCAGGTGCCCCGGATTAAACTATTTCTTGATTCACCCACAGTGTCAAATATAGAAAGAAAATAAGGACCCAATATGGCTTAGGTTTTTTTTTTCTTTTTTTAAGATGAAAAAGCCTTATATGAGGCCGAATTCAACACAAGCAGAACTATTTTGGTTCCTATCCAAAAAATAAAGCCTTCTTTAAATAAAATGTCAAAAGAACCTCATTTAAGAGCAGTTGTAACCAACCTCGAAAAGAATGCTCAGAGAATACTGCAGGCTAGACCAGTTAGAGACAATATTGTACCTCCAAGGTCCCTGAAGATCCCGTGGTCAAATGGTTCGAGGTCAGCCCTCATTGCACTTATCCATGTATTTTCCGGTGGGACAAAACAACCTCCCTTTCAGGATGACTCTCCCTTATCAATCTGCAAACCACAGAAAGAGAAATGACAGCAAACCTGGAAAATATAAATCTCATCTTGGAAGTTGGCATTTAATATGTAACCAAAAATCTAAATAAATAATGTGGGGCTGCAAGGCTTCAGTTGAAACCAGAACCAATTGCCCAAGTGCCTTATCAGGTATGATCCCAGCCCGGAGATGGAGGTAGAGTGAGTGAAGTAAGCGAGCTATAAAATCAGATCCTTGGAGCACGCAAACCCACCCTTCTCAGGTTCTTATGCTTTTGGAAAAGGTCTGCTGCATTTGGAATTAAGTGACTTAAAAAAAATTGGTTAACTATTGACTGCATTTTTCTTAGAAGTATAGATATATATATATATATATATAAATGTATAACTCTACAAATACACATTCCAAATAAATTAGGAAATGATATAATTAGTTTAGCATGGTGGTTACAGTCACTTGAACAAAAAAAAGGAAAAAAAAAAGAAAGATTTAAATGCCTGTTGCCTGTTTCTGGATACTTAACAAGGAATTGAAAGAAATCCACATAGGTTTGCCCTCTTAATGCCTTCAACTTTTGAAACTGAACCTCTTCCAACTTGATCAAAAATGACCAAAATTCATTTGGCCAAGTCTCTGAATTGTACAACAATTCAGAACAGGTTTGGGTATTCTCTACAGTTTGGTCCTACAACAGCAGACAGAAGAGTAGAAGGAGAAGAAGAAGAAAGAGATATGAAAAAAAGAAAAAGAACATTATGATACGAGAGAGGTGATGTATTTCCACCAATTACTGCCAAGAAATTCTCAACCCGATCCCTTCACTGACCATAGTACAATGTGTGTGGCTTAAATCCAGCCCCCCTGTGCCATTTACCTAATGAATGATTCTACCTCAGATCAAACCCAAGCTGCGTAAGCACCTGAGCTGAGCTTAAGAGGGACGGAAGACTCCACTGTATGCTCTCTTTGACCTGATCAAAACTGAACCCCAAATCTTCTTTTTCTTAGGAATTTCTGAAGAACTGAATTGAGAATAACACATTGAAACCTGCTGCATGTGGAGAGGATATAAAGGTTAGGCATTGTACTTTTTTTTCCCTCAATGAACTTGACTGTTACAGTAGTTAAAAACTTCCGCATCCATATTCACATTAGCCAAAAAAATTGCAAAACAAGAATTCCAAAAGAATCGGCAATGAACAGATATCAGTACGCCAATGAGAGAAGTGGGAAGTCTTATTTTACTCAGAACTTTCTCCTGATCAGATGCCCACACCACCCCCACCTGAGCTAATACTGCTTTATGCTGAACGAAGCCCAAATAAATAAATAAATAAACCAGAATAAATGTCTGAACAAGGTATTTTCTGGATGTGTACTGTTCCAACCATTGTGTAAGCTGCTGGGGAAAAAAAAAAAAGCTGGTAAACAAGACAGACGCACTCATTGGTTTTATGAATTTTACATCTACAAGGGGAGTGAGCCAATTAGCAAATAATCACCCAAACTGTGTCAAGTATTGATTGCAGAAGGAAGACAACTGGATATCATGAGGGTATAGGGCAGGTGGGCCTAATTGACATAAGGTGGGAGGTTTGTAGAGGTATCAGCAAAGCTCTGAACACGTTGCTGTAAAAATCTTTTTTTTTTTTTTCTTCAGTCACAGACTCAAAATCACATGGATGTGGCCCACAAGACCATTGGAGTGAGCCGGGGAGTGGAGGTTGATTGATTCAGTGGTAGACAGGATGCAGGATTCTTTGGAAGACACATCATCAACAGTAAGAACAGACGAGGTGTCTTGAACTGGAAATCAAAATGAGGTACAAAATTAGGTGCCATGGAATGACTACCAGTGAATTTCCGCCTTTAGGTGGGAAGAATTCTGTTTATGTCGCGCTGAAGGGACATTGGGTGACAGAGGCAGAACCTCACCCAGAAACCCCGAGGCTGAGGCAAATTCTTTCTGTCTCTATTACAATTCTCAGGAGCCCACATCCTGTTTTCTCCCAGGCTCTGAACTCATCTGCATAGCCAGACCAAGCCAGAGTGTTCCTTCCAGCCCTGGGTCTCTGCGCAAGGCTGGCAACTGTTTGAGGAGCTCCTTGGTGCATCAGAGAATGACATGCAGCAGGAGGAGGCTCGGCTCCAGGCGTCTGTTCAAGTCCAGTGATCCAGTGATTGACGAAGGCTACTTTGCACTTTGAAGTCCCATCTGCAGAAAAAAAGATGTGAAGCCTTCTTCCCGTCTTATCTATAGGAGAACCCAGCTTAGGACTCAGAATTCCTGATTTTTTGCCCAGAATCCTTCTGAGAGTCTTTATTTTTAGATCTGTGGGCAGCAGGGGGTGGGGAAATGCACTTTCTCTTTTCCACATTTGAGGTTAGTAAAACATTATGTGCCCTTGTTTAAATGGCAGTGTCGCTTTATACAATATAGTGGTATTATTAAAAATTGACCGAGTTAAATGACTGGTAAAATATGTGGTATGGCACCAAACAATTGCTGGGTGGGTTTCCATGCATTTCACAGAGTCCCCAGCAAAAGTCAGGAAAGTGGTAAGGTTATGTTTGTCATCGTAAGAGTCCTCTTGAATGTATGCAAAATGTATTTAACCTTAATAAGGTATAGGTAGGAAACCAGTCAGGCCAAGGGTTTCATTTAACTGCCCTTATTAAATGCTCTGAGGACAGAGCATATAGGATCACAAATTGCAGACCTGGAAAAATCATCATCATCTTTTATCAAGTACTTCAACACCTCTAGCGACGTGGGGATTTCACTGTCTAGAAATAGAGGACTCACTACCTCCTCAACAGCCCATTAGACAGCTTTCAATGTTGAAGGCTGCGATCCAGAAGAGCACGAAGAAAGAAAATGTAAACAATAGACAAGTTACCAAGAGTACAATATACCATTTTACCAGGATAGCCAATTAAGAAATCATCTGTTAAATAAATAAAACATTGCCTGCAAGAGTAGAGCCCAAATAGATCTAATATACCAACTCATTAGTTTAACAAGTACTCACCGAGTACACATTATATATCTAGCACCGATCTAGGCATTGGAGATAAAGCAATGAATAAAACTGGCTATGTTCTGGCAACTCAGAAGAGCTTACGCAAGGATTAACTTGGATAAGTAACCCTGATAGCAGGCACTTCCATAGGGCCGTGTGCTAGGTTTTATTCTAAACGTTTTGTAGACATCAAAATATTTGATCCTCACGGTGGCCCTATGTAGAAGGTACTTCTGTTACCCCCTGTTAAACTCCTAAACAGGAGAGAAGATGGAGACCTTTTCTCCAAAGTCACGTGGCTAGCACGCAATGGAGCCAATGTGCACCCAGGCAGCCTGGCTTCAGAGCCATCGTGCTTGATTGTCTTTTATAAAAAGGGATGTGTGCTTGGGCGGCAGGCAGGGTGTGGGGATTGCCTGTTTAATCACAGGAGAAACACTGATACCACGGGGTGCACGCCAAATTTAATTTTAAGGGAAGGATCTATGAATGCTTCCTGGAGGAGGTAACCCAGAGATGAGGCCTTACAGTCAAATAGATGAAGTTTGTGGCAGATGGAGGGGATAGAGAGAAATGATTCCACCAAAGGTGATGCAGGTACCCAGGCCCAGAGAAGTAAGACTGCGTGACATGTACGAGGAACAGAAATACCACAGTGTTGGGGGTGACTGGGTGACTGGGTGATGGGCACTGAGGGGGGCACTTGATGGGATGAGCACTGGGTGTTATTCTATATGTTGGCAAATTGAACACCAATAGAATATAAATTTACAAAAAAAAAAAAAAAAGAAAGAAAGAAAGAAATACCACAGTGTATCTGGATCCCCGATGGAGAGACAGCGGCTCAACAGTGACACAATTTTTCGTCATTGCTATTGTCACCTGGATCACCCCTTCATTTATGAGTTAGTTAATTTGTTCAATGATTATTTATTTGTCAATCACCCCACTGGAACTTGGTCCACAGTGTCCCTGCCTGTCTCTTGTGCTGGATGAAGAGTAAAGGATCAAGCAATGTTCAAATAAGCAACCTATGTGCCTTGAAGACGGAAGATGGTATTGTAAATGTGTCATTTCTTTCTAAATTAATCTATAATTAATAGATTTGATTGATGCTTGCCCAGTCAGAACACCAAAGATATATTTTGAAACCTGAAAAGTCATTCTAAAGTTCATCCTGGGGGAAAAGTATGCAAAAATAACCAATAACTCTTTGGAAACAAATCCAAGCAATTTGGATTAAAGAACTACCAGGTAATAAAATGTATCTTTAAACCATAATAACTTTAAAAGGGGGGTGCTGGTGGAAGAAGAGATAGGTGGCCCTCTCATTGCTGTCACCCCGCACTTAAACAGTGAAAGTTTAAAAATCATTTAAAATCTCCAATGATGGGTGAAAACAGAATGTCATGTTATTTTTTCTTTCTTTAATTGCTACTAAGGTTGAACATTTTTTATTTACATATTGACCACTTGCATTTTTCTTTTTTTTTTTAGTTACTCAGTTCCTTTGTGCATATTTCTATTGTTTGGGGTTTTATTTGTGGATTTGTTTAAGATTTTTTGTATCAAGAACATTGAGTTTGTTTTTGGGTAACTTTTTTGTTGTTGTTGCAAGAGAACTATTGAGTTCATTTTAATTTGTTTTTTGTTTTGTTTTGTTTGTTTTGTTTTAAAGACTTTGTTTATTTACTTGAGAGAGAAAGAGACAGAGAGACGGAATGCATGCATGAGTCAGGGGAGGCGTAGAGAGAGAGGCAGACTTCCCGCTGAGCAAGGAGCTCAACTCAGGGGCTCAATCGTAGGACCTTGGGATCGTGACCTGAGCCAAAGGCAGACGCTTAACCGACTGAGCCATCCAGTTTTAATTTGTTGACATACCCGTGGCCTTATTCTTTACCACAGCTTCCTGCAGCCTTACGCACATGCATGTGTACACACTTGCTTGTCTACACTATCATCCTTTCTCTCCACAATGATGGCCAAGACAATAAGGCAACTAGTATCTGACAAAACATTATCACGGCATACTGCTTGGGAGCCTACATTAGCCAAGTGCCACATTTCAGGAGTGATTCTATGCAAGCATAACTTTTTTGGATGAGAAAGGCCATATACAGTCTGAAAAAGGCTTCAGAACCAAAACATTTGAAAAAACTGTGTTCGTTTGAAAAACATCTTCAAGACACAAAAATATCTGGAGCTATAATTCACCCTTCCCCCACATCTATCCTTGACTATTTAAAGAGCGTGCTTTATTTCTCTCCAAAGATTATTCTCATATAAATCCAATGATACCTTACAGTGGACGATAATGAAGTGGGTAGCCTGACTCTCCACATGTGTTATATCTGAGTAAATAAACAAAGACGTCCCCCCAGCAATGTGCTCTTTTACAATACTAAACCTAGCATCTCGAACTCTCCTTCCCTTGGACTTGATTGACTTCTATCCTCAAAGCTTCTCCCAGGCCTGGGTGCCCAGCAGAATCCTGGATTGCACCATGGAGTATATTTATCTAATGAAATATGAGCTGTGGGTACAATGAGCAATGCCTTGCCGCAGACACCCCATCCATCTGCTGAAAATAATCAATCTCGGAAAATAAAAGTCCTGGGAAAAGTTAAAATTGGGTACATGCCGAGGATTAGCAGGGGTTCAAGGGCAGAACTGCACTGAACTTCACTGACTTGGACTCAGTGCTTGGGGAGGGATTTGGTCATTTACATGCAATGTGACAAAGGGGGTGGGGGGTTGCTGTCTGCGGGACAGCCAGGCAGGTTACTCAGAGTTGCCTCTTGAATGGGAAATCACATGGTTGTAGTGGCGGCTCATCATCCCATTTCTGGACATGCTGATGCTCCAAGTTGGTCAGCTTAGTTAGAGAACCTTCATGTCATCCCATGGTCCCACGTGTTCCCTTAACCTTGGCTGAAAATCGTGTTAATAACAACCATAATAATAACTCTAAAAATACATGACATTTATTGAGTAACTATGGTATGCCAGGAACTTTTATAGAGATATTTCAAAATTTAAAAAATCTCATTTAGACCCCCTAAGCTCAAAGTAGCTATTATTGTTCCTGGCTGATGGATCTATGCATAAGCCAAGGCTTAGAGCAGATGAGATTTCAAACCAAGATTTAAACTCTGTGACTGAAAACCCAGCCACTTTTACTTAATGCAACACCGCACTGCTAGAAAGTCGGAAAGGGTTGGGTGTTTGTCCCAGTGTGGCCCGTTTCTTCTACTGGAAAAACAAGGGATATCCCATGGCTCTAATAATGCCAATATCAAATTGATAGGCTAGTAGCTAACCAGGAAGGGGAGAAAGTTTTCCAATGGCAGAGTCTGGGGTGAGGAGGATTAAAATTCGAAGGTGGCTTTCCAAACATTATGAAGCTCAGGAAGGGAATGCACAGAGCATGTCCGTCTCCCCTTTGGGCAAGGCTGGCTGCAGGCATTTGCCTTGCCACCCTTGCTTATGGGAAGAACCGCCTCCCAAGAAGTCCTAGTTTAGCTCTAAACATTCATTCCCAAAGAAAAGAATCAGGTTCAGGTGGAAAAGTACTCAAAAAGGAAAAAAAACAAATGAGGAGAACTGGAAACAGAAACTGAAAAGTAATGTTGAATTTCATGCTGGTTAAGAATGTAAACTCTAGAGCCAGCAAGACTTACGTGTGAATCCACACTCTGTTGTCTGAACTAAGTGACTTTCCCCCAGTCCTTATATTAGGTTAAGAACAGAACCTATTGCACAGGCTTGTTGTCTGGATTTAATGAGATAAAGCACACAAAACAGCTTGGCACATAAAAAGAACAGAATTTAGGAAAGTTGTCATCCTCGTCATCACCATCTTCATCATCATCATCCAGTCCTTCTTCTAACAGCCATGACTCTTCTGCATACTTCGCTCTTCACCTGCATCCTATGTTGGAGTCTCACACCCTCTTATTGATGAAGAGTTGACAGGCTTATGATAAGCAAGAGAGACCAGGCTTTCCTGTTTGCTGTCAGAGATGCCCAAGAACGAGTGGACATTTTCACCACATCCTTGTCTGAAAGGAATCCTGAAGATCCAGCTATGCTCAACCTCAATTTTACTTTTCTAATAAAAATAAAGAGTGGCTCCTAACTCGGTCTGTCTGCCACCCATGTTCAGCTATTCCATATATAGGCAGAAGGACCATCTCTTATAAAGGTCTCTTTTCTCTCTATAAAATGTCAGGTTGCCACTTCCACATACTTCTACTATTTTCATCTACTTTTCCTTAACACCGATAGGCCAAATTGTTGAAGAATCATGTGGAGTGAAAATGAAATGCAGTTCTTAAGAACCAGAGCTGGAAGTAAAGACATTTAGCTTGGAGGGACAGACACAGAAGCAGAATGGCCAGTAGTGGATGGGGACAAGGCTATAGGGGCAGAGCGAAGGGAAGGGAGCCAACTCCCTGGAAGCCTGGTTGAGTTTCTGGATGTTAACCCATCCTTTTCCGGAAAGGCAACCCCCCTTTGATATGGAACTTCATCACTTTTAAAAAAAAAAAATTTTTTTATTCATTTATTCATGAGAGACACAGAGAGAGAGGCAGAGACACAGGCAGAGGGAGAAGCAGGCTCCCTGCGGGGAGCCCAATGTGGGACTCGATCCCAGGACCCCAGCATCACCACTTGAGCCAAAGGCAGATGCTCAACCACTGAGCCACCCAGGTTCCCCTTAATCACATATTCATAAATCCACACGCATAGCCTTCTGATCATATTTGCTTGGACTGGAGAATCACTTCCAAAGCCTCCAAATACAACAGCAGCATCTTTCAAAATGGGGTTCTCAAAGATCCATCCCGTAACCCCCCGCAAATAAAAAATCCAGTCCCGCAGTGACATCAAGGAAACACAGTCCAAATAAAATAAACCCAGGGGTTTTCCTCCGCTGACCTTGAATTACAAATTATATTTCTCATCCCACACAGAGAGACTCTTCCCTGCAACATCCCAGAGATGAAGCCGAAGTGTCAGCTTCAATATTAGAAGTTAATTCTACATTTCCTTCCGCGGATCACTAATGCCAAGGTTCTGCGCGGCTGAATGTTCTGTGGTTGAGTAGATTTTAGTGGTCTTTAAGAGATTACCTCAAATGCAAAAACCCTCTCGGTACAAGACCAGAAAAGATTTCAAAAGAAAAGAAAAACACTTCCCACTGCTTTATAATTTAGCTTTCAAGAATTTAAAATTACTTAAAGCCTTATTTTCCTATCTAAATTGTGCCAGGTTTCAGGCATGGGAGATGTCCTATTCTTGTTCTGCAGACAATGTGTCATCAACCAAGTATTTATTGAGCACGTGAGTCATAACTCACGATGTGCCAAGGCAGCTGGAGAACATAATGAGGAGGAGCCGGCTCTCTGCCCTCAGGGGACTTACACTTTAATTGGGAGCTCTTTGTTCCACCTTATTGTTGTCATGATTATTTTAGAGCCTCGGTGCACGCAGTTGTTTGACGTACAATCAGCAACAAGAGAATGTCTTGTTTCAACCCATTCAGTTTTGGAGAATGACTTCCATCTCGACCTTTGGGGCTTCCTGTTGGCATATACCAAATTTTTTGCCTGAGCTTGGCCATGTGTATTCATTTCAGAGGGCGCTGGGCCTTCTGTAGAGGGGGACATGAGTCAGGCCCCAAGTCAGAGGGCAAGAGGTAAGGAGAGCAGGAGCAAATTGGGTGTGAGAGGAGGTGATGGGCAGGCCGTGGTGTGGGGAAGGGAGGGAGCCAGGTGTGTGCAGTGGCCGGTGAGCCTTGGAGTGGTGGCTCTCTTTGCTTTGGCGGAGACACAGTTGTGCGGGGATGCATCCCAACTGAACTTTAAAGTGTAGGAAACAGAAAGTGTTTTGTCCCCTCCGGAGAGTGTCCCATTTTCCACTCCGGCCCAATTTGCGTGCCACAGTCCTGACTCTGCGATCCTCCTCTCAATGGGCACTTATGTTCTCGCCAGGAAGGGCAGCCCTGGCTAAATGTTATGGTTTGGAATGATCCTTCACAAGGATGGAAAACCGAGTTAATTCAATTAAGGCCCGGGGTCCTGGGCTTTGAACCAGCCACAGTCTAAATTTTATGAGAGGATGAAAAGTTAATTATTTGCCGAGGTTGAGCGAAGTCTACTTTGAAAATCCCTTTCCAAAAGGCTAATTTCCACTTTAGCTTCCCTGTAGAAAATCAAGGCAGGTTGAACTAGGGTCATAAGTAGAAGATTAGGAGCTGGGTGTTCAGAAGGGGGTCCCGAGGTGCCACCCCCCCCCCCATGACAACCCCTGCCTTCCCTCTCTTCTTCCCACATTCAGAGGGTTGGATGGTATCTGGAACGTGACCTCAGCCTATGTTTACCACCACAGGCTACTTTGAAAAATAGAAAAAATAAGCTGAATTTAGGAAGTCAAGTTTTTAGGGTGCCTTTCTTAGAGGAAAATCTTAATTCATTTGATAGGCTTTTCCCTTTCTCACAGGCAGGTTCATTGCTGCTTTTAATGTTATTATTTAATTACCTTTAAGTTTTTTTAACTTAACAGAGTTATACATATGTGTGCATGCATGTATAATAACTATAAAACAATTCCAATGATGTTGAAAATATAAAGAAAGTGAGAATCATTCATAAACCACTGCCCAGGTAATAGGTGAATGGTTTCGGGGTATATAGTTCCAAAAACATTGAAGCTTGTGTACAGATACACACATACCCCCCATATAATTAAGCATATACAAAAAAAAAAAATAGTATGTTCCAGCTTTGTTCTGTTTTTCACCACAGCGTATCACAGACATTTCAGCCTAAGTTGGGAGAGCAAAAGGATGAAGTACGTGGGTTCTAGGGAAAAAGAAAAAAAAAAAACTTTAGAGTGAAATGAAAAACTACTCAAACTTCTTAAGGCCCAGGAAAAATAGAACCAATCTATGGTCTGGTTCTCAGGCTTAAATGAAATATTCTAGGTATGGTTTTTAGTATCTAAACTTAATAAATGCTTGGTAAATATCAGCTATTGTCTTAGCATCAGTGATTTGTGTCTTCCTCTGTAATGCTAGTAAAACGCCCCATAATCTTTATGGCTGTACCCGAATTTATCTTAGAATCATTCTTCTTGATGGACATTTAGATTGTTTCTGATTGCTGTCTCTCATAGATGGGCCTGTGCAACTTTTTGCAGCTTTAGTGTTGATGCAGAAAACTGGAAAGAAGTATTTTCTAAAAATAAGAAACATCAGCCCCCATCCCCCTAAGACAAACACCCCCCCCCCACACACACACACAGACTATTTTACCATCACTAATGAGTTTACTTAAGTAATCCCAAGGAACATGCTAGAAATGCTACTGTAGGACTTCAACCAAAGGAAAGGAACATTTTTTAATCACTGTACTCAGGGCAACAAGAACAGAGGTGAAGTAAAGAGGATCTATTTCTGACTCTGAGTTCATTATCAACCCCAAACAAATGCTAACTCTCTGGGTCTCAGCTTTTCTATTTAGTAAGAAAGAAGAGGTTGAATGAAGTGAACCAGAAGTTCCTTTCCACATGGCTATAGAATTTAGACTCTGTATGCATTGCTTGCAGGATGTCTTACCATGGATGCTAAGAGGAAAACTAAGTCCTGTAGTACAGTGGGCTCAACTCAAGGACATCCTGGTGAAGCCTCAAGGACATCCTGGTGTGCCATGTCTTTGCATTCAGCTCAAATGCAAAATGCAGCTCTTCACCTCTGGCCCGTGCTAACTCTAGGCAATGGATGATAGTAATATTGCCCAACACATCAGTAATAGCGACCCATAAAAATCGAAAAAGCTTTGAAACGTCGAGTCAACAAATCACTCAATCCTATCACATTCATACACGACTTCAAAGAGCTACGGAGGACATGAGGGACTTCAGATGTGACTTCAGCCGTGGCATTGTTACCGCGTCGTGGGAGAGAAAGGGCATGCCTGTAAAAAGGTAAAAAGGTCTCTGAAAATACAAAGCTGGACTATATACAGATTGATGCCCTTCTTTGTTTCCAAAAGGATTTATGGCAGTTTGAAAAACTGCACATAACACACCAAAATGCACTAAAATAATTTAGAGAAACAGCGCTAACAGAAGACAAATATGGGTGCAGAATGAAGGTAGGGATGATGCTACCCAATTCACTTAAAAAAAAAATGCTGAATGTTACATCTTTAAGTGAGTGTTCTCGCAGCCAGCACAGAGCCAAGGAGAGACAGAGGCTCCTTTGGCTCAGGTCGTGATCCCGGGGTCCTGGGATCGAGCCCTGCATGAGGCTTCTCTCAGGAGCCTGCTTCTCCCTTTGCTGTGTCTCTGCCTCTCTCTGTGTGTCTCTCACGATTAAATAAATAAAATCTTAAAAAAAAAAAAAAAAAAGCCAAGGACAGCCAAACATTACAGTGTTAGCAGGATCCTAATAATAAGAGTTAAGGCCCATACAGGGCTTACTGTGTGACACAGCAGGCGACGTTCTAAGAATTTTCTATAGATTGACTCATTTCACCTCATGATAAAGTGCAGTGTGATTCTGTTATTCTCCTCAACCTATCGTTGGAGAAACTGGCCCAGAGTCATCAAGTCAATTACCCAGGGTCACCGAGCCTGGAAGCCTGGAAGTCCTCCCCAGAGCTAGCTTTCAATGCCCAGCTGCTTCCCAAGTTTCTAGACTCACAACACCCCCTCTCATCCTCCCTCTGGGCTCTGAAACAAAGGGCAAGTGTTTTTAGTTTTCTGTTTTGTTTTTCATTCCTTAGACTTCCCTGAGCGCTCCCGTTTCTCTGGAAACTGATTGGTGAGTATAGGTCTGTATAATTAATTAACGCTTTTACAGAAATAAATGAGGCAAGATAAACTCAGGGCCCACTCGGTGAACTCCCCGCAAGGAAGGGTTACCTGTTGTGCTAGAAGGGTAGACAGAAAGGCTTCACGGGGGAAAAAAAAATCATAAAATCATAAAATCAATTTTAAAAATTTTTATTTGGGTGAATAAAGACAGGCTTCGTGGAAGAAGTAAACCTGGGGACAAAAAAAAAAAAAAAAAAGAAGTAAACCTGGAAGAACAGGCAGGATGGGGAAAGAGAATTTGGGGAGCATCTCTGGAAACAGGAATCGCAGGGAGGCTAGTGTGTTTTTCAAGATCTGTTGACAAACTGAGCTCCTGAGCCACAGTTCCGTGGAAACTCAGCTCCACTTCCACAAAGCCACTGATCCTCCTGCATTGACAGATCAAAGAGACAGAAGTAAGTTAGAGCCATGTGTTTTCTTCGCGTGTATTTTCCTACGCCCCGAAAGACTCCAAATTCCTTTCAGGAAGATGGTGACATGGCGGCCTCTGTGTTGTCTTCTTTCTCTCCCTGTTTTTCTTCTCACTCATCCATTCCTAAAGTCACAAACCCACAAGTTCAGATGAGAATGGCAGAGCAGGGGAAAAGGAAGGAAGCCCACAGTGTGAGAGAGAAGCAGATGTAGAGGCAACTGGCCTTTGGGGCCTACTCCTTGGTAATTCCTGCCATGAGCCCCCTCCATTGCCAAGATGCGAAATCCCACCCTCATTAACAGCCTGGTGACAGATAGGAGAAAGGTCACCCATCTGAAGCCACTGGAGCTTCCTTGTCTCGGAGAGACGCAGGCGAACAAAACCCTGCTAGCAGATATTTTCAGAACATTCATTTACTTCAAAATCAGATCAGTGAAGGGTTGAGAATATTCTCTGGGAAATCTGGTCAGCCTTCAAGGAGAGGTTCTAAATGCAGTCATTGATGCGGTGATTAAGGGGAATAATTATCTCTTCCCTTTATTCTGGCTCAGAGAATTGCTAGAGGCCAAGAACCGATTAGTGCTGGCTAACAAATCCTGCCCCACCCCCACCCCCACTTCCCGGCCCCTCGGACTCCCAAATGGAAAGGGCCAGAATATTTTTCAGCTGAACTAATTCATGAAGCTATAAAACCAGCAGCCTTGCTTGCCATTCACCATTTGGGATTTAAAAACTCAAAAAAAAAAAAAAAAAAAGAAAAAGAAAAAGAAAAAAAGGAGATTAGACAGATTGGCTTTATATACTGTTACTACAATTAAATAAACAGCCCCCTGTGTGAATTAATCGCCTCGATTCGGCCTAAAATAGAGCAAGAACCTAGGCGAGATTTTGAAAAATGTTGAGACTGCTTTGAATCAACTAGGAATTGCTAATGGTTTTTATAGCTAATACTTTCAACCCTTCCCCCCTCCCCAAAAGCAAACACAGACACACACACATACACACCCCCCTAAAATTCAGGTTGTGTCTCCCTTGATTAGCCTTAATTTTGCAAAATGAAGATTCATGTTACTCTTGCACTGCTTCTCTTCTGAACCTCTCAACCGGGCTCGGGAGAGACAGAGGCTGGAATACAGGTGGTTTTCCCTTTCCGAGGCTGCAGGCATACTAAGTGCTGTGGCCCATCAAGTGTTGATTCCCTTGTGAGATCTTAGGCCAGAGCTCCCAAGTGGCGGTCCAGTAATCCTTGCCCCGGGCCATCAGTGTGACTAAACTTTACATCAGTGTAGTCAGAGAATCCTATTCTTTAGACAAATTCTAAACATTTCAAGACTACCTGAAAATGAGAAGAGAGAAACAGAATTAAAGAATAGTTCTGTGTGTGTGTGTGTGTGTGTGTGTGTGTGTGTAGGCATAGGAAGAGCCATTTGTGTTAATTTATTTCGACTAGAAATAGGATGAGAAGAAATGATACCAAATCATTAGGGGGAAAATGTACTGAGACATCAACTCTGCAGAGGTGACCTTACGATCACAGTACTTTGAATTCGAGTAGCTTCTTTTTTTCAAGGAGGGAATGGGAAAACATATACCACAAACAGGGCGTGTGATAGTTCCAGGGATTGTCAACGGAAAAGAAAGGGAAGAAGAGCAAGTTCAAGTAGCATCGTGATAGAGCCTGGGTAATGAAAGAGAGGGGGTCGCACTTGACGAAAGCCCCAAACACAGCAGCAGGTGGAGAAGATGTTGACTTTATTTAGCATTAATTGCAGGAAAGGGTCTATAAAATGTGGTCAAAAATTATTAAACCCCCAATGTTATGCCAACATTATGCCATCTCCTGTTCCAAGGCAGGTGTATTATTCCTGGTCCCTAGGATTAAAGTAAATCATTGCTTTTCCACATATTCTGAATATTGCATTTCATTATTTTTTACTGCTCTGTTTCTCGAGGTTTCGGGGCTTAATAGGCACTGTTACGTCTTAAGTCATCATGGTTTCTATGTTGGGAGAGGGAATGTCCGGAAGGGCATATCCTTTCAATGTTCCCTCTCCGTCCTTAAATTCCTAGATGTACTCTCCCTACATACATTTCCAGAAACTTCTCTTGGGTCAAACACATTTCCAGTGATGGCCACGCCAAATCTCTCAGGCCAGTGATATCGAAATACTCACTGAAGTTTAAGGAATTTACCTCAAGCCATTCACTCACTCATCAAAGCCTAGATTTGCTTCCTTGAAGCCTCAACTTTGTTCTAGAAGGTACAAAACTAGAGTACCTGGGTGGCTCAGCGGTTGAGCATCTGCCTTTGGCTCAGGTGCTAATCCCAGGGTCCTGGGATCGAGTCCTGCATCAGCTCCCCACAGTCCTGCCTATGTCTCTGCCTCTGTGTCTCTCATGACTAAATAAAATCTTTAAAAAAAAACAAGGTACGGAACTATGCTAATGATTTCAAACAAAGGAAAATGGGTTGGGTTCACCCACAGGTACAAAATAAATCAAAGCAGACTTATTAAATCTCATCTTGAAACTAAAAATATCCCAGTAGCATTTTGCAGGAGGCTCTCACTGCTACCCACTGAACATTCACGAAGACCCAGAAAAAGATAACGGAGATAAACAACTCTCTGTCAAGAATCCAGAAAGGACTATCATCAGCCATCGGGGCTCGTAGGTGGGTTGGGAAACATAAAATAAGCAAAAGCATTCCCACGATCGACCTCAGGACATCGGTGTGCCCGCTGACCAGCCTGCTGTTGGCCACCAGCACACAGGCCAGCCGGGGAGCCGAGCAGCCCCCCCTTTCTCAATGTGTCCTGATTTGGGAGGTGGCCAATGTGTCCTGATTTGGGAGGTGGCCAACACACTGGCCCTTCACATTCTTTCTCACTTCCAACCTCAGCTTCCTGGATCTCTGTCTCTAATTTGCAGAAAACAAAAGCAGAGGCAGAGAAAGACCTACAGCAGCCTCCCTGCTTCCCAGCGTGCAAAGTGGTGATCAGAGAAAACCCCAGAGAACTCAGGGCGAGAGCAGAGTCGTGAACTGCAGTGAGCATGCCTGGCACCTGTTCCGAACGTCAGGCGCCAAGGGAGGACGTGGGGAGAGAACTGCAATGGTGCTACTTCAGCATTTCCCAGCCTCACCAGCCCAGGCCCCATCCCCGGCCCTACCACTCCTTCCCAAGACAACTTTTTACACATTTTTCCCCTAATGGCTTTTAGTGTCACAGATGCACCATATATCCATTCATATATTGTATCTATATCTGTACTTTACACATAAAAAGAGAGTGAGAGGTTTTGTTTTGGTTTTTGGTTTTTTTTTTTTTTTTTTTTTTTTTTTTTTGGCCCTTGCTCAGAGACAATCAATGTTCACCCAGTAATAGCATCACTTCTGTTGAGAATGGGTGTGCACCCAGGACCAGCTCTGTAGACACTGGGGAGTGAGGTGGTTCATTCACTGCAAATGGCTTTTTTTTTTTTTTCCTACAGGCAGGGTTTCTCACCTCCAAACTGTTGCTATTTGGACCAAATGATTCTTTGCTACGGGGCAGCCCTGTGCACTGTGCGTGGTTAGAGTCACCCTTGGCCTCTGGGTGCCGGGGGTGCTTTTATCCCCCATCTCCAGTTGAAACAACCAAAAATGTCACCAGATGTTGCCAAATACCACCTCGCTGAGAATCATTGCTCTAGGGGGAGGGACACAGCAGTGAACAGGGCAAGCAGAGCCCCTGCTCATGTTGCTACTAAACAGTTAATTAATCTTCACAGCTCCCTGTTGCTTTACCTGGCAAAGAAAAACAATTAAATAATATCCAAGGCCCACTCTAACTTTATTATCCTATGGCAAGTGATTTCTTTGTGTGTTTTTTAAAATTTTTATTAATTTTTTTTAAAAAGATGTTATTTATTTGTCAGAGAGAGAAAGAGCAAGCACCAGCAGGGGACAGGGCAGAGGGAGAAACAGGCGCCCCACGGAGCAAGCCCAATGTGGGGCTTGATCCCAGGAAGCTGGAATCATGACCGGAGCTGAAGGCAGATGCTTAACCCACTGAACCACTCAGGTGTCCCTTCTTTGTATTTTTACTTTAACAAACCTGAGTTAAAAAAAAAAAAAAAAAAAAAAAAACCTGAGTTATTTAGAATAGCTTTTTGCCCACTCAAGGTCTGAGCCCAAATCACATACACAATTAATTGCATTTTAAAACAAAAAGACATTTATTGATACTCCTCTAAGACCAGTTTGTGAATTATCTCATCCAGGGAAAGTTGTACAAATATCATCCTTTTGGTAGAGTATCGTCCTGCGTAAGCAACATGGGGTCCAGTAGAGAGCAGAACAGAGCAACACCCAGAATCCAGCATACAGTAGATGCCAAGCTTTATGAGTATAAAGCCATCAAAGAGTGTAATAAAATCACATTGAGCCTCGTTAAAGATTTTGTTGACATTTTTTATAAAAGGCATCTCTTTCTCCATCCCTCATTCTCTCTCTCTGTCTCTCTCTCTAATGTAAACTGATGTTTTGCAACTCAAAATTTAGTGATGGTAATGGTGACAAAAATGAAAACTTATATTAGCTTGCCACCCAATAGCAAAAAAAAAAAAAAAAAAGAGTCACTTAATTCTCTCTCACACACTAAAGTCTTACGCTACCGATAGTGGAAAAGATGCTGATCCAAGTGAGGATGGAATGTAGGGGAGAGAGGCTTAGACGGGTGAAGTGATGGGAATAGAATCTGCTCACAGGTCCCGTCAGCAGTTTACGCAGGAGCTCTTTGGAGGGTATCGAAAATTTCCTGGCCATTCTTGCTACTGCCAAGTCCTGTTTGCCCAAGGTCACTGACAGATTATATTCCTGGGCTCAGGAATAAAACTCAGAGTGTCTCTGAATGAGAAGAGGGGTGAGGTCAGTTTTCATACCACGTATGCCTCTTCAACCCAGGAGATTACATGACATCCTAGTAAACAAAGGCTCAGAGTCTAATGGATTTCTTCATTTATGACCCTAAGCAGAATATTCCATCCAAGTGTGGATTTAATGAGAGGGCCCCAAACTGGGTCTGGAGCCCATTTGCATTTTGGAGCGCTTGATGCATGGCTCTAGCTTGTTGTTTCCCATGGCAAAAGAGTACTGATGACTCATTCTCTAAGAGTATTGGTGACTCGTCTGCTTTGGAATCCCTAAAATGATTGGAGAAGTACATTGAAGATTGGGATAAATCCCTAATTTTTTTCCTTATTTTTTTTTTTTAAATAATGACTTATGTCCCTTGGATCACTCACTATCCGCCCTAGGGTAAACCAAAGATCTACCCATCAAGAGGTCATTGCTTTTTTTAAAAAAAACGTAGATAGATACAAGGGGTTGGTTTCTTTTTTCCTTCCATTTTGATGAAAAATCATCTTGAAAGGAGACAGGGTTTTAGGACCTTCGAACTCACAACTTCATTTCCCATTTCTGAAGCTGTCTCACCATTCAAGAAACTTATAAATATTATCAGTGACTTGCTCCTAAACAAAGTTTTTAGTGCTGGGACTCCTTGAAGGAATCAAGGGACCCCCTTAGTGTCATAGTTCCAGAACCACTGGACTTTGACCTACTATGCAAGGGGATATGTAGATATATAGATGTCCCATTTTGGCAAATTCCTCTCTTCCCTGCGGGTTAGCTAAGAGTCTGCTGTGGTCAACATCTGGAGAACGTTGCCAGAAAGCCTAAACAGCTATTATCTTATTTCGGAATCTTCTCACTCCTTGGCCAAAAGTTGAAATAACTGGCCGACAAACCAGGAACTTCTCGCAAAGAGGCATCCGAAGGGAAAGCCAAATAGCTCATAAAATCTTTCCCCAGTCTGTAAAACAGTGAAAGAGACACTTAGCATAGAGTGCTGTTTCCTTGGTTCTCGTTATTTTATGAGGTCTCAATAAGTTTCCTGGGGCTGCTGTAAAAAAAGATTTCTTTCTAGTGGTTTACTAGGCTAGATCCCCACCCACCCTCCCGCACACCCCCTCGCTCCGGCCTCCTCGCCACACCTCCCCTCCCTTTGTTTTTGCAGAAGTTTTTCCATGTCCTGTGCTAGTTCTGTCAACTGACTTTTTTTTTTTTTAACTGAAAATGCTTCTTTCTCTCATAGGCAATGTTCACCACGGATGGGGCTTGTCATGGTTCAAATTACAGGCTTGTCATGTCCCTTATGTTTAAACTTTTGTTAAAAGATGAAATATGCCAGTAATGTTTCATAATCGTTGGAGGTGGACACTTCCAGGTGCTGCTCCCTTTAGGAATAGAGGTTCGATTTCTCCAGGTGCTGGTTGTGCTAACATGGACCTCAGCTCTCAGACTCCTTCATTTATTTACTCATTTGTTTGTTTGTTGATGAGAGAAAGAGAGAGAGAATGAGAGTGCGTGAATGGGGAGGGGCAGAGGGAGAGAATCTTATGCAGACTCCACACCTACTGTGGAGTCTGACACCGGGCTCCATCTCATGACTTTGAGGTCATGACCTAAGCTGAAATCAAGAGTCGAACACTTAACTGACCAAGCCACCCAGGTAATCCTGTCCGTCTCCTTTAAGAACTGCCTCCACTGGAGAAAGATGCCTCACCCAAGGCTGTGCCTTTTCCAGGGCAACTCATACTCAGTGACTAATCATTATGAGGTATAAAAGCCAACCCGCTCACCCTACTTCTGAACAACTCAGAAGACAATTCCGGCCCCTGGGCTTCCTGTGGTGTGGCCTCTGCATAACTGCTCAGCATCTCCATCCACTCAATCCTCTTCCCTTACTCTCTCTGTCACAAGAGGCTACTCCCAGGAGCTTCCTGAGCATCCACCCTGTGTACTACTCTCTACCTTGGAGTCAGCTTCCTGGACAACTCAGCCTGTGACAGTGGGTGCCAGGGATGACCTGAGAAAGCAGTCACTAAGATGGGAGTTTGGAATGTGATCCCATCACCCAGTTGGTAATAAGGATCCCCTCCACCCATGCCCCTGGAAGGACCATGGAGCAGAGTGATTGTTAGATTTCCCTTTCCATCAACGGTGGACTGGGGGCAGTGCATCTGGAAGGTAATCCACTAGCTGGTGCAATGTATTAGGTCTTTAAAAATGCAGAAAGAAGAGCTACTGTCGGGACAGTGGAGTGGGTTGGCTATTGCTAACCTTGACTGACACTCTAGAAAAAAAAGTGAGAGTGATGAGTTAGTAATCAAAAGCTAAGTGGGAAAAACAGAAGACTTCTTTGGTAGCATAGACAAAGGCTCTTCTTGTCTCCAACAGAGGAAAACAAAGCAGAGGACGAGGCCAAAGAAGGCTAATTCCCAACCAAATCAGGTAGCTGTACCAAGGTCAGGGCCCTGGTTGGAAAGAAGAGGGTCTTGACTCATGGGATGGAGACATCTGGGATGATGATACCCATAAATCTTGGATCCCCAGATTTTCCTGAATTCTTTGAGTCTGTAGAAGTTATCCCCAATCCCAATGGGCTAGGTTCTTGCCCCTTGCTTAAAGCAATGCCAAGGCCTCTTTTCTGCGAAGCAATGTTTCACCTTTATAATCTGTGCCCACCTCTTATCCTGGTCACTGGGTTAAACTAAGGATGTGACACAACACAACACAACCAGAAAGATGCTGGGCCTTCTCAGGAGGAGAAGGCCTATACCCCTCAGGAGCTGGAGTGCCTGGTTGGCATGTCCTGGCAGGAGCTAGGAAAGCCTTGGAACTGGATTATGGGGGTTCCAGACTAAGGATGCAGAGCATAAATTTGGATACAAGAGAGTTTCACTGAAATGGATGCAGTCTCCCAGAAAACAGCATTTAACCACCCTGGCAAAGACGTTGGGAGATGGCATGAATGCACTGTTAGGATGGCTCCTCCATGCAAGGGAGAGCCATGGCCCCCCACTAAGGGAGTAGAAATGCCTGAATGCCCAAAGCAGACACTGAGGAAGAGATAAATGGCCAGAGAAGGGGACAGCTTCAAGTGGCTAAGAAAGCCCACCTGGGAACAATACTCATGGGACAGCCCAGAACAACCACCACTTTCTAAAACAATAAAGACTACCCCTCCGAGGGGGCACCAGGCTCAGTAGTTGAGCGGTGGCCCTGCTCCATAGGATGGGCTCGACGGGAGAAGGGGCTGATACAAAACTGAGCTCAGTGATGGCAGTGAAATGGTGAGACCTCAAAACAACAGAGGCCAGGAGATAAAGCTTAAATGTCCCCAGCAGGTGGGTACAAATGTCATAATGAGATGCAAGGAGAGAGGGCGACTGGGAAGTCCCGGCAGGCTCATGGACGTGGTTCAAAGAACACGGCAAAATAAACGAGAAGCCAACAAAGGCATGCTCAACCTTCACAATCACAGTAAAAAAAAAAAAAAAAAAAAAGTGGGTGATTAGGTGAAGCGAGTCGCCCCAATAAAATGTCACAAGGCCTTGCTTGGTATTTAGACTTGAGCCCATGTTTGGCCCTGAAACCTAAAGAATGAGGAGGAAGCAGGATCCCCAGGAAGAAAAGCCCTGTGACTCCTCTACAAGTGTACACAGTGATGAATCTCCCTGTCCTTTCTCAGTGGAACCAAGTACCATTTCCCCGGGTAAGTACACACAGGGAAAAAGGGAAGGCTCAAACATTTTGATGATTGTGGGACCTTGGATCTGAGTTCACATAGAGAACCCACACCCCTGAGGATAATCACAGCCCCTCTGTTGGAATGGGAGCATAGGAGGACCAAGCAGTCAGTGGAGTCCTGGCTCACCTTCAGCTAACGGAGGATCCTCTGTGTCTTCAGCATCCCTGGGTGGTCATTTCTTCAGTCCCTGAATATACAAATGGAATAGATACACTTGGTATTTGGCCCAATCTTCATAACAGGCTTGGCCTATGGGGCAGAGGAAGATAAGTGGAAGCTCTGAAATTATCCCCCTTTCTGGAAAAGACAATGAAACAATATCAATATCTCATCTTGAAAAGGAAGGCACAAATTAATGTCACCCTTAAAGATGTAAAGGATTGGGACACCTGGGTGGCTCAGTGGTTTAGTGCCTGCCTTCGGCCCACGGTGTGATCCTGGAGTCCCAGAATCGAGTCCCTCATTGGGCTCCCTGCATGGAGCCTGCTTCTCTCTCTGCCTGTGTCCCTGCCTCTCTCTTTCTGTCTCTCATGAATAAATAAATAAAATCTTTAAAAAAATTAAAAAAAAATAAAGATGTAAAGGATTAAATCGGATCACCCTGGCCAGTGAGCCGAGAATGGTTTTATATTTTTTGAACAGGTACACTTGAAATGGTCATGTAAAGACCTACATAATAGCCTCAACTTTTCCACTCGATAATTAAAGCCTAAGATACTATCAAGCCCTTTACGGAAAAACATTGCCAACACCCACATTAAGATATAGTCTTCGTCACATCTCCATTTATTCAGGAATTTAGCTCCTGCAAGAGAACTGACAAATTCTAGAGGCTGGTCGTGGACCTGCTGTAAACTGAACCCAGTGGTAGCCCCAGTTGCAGATATTACGCCAAGTATGGTAGTTTGGCTAGAGAAGACTGACATGAGTCCTGTATATGGTATGTGTCATCGTTCTGGGGAATGTATTCTGTTCCTGCCTTCGCAGAAAAGAGAGCTATAAACTGTTTTTTTGTCTTGGGAGGGGCACAATAGTACATTTAGAGTTTTGCACCAGGTCTAGCTTAACTCTCTTACCCTCCGTCACAATATAGACTAAGGAGGTCTGGACCATCTAGACATTCCACAGAAAAACACGTTAGTCCACTCTACCGATGGCATTGGGTCCATCAGACCAGAAAAGCAAGAAATGACTAGCCCAGTGGAGGTTTGGTAAAATACATATGCTCCAAAGCATAAGTGATAGAGCCTGTAAAGACAGGAGCCTGCCATGTTGCTAGGGGACCCCTAGCACAGAGGTCAAGAGAACAGTCCTTGGCTGTTCTCTGCCAACCAAAGGACAGGTGCTTAGAAATTGGAAATCGATGTGATTGTGGTACTGACGAGATTTATGACTTTTGGAGTTTGGAAGACCTGGCCCTGCATCTGTTGTTAACTTGCCTATATCTTTAAGCCATTAACTTCATTATGCCATGTGGCAATGTGATGCCTCGGATTTGGAATATTGGAACTTGATCAGAATGTGGGCTTGGCCTCCTGAGTGGTTGTGAAATCCTGAGCATGTCATTTCATATCTCTCTGAAATATGTGTGTTTTATCCTCTGTACTGATCACTTTGGATTAGATAATATCTAAAATAGCTTCCATCTTGAAGTAACTGCGTGCAGTCTATGATGGTGGCTACTCACCACGTGTGGCTATTTAAACTTAAGCTAAATTGAGATGAAATTAAATTGATTAAAAATTCTCTTCCTCTAGATTCACCAGCTAGTGTTCAATAGTCACTTGAAGCCAGTGGCTACCACGTTGGGCAGCGCAGATAAGGAACATTTCCACCATCATAGAAAGTTCTATTGGCAGTGCTGCTTTATAATGCTGAATACTAAGACTAAAATATAGTCATTTTTAGGTCTGATACACACGCATAAGTAAAATATACATAAAATAATAACTAACAGGGTACCAAATCAACCATTCACAAGGGCTTAGTGCTAGATGGATTTGTATTGTCTCAATTTCATCATACCACGCCCCTGTGAAATAGTTTACTGTGATTATACCATTTATAGTTAAAGAATCTATTTAGTTTCTTAAATTGATTAAGACTCTTGCCCCATGCCTGCCTTTGGCCCAGGGCGCGATCCTGGAGTCCCGGGATTGAGTCCCACGTCGGGGTCCCAGCAGGGAGCCTGCTTCTCCCTCCTCTTGTGTCTCTGCCTCTCTCTCTCTCTCTCTGTGTGTGTGTCTATAATAAATAAATAAATAAATAAATAAATAAATAAATAAATAAATCTTAAAAAAAAAAAAAAAGACTCTTGCCCCAGTCACACTAGGAAATGGTGGAGTGAGGATCCAACTCTTTCTGAGACTTCTTCCTTAAGTGTCACATCCTACTTTCTCCTGAGCTTTGATGTTGATGGCTTCTACCATGTGACTGTCTTCTGAATTCCAATATGACAGATTCTCTTTTTCAAAAGTTTTTATTTTTTTATTTGAGAGAGAGAACAAAGAGAGAGTGAGAACAAGAATGGGGGGAAGGGCAGAGGGAGAAGGAGAAGCAGGCTCCCCGTTGAGCAGGGAGCCAGACATGGGGTTGGATCCCAGGTCCCTGGGATCATGACCTAAGCAGAAGGCAGACGCTGAACCGACTGAGCCACCCAGGGCCCCCCCTAAATGACACATTGTTAAGAGCTGGAACTCAAACAGCTGGTAACTGGCTTGCAAGCCCTTGGAGGCAGAGACTTGCTTAGTTTCTTAGATCTCAGGGCAGCATGTTGGAAATAAAGGGAGCATTGCCTGGAAATGCTTCCTTCCCTCTGGCTTTCAAGTTAATTATTTTCTGCCTCAAGCTGACATTTCGACCACTTTGTGCATCAGTCTCCCCTAATCTTCACACATATCCTCCTTTGTTAATACAGTTCTTTTCCTATACTGCAGTCTGAAAATAGCATAGACGTCTGAATGCTGGGCTATTCTATTAATTTAATAATAGCATAGATGTCTGGATGCTGTGTTTTTCCTGAAAATAGTATAGCGTAAGTGCTAGTCTGAAAATAACATAGATGTCTGGATGCTGTGTTATTCTATTAATTTCCTTATAATTCCAATAATATTCTGCTTTTATCCCATGCTGTTGTAAAAGTATGCACAAGTGCATGTGTTTATGTGAAAGAAAATGGCCTTACTTTTAGGATTGGAGGTTCAGAAGATTTCCTTGACACGGACAAGTTGAGAATTGAATATTATGTTTGGGAAGGAAAAGGGGGAAATCCCAGGTGACAGTTGTGAAACCTCAATGATTGAAGTTCAACTGGCTTTAAATATTTTTTGAGATGAAATGGTACTGCACATTTTGAGGGACAATAATATTGCCTAAAGGCAAACTGGCTTGGAATCAGAGGACCTTGGTTTGGGTCCTAACTCTGCCATTCACAGCTGTGAGACTTTTGGTGGGCAGTTAGACTACTGAGTCTCACTCTTCGCCTCTGAAAATGGTAACCATGGTAATACGGGCCTTACCTACTAGAGTGGATGCTGTTGTGCATGGCCCTGATTCTTCCTGTGAGACCAGGGAAATCATTTCCCCAGGTGTTGGAAGTGTTGCCTGCTGACAGTTCACAGATAAATCTGTCTTCAGGAATTCCCTTCAGCCTAAAGGAGTCATCTTGCCCAAGGTTCTACACCCTACCCAAGAGCAGTGCACATCCATTGACTGGTGTTTGTGGCATACAAAATCCAATATCTTATCTTAATTTAGTCATCTCTGATTGGCCATTCTAGCTCCAGAGCTCCCTTTGGGATCAACTGATGCCTCTGTTATAACTACACTGCAGTTCAATTCCCCTCTCTGCTCAATCCTGCTGTCCTCACTCCTTTATAGATGGCATCTCCAGAACCCTCCCCAACTAACCACACATAAGCAAATCCCCTAGATCTATGCTGCAAGAAAGAGGTTTTGTTTCTTCCCTCCCATCCCACAGACATCAAATGTAACATACTATTAAAATATTTTTGTGTGTTTTTATACTGGAGCATTTTGTTATGAAATATACAAACTAGGAGACAATTTTGAAAGGCTTGACTCCTTGTGTGCCAACAAAATAACTGCACTCTGGATACAGCCGTTGGATATTTAATATGTTGGCCATTTTAGTGGGATCTAAGGTCAAAGTCACATAACACAACCTACTTTAGAATTTTAAAACAATATCATCTGAAAAAGTTTTCATTAATATTACCCAAGATACTTTATGCTGCTCGCTCTCCATTTCAAGATCTCTTCCCCAGCACGCATAGTCAGAATGGGCCATTCTCTCCTGGCTTCTGTGTCATTTCTTAGAAAAGATTTTATTTATTTATTATTTTTTTAAGATTTATTTATTTATTTATGATAGACATGGGGGAGGGCAGAGACACAGGCAGAGGGAGAAGCAGGCTTCATGCCAGGAGCCAAACGTGGGACTCAATCCCGGGACTCCAGGATCACGCCCTGGGCCAAAGGCAGGCACTAAACCACTGAGCCACCCAGGGATCCCCTATTTATTTATTTATGAGAGAGAGAGAGAGAGAGAGCTCATACATAAGCAGGAGGAGGGGCAGAGGCAGAGGGAAAACCAGGAAACCGAACATGGGGGGTCAATCCCAGGACCCTGGGATTCCACTAACCAGGAAACCGAACATGGGGGTCAATCCCAGGACCCTGGGATTCCAACCAGAGTCAAAGGCAGACACTTGACCCACTGAGCCACCTGGTACCCATTCTGTGTCCTTTATAAAAGTTGGGCACAGTTATTTGTATATATACTTCTCTTCCCCAATTGGTTATAATGTTTCTGTAGGGCAGGAACTATATGCTATTCATATTTTATTCCCCAGAAACGAGTACATTACCTTTCACTTAGTAAACTGTCCACAAATACTATCTGAATGTCAATTTGAGTAGTTATTTTGTTGCACTTTGTATGTATTTCTAAGGCCAAATTTCCCCTACTTTCACTGAAGACTACAGAAAAGAGAAAATGTCTTTAAACTGAAACCGGAGAGATTTAGGTGTGATATAAAATATTTTTTGAATTGTGACTTTTGTTACATATTAAAAGTAGCTATTAACACTCAAACATTTATGTCAATTGGTTCTTGACAAAGGTGCCAAGACTATTCATTGAGGAAAGAATAGTCTTTTTAACAAAGATGCTGGGACACCTAGATATCCACCTGCAAAAAAAATTAAGTTGGACCCACACCTCGTACTATTTACAAAACTTAACTCAAATTGGATTTAATGACCTCAATTTAAGAGCTAAACCCATATAACTTTTAAGAAGAAAATATAGGGTTAAATTCTTATGACCTTGGATTTGGCAGTGAATTCTTAGATAAGACACTTAAAGCAGGAGTAACAAAAGAAAAACTGGATAAACTAGATTTCACCACATTAAAAACTCTCATACATCAAAGGACACCATCAAGAAAATGAAAAGACAAGCTACAAAATGAGAGGAAATATTTGCAAATCGTCTATCTGATAAGGATCAAGTATTCTGAATATATAAACAATTCTTACAATTCAATGACACAAAGACAACTCTCTTTTAAAATGGGCAAAAAATTGGACTGAACATTTTTTTCAAAAAAAGAAACAAATGGCCAACAGGCAAATGAAAATATGCTCCACATCATTGGTCATCATGGTGATGCAAATCAGGTCCACAAGGGGATACCATTTCACACCTACTAGGATGACTATAGCTAAGAAGTAATAACAAGTGTTGGCAAGGATATGAGAAACTGAAACCCTCCTATGCTACTGGTGGGAACGTAAAATGGTGCAGCCACTATGGAAACAGTGTGGTGGTTCCTCAAAAGTCAAATATAGATTACCATGAGCTCACAATTCCCTGCCCACGTATATATCCCAAAGAGCTGAAAACAGGAACACCAACAGGTACGTGTGCACATGTATTCACAACAGCCAGAAGTTAGGAAGCACAAACGACTGGATAAACAGATTATAGTATATACATGTGATGAGATATGATTCCGTCATAAAAGGAATGATGTATCAGTAAATGCTACATGGATGAACCTCTAAGACATGCTTAAGCAAAGATAAGCCAGATGCAAAAAGTCACATATTGTATGATTCTATGCACATTAAATATCCAGAAAGGACAAATCCATAGAGACAGAACACAGATTGATGGTTCGTTTCCAGGGGCTGAGGGGAGGGTGGACTTGGGAATAATTGCATGATGGATTTTATTTTGGGGTGATAGAAATAATTCAGAACTAGGTAGAGACAGTGTTTGTGCAACATTCTGAATGTAATAAATGCCACTTAAAGATGGTAATTTTATGTCATGTGAATTTAACCACAATAATTTTTTTAATGTTTTAAATGGCTCCTAAGGAAGGTTTTAATTTAAAAATTTTTTTTTAAGATTTTGTTTATTTATTCATGAGAGACACACAGAGAGAGGCAGAGACATAAGCAGAGGAAGAAGAAGCAGGCTCCCTGCAGGGAGCTTGATAGGGGACTCGATCCCAGGACCCCGAGATCATGACCTGAGCCAAAGGCAGACACTCAACCACTGAGCCACCCAGGTGCCTCCTAAGAAAGGTTTTAAATGTCTCATGTGTTAGTCCTCTAGATTGTACAGGATTTGTAAACATTCTGTTGATCTTAGGTCAAGGTAACATGTTATTTGACCTTCCAGGTCACTTGTAAGTTGGCAGAGAGCAGATCTAAGTATTATTCACCAGGGCCTTGGCCTCTTCTATTTTGGGAAATATAAAGGGTGGCACTTCCCTGGTGTCTCCTGGAATTAAGATTGTCCATGTGACTAGTTCTGGCCTGGGAACTGTGAGCAGAAGATACTTGCATGATTTGAGTAGTGAGAGAATCTGCATGTTCTCTTCCTCCACCAGGATCGTGGGGGAAAAACGAAGCATGGGTTGATATAGAGGTGTTACAGCATTGAAACCATCTGGAATGCCGGGCTCCTGAAGGAAGATACTTGTCCTGGACCTGGACCTGCAGTAAACTTTAAAAATGCAAGAATCTGACTTTCACTGTGTCAAACCACTGAAATGTGGGCAGTGCTCCTTTATGCCACAGAACCTAGCCTGTCTTCGTTCATATAATACAAAGTGGCACGTGGAAAGAAAGTTTGTATTTTTTAAGATTGCTCAAGTTAGGTCTATGACTCCCATGAATAGGCTGGTTAAAAATACATAAAACAGGGGCACCTGGGTAACTCAGTTAAGCATTGGACTATTGGTTTTGGCTCAGGTCGTGATCTCAGGGTCCTGGGATGAAGCCCCACGTTGGGATCACTGCTCAGCTGGATGTCTTTTGGAGAGTGTCTCTCTCTGCCCCTCCCACTGTGCTCGTTCTCTGTGTGTGTGTGTGTGTGTGTGTGTAAAATAAACAAATAAAATAGAAATTACATAAATCATCCCAGTACACAGTCACTACTTAATAAATGTTAAATTTTAGAGGTATCGCATATAACACTTGAGACAAACAACAAATGAGAACGTAACAGAAAGAGAGAGCCCGCAGAGATTCTTCCCTAAAACATTTTGTAAACGTTGATGCCACTCAGCGAAATGCTCTGCATAGTTTATAGCACACATGTCCTCTTTCCTCTGCCTTTTCGTGTGGGCTGTTCATCCTCAGGGTATCTCTCTCAGAAATTGCACAAAACCAGGAATAAATATCTAGGTGAAGTGAATATCATCTTTTTAATTTTTTTTTAATTTTTAATTTTTTTTTTTTTTTAGAGAAAGAGAGAGTAGGGCGAGGGGAGGCGTAGTAAGGGGAAGAGAATGAGGGAGAAAGAGAGAAAATCTTAAACAGACTCCACATCCAGCAAGGAGCCTAACACAGGGCTGGATCTCATGACCCTGGAGATCATGACCTGAGTAGAAATCAAGAGTCGGATGCTTAACTGACTGAGCCACCCAGGAGCACCTCAGCTCTTTCAAAATATAACCTTGACTTATTTCTTAACTCTTTAAGAATATTTCAAAGTCACGTGGGTGAGATTATGAGATGCCCACCTCTAAGGAATTATGAAGATTTCCTTAGCCGAAGGTAGAATCTGATTTCTGGTTGTGACTCTTTGGAAGATTAATACCATGAAGTCCTTTGTCCCTAAAGAAACTGCCATGGAACACTGTTAATTTATCTGCAGGATCCAGAAGAGAAAGTTTAAGTGAGTTATCTAAGAATTTAGACTGTGGAGTCAGAGGACCAGGTTCAAAGTCCAACTCATCCACTTACTCAGAGTGTGGCCTCAAGAAACTTAGTTGACCAGTCAACGCCTCTGCTTTGTCATCTATGAAATGGGAATACTTATTCTACTTTATAAGGATGTTGTGAGGATTAAGTGGGCGAATGTATCGAGTGTTTAGAGTAGTCTCTGGCACATGGCATGTCCTGTGGAACGCTTTGCTAACTTTGCTAAGGAGCTCATCAAAATACCCCATAAACCTGAGGACTGACTTGGAAGTCACGCCAGAGTTCAAATCTTGCTTGCACCTCTTACCAGCTGTGGGACTTCAGCTAGTCAAACTCTGAGCCTTTATTCTTCTCTTGAGTGGACAATATTTGGGGGATGGACCTAGCAAAATAAAGTGTATAAATAACTTAGCCCTATGAGTGCTCAATTCATAATCCCTTCCCTTGAAAGACCATCCTCCTACACCATGAGCATAGCTACAGAGGCCATGCATGGGTCAGCTTTCTGTCACTTACAAACAGACCCTTCCTGAAGCTTCAGTTAGAAAATGTAAGATCTTATGGACGTACAGAACTCACATAAAGTTCAAGAGTGGAATTAACTTCAGATACAGCCAGAAATAAGTATCCAAGTGAAAGCAAAAGCGATCTTTCTGCCTTCCCATTGGCAGCCTCTGCTCTATTTTCTGCTGGCTTCCTTCTCTGTGGTTATGCTTAGAAGCTCCAGATATATTAGTTTAATAACACACGTGGAGTAAGAACTTCTTCCTGGGAGAGCCGACAAAAATCCCAGCATTTGCTTTCCTTGGATTAGCGTGATCTCAAGGACACCTTTGAATCAGTCACTGTGATCCGAAGACATGCATGTGCTGATGAGGCTGGGCTAGGCAGATGGTCATTTTTCAGTGCCATCTCAAATGCAGAACCTGAGAATTCCAAAGCAGTACTTCCAAAAAGGAAATGCAAGTATTTTTATTTGAGAAGGGAGAATGGAAGCTCAGCAGAGAAATGGGGCAGCTTTCCACTGTTCTCAAAAGGCATCAGTAGCGTAAAGAGAAAAATGAAAGGGGATACCTGGCTAAAGATTCAGAAGAGCCCGGGCATTAGAAGTTGCAACCAGATTTCCGTGTCATAAAACTCATGATGAGACGTTAACTTGTGTGTCCAGGGGTAGTAAATGGATTTTCCACTGCTGTATTCGGAGACCCTTGCCTGGTTCCTATTTGTGAGCAGCTAACAGGAGTCAGGCTTGGGGTTTGTGGCTCCGTGAAACAGCCTTGTTCACTGGATTTTATAGGAAATAAATCTGAGACCTAAATGTTAGCAACGAGAGACTGGAATCTTGAGATATCTATTTGCTGTAGAACCAAAATGAAATAAATTAATCAGTAAGTATTTGTCTACAAGCAACAGAAAAACCCAGATTCAACTGGCTTAAATAAAAAGGATATTTATTTATTTCTTTAGCTATAAATATAGAGATAAGGCAGGTTCTGGGCAAGATATGATGTGCGGCTCAATGACGTCAGTGAGGATTCAGATTTTTTTTTTTAATTTTAATATATTTGCTTTTCCTCACTCAGCATCTGCTACGACTTAAGATTGCTGGTCACAAGATGGCTGCAAGTGGCTTCAGGCTCCCTGCTCTGGTCCAGCACAAGAGAGAAAAAACTCTTTCCAAAACATGAAACATAAGTTTTTCATTTTGGTCTACCTGGGTTAAGTCAAGTCGGACCATATTAGGAGCATACTTACACTGAAAAATTATTCGTTGTTTATCTGAAATTCAAATTGGGCTGGACATCCCATATTTTTTCTGGCAACTGGAGTCCCAGTTGATTGAGACTAAACCCAAATGTCCTGTAGAGGGAGGTAGGGAGGGCACAGGAAACAAATCAGGCTGCATGTCTGTCTCAGTTTTAGAAAGGAAGAAGGCAAACTGGATGCTAGAAATGCAAACATCAGATCAGTGTCTGTTGCACCAGATGTCAGTTAAGGGATTTGGGGGAAAAAAAAAATTCCAGGATGAGTTGCTTTATCCAACAAATAATCTCAAGGCTTAAACCCTGGATTAGCAAGTATTATAATTCAATCCAATTACACAAATATTTATTTAATGCCTTTTATCAACAAGGCACTGTTGAAGATTCTGGAGGTCTATTCAAACAGTTTCCTAGGTGCTTCCAAAATATTATAAGAGAACTAGCCAAGTGAGAGCACAAACGTGAAGGGCACTGTGAGAAAGATCCAGAGACCGCGGAGTGTCAGCGCGATGCTCTCCTGAAAGAACCAGTTTTGCAAACACACATTAAAGGGTAATGGATAAAAAAATAAAAAATAAAAAATAAAAATAAAGGGTAATGGATAAGAAGTGACATGATAGCACCGTGGGAGATAAAGTGGGGAAGGTGATTTGATCTTAGAGGTATTTTTTACAGAGAAATTCCAATCCCAGTGAGAAAGCTCCACAAGCTATCCTGTGGAAAATATGGTGAAGAGGATTTTTCGAGCAGTGACAGGAGTCAAGCTGCATTTCAAGGAAAATTAGTCTGATAGCGACGTGTGGGCTGGCTTGTAGTGGGAGGAGAATGGAGGTAGGGAGGCCAGCCATGGGATGGTCTGCAGCCAGGCCAGCTCCAGTGCCCTCTTTCAGTAACCTGGATTTTATAAAGGCTACTCTACCTTTATAGAATGAAATTCACCGCCTGCAAACAAACCAGAAAAATAACAGTAATGCCCTAATTGTAACATATTTTATTTTGCAGTAAAAATCTTCTAGCACAGGAGTCATTAAACTACCAAATACAGCTCTACACCTGTTTTTATATGGCCCATGAGATAAACACGATTTTAAAAAATTTTTAGTTATTTTCTATTTTTTGAAAGTTTTTATTTCTTTATTCATGAGAGACACAGATTGAGAGGCAGAGGGAGAAGCAGACTCCTCCCAGGGAGCCCGATATGGAACTTGATCCCAGGACCCGGGATCATGACCTGAGCCGAAGGTAGACATCCAACAACTGAACCACCCGGGAGTCCCTAAATAGTTATTTTTAAAAATCATTATGTGAGTTTCTACCCAGGATCTGTGATGCCCTCTTGGCCCTCAAAATCTGAAGTATTTACCATCTTGCTCTGTGCAGGAAATATTTGCCAACCCTTATTTTCAGCAATGGCTATGTAATTTGTGCGACTCTGTGCAAAGTGAAAAATGCAGGCTCCTGACAAAAATTATTAATTATTAATTAAGACAGTGATAACAGAGCAGTCAGCCATGAGCTGGGTCCATACCCATGAAGCCAACCCTAACTGTTCTAGTATATAAATACTTCGATGCCACTCTGCTACAAACATAATGAACTAGTCAGACATGTGTACCTATGAGTGGACCAGGTGCAAATACAGACAGACACAAACAGGGGCATGCACACTGTCCTCCCCTTTGTGGCAACCCAATACAAGTGTGTTTTATTGGCAGCTCCAGTACCATGGTGATGTTTCCATTCTCGGTGTGATTTTTCTAAACTGGCAAAGAATACTTTGGGAATTTACAAATAATGCATGGTACGACCTTTCTGTAATTTACATGAAAATTGCATTTCTGGAATATTCATGAGATGCTAAATAAAACATAATGAACTGTATTTATGTGTGAAATGGAAAAAGCTTCTAGGCTCAGAAAACTATTAACAGGTTTCATATGATTTTCAATGTTTTATATGAATGTTCAATGAAATATTTGAGGGATGGTATGGGACGCAGGGCACTTCTTTGCTGTGAAACGGTGCCCAGCTTGGCAGAATGAGCAGCATTATGGACCTCATGCATGCAGGGTCACTAGAATCTCCAACACTTCATATTGTAACACCTCAAGGTGCCCACGACCATTTTCAAGCCACCCTTTAGCAGGTGGTGCTACCTCAGTCAAGAACAGTTCATCTTGAGGATCTGCTTATAATTAGATATTGAGTGGTAAGGGTGAGATATTATACAAATGGAGTTTGGGCCCTTGGCTATTGGTTGTAATGGGGAGAGCATTCAAGGAAAAATGTAAAAGTGAAAACCATGATCTCTTGCACTGTAAGAGCCCTTTTAAATGTATCGAATCAGAATTGCTTACTTCTCACTTTCTTCTTGTGACGTCTCTTCAGGAAGGCAGGACAAACCTAACAATACAAGTACACTAGATCTGGGCTGCTGGGGTGGCCCAGTAGGTTGAGCATCTGACTCTCGGTTTCTGCTCAGGTCATGATGTCGGATTCTTGATCTCAGAGTCATGGTTTTGGAGTCGTGAGATCAATCCCCATATAGAGCACCATGCTTGGCGTGCAGTCGGCTTGAGATTCTCTCTCTCCCTCTTCCTCAGCCCCTTCCACTTGCACTCTCTCGTTCTCTCTCAAATAACTAAATAGATCTTTTATATGCATGTGGGTGTGTATGTGTGTACAGTAGACCAATGTAGACTTAACCCTCTTTGGCATTATTTATTTTGCATTTCCTAGAATGCAGCAGATTCAGCACGAAGGATAAGCAAGTGAGAGCTTAGGGAGATTTGACCCTGCTTCTTCAGACTTCCTTGAGGTCACCTTGTCTGAAATAAGAGGCCTCTTCTCCTATGATTCGGTTTTTGCTTCATGTTCGAGGAGAAAGAGCTCTCCTGTCCAGGCAAAGTAGTAAAATACACCAAATCACATGTATACACATTATTTCTGGACTTCTAGGATTTCTATTTAATGAAGCAAATCATGTCAATTCTTAAGCCTTGGAAATGCCATCATAGTGAAATATTTAAGTGGGTATTACTCGACCCACTTAAATATTTTTTTATTAAAAATGTATATTTATTTCAGAGTTAATTATTAACACTCATTTATATGTAAGACACATAGTTTGGGAATACATATAAGAATAGTCTGAGACCCAGAAAGAGTGAGCAACTTGCCCAGATTCTCATGACATACATTCCCATGATAGACCCAGGGCTAGAATTCCGCTTTTCTGATTCTTAATTCTGCATTTCCTCCCCTCACGGGTTAAACAAATCTGCCTAGCAACTGCTTTGGAAAGAACACATTTGAACTCACAGATTGGAAGAAGAGAGAAGATCAAGAATGATGACACCAAGTTCTCTTCTGATTCCAAAAAGGCACTCACTTGGCACTCCTCTCGAACCGAAGGAGAGAGGGTAGTTCACAGGTAGTCCATGAGAACTAATGGCCAGTAACTTCGAGAGTATTCATATCTATACTTATGGGGAACCCATGGAAAACCCAGAGAAATGAGACACTAGAGTGTTTTTAAAAAATGTTATTGTTGAAACAGGCCCAGAACCCCACTACAGAGCGTATAGGTCTGGAACTTGGCAAGACCCAAAATTAATGGTATCGTCATAAAGTTTATACATAATATAATTTCTTAAGCCATGCACCAGGAAGGAGGCTCATATACAGTAACCAACTCAGCCCACCCATAAATAATCCATGTTAATATCCTAAGAGAGGTCACGGACTAGAGTAATGTGCTGACATCTGGCTGCTTCTGGCAGGATAGGCTATATGGTATAAACAGATGGCCTTTAATTAGTGGTGGGTTGTCTCAGCAGAGGGCAGCTTGGGCAGGAATGGTTATTTGGATTACCCACCTCATGCCTGGCTCCTAGAACTCTTGGCGTATTGTCAGAAGTGCCACTGTGGTTACTGCCAATAGGTCTGATGTCACCGGATGGCAGCCTCTTGGGCTACCATCGTCATTGGAGGGAGGCCTCTTCGGGAGAGTTTCAGCAACGATGTCATGGAACAAATAAGCTGGAGAAACTAGGGGGGATGGACAAGGGTGGAGACAATCCATCAAATAAACTTGCCTTCAGGAGAGTTCCCTACTGAAATCTTTGTGATTGGAAGCTGCAGTCATTGCTTTTTCTTTTTGAACTCACCACACGTTGAACTCTTTCAGAAGTAGAAAGAGATATAAATGAGGAGGTGAAGGTTTAAACTTGTATCCTACTACATGTGAGTTAAATGGCCCATAGGTCATTATAAACAGCCAAGCCGATGAAGGATCACAAGTTCTACTGCCCAGATATAAAACAATCAAGCTTCTGTTTCAGATATGAAGAGAAAATAACTTACTGTGTCCAAAATGGAACACGACAGCCAACCGTGTCTTCAATTCACCAAGTCCTGAAAGTCCTGAGAACACTTGGATCCAGAGCAGAAGGAGGTAGGCGACTCTTCTGAATTGGAGAAAGTAAAATAAAATATTCCTGTGGTACCTGACCCTGTGCCGGGACTTTCGAGAATGGGATACTTGTGTGTCTTCGGAGCTAGGTTAGTTGTTGGTGAAGACCAGATCCAAGGACTGATTTGAGGACATGTAAGGATTTAGCCAATTTCCTGCTGAGTTTTTCCAGCGATGGCCATAGAGTTTACTTCTCAGTATGTGATGGTAGTGGGAATCACACTTAGCCAACTCAGGGGTTCCCAAACTGAACAGAAACAGAAGAAGTGATCTGATGTGTTTCCAGAACTTCAAGAAAATACCTCCATTCACTGGTCAGGTTCTTCAATATCTTGCTTAACGACTGTTAAGAGTCACGGTTCACTCTGATGGAGTTTCCAAGACTTAAGAATGGACACGATTTGCTTCATTTTATAGAAATCCTAGAAGTCCAGAAATAATGTGTATACATGTGATTTGGGGTATACTACATTGCCTGGACAGGAGAGCTCTTTCTCTTCGAACATGAAGCAAAAACCTAATCATAGGAGAGGAGGCCTCCTATTTCAGACAAGGTGACCTCAAGGAAGTCTGAAGAAGCAGGGTCAAATCTCCCTAATCACTGGGAGCTTTATAAGACCTTTGGGAAGGTATATAGAGAACAAGAAGAATCTGGTCAATAGAAAAAAAAAGTTTTCCTAATCATATGCGGAATATCTCCGATCAAACATTATATTACCTGGGCCGGAAATACCAAGGATAGGAAAGATTGATTGGAATGATTGGAATGATTGGAATAATTGGAAGACTGGAATGATTCCTATATGAATTTCATGGATTTAAGCTGAACGTTACCTCAGGTCAAAAGTTATACAGGTGAGGTCAAGGCCCAGAATATTCCTGGTTGCCTAAGCACTTTCACTATTCTTCATTATTGGGATAAACTGGAAAGAAACCTGAAGATCCTGGCATGAGTGTTGACTCAGCAATTACTGACTGTGTCGCCATGCAAGTCTTCCTCTGTACAAGGGAATTATGTACACATTTTATTTGTTCGTTCATTTAATTGATATTTAGGATATGCCTTCTGTAGTTTGAGCTCCGTTTTCGATGTTAGGAATGCCGCAATGAACAAAACAAAACAGAACCCTCGCTTTCACGGATCTTACATTCCAGCCAGGAAGCAAGGTAATAAATATATTAATAGTAAATGCGTAACCTGCAGGATGTGATCAAAAGGCAGATACCACAGGGAAGAGGGACGGTGAAGGACCAACGTGGTAGGGTGGCATTTGGGGACATTAGGAGAGTAAGACCTCTCACCAATAAAGTACATTTGAGCAGGTATCAGGATGTAGTAACAGAGGAAGACATGAGGATATCTGGGAATAGAATATTCCAGGCAGAAGAAACAGCAACCATAAAGGCCTGGGTGTTTGATGTGTGAAAAGAAATTCCAGAAGGTCAGTAGAGCAGAGCAAGCCAATGTCCAAGGGAATGGAGACGGGGTCAGACAGCAGGTGGGGGACCAGGGCACATGGAGCCTCATGCACATTTTTCCTGTATGATCTTCAAGTGAAAGACTACTTCCACATGTTTGTAATCTCTTTTTTTTTAAGGTTTTATTTATTTATTTGACACAGAGAGAGAGTGTGTGTGAGCACAATCAGGGGGAGTGGCAGGCAGAGGGAGAGGGAGAAGCTCCTGCAGAGCAAGGAGCCTGATGCCTGGTTCCATCCCAGGCCCCTGGCATCAGGACTTGAGCCAAAGGCAGATGCTTAACCGACTGAGCCACCCAGGTGCCCTCCGCGTGTTTGTGATCTGTAGAGTTCCGTGAGCGCTTGCTCTGTGCCAGGTCCCGTGCTAAGCGCCTGCCTTGACTCACATCATTTACTGTCACTATAACGTCAATGCACAGATACTATGATCCCCTTTCACAAGTCTGGAGACTTGGACTTAAAGGTTCAACCACTTGCCACAGTTGCCAAGCTGATAAGCACTGGAGATTCCAAAGTAAACAAGACTGAACCACAAAGGGGTTAAAAGACTCGCCCTGTTGTTTGAACCCTCCTTCAAAATTCCAGCAGACCTTAGCCTTAGCTGTGCTCTTTTTTTTTTTTTTAAGATTTTATTTATTTATTCCTGAGACACAGAGAGAGAGGCAGAGACACAGGCAGAGGGAGAAGCAGGCTCCCTCTGGGGAGCCCAATGCAAGACTCGATCCCAGGACCCTGGGATCACAACCTGAGCGGAAGGCAGATGCTCAACCGCTGAGCCACCAGGGGCCCTGGCTCTGCTCTTCTTAGGCACAGAAGCAAGATAGAGACACTCACTGAGCTTCTAAACTGCTCATTCCCAAGAAGCCTCAGGTCTTTGCTGGCCCGGAGCGGGTGTTTCCATCGATGCCGAGGACCATGCTGAGCGCTGAGAAGCCCTCTGTACTCGTCTCCCCGTGTGGTCAGAGGTGGAGGAGAGTCTCAACTGCAGTGCCAGGGACACACCTCTTTGTCAGGAACATGTAATTTAAAAAGAAAGAAAAAGGGGGAAAATGAAAAAAAAGAATGAGTGAAGAAATAGCCACCCACCTCCATTCTCCTTAAACACATGTTCATGGGCACCGGTGCACGCATGCACACACACACACACACACACACACACACACACACACACGCAGGCGTGCAAAGTCAGCAGCCGTCCATCACTCAGGTCCTCGGGATTCTGATGAAAACATTTTCCACCTGGCACAGTGAGGCACTAAACACCCCTCCAACCCAACCTGAGACTTGGACCGTCAGTGGAGATATTTTTAAAACCATGACACAGAGGAGTGTGACACACTCGGTTTTCTCAGTGGGTGGGTAGAGTGCTATTTCATGTTGTTCTTGTCACTGAGCCCAACATTATAAGTGTGCACTTTATTACTACACCGAGAATGCTCTGCAGCCAGACCTAGCACAGTGTGTTCCCGGGGAGGGAATGGCAACCTGAACTGGAACAGAGAAGGGAGAGGGGAAAGTTGCTGGGGACACTGGTGACCCTCTGGCTTACCCCCCCACACCCACCCCTGTGCGTTCAGTTCACACTCAGCAGTAGATGGAAGTGTCCCTATTGCTACTTCTGTTACTCTGTATCCATCGGGGCTTGTCCTTGGGAAAATTCTAGATATTCAGATATTTGGTGATACCTAACTAATTCCCTAATGGCTAGAATTTTCCCCCCACTCTCCTACTCTCCTCCTTTCTCTTGTCCCTAATGGGTGACTTTTCTCAATATCCCATATAAAACTGAAGACAGAACCAGCAGTGAGTAACCCAGTCTCACTGTTCAGATGCAAAGGTCAAGGGCTCTCATTGTTTCCTTGGGGTGATAAGGACAATGTTTACTGGGGAAATGGGGGCACTGGGTGTGTCTGCGCTGGGCGCAGGCCAGAAAAAGTTGGTGAAGGTGAGGAATTTAAAAGCAATCTAGAAGAGCACCTGGGTGGATCAGTGGTTGAGCATCTATCTGCCTTTGGCTCAGGGCATGATCCTGGGGTCCTGGGATCGAGTCCCACATCCGGCTTCCTACAGGGAGTCTGCTTCTCCCTCTGCCTGTGTCTCTGCCTCTTTCTTTGTGTCTCTAATGAATAAATAAATAAAAATAACATATTTTTAAAAAATTTTTAAAAAGCAATCTAGAGGGGCATCTGAGTGGCTCAGTGGTCATGATCCCAGGGTTCTGTCAGCCTTTGGCTCAGGTCATGATCCCAGGGTTCTGTCAGCCTTTGGCTCAGGTCATGATCCCAGGGTTCTGGGATCAAGTCCTGCTTTGGGATCCTGTAGGGAGCCTGCTTCTCCCTCTGCCTATGTCTCTGTGTCTCTCATGACTAAATAAATAAAATATTTTTTTTAAAAAAAAGCTATCTAGAAAGCAATAAACAGTTGATCCACTTTTTATTGGCCTCTTGCACTGACAATTTTGCACAATTTCAGTGAACCACCTCTTCCCCATCTGAGAAGACCACTCCCACCATCACCCTCCACCACTCATTGGTGAGTTACTGAGCTTGAGGGCATAGAAGATTGGTTGGGAGGGGGGTGGATATTGTGGTTCAACAGAAAATCAGGGCTCTATGGGGAGGAGGCCACCATATTTCCCACTACATGGGCTTGATTTTTATTTTTCCATTGAAAGCAAACAGATTTCACCTGTTTACCTTAATACGGGTATAAACATTAGGATTGTCCAAGGAATAACAAATAAGAAATGCCCGTGAAGTGGCGAGATAAGATGGAAAGATTAAAAAGTGGGTCTCAAGAGGATATCTTGATTCTTTACTACCCCTTAGCCTCCACATTTAATCCATTGGTAGCAGAACATTCCAGAGCTCCTAAAACAAGGCCTGTGGTCTAGGCTTAGGGCAAGCCATCATCATTTCTGGTTTATTCTTTTGAGGGAGAGAGAATGAGCAAGGAGGAGGGAGAGGGTTATACGCAGTCTCCATGCTCAGCACAGAGCCTGGCGTGGGGCTCCGTGTGGGGCTTGATCTCATGACCCTGAGCCCAGGTCAAAAGTCAGATATTTAACCTACAGAGCCACCCAGGCACCCCGCATTTCTGGTTTAAATCAGAAGTTTGCCAATGATGGCCTTGGAGCTAAATCCAGCCCAGGGCTCTTAATAAGTATTGCGGGAACACAACCACACCCATTAATTTACCCATATCATCTACGACAGAATTATTGCAACAGCAGAATTTAGTAGTTGTGACAGAAACCGTGTGGCCTGCAAAGTCTAAAATATTTATTATCTAACATTAGTCTGGCTGCTATAACAATGTCATAGACTGTTGGGGGGCAGGGGTGGCCTGAACAAACATGTATTTCTCACGGTTCTGGAGGTTGGAAAGTCCAAGATCAGGGTCTCAGCATGGGTAGGGTCTTGGTGAAGGTTCTCTTCATCTCTTGATGAAGGTTCTCGTCTCTGACAGATGGTCGTCCTCCTGTTAGATTCTTAAGTGACAGAGAGCTCGCTCTCACATCTCTTCTTCCAAGGGCACCAATCCCTTCACGAAGGCTCAACCCTCATGACCTAATTACCTCCCAGGGCCCCATCTCCAAATATCATCACATTGGGGTTTGGAGGTTAGAGTTTCAATGTATGAATTTGGGGTGGGGGGAGACACAGATATTCAGTCCATAGTATAGCCCTTTACAGATTACATATGCTGACACCTTCCTGAGAATACTGGAGTAAGCTCCTTGCTGAGCCCATGGCTTCTTGTCTTGCTCTTTGACAACCTTTTCTTTACCAGGGAGCCAGCATTACCTACAAAACATAAAGCACATCATGATCCTCTCCTGCTAGAAAGTACCATTCCTTTCCCATAACAAGTAGAATAGAGTGCAAACTTCAGTCTTAGGCTGACAGGATCCTTCCTAATCTGGTAGCAATACCTCGCAGCTGCCATGACTTCTCAGCCTGCTTCTGAACGTGCCCCTCAGACATGATGTGCTCCTGACCCCCTCACAATCTTCATGCTTGCTCCTTCCTCTGCTGGAAGGCTCTCATTTCCACATCCTGCTAGGGCTTGTGTCTTCTTATATTTCAGGAAGATCTTTGCTTTATTTTCTTTTTAAAGATTTTATTGATTTATTCATGAGAGGCACAGAGAGAGAGAGAGGCAGAGACACAGGCAGAGGGAGAAGTGGGCTCCCGGCGGGGGTGGGGGGGGCAGCCTGATATGAGACTCGATCCAGGACTCTGAGATCATGACCTGAGCCAAAAGGCAGACACTCAACCACTGAGCCGCCCAGGGGCCCTGAAGATCTTTGCTTTAATGTCACTGTCTCATAGTCTATCATCTCTTCCCTTCTGGTACATTCTATCCCCATACCCTGCTTTATTTTTCTTTGTGGCATCAGTGAGTTCCTTCCATTAACATATACTGAAGAAGACCCGTTGATGGATTTGCCTGTGAGATAGGAGGAAAGGAAAGGGTTCAAGGATGACTCTTATATTTGGGACATAAACAGCTACAGAATGATGATACCATTTACTGAATCAAGGACATCTGTGGGAGGAGCATACTTGGGAGGAGAGAGGAGGGAAGAATCAATATTTCTATTTTGGACATGTTATATTTAACGTATCTATTAGATGTCAGGGTGGAGATGTCTGGTAGGCAATTGGATACACAAGTCTGGAATTCAGGGGAGAGATTGGTCTGAAGATAAAAATTCATGAGTCATCAACATATAGATGACATTAAAAGCTATGATCTCAGATAGGAAGTGCCAGGTAGTGTAGACACAGAATGGAAGAGGGCCAGAGCTAAGCCCTGGAGCAAACAAACATTTAGAGCCCAGGAAAAAAAAGAAGAAGGGCAAAGGAAAGGAGATGGAAAAAGAGAATCCATTAATAGAAGGAAAACCAAGAGAGTATGATATCCAAAAAGCCAAGTGAGGAAAAATTGCCATTCCAAATGCTCCTATAATCTCCAGATGAAGACTGAGAATTCATCTTTAAATCTGGCCAAGGGCTGAGAAAAGAGCAGAAAAAATGGGAACAAAGCCTTGCGGGAGGGGATTGAGAAGAGCGAATGACGCGAAAGTGAAGATGCAGAGGCAGAGTACAGGTAACAATTTCAAGTAGTTTTGAGAGGTGACAACAAGAAAACAAAGTGAAGGCTAGAGGAAGCTATGAAGAAAGGGAGGGGTTATCTAAATGGGCGAGAGTCCAGGGCATTCACCAGCTGGTTAGAATGAGACACTGGAGGGAAAAGATTATGCTGAGGGCAGGAGAGATCATTGCAGAGCAGTTTTTAGTTCAGGGCAGGATCTGGTGTGGTTCAAGAAGGGATCTGGTGCATTCAGGGCAGGATCTGGTGTAAGTAAGGATGGAAGCTGGTGCAATTCAGGACAGGATCCAGTGCAATTCAGGGCGGGAACTGGCGTAAGTAAGGATGGAAGCCGGTGCAATTCAGGGCAGGGTCTGGTGCAATTCAGGGCAGGATCTAGTGCAATTCAGGGCAGGATCTGGGGCAATTCAGGGCAGGATCTGATGCACTAGCAACAAAGTCTCAAATGAGAGCAGGCATGGTCTGCAGGGAAAGCAGAATGTATGCAGACTGGAGGAGGTGGTAGGTGACTCATTTGCAGGTGGATGAAGAAGTTCTCTTCTGCCTGCTTCTGTTTTCTCAGTGAATAAAAGATGAGGTCATCAACCGAGAGTGAGGGGGTGGACGTAAGGAGAGAGGAGATGTGAAATAGTGACTCCGGAGAATGGGATTGCGAATTGACCAGGGGAATGTACCAGAATGGCCAGACAGTGCTGAGGGCCCAGCTGAAGTTTGCAGTCAAAAACGAACAGGTGACCAGAAAGCCCTGCTTTGTGTTTCCCTCCAGCCGTGTTCAAATACTCTGGCGCAGGTTCTGAGTTGAAGCAGGAGAGCTTTCAGGTCAGCAGGCCAGAGGGAGAGATGGAAACCGAAAGTTTATGCAAGGTGTTGACTATAACAATAGAAACAATAAAATGAAGGCCATGAAGGGCTTGAAGGGATGGTGCCCAATGGACCAGTTGGTGGGTGAAAGTTCTCTGTAGAGCCAAAGAATTGTTGAGGTCAACGTAGTAGAAGGAATTACCTGGAAGATAGCAAGTGGTGGTTGGGAGTGAGATTCTTAAAAATGAGATTTGGAAAGAGGAGCATCTACCGAAGAAGAGCTGTGTGTGAGCATGGGAGGGAGCAACTGAATGCAGAAGACATGACCATTGGAAAAGAATAGACCAAAAATCAGAATCCTGAGCAGTGAAAGGCCCGACTACGTGATCACCGAGACAACTCAAGACTGTGACAGCTGCAGCTAGTGTTGCTGGTGAGAGGTAGCCAGCGGAAAGTCTTCCATAGATGAGGGGGAAACCCAAGAGGTGTCAGTGGTTGACTTACCCAAGGAGGGGGTGGTTAACAGCACATAGTCCAACCCTATGGGTATCAAAGGATCTGGGGTTGTAAAGGATAAACGATGGCGGATGGAATGTGGCGCAAGGAAGACATAACACCCTTCCAGGCCCTGTGTCCACGGGGAGGAGGAAGAGCCACTGGTAGAGAAGGTTGAAGGGGAAGCCTTGACCTGGAGAGGTGACTGGTTTCGGGCACAGCAGACATTCAAGGAGAACATTCATAGAAAAGGGTAAGGATATGGAGCATTCTGATAAGGAGAGACTCCGAGTTTCCAACCACAGGGGAAGGATTTTGAGGGACTGCTTCCGTGTCCAAATTTCTCCTTTCTATAAGGACCTCAGTTGAACTGGATTAGTTTCCACCCGAATGACTTTATTTTAACTTGACTGAATCTGAAAAAAAAAATTCCAAATAAGGTCACATTCTGAGGTTTTGTGCGTTAGGACTCCTCCATATCTTTTTTTGTGGGGTCCTGGTCCAACCCAAATAAAGGCTGAAGGTCCAAGTGAGAGTACATGTCCCCGTGGGCTTGGACTTTTGATGGTAAACTGCAACCTAATGTACGTGTGGGCAACACGTCTTTGTCTTGGGGTTTTTTCCTAAGAGAGTTTGTAGGACAAGATGGGTGGTATTACAGCAGGGGAGTGGTGGTCTCACCGTGCACAGCTTAATTCCAGAACTATACAAAGGTCCATGGACCTTCTTTAGAGACAACTGTGAGTAGGATGGCAGTAGGCAGTGGCTCTCATGCCGCCCTTCCCCTCATTCACTCTACACACTACACCTCAGCTATACCTGGTCTATCTCTGCCTCAACAAAAACAGAAACAAAATAAAAAATAAACCTTAGATTGTTCCAGCCTTGGGGCTTTTGCACTTGCCACCCCATTGCCTAGAAAACGATTCTCTCAGAGCTTCTCATGGCTAGCTCCGGCTCATCACAGAGAGTTCATCTCAGAGGTCACCTGCTTGGAGAAGCCTTCCTCGCCCCTCGTAACCTAACAAACCATCCCCTCTGTCACCGTTTTCTTCATTATTTTCTGAAAAGGTACCATTTTCACATTTGTTCACTTGTATAATCTTTGTTCCTCCAACCAGTCTGTAAGCTCCACAAAAAAAAAAAAAAGAAAAAGAAAAAGGATACGGTCTCCCTTTTGTTCCCCAATGACTCCCCAGTGTGCAGAACAAGGCTTAGTGTGTGTAGGTGCTGAATAATAACAACAGCAAGAACAAAATGAGCAATGGTAATAATAATCACTGATGAATAAATGTAGGCGTATACAAAGCATTAAGTCATTTGACCTCCCTCAACCTCATTCATAAATTAAAGACCTTGACCTAGGTATTATCTTTAAGAGCCTTTCCAATCTTATAATGCCAGTTACATAACAGCCTGATATAATCTGAGGGACCCACAGGAATGTTAACGCTCGACATACATGCTAATATCCCAAAGCCAGGAGAAGAAAGGTCCCATGTATTATGCCCGAAAAAAAAGTCTCTTTGTCAGGTCAAGATAACTGATCTAATTTGAGCAAAGAAGGATATTACACCTTTCCTTCCACTGCCCATTAATCCTTTAAGCTGCAGTTAGACTCCGTGCTTAAAAGGTAAGGGCAAGGGACAAGATGGTCCCACAGGGGCAGCTGTGCTGACGCGGCCACCATCTTGGGCCTTTGGGTGAGTTCCATCTAGTTTTGGGTTTTCTTCTCATGTGCTTAGAGCATAGAGGGGGCTTCCCGAACTGTAGACAGAGTCTCATTCCCCCCAAGAACCACAGAGACCCTTATCATTGATCTTCATTCAGTATTTTGGTTGAGGAGGGGGAAATAACTGAGTTTCCCCATTTCTTCTTTCTGCAGCCATGTAGTGAGTTAGTTAGGGCCAACGCTGGCCAGGTCTTGACCTAAAGAGGTGAAGCCAACTCCTTCGTCCAACTCCAAATGTCTAATGCTCTGTCTCTCTTCTAACCTCAGTTGCACTGAAGATCATCTGGTGTCACACACACACCACCACCACCACCATCATTACTCCCTCCACACCCCCCCCATGGACTTATTCTTTGGCCAAAGGAGTAACAGCCCAAAAGATAGTTTGAGGTAGCGGAGGTCACAGTTCCTTGGCAGAAGTTGGCGACTGTGGTCCTGTGCTGCCTCTTTGACACTTTCCAACCTGTCTTCCATCTCACCAGGTCACCGAGGTGTCTTTCCTCTCCCATGGGGTGGGGGGTGGGTGGTGGTGGTGGCACAACCTCCCCTGGCCTCTTTCCTTTCTTCCGATTCCAAAGCACGTGTCCGGAGGTCCCTGCTCGGCAGCCTGCTGGGCCTTTGGGGTTGCAGGCCCTTTACGAGGCCGGGGTGGCAGCCGGCGGCCCTGTGGCTCTGCGGGCTGGTGGAAGCTGCAGCAGGCCCAGGGAAAAGGCAGGAAGAGCTTGGGAGGAGGCGAAGTCTGCCTTTTTGATGACTGGTCTAAGGCTTCTTACTTGAACTTTTGGTTTTATAGTTCTATAAAAGGCAGCTGACAAGAGATCCCGTTTTGGGAGGGTCCAGCTGGCGGGGCCCAGCTGGGCGGGGCAGCCCCGACGTGTGCAAGCCAGGCCTGGTGTTCAGCCATGATGTCAGAGAGGCCTGGGGTTCCCGGCGAGCCAGAGGGTGGGAGGACAGACAGCCCGGCCCTCCCTGCCCGGTGCCAGCAGCGCCTTCAAATGCTGCCTTCCTGGCTCGCCTGCAAGAGCCCTTCCTCCTCGGAGACGCTTTGCAATGCTTGGAAGGGAAGCTCCCTCACTGGTCCTGCGGGTGTCTGCGGGCCAGGGGAGCCAGGCCTCCTCCCCGGGCTTCCCGGCTCTCCCCCCCCCACCGCCCCCCAGTCCCCAACACCCCTGCCACTGCCTGGCCCGGCTCTCCGCCTCCTTTCACTTCAGGGCTGGAGGCAGGAAGCCCGAGCGGCCTGGCTGCTCCAGGCCCCACATCCTTCTACAGACGTGTGGTCCTGAGGCCCTGGGCTCCTGGCCTCCCTGGCCTCCCTTTCTGGCTTTGGGGGCCCGGCCTCTGCTCCCCGCTTAGACACAGAGGCTGACTCCAGACCATCATGCTGCCCAAAGGGGGAAGAGTGAGGGTGGGTGGGTGGTTGTTTTCAATTAAATTCAATCTGAAGAACACTTTTTTTTTTTTTTTTTTTGCTTATTCACATCCAACTACCCCATAGCGTTGGCCCAACACTGCAGTTTCCTGTGGACAAAGCAGGTCGGCTCTCCAAGCCCTCAGGGGCCGGGGGGGTGGGGGTGGCTCCCTCAGCCCTGACTCAGAGGAGGTTCCTTGCTCCCCTGCCAGGAGTAGCCGCTGCCCGGCTCCAGGGAGAGGCCAGGAGGAGGAAAGAGGGAAGGACAGTTGGAGACGGGGCACAGAGTGCTTGTTTTAGATTCTCGAAAGGTTGCAGGAGGGAAGGGCTCTGGCAGCCAGCAGGTCCCATGATGGGTCTAATCTGCTTGCTCAGCTCCTTTCTGTGGAGACAGATCAGAAGTCGCCCTGGGAGCCCAGGAGCCAGGCCTGGGGGGGGGCAGAGTTACAGCAAAAAACCCCAAGTAACACTGCTGAGTGGCCTGAAGTACTAGAATGATCCATCGCAGTCAGTAATTAGCATGCCAGGCAATTCACATGTGTTCCTGTGTTTTCTTGGCTCTTTGTGGTGGCCCCAGACCTGTCATTCCTGAACTCATTCATTCGTGCGACTGTCAGATGTTCTTTTCAGGACCTTCTGCGTGCTTCAGAAGGCTTCAGCAAGGGAGCTGTGGGATTGCTCGGTGCTTCGTTGATTAACCAATGCCCTGGAAACCAGGGCTCTTTTAACTGCCCCTGGGGGCAGTGGGTTTAGGGGTGCGGTGTTTTCCTCTGTTTCACCTGAGACTGGGCGTGAGGGTGGCCCCCTGCCCCTCATGGCCTGTGTTTGCAGGTACACGTAGTGTCCTTAAGACTGTCCCCTTCTTTCAGATGGGAACAAGGCCCCAGATAGAAGGTAAGCTTAGAGAAATCTCCCAAAGAGAGTGGAAACGGAGCTTCCACTACCCAAAGGTATCGAGGAGAGACCCCACCACTGGCCACACACCCTTATACCTCCTTCTCCCTTTTGCGCTCTCTTTTGCTCATTTCGTTTTTTCTGTGAATATCCATCGCGTGCCCACTGTGATCCAATTGATGCCCTCCCTCTTATGAGACATTGCTGCATATTAGATATGCAAGTCAAATCAAATTTTTTTTTTCAAATTTGGAAGGCAAAACAATAATAGCAAATTAATTAAGTTAAATATCTTTAAGAAGACAGCAATCCAGGTCCGTGGTAAAGGAGTAAGTGGGGGATGAATGAGGGGTGGGTGTTGTGTAGTGGGTGGCAGCAGGTCCGGACCTCTCTTCCATGTCGGTGAGGTCACACAAACTGCTCAATTAAGCAACAATATCCTTTTCAAAGTACTTTTTCTTTATACCCCTTCCTGGAGGGTAGTAGGACCAGGGGAATTGTGCCCATTACAAAGATGAGCAAACCATGGCCTGCAGTTAAGTAACTTGACTTCTTAGGGTCAAATATTTAGTTATTGGCAGAAAAAGAGCCTGATCCCAGGACTTAGAGATATAGATAGCTACAACAAGGAATGTTTACTTTTCTTCCTTTTTTTTCTTAATGAATACCTTGGATCGTGTCTTTGTATCACTCTACTGCATTACCATAGACCGAGTGGCTCCTCACAGTTCTGAAGGCTGGTAAGTCTAAGATCATGGTGGCCGCAGACACGGTGTCTGGTGAGAGCCTGCCTCCTTGTTGACGGATGCTTGGCTTATCGTATCCTCACTTGGTGGAGAAGGGGAGAGGAGGCAAGCTCTCTCCTGGCTCTTCTTATGAGGGCACTAACCTAACAACCTCTCCAAAGCCCTATCTCCTAATGCCATCATATTAGAGATTAGGATTTCAACACATAGATTGGGGGGCGGGAGGGGTCATATGGATGTTTAATCCCTAACAGAGAGAGATAAAACCTACAAGAGTATTCTAGTTGATGTCACCTGGATATAAAGTCAGAGAGAAGGTAGCCTGAGAAGGAAGAAGCTTGTTGTCGCTGATTTTGAAGATGGAGAAGGGCCGTTGAGCTAAGGAATCAAGATTAAGAGGCAAGGAAATGGGCTCTCTCCCCCCAGCCCCTGATCCTCCAGAAAGAACCTGGGCTTGCTGACACCTTGACTTTAGCTCAATGAGACCCACTTCACACTTCTGATCTCCAGAACTGTAAGCTAATATATTCGTGTTAAGCCATTAAATTTGTGATAATGTGTTACAGCAGTCATACAAAACCAGTACAAGTAGATGAACTTCAGTCTGGATCCTGGTTAAGTCCCCATTGGTGGCATCCCGAGCACATCTGTAGGTCATTGCATTGTGCACATGAATCAGCAAACAATGACCTAGGAGGGCTTCTCGGATTTGTCTGCCTCGCTAATTCCCCCAGGCCACACAGAGCGTGTCCCTTTGCCATGGTCACACCAACATTGGTGACTCTGGACCCTCTCTGCTTCCCTCTTTTTAAACCGTGGCTCCCCTCTGAGGCTGGTGCCAGGTTACAGGGCCCAGCTGTGGAGCACACAGACAGGGTAACAGCTGTGCAGCACGAGTGACTTCATTCATGGCTCCCATTTATTGGCAAAATGCAGCTCCAACAAGTCACCACTAGTAAAAGAAACCACAAAGCCCAGGGTTCCCCAAGGAGGTCAGGACCACAAACATCAAACAGGAAAGTTTGGTCGGGCCTGCATACACTCATGCTGAGACTTTTCCACCTGCCTGTGGGCAGAGGTCATTCTGGTGTGATGCTACCCTGAGCAGTCGAGTAGAGGCTACAGGTGATCATAGCCCCATCTGTGAAATTCATGGTGAAAAGGCCCAGTGGAGGTGGGCTTGGGGATGCAAAAGACTCTGGGTTGGAAGGCTTTGGAAGCCGTGCATGAGTCAGAGCCACAGAAAGGCCCTGGTGCTTGGCCTTGGGACAGAGGATGCCTCCTTCCTTACTTTTTTCCTGTCAAGAAAACATCTAATTCCATAAGATAATTGTAGTGATGAGTATCTAACAGTGGGGGTTGTCCTTGTTCTCAGCATAAGATAAGCCCTGATCTGCTTCCCACATCTCCATTGGGCTCCCTGGGCTCCCTCATTCTCCTTTGAAAAGGGGAATAATAATAATAGTGAGCTCGTGCTAAGCTTTGGAAGATTAAAGGGTCAATGATTGAAAAATGACTAGCACATAACAGACAATCAATAAATATTAATTTCCTTGTCTCACCCCTTCGTGATTCCTTCAGATTAAGCTGTATTAGCCATACTGGCGCTCATCACCAAACTCGGGTCTGGGCTTCTGCCTTCAAAAATGACTATAATTAAATAATTCCCCAAATGACAGAAATGACTATGTTCTTTAAAAATCTATGATGGGAGATTTCAAAATCTCAGTGTCTCTTGGCCCGTACTGCCTTCTGACCTCCTCTGGCCCACTGGCTTTGTTTCTGTCCCCGACAGCGGTGACACACACTGTGTCCTCTCTTCTGCTTACATAATGCAGCTCTTTGCAATTTCTTTAGACTGTTCCCTTCATCTCACACGGATGGTATTTGGGAAGCTCTGTATTGAAGATTTTTTTAATTCTGTTTCTGTGTTTTTGTTATTGTTTTTGTTTTTGAAGTGCTATTTGTGTTCAGGCATTCAAACCCTCACATCCAACTTCATGCTGTAAAAAGATCAGTCCCAGAACGCATTCCTTCCCTCCACCCTTGTGTGTCGGAAGGATGCCATGATGGTTTAATCAGGGAACTATGCCCAAAGGCTTTCACCTCTAGGCTTCTCGTGACCCAAGACTGAGATGATGGAATTCCATTCTCATCTGATAACTGGTTTCTTGGCTTAGGTGAAACCAATTTCTAGACAGCAGAAAGCCAAATCCCTGAGCCAGGCTGAGTAGGCATTTCCTCCCATCATGTCCACTTGTCCAGTAAACCTTCTTACTGGGATAGAAGTGCTTCTTATTGGTGCCTACATCCCCAGAACAGGAACGGAAGCCTCCACAGTTTCTTTTAGCCCAACAGATGATGTATTCTCCAAACTCTTCAAGATCCACCGGAGGTAAGGAAGCATCCGAGGATTGGGAGGACTCCCTGAAGGCTCTGGAACTGGCATGGGTTCTTCAGGGAAGATCTGCTGTGATCTTGGTTCATGGTCTGGCTCTACCCAACCATCTGTGTGGCTTTCTCCGTTTCTCCTCTGAAAAATGACAAGGGTAGGATCCAAAGATCTTTTTGGTCTATCCAAGCTCTTAGGACTGTCTATTCTCCCATTTCTCCCATTTTCAGTGTTACAGTGATGCCTGTTTATCCCAACCCACGAATGGCATTGCAGGGGTAACAAGAGAAATAGTACGGGTGGAGTACTAAGCATGTTTTCTTTTTCAGGGCTAGCTGTTACCCTTCTAAGTGAAAGTACTGCATGAGGCAAGTTGAAATCATCAGAAATCACCTCTATTAGTCAGTCAGTGAATATTTATTGAATGCTACATTGGGCTGGGTCCTCGGGGACAGGACAAAAGACAGAACCTCTCCCTCAAGGAGTTCACATACCACCAGGATCTGACAGGAAATAAACATGAAAGTAATAATAATAATATAAGGAGTGCTCTGGGGAAGAAAAAGTTGGGTGATTGGAGAACTACTTGACTAGGATAGGAGGACCAGGGTAAGTTGCCCCAAGGAGGTGCCATGTAAAGATTAGAGGGAATGAAATAGCTGTTCTAAGCATTCTAAACAGAAGGAACAAAAATGCATAGGCCTGGGTATTTGAAAGGCCAGAAGTCCAGAAGGATTAGCAAGGTCCAGGTCACTAAAGCCTTGTAGACCAGGGTAAGGAGATAAGTTTTAATTTGAGGAATTTTATGGTCAGATTTCAGTGATGCAAACTGAGCTATTAAAATTCCAAAAGAGTCCAGGCAATCCTAGAGGTAAAGTTAAATAATTTACAATCTCATTTCTGTGGTAATCCATGAGGGGAGCGTGGGTGGCTGTTCAGGAGGCCAGAGCCCCATTCCCAGTTAATTTGGCAAGTCAGCCTGGGAGGGCTGAGATCTGAGAAAGGGTCCGTCCTAGTGATGGAAGAGGTGAGGGTGGTGAGGTGGAGGAGAGAACCAGCCAGGCTCAAGGTGTACTTGGGTGAAGGAGTGGGAGGAGATAGGCAAATTTGCCTGGCAAGAGTCTGGAGGAATGATAGCAATCTGGGGGAGGTTGGGGTCAGGGGAGCGGGTAGTCTGGAGATCCCTGGCTTCTGAAATAGAGAATGAGAAGTTTGTAACATGAATTATGATCAACACAGACCCCACCCCCATGGTTTCTACTCCTCATGCGCCCTTACACATCAGAAACTGGCTCCACATCAGAGACTGATTTCTATGCATGGGAGCCTAACCTTGCTTCTCCCACCAACTCTTTCTGAGATGAAAGAGTCAGCGTATGTTTGTTGTATTTCCTTCACTCAGCCTACATGATCTTTGAGTGTTTCCCTGCCTATTCTCAATTCTATTAGAAAAATGTTTTATGTTGTTGGTTGGCTCTGAAAAATAATATTTGGAATGATTTTTAAAAAACAGTAAGTAATGAAATCGACCTTATTCTTGACAGCCAGAGATTATTCTTAATATTTGATGTATTTATTTCCAGTCCTTTTATATGCATATACATGCATTATGGATTTTCTATCCATCATTAGAATAATAATGCATATTCAACTTTGTACTCTGATTTTTTTCACTATGGCTTTTTTTCTATATCATCCATGGGCCTTAAAATTAATTTAATAGCTAATAATATTCCTTTATAAGGACCTATCAATATTTATTTAACTATTTCCTCATCATTTCATTTTTGGTTATTTATTTTATTTTTGTAAAGATTTATTCACTTATTTGAGAGAGAGAGAGAAAGAGCATGGTGGGAAAGGGGCAGAGGAAGTGGGAGACTGAGAATCTCAAGCAGACTCCATGCTGAGCACGGAGCCCTATGCAGCGCTTGATCCCAAACCCTGAGGTCATAACCTCAGACAAAATCAAGAGTTGGACACCTAACCGATTGAGCCACCCAGGTCCTTCTATTTTTATTTTATTTATTTTTTCATTATTTCATTTTTTAAAAGTTGTTGGGATTTAATACAGTTACCACTATGTGACATGTATTTTATGTCTTCATTGAAATATCCATAGATCATTATATTGGACCATGACTGCCCTACAATTGGGCACTAATTTTAAATTCACATTTCACCAATGATGAAATGGAAGCTTAGCAAGGTTTGGTGCCTCACACAAGGCCATCACAGCTAGTAAGAGGTGGACCAGAGATAATATTACTTCGGAGAATATGCTCACCGTTATATGTGTGTATCTGCAAATGGTTGCTCAGAAGTGAAACTTCTCTGTCAAAGGGCTTAATGCTGGGGTTTTTTTTGTTTTTTTTGTTTTTTTTTTTTGTTTAAGGTTCAAATATAAACCACCAAACTGCTTTAAAGCAGCACCCCCAAGCAATAAATAGTCTATGAAGTTATCCATGCTGTGACCTCCTTCTTCCAAAGACTAATAGGATTGTGATTTATTTTGCTGGTTTTGATTGCTCACTTGTGAATCTGAACTCCCTTTGGTTCATGTGTTGATACCTCTGTATTTTTCTTCAATGAACTATTTATGTCCTCTGCCTACTGTGGACTGGGAGTTTTTCAATAAATAATCTGGAAGGGCCCTTTGTATACGTAGGATATTTCTCTTTTCTTTGGGATGTTTGTGTCATGTTTCATTTTGTTTCTGAGTTTTCTGTTTGCCTTTTAATTGTGATGTTTTTTATTCAGAGCTGGTATTAGCAAGATTTCTCTATAAAGGGCCAGACAGTAAATATTTTAGACTTTGTGGGCCATATGTTCTCTATCACAGCTACTCAACACTGCCCGGTTGCCGGAAAACAGGGATAGATAATACATAAATTAATGGGTGTGGTTGGACTTGGCCCATGGGTTGTAGTTTGCAGACCCTTGATGTAAAAAAAAAAAAAAAATTTAATCTTATGTTAGAAAATCCACCAATTGCTCCTCTTTGAGATTTTCTCCACTGCTTTTATATTCAGATACTTGATAGGCACTTCCTGTCCTATAGAGATTGCTGAAAACCAGCCCAAACTCCGATTTGGTAGTTGGTAACAGTTCAACATCTTGCTTCTTCTAGACAAGCCTCCTTTTACCCCTCCACACACACTTTTTTGGTTTTCTCCTTCTTTCTTCTTTCTTTCCTTCTTTTTCTTTCTTTCTTTCTTTCTTTCTTTCTTTCTTTCTTTCTTTCTTTCTTTCTTTCTTTCTTTCTCTCTCTCTCTCTCTCTCTTTCTTTCTTTCTTTCTTTCTTTCTTTCTTTCTTTCTTTCTTTCTTTTCTCTTTCTTTCTTTTATGTTTTTGTCTTCCTCCTCTCTTCCTTATTGGAATATCAAGGAAATTCTCTTTGTCTTCCACAGAATTATGTTTATTACTCAGCCTCCTCTCCTGCCTCCCTCTCTACTTCATGAACTTTCTCCAACAAATGAGTTCCATTCATCAGTGGAATTGTGGTGAATAAAATTTTCCCCATCTCATTATATGTAGACAAACTAAACCAAGCTCAAGATCAGAGATATATCCATCGACATTTTATTTTGGCTTCTTTTTGTGCATTTAACTATTTAGTTCTTTTGGTCTCTATATTGTGGTGTATCCTTTGAGAAATGATGCCAACTTTATTTCAAATGGTTAACCACTTCTTCCAAAAATAGACTTTGGTATATATAGAAGGGTTAGTTTATGATTAAATTTGGCATTCAAAATTAGCAGAGAAAGAATCATTAAATAATGTCGAGGCATCTTCCCTTCATTCTCTGCCTATCAGTTCTACCACTACCATGCTGTTTTGATTACAATCTATTATAATAGCTCTAAAAAATGTCCTGGCTACTTGCACAATTTCTGCTTCCAGAAAAATGTTAGATTCACTTTTTCAGGCTTTCCTTTAGCATGTACCATTATGATTTTTATTAAAATTATACAATTACACACAGGAAGAATGTATATCTTTGGATCATCCAAGCTTCTGAACAGGAATATCTATCAAAATCTTATTTTAGAATTTTTAGTAATTTTTTTGGTATTTTATCATAATTGATCTCCAAAAAATTCTTAATTTATTTGGATTGAGGATTTTGCAATTTACTAACTAGAGAATTGATGCTCTGGGAGCACAGTTATTATACACAATTTTTATAATCATTAATGATGGATCTCTTATTTCCTTCTATAAAAAATATCCAGAATTTGTCATTGAGTCATTGTTCTCTCTTTTATATATTGGGTCATTTTCCTTTTAGGTTTTCTCACTCTCCTCATCTTTTCTTACTGCATTTTTGCAGTTTCTTAAGTGTAATCTTAAGTTTGTTGATTTTATTTAGTACGTGTCAAGCCTATGATTTACTTATTTTTTAGATAGACATTTATCACATTACAAGTTCTACTTATTTGCAGTTGTTTCTCTTCAATATCCTCTATATTCTCTGTCCGTTGACTTCTTTCTATTCCAAGAATGCAAAAATGACTTGGATTTTATGAAACAATAAAGAAAACCAGGAGAAGAGAACAGGTTAAAATGGAAAGATTTAGAAACAAAGAGCTGGCTTTGTTTTTAATTTTACTACCTCCTATCGAAGTAATTTTCAAAGATATACTTCTCTTTTAGTTCTCAGGATACAGTTCTGTTTTCTTTCTGTTGACTATTTGTCTCCTGTAGGTATGATGTTAATTTTTTCCTCTCACCCTCTACTTGTCATAGAAGGAAGAGAGTTCTGTCCAAAAGCAGCGTTTTCAAACAGCTTCTATGTTGGATTCTTCTTAGACTCTTTCGCTGTTCATTTCTGGGCTGGCTAAAATTGTATCTGACCTGGAGGATAAGTTCAAAAAGTAAATGAATCCGTAAGCCTGTGAGTTGTAAAGGGAGAGGCTAATGAACATATTCCTTGAAACCCATATCCAGAAACATGGTGGGGATTGCTGCCAAGATGTTCACATCTGAGACTCCACATCTAAGACTACTGTGTCCTGTCAGCTATGGATGGTGGCATTCGTTAAATGCTTCCCTGAGATGTCAAAGATACACTCCAAAGAGCTTTGCAGCAGGAATGCAGAGCCACGGAAGCCTGCCAGAAGTGTAGGAGGCAGATACACTCTGCCCCACAAATCTCATTTCCAGGCACAAAAGGTGCAAGCAGCGACTCAACCTGTGACTCAGTGATTCCCAGCTGTGTGGGTGCTGATCACATGAATCCCAAAGGTGAACCAGGGGCCACAGGGCATTGGGTATTGGCCTGGAACAACACAGGAGTTCGGCAGAGGCCAGAAGGACCATGGAGCAGAGGTCATAACTGTGCCTCTTTGGGATCCAATTACAGATATGATAAGTTGGATGAGGGAGTATGAAGAAGAAAGCACCACATAGCCACTTTGGTCCTCTTATCCTGCATTAAGTGACTCTCCTGAAGGGAAGTCTCACATTGTGGTTAAAATCCCAAAATCTGCCTCTGACATAGTGATTTCTATTAGTCAGCCACATTGGTCCATCTTTTCATCAAGGTATGGGGAGGAGTACCAGCTCAGTAGGTTGCCATTAGGTAGGGGCCATGTGACTAATGTTGGCCAATGGGTTTTAAGCAGAAGTGATGCGTGTCATTTCCAGAACATAATTGCTATTGAGAAACTCTCTAGCATTTCCCTTCACCATCATGGCAACCAGGGGGCTATGTGTCCAGATTGTGAAGCTCCAAGATGGTGAAGCCGCCCTCAGTCTAGGTCTTTAATAATGTGGACCTGTAGTGTACATGCAAAATAAACTTTTGTTCGTTTAAGCCATGAGATTTGAAGACTATTCAGTGGGCTTTGAGGATTATTGATTACCATGGCATGGCCTATTTTATTTTGACGGATACAGCGTCTTATTAACTTAGAGACCATAAGCAACACTCTGAATGTCTCTGAGTATTGATTTCCTCATCTGTCAAATAAAGAAAATTGCAGTACCTGCCTTATAAAAGGGATTGAAAAAAATATTGCTTGTAAAGTGATAACCAATGTTTCAACCATAGAAGTACCTTACAAATGTTAAATGTTACCTCTTAGCTGTATTTGATTCTCCAGAAGATAGAAAGTAAAAGGAATGTCCTCCTGTCAAATTATCTCAACTCACATCTGAAAAGAAAATTCAGAGCGAGAGAGAGAGAATATGAATCCTTTGGAAACATATCTCATTTACAGAGCAATTAATGGGATCCTCAACAAAACAACCAGCACTTTATTGCCCAAGTCACACATGCCAAGGTGTTCAAGGTCCCATGAGATCTGAACTACTTGAGCTATTTTCAGATAAATATCTGAGGAGAATAGGGTTTCAACTCCCTAGGAAAACATTCCCACATACCAGTCCTCTCTCTTGTCATTATGTCCCAAGATGGTAGTGGTAGACCTCTGGGAAAGGAGGAATGATTTCTAGAGGCTCTTTTTAATTTTCTCACAGCAGGGAGGGAAGCTGACTCAGGGTGTGGTGTGCCCGTCTGCCACACATGCTCCTTGGGGTGTCACAGCATACCAGAGGTGTGGTTAGGTGAGTATCACTCCACCCATGAGGTATCTTCTTGGCCAAGCCTCTTCTGACCCAAACTCTCATAAACAAGACTATGCAGTGGCAGGAATGATAGGATATATTTAGTGTCCTCCATTGTCTCCCCCAGTAGACTGTTAGATATATCTGCCAAGGACAATCTGCCTTCAATAAAACCACCATGTTCTAAGCAATTCCTTGAAGATCTCCTACTCACCTACCCCCTGGCCCAAGCAGGTTGCTCAGGTTGCTGCTGCTGCTTCTTTTTCTTCTTCTCCTTCTTCTTCTCCTTCTTCTTCTTCTTCTTCTTCTTCTTCTTCTTCTTCTTCTTCTTCTTCAGATTTTATTTATTTATTTGACAGAGACAGAGAGCACAAGCAGAGGGAGAGAAAGAAGCAGGACCCCCACTGTGCAGGGAGCCCAATGTGAGGATCGATCCCAGGACCCTGGGATCTTGACCTGAGCCAAAGGCAGAAGCTTCACCAACTGAGACACTCAGGCACCCCCCAAGCAGACTTCTTGGATGAAGTCTGATACTATCACATTCCAGATAGTTACGGAAGTTAGGGAAGGCCTCACACTGAGGCTGCAGGGTGCTTCCTGAACATCACACCCAGGAGAACCAGCTTTTGAACAGGTACTGTTTAGGCTTGTCTCAAATACAATCACACAGTAGAGTCACCAGTGTCCCAGGAGAATTATGCAGTCCTTTGAAGCCAGTGATTATAGTCAGCTCAGAATCTAAGCCCCTTCTCTGGTGGTGATAATAGAGCAAAGACCAGTTCTTTCCAAACTCATATCCAGCCTCCACAAAAAGACATGAACTTCACATCTCCATCCAGGTGGTGTTATCAACATCCTTCCACGTACCAGTGTATTCTCATTGGACATAATCCTGAAACTTTATCTAGCAAGCGAACATCCAAGGAAGATTCACCTTAAGAATTGAAGAAGACAGAGCCTACCTGCAAAGCTGGGAGCAAAGCCATACGTATATGTCATACATATATATGACATTGATGGACACTTTGGACATTGGTGACAGGTGTGTGTGGGTGTGGGTGGGTGGTGTGTGGGTGGGGGTGTGTGCAAACCCTGTACTTAGAGATTTTTCAAAATAACAGAGTCAAAATGGAATGGGTGGACCCCAGGCAGAGTCTTTTCCAACCTCACTTCAAAGGGAGAAACATATTTTTGGATTCTTTACAAAAGCAGGATAAATGGTACTATTGTCCTGATTCCATAAATATTGGCATTGTAGAATAACAAGAAGACGCTCTATTATCATCCATCAGTGCTTTGATTTCAATAGGTGTGTGTCCCTCCACTTCTGTCTCCATCAAGGGTAGAGAGGAAATGGTAACTTTTGCCAGCAGCCTGGATCAAGTTAGAAAAAACCTCAACAGTTAAGAACAGGAAGCCCCCAGATGTGGTGCCCTGCATCCTGCAAGCCTCATTCCAATGGGACAGTAAGTTGAAGGACCTAAGAAGGAAAACAGGAAGACTCATGGGACACTCATGGATTTCAGGATGACCCTCAGTCTGTTAGTTTTCCTTCCATCCATGGAAGACAGTAGATTCACACTATCTTAATTTGGGGCCATTTACAAGAACGTAGCTAAACTTACTTTCTATGTTATGGACTCAGTACTCTCTGAGCTTCGTTGCAAAGTCCAGAAGCATCCTAGGGAAGAAGAATGAGAAAGATCTACTTTGGCTTATTGGCCAAATCCTCATTTTCTTACCTTACCCATAATGCCTTCATAAGGCCAAATCCTCATTTTCTTACCTTACCCATAATGTCATATGCTATGACATATAAAACTGTAACTGTGGGCTCTAATTTCTCTTCTGGTTCTAAGATTCTCTAACCCTGATTTTGAAATTAAGATCGTTTGACTCTATAGTTGACAAACTAGTGATTAGTCATTTGACATTTCTCATTGAGACCTCTCAATAGCAGTTCTCAAAAATAAAGAGAACTTGACTTTTCCTTCCCATACTGATTAATGTTTAAATTCCTGAAATGGATTTCTATCATTCATAGAAGTTGCTAAAAAATCCCATGTAACCAGCCTCCTTTGATTCAATATATACTTTCCACTGGCTGCTTCTGTTTTACAGTGGCCAGTAAAGAGTTTGATGGCATGTCTTTCCTGAACTTTTTTTTTTTTTGACTTTACAGATGGAGCCCCCATGACATACAGTGTCTTGTAAGTCGCAGCTAAGAGGAAGCATTTCTATGAAAGCATTTCCATGAAAGCCTTTCAGCTAAAAGATAAGCTTTTAACTACAAGGAGCTATTTCATATAAGGTACAAATTTTCAGAGAAAAGAGTATTCTTTGACTTATATAAGTTATCCTCCCATATTCAAATCCCCACATTACAAACCATGAACACTGATCACTTATTACGTGTAAAAAAATTTTTTTTGCTTTGTACACTTTCCTGCAGTACTTTAGTATTTCATCTATTTCTGTCTGTCTCCTATCTAAAAAAGCCATGATTCGAAAGGAAACATTAAAAAAATAATAATTTGAAAACACTATAAAACAAGCTAAAGGCAAACTTCCTCACTCCCTAAGCCCCCTCTAGATTCATAAAGTTGCAGAGTTGTCCCATCCGTCTTGCTCACCACCACCAATTTTAAGGGGATGATAAATCATTTATTTCTACACTGAAACTGCAACTGACAACTGCTGAGAGTTTCTGCCAAAGGGTGTGTCATAGCCAAAGGCAGTTAGAGTCCCTATAGGAATCCAGTTCTCAGACTTAGGGACCCTGAGATACCGCTGGAATTTGCCTACAGGCCAGAATCAATAACAACAGAGTTCCCACTGGAAAGCTCAGGACTTCCTCCAGACTGCTCCCTCACCTGCCCTAAGAAGTGCTTCTTGCAGAAAGATGTTCCGGATGTCAATGAAGGGATCCTAGAACTGTTCTATCAGCAATTGGCCAGAATCTGCGCCCCCAATAGCAATATGCTTACATTATCTCTCTCACTTCATATTTTAAGATTGGTGAATCCATGTTCTTAGTTCATAACACTGTTGGAAGTAGTTGCTCTTAATATTATATCCTGTATTAAAGGGTACTTATTTGCTGCTACCCTATATTTTCTCTATACTTTTACTTGACATTCGGTCTTTAAGAAAGTACACGGCAACCAAAAATCCACTGTCACAGAATTCCAGGCAAATTTTAAGACAGGAAAGCTTGATTTAATTTGCTGTGTTACATCAATTTAATGGATGAGAAACATGTACCTTAGATGGAAGGAGTTGCAGAAAGAAATCAGTGAGAGGATTGACGGAGAAACCAGATTGCCTTCCAGGTCCAAGTTAGTGAAGCCACAGAGTGGCTTTATTGTTTAGTCTAGAGGAAATTCCCACTATATCTGCAGGAAAATGTAAAAAAGATGATAATGCCAAACAGAACTTTTTTTTTTAATAATCTGCAATTTTTTTATAATCTCAAAATCAAAACTTGGGAGGATTTTGATAATTTGTACACAAACATAAAAGGGGGGAGAGCCAGATGGCGATACAAACATGATCAGTACTCCAGAGATGTGAAACACTGAAGATAATTAAAGGAAGTCTTCCTAGAAGCTGAGCAACTTGATTCAAGTTTTAAAAGACCAGAGAGATACTTGGAATCAATCCCAAATTCTCAGCGCACAAGAGTTATGAACCAATACTCTGTTGAGGTAATTCAACAGGTGTAGGACCCTAGCTGCTAGCACACACAAAATAGCTTTGCTGCTTACCCAAGTGATGCTAGATTTGACAGGGTAAGAGAGTAGAGTAAAATAATAGAGTAGAATAGAATGTAGAAATGTGAACGGCCTACATTTTACACCTGATTATCATCCACAGCTTGGCCAGTCTGAAAATGCGTTCTCCAAGATTCCATTTTCAACCAGCTTCTCACCCTTATTTTTGGCCAAACTGGAGTGCCTGCAGAGGGTATATACTTCTTTGAAATGCATGGAGCCAGGCAGCCTGGGTGGCTCCTCGGTTTAGCGCTTGCCTTCAGCTTAGGACCTGATCCTGGAGACCTGGGATTGAGTCCCATGTCAGGCTCCCTGCATGGAGCCTGCTTCTCCTTCTGCCTGTGTCTCTTTCTCTGTCTCTGTCTCTGTCTCTCATGAATAAATAAATAAAATCTTTAAAAGTATGGAGCCCAGTTTTTTTTTTTTTTATCAGATTGATTTTTGTTATTGGTGGAGGTGTTTGGTGTTGAATAGTAGAAGTTCTTTATGTATTTTGGATGTTAATGCCTTATCAGATATATTATTTACAAATATCTTTTCCTATTCAGTAGGTTGCTTTTTTTGTTTTGTTTTGTTGGTTGTTTCCTTCACTATGCAAAAGCTTTTTATTTTGATGTAGTCTTAATCATGGGCTTTTACTTGCCTTAGGAGACGTATCTAGAAAAATATTGCTACAGCCAATGTCAGAGTAACTCTTACCTATGTTTTTTTTTTCTAGGATTTTTATGGTTTCAGGTCTCATAGTTAGGTGTTTAATCCATTTTGAGTTTATTTTGTGTATGGTGTTAAAAAGTGGTCCAGCTTCATCCTTTTGCATGTGGCTGGACAAGGAAGATGTGGTGTTTATATATATATGTATATATGTGCGCATACATGCACATACACACTGACACACATGATGGAACATTACACAACTCTAAAAGAGGATGAGATCTTGTCATTTGTGACAACATGGATGGACTTAGAGGACATGCTAAGTGAAAAAAGTCAGACTGAGAAAGACAAATACCATATGATTTCACTCGTATGTGGAATCTAAAAAACAATCTAAATGAATAAAAAACAGAATGAGACCTATAAATACAGAGAACAAATAGACGGTTGCCAGAGGGTAGAGGACTGGCGGGGGGATGAGCAGAATGGGTGAAGGGGAGTGGAAGATACAGGCTTCTAGGTATGGAATGAATAAGTCACAGGAATAAAAGGCATGGTATAGGGAATACAGCCATGGTACTATGATAGCATTGTATGGTGACAAATGATAGTGACTCTTGTAGTGAGGACAGCATAATGTAGAAAGAAGTTGAATCACTAAACCTGAAACTAATGTGACATTGTGCGTCAACTAGACCTAAATTTTAAAAATAATAAATAAATAAACAAACAAACTAATAAATGGAGCAAGCCAGGTGTAAAAGAGAGGTTCCTGTGGATGCTTATGTTGCAACTAAAAATGGTACTCCCATCTCTCATTACCTTTTAATGCTAAAAAATGCCTGTCTTCACACGATGCATATGGACAGGTAGTCTGAGACTCCTTCTGCAGACTCTTGCTAGGAAAATGTAGCCACACCCTCTTTTACAACTGTCACTCATATGCTGTTGGCCATAACTCTCCAATATACTTCTCCAGTCACTCTATCTTTGCAGAGCTCCAGGTCGATGTCTATCTGGTGAACATCTCCATTTAGGTGTCTAACAAGTATCAACGTCTCTAAAACTCAAATGAGGATACTTTCACAAGGGGAGTGAGTGCCCTGAGACACACATATTAAGGAAGAGACTGTAGTTTGAATGACATTCACATCCTTACCCTCTCCTATCATGCCCTAAAGGTCCATCATCTCCACCCACTTGTTCTTCTCCAGGCACACAGATCCTTCTGTTTAGTAATAAGTCCAGCTCATTCCAACCACAGGGCTATCACTTGCAGTTCACTCTTTCTAAATGCTTCTTTGATCTTTGGATATCTAAATTCTCACAAGCACATGTATCTCAGTCCAAATGTCAGATTCCCCCAAGAGGATTTTTCTGACCTAAAGCATTCCTTTTTTCCTTACTTTTATTCTCTGTCACTCACTAGACCCTGTTCTGTGGTCTTCAATATCTAAAATTCTTATTAATATCTAAAATGATTTAACCCACTCCCCCCCACCATGCAAGCAGGAACTTTGTCTGCCTTAATTACGACTTCCCTGGAACAGCATTTGATACCGAGTAGCTATTCACTAAATATTTATTCACTAAGTGAATGGACGATGGAATGATATCACGAATCATCATCCCCTACAGATCTGTTCTTCCCATTGTCTCTCTTCCTTAGCAAATAGTACTACCGTTATCCATTTACTCAAATCCCAAACAAGGATTCTTCCTAGATACTTCCCTCCTTCTTAATCCCATCATAAAATAACCCCTACCCCCCCAAATTACCTTCAGAAATATTTCTTAATTGTGACTCCTCCTCATTGTCTCTAGGTCATTGCCTGAGTCAAAGGATTTCTGTTTGCTCACCATAAAGATTTGCCCCTCTGATTCCAATCTTCCACCTAACTTCACCTTTCCAATTTACCACCTAGATCTTTCTAAAAGCTAATTTGGGTCATATCACTGTCTTCAACAATCCTGCAACTGCTTCTCATTGTCTAAGGATAAATGTGAATGCCCTATTATGTCGTGTTGGGTTGTTCATGAGCTAGGTCTTCTTTGCCAGTCCAGCCTCTTTCACCATCTCTTGGGGAATCACAGAGCACACAGTCTCTCTCAGCTACCTGACGGCTGTGCTTAGGTGTTCTACTATGCCTGAAATATTTATTACACATGCATGGATATGTTGTGTGATAAATTGCTACCAACTAGTAAATGCTTAGCTCAAGCTTTTTCCAACTTGTCTGGATGCATTAGGTACATCACGTCCAATCTCACCTGCTTATAGGATTTTTCACACTATTACAATACTCTTTTTGCATGTCTATTGTATTCTCCTAGGCTATGAGGTCTTGAGGGTCTGTCTTCTTTGCTTTCATGTTCTTAGTACCTAGCGTATGGCCTAGCACTAGAAGGAGCTTTGAAATTTTTGTTCTTGTTGAATTAATAGGTAGAGAGATGACAATAAACTGTGGGAGATAAATTTTGTGGTGAGTTTTAATCAATTACAATCCTCTGGAATTTCTTGTTGACATATTGGCTTCTGACTAGAAGCCATTATTCAAATGTTGAAAAGATTACAACTCCCATAAGAGCATCTGTTTTAGGTCGAGCATATGTAGAGGGCTCCGGTAATCATTGCAGAATGTGATAAAGGGGGCCACACCCATGCTCTGTTGGCTCAGAGCCCTCCTCATTTCAGCCATGTGAAATACCATTTGAATGGGATTAGTCTTTCTAGTTTCTCATACAACATAGCCATTGACTTTTAACTTTTAAGCAATGAGAAGTGGCTTCTTCTTCAAGCTCGGGTGACAGAGCTGGTATTAGAGTTGCTTTTCCCCATAAAGAAAAATAAAATTGGTCAAAATATATAAGGTACCTATTTTCAGTCATTGGACAATAAATGCCCCTCAGTTGAGAATCTTGAGATAAGGGAAATTTATGAGATAAGCCCCATGTTCATCTTGGCTCTCTGCTAGAGAGTGTTTCCCAAGCATGGCACAAGAAGGTAGGACCCAAAGAGCATGCCTGCCCTGCTGAGCTGAGAGAGCAAAGATTAGAGTTTAGGAATACTAATGCAAGGAGCACATGGTTGGTTCAGTGGCTGAGCATCTGCCTTTGGCTCAGGCTGTGATCCTGGGGTCCTGGGATCGAGTCCCCCATCAGGCTCCCTGGAGGAGCCTACTTCTCCCTCTGCCTATGTCTGTGCCTCTCTTTGTGTGTCTCTCATGAGTAATAAATAAAATCTAAAAAGAAAAAAAAATACTAACGCAAGTAGAAATTGCAGGGCATGGTACAGAGAAGGGTTAAAGTACATGGATCAATGGGGAGTGAGGAATGGTGCAAGAGGTCTGTGTAGGGTTCTCTGCAAGGCCTTAGCCAATGGCTAGGTTGAATATGTGCATGATGAGACTCCGTAAGTCCTCACAGAAAGAAGCTGCTTCAGGATTGAGAATGGAACCGAGACTCTAAGGGGTTATATAGTATTGGGAGATATGGAATTACTCTTGCATCCAGAGTAGACAGATACTATTAATATCCTAGGGATGCAACTGGATACCAGTGGGTACTGGGAGTAAGGCCCATGATCTACAGTAGGGACCAGCAAACTATGGCCTATGGACTGACCATACATTTTTGCAAATAAATTTTTATTGGAACATGGTCGTGCCTATTAAGTTCTGTATTTTTATGGCTGCTTTCATGCTACAGTGGCATAGTTGAGTAGTTGAGACAATAGAGCTTATAAACATAAAATATTTGTCATCAGGTCTTTTTTATTTCTTTTAAGTAGGTTCCACACCCAGCATGGAACCCACCATGGGGCTTGAACTCATAACCTTGAGATCAAAACCTGAGCTGACGGTACTCAGTCACCCGTCAGGCTCTGATGCCATTCAGCCGTTTTCTGTTGTTAGTATTTACAAGGTGTTGGGCATACAAAATAGATCAGGAATCTTCATGTCTGGTCAAACCAAACTTCCAGAAACCTGAAGGGGTCTATTATGCTACAAAGATAACACATTAAAATAAAAATTCATAGGACTGATAGAGCATCTTCAACTTTTTCACACTTAGAAAAATATATTTTTAAATAGCAATCTACATAATCTCCAATCTTCAGGAAACTACAGACAGGCTAAACAGCAAATTCCTGAACGGCAAGTACTGATCTTTGGCAGCATTAAAGTGAATAGGGATAAAGGTCTAAGTGAAGCCCTAATCCACCAACAAGGAATTTTAATGGACAAGTTTACAAGTGGACCTGTATTCATTCTTTTTGGAAGTCAGCCTATGGGGTGGCATACATCAGATTAATTTTTCCAGTAGAAAAAAAAAAGCTATAAAAATTTTATTTCAAGAGCTACTAAGTTGTTTAACTTGGTAAATGTGACCTTGAACACTTCAGTGTTTGTTATATCACATCTTCAAATAGTATGCTCTCCCAGTTAACTACTATCACCTAAAACTTTAATTTGTACACCACTGGAAATGACTTCATTGTATTACTTTTTCATTAATGAAGCTATAATTGTGTTTCAGTTTTTCAGTTTAGAGGCTAGGACTTCTGAACAGAAAAGGATCGACAGCTCAAAAATGAAAATGTAGTGATCATATACCACTAACTTTGAATTTATTCCTGAATGTAAAACTGCCAGGAGGAAAATGTCCTTTATAAAAAGAGGTTTCTGGGTGCTTTAAGTAGCATTCTATTCTCAGTAAAGCTTGTGTGTATCTCCTTGGGGAAAGCAATGTTTGCCTTTTAAAAACTGTGATCCTCTAGGGTGTGTTTCATCTCCTCATGTAAACACAAGGATAAAATAAGTCATTAAATAATGAACCTTGGAAATAAAATATAAATTCTAAAAAAAAAAAAAAAAACCTGAGCTGAGATCAAGAGTTAGACACCTAGCTGACTGAGTCACCTAGATGCCCTTGACATCAAGCCTTTTAAGAAAACCTTGTCAATCTATGTGCCACAGTAAAGTCTACTTTAGATTTGCCCTAACAAAGCCTAAAACCAAGTTCCAACAGGATCATGGAGAACCTCTAGTATGTTATTTGCTTGCCAGGGTGAAACTTAACACCCTTTAAAATAGATAATATAATCCAGACTTCTTACAATGTATCAGGTAACTAAGAAAAATGCTAACCACGCAAAGGGCAGGAAAATGTGACCCATAATCAGGAAAAAACAAAACAAAACAAAAAAACAGACAATGAACATTGATCTCAAAGTGGCTCAGATGTTGTGAATAATAGATAAGAATTTAAAATAGATTTGCTATATTTGCTCAAGAACTTAGAGAAAACTATAGTTTTAATGAATGAATGCATAGATGTAGACTGCCAATCATAAGAAAAAGAACAAATTGGGAATTCTAGAACTGCAACTTTAAAAAGCAAAAACAAAAGACATGGAGAGGCATAACAGCTGATTGGAATTAGAGGAAGAAAGCATGAGTAATTTTGAATACAGATAAATAACAATCTACACTGAAGAATGCAGAGGGAATAACAAACAGATTGAGATCGATGGAGCTCCAGTAGCTTGTGGGAAAATACCAAGCAGTCTAACATATATATAAGTGGTATCCCAGGAGGAAAGCATGGCATATGGGGAATAAATGAAAACAAACACAAACACACATATACCCAAAACCCTCCAAAATGGGGCACCCGGATGGCTCAGTAGTTTGAGCATTTGCCTTTGGCTCAGGTCTCGATGCCAGGTCCTGGGTTCAAGTTCTCCATCAGGCTTCCCAAGGGAACCTGCTTCTCCATCTGCCTGTGTCTCTGCCTCTCTCTGTGTGTTATGAACAAATAAATAAATTCTTTAAACACATACACACAAAACAAACACCCCATAAAACAAATGAAAAAACTTGAAGAAAATGAAATCGTCAAATAATTTCCAAATTTGGTGAAAAACATCAATCTATACATGCAAGATGCTTAACAGACTCCAAGAAGTATAAATACAAAGAAAATCAGATCCCGGCACATCATAGTCAAACTGCTAAAAACCAAAGATGAAGAGAAAACCCCAAAAGCAGCCAAACAAAAATAACCCGTTATATAGTGGTGACCAACAGTACAAATTTTGCTAACCTCTCATCACAGCAATGGAGACCAGAAGACAATGGAATGACATCTTTAATGTGAAAGGGGAAAAAAGGTCATTGCATAACTTTCTTTTTTCCAGTGAAAATATTCTTCAAAAATGAAGATGAAATAGGAATGTCAAGAGAACAACATTTATAAGAAATACTAAAGCATTTCTTGAGCTTATGGATGAAATAATACAAGATGGAAACTTGAATCTATAGGAAAGAGAGAAATGCACTAAAAATGTACATATATGGATATATACTAAAATATGAGCTATTTTTAATTTGATTCCATTAGAAGACAAGTAACTGTTTACAACAAAAATAATATCCAATCTAGGGCTTATAATATAAGCACAAGTAAAACATGTGAGAAAGGACTGGGGATGCGGTAACTGAAATTATTCTGTTATCAGATCTTGTGATGGTTAATTTTATGTGTCAATGTGACTGCACCATGGGGTGCCCAGATTAAACATTATTTCTGGATGTGTCTATGAGGATGTTTCTGGATAAGATTAGCGATTAAGTCTGTGGACTCACTGTAGTCAATTGCCCTCTGCAATTGCAGTGGGTGGGCATCATCCAATCCACTGAGGGCTTGAGTAGAACAAAAAGGCAGAGTAAGGAAAAATTTGCCACCTCCCTTTTTTTCTAGCCTGCCTGTTTGAACTAGGGCCATCAGTCTTCTCCCTCTTGGACTGGTATTTATTCCATTTACTCCCCTGATCGTCGGGCCTTTGGGCTCAGACTGGAATTACGCTACCTTTTGTCCAGTTTGCAAACAGATGGTGAGACTTCTTAGGCACCACATTTGCAAGAACCAATTTCTCAAAATAAATCTCCTTTCATATATATACAACATTTTGGTTTCTCTGGAGAATCCTCATACAGTTCATAGCTAAGATGTATGGTAAATGAAATGGTACAATATTAATTCTAACTGGACTTACAAAAATAAAGGAAATAAAAGGGATAAGTAAATGTATTTAGTTAACCCTCCCCACCCCCCAGAAAAGAAGGAAAAAGAATACAGAAACGATGTGTAGGACAAATAGGAAACAAATAGCAAGGTGGCTGACTTCTGCAGGATCAAATCAGTAAGGAAGGAAAATGTGAAAGGTTTAAATACTCAGAGTAGAGGATGTGCTGAATTGGATAGAAAAGCAACCCCTAACCATCGCTATCTATAAGAAACTGACGTAGGTTGCATATATTTTAAATTAAAAAAAAAAAGATGAGTAAATACTGCCGATAAATATATTTATACTCTGTCAATTTTTTTTAACAATTAATTTTCTTGGCTGGTTTATGGCTTCTAAACAGAGAACTGAAGTGTGCTATATAGGTCTGTAGGTAGGAGGTAAGTAGGTAGATAGAAGATAGAGATAGATAGATAGATAGATAGATAGATAGATAGATAGATAGATAGATAAATAGATAGATGATAGATAATAGATTATAGATAGATAGATGATAGATAGATAGATAGATAGATAGATAGATAGATGATAGATAGATAGATGATAACTTCCCCCCAAAAAATGTGAATGAGTATATTATTTGGGATCTTTCTCTGTCTTCAAAATTTTAATAAATCTCTTGGGCAACCCCCAAGTCCAACATATTATATTTGTTGTTGTTTACGTGTTTTATCTTCCCTTCTCAGATTAAAAGTTCACTGAGAGTTCCAATACTGCATAAATATTGATGGGGTACTTATTATGTCAGGCATTGAACATACAACTGGGAACAAGTTTTGCCAGAAGCTTACAGACTAGTGGAAGGAATCAATAAGTAATCAAGCAATTATAAGATTATTATAAATATGATAGTTGATAAATGGATGAGAGGATAAATGACTTCCCCAGTTTAGAAGTTTCAGTTTCTAGATTCAGCCCAACCAGAGCCTGAGCAATCTTCAGACATCTCCGTGCAGTGGCAGCTAGCAGAGAACAAAGTAAAATATCAGGCAGGAACTGAAACCCCTTAATAGGATTTGCTCCGAAAACCTGGCATTTCATAAAGCAACAGAGTAAAGGCATTCTATTCCTCACTCCAATAGAGCACTAGCAGTATCTTCAAGAGCATCATATGAATGATAATGTCTTTGTTGTTCTCTAGCCTTAATTTAATTGTAAAGAAATGTGGTATTACGTTTTGTTCCGTGAGGAGGGAAATAATCCATGCATTTTGCGAGCCAATACAAACAACTCAAGATGAGATCTAAACTTCTAATTATCTCCATTTCCCTCAATGCTAGTTCTTTTTCGGAGGATTTGGCATTAAATCAAACTTGAGACTTAATGTAGGTCTTATATAGTATTGCTACTGTTGTCCCTCTTAGAGGTGGGTATCCAGCAAAATCTTGAAAGGACACTGGTTCATCATGCTGTGACTTTGACGATGACCCTATTGCAAGAATTCAATGTCACTTCCTGTAACGGTACCCATCGTCCTAGTCTTATGAGAGAGACAAGCAATCAAACCATCCGGAATGTGAAATCCACTCATCTAAGCCCACAGCCCTGAATATTGCAGGAAGGGAACTTGGCTGACTTTTTAGAAGTTGATTAGCCTTTGTCACCATTTTTTTTAAAGGATTTGTTTATTTGAGAGAGAGAGAACTAAGCCATGGGAAGGGACACAGGGAGAGAGAGAGAGAATTTCAAGCAGACTTCCTGCTGAGTGTGTAGCCCAGTGCAGAGCTCCAACCCAGGGCCCTGGGATCATGACCTGAGCCAAAATCAAGAGTTGGCTGCTTAACTGACTGAACCACCCAGGGGCCCCAGCCTTTGTCACCTTTTAGCAGAGCTGTTTATACCTCATCTCAATAAAAACATCACAGAAGCCTCTTTTGTAGTATACTCTTTGGTATAGCAAACACTGTCCCTTACTGATGGCATTCCCCATATACCCACCCAGCCCTCCTCCTTCTATGCCAGCCTGCCTGGATTTTGTTCAACCGTTCATTCCTTCAACATGTGACCCAAGGCAGGTGAATACCAATTCGTCCCTTCAATTATGTAATTCTTTCCTCCTTGAGAGTGATTGGCTTGAAAAAGGGACTTGTGGCCCACTTCTTAGCGATGAGATGTAAGAGAAGTCTGAAAAGGGAAAGGTTTCAAGGAAAAGTTTCCTTGTGACTGAGAAGATCCAGAAAGTGGAGGCCTCTCTCTGCAGCATGGTGATGTTTTCTGTGTGACCCCCCAAACTGTGGTGGCCACCTTTGACATGCGCGCAGAGCTGGGTAGGAACAAACATAATATTAAATAATATGCTAACATGGACAAAGCAGTCAGAAGGAACCCAAGGCCTGGAAGACCACATCTGAACAAAAGGACTAACCAAACTTGCATTTCCCTATCATGGGACATTTGTAGTATAGAACTTTAGAAACCTTTCTTATGAAGGCAATCATGTCACAATGTTCTTTTCCCTGAACCCTAGGAGATCCAGATACAATTCACTTTCTGTCCATTTCCTGGATGAGCACAGAATCAGGATTGTAGAGAGCCAAAGATGAAGAGGGATGCTGAAGAATAGGATGTGGAGGTGAGAAGGACTTAAGTCACCATATGAACTGAAATCCGGATGTGACATCACCTTCAAAATGTTTTGTTCATTTGGGGAAAATGCACCCAGTTAGCATCCCTCCATTCGCAATAGAAGCTACAGGCCACTAGGCAAGAAAAGGGCATAAGTGTTTAATAATAGAGCCATCTCATTTCATGGCAAATCAGTGGGCCAAGAGCTGGTACAAACTTCCAGGAGGGTAACCAGACTCCTCTTTTATCTCTTTCAGCTTCAAGAAGACAAACTTCAAGTCAAAACTTAGCCTGATATTTGAGAACTAATTACTTTGCTGTCCTTTATGCATAAAAATGGCAATTTTTAATCAGAATCTTCCATTCCCAGTCAGTAAAGGCTACAGTGAGCAATAAAGTTAGTTCTGAACCAAGCAATAGGACAAGACTGAGTAGGTAATTCTGTAATTTTTAAGAAGTTTTTATTTATTTATTCATGAGAGACACACAGAGAGATGCAGAGACACAGGCAGAGGGAGAAGGAGGCTCCCTATAGGGAGCCCAATGTGGGACTCGATTCCAGGACCCCGGGATCATGACTTGAGCCAAAGGCAGACGCTCAACCACTGAGCCATCCAGGAGTCCCATGTAATTTCTTTTTTAAATACAACCAAATAAATTCACTCTAACCAGGTATTACAAAGTTGCCTAATATGTGATCTGTATGATTCTGGGTTCTACTATTTTTTTCACTAATACAACATTTGAACACAACCTCTTGCTTTCAGAATTATGATTGTTGAGAAGGAAAAAGAAAACAGATATGTGCTAAATAATTATGACTGGAAAGAAAACAGTGTTATATACTATACTTTATACCACATACCTAAGAATGAATTAGAACAATGAATAAGTGATAGGTCATGAATGTATTTGGTCAGGGAAAGTTTTTGGAGGATTAAGTGTTGAGCCTACCAATGAAGTAATGAGTATGGATTAAAGACACACACCTGAGTAGGAAAGTCTGTTCAGATAGGTGCCAGCATGAGGGAAGGGAACTGGGCCTGGAATAAGCCAATGGAAGGTCTTGCCTGGGTCTGTCAGGGTGCTAATCTTCAGGATAAGCACTGCAAACTCCTCTTTATTCCTATTCTCTATTTTGCAACTGAACCACTTGTGGTCTTTCAAATACAGCCCTGCTAGAGAGTAAACGTTGGTCCTTAGGAAGAGGGTGCTATACGCCCTCTGTCTTTAACCTCTTTATAACTTGTTTATCTGAGTCCACTGTTCCCTCCCCCCGCCCCACTCTCTCCCTGATTCAAAACAAAACAAAATAGGGTGCCTGGGTGGCTCAATGGTTAAGCGTCTGCCTTTGGCTCAGGTCTTGATCCCAGGGTCCTGGGGTCGAGTCCTCCATCGGACTTCCCATAGGGAGCCTGCTTCTCCCTCTGCTGTGCCTCTGCCTCTCTCTCTGGGTCTCTCATGAATAAATAAATAAAATCTTTAAACAAGCAAAAACAAAACAAAGCCAACAATATTCATTCTCTTCTCTTTTGCCAACCCCCAGCTTCATGGAAAATCCTATGGAGTTTTCATAAAGTTATCCCGTAGTTTTGTTTTTGAAAAGATTCATACATTTATGGACTATTCTTTTCAGAGCTCAGATAATCATATCCATATTATTCCAATTTCAGGCTATGTTTGACCAGGCAAGCACTCCATGATTTTTTTCACAACTTAAATAATGTAGGTCGTTTAAAAAAAAATGAACAAAACTACACAGCAGAAAAAGAATTCAGTATGTCCAGGGATGGATAAGGAAGACTTAAGTGCTTAAGACAAAAAATGGTTACATTTTGAAATGCTGAAATATGAGTGTGGAAGGCTTGATATGGAAGTAGTATTTACTAATATATCATATACATATTTTTCCCATTAATTCTCAATACAAACAGATAGGAATAATATAGCCATGCGGGAATTGAGGCTTTATAAAGCTGACGGCCTTGCCCCTTTGGGCACAGCTAAGTGATAAAATCTAGAATCCAACTACTTCTCTCTGACATTAAAATCCAAACTTTTCTCATTGTTATCTCTGCTTGGCAAAGAGTATAGTTATCAGAGGCCTCAAATTTCCTCCTGGCAAGGAGGAAAAACAAAACAAGAGAATACAAAAAAGCTCCATTGGATCAAAGATGCCAGAGAAATTTCCAGAAGTGGTACTTGGTAGAGAGTGCTCACACAGCATGCCTCCTCATTTCGATGTAAATTGTACACACAAAGCATCGCACTTTAGTCATGCTTATATTTTCCCAAACATGACAGATGGCCAAGGTCATTTCATCATTTTGCAAGGTAGCATGAGACTGTTCTTTATTTCCTGCCTGTCCTCCTTCTACACTATTTCTTTCTCGTGGCTTCTCATCACTTTAAATTTTCCACTTATTTTTTTTTCCTTTCTAGGATGAAAGGAAAAAAGAAGTTATCTAAGACTAATATCTGTGTTTACCAAAGTAGTTTTAAAAATTCGATACTTTATCACAGTAACAGAGCGTTACCTTCAAAGATTTTTATCTTCCTTAAAATCTACTACTTACCCAGTGCTGAAAATGGAACTCAGAGCTCACTGAAAGGTCCCAACAGTAGCCCTCTCCAGGATGGTCAAACCCATAGTGTACATATGAAAGTCGAAACCAAAAAAGAACTAACCATCTGCTTCAGGGTTTGAGGAATAGCATCAGAGCCATGGCAATGGGGACGAAACTGGTATTTCCATACAGTTACCATCAAATGAATTGCAAATTAGCATCATTTTTCTTGAGTTAGCAGTTCAGATGTTTGAGTCTAGAGCCACATCAATTTACCACAAATCATCCCAAGGAAAGCTATTCCAGAAAGCTACTGGCTTCAAATCAAACTCCAGGAGCAATTAGGAAGAGAACAAATGGAAGCATTTGGTTTTCAGGAAACAATTTCTGGTCTGTCCCATTTGCAACGCAGAGGGAGCAAAATTGAATCGTACAGAGATGTGATGGGGGGGTGGGGTGAGCGGTGGCGAGAGGTGGAGGGGGGATCAGGAAAAAAAGCAGTCTGGGTATGGGACCCCCTGCCGTTGGTCAGATTCAATTGCTAAGTCTCAGGAAACCCTGAACTATTTCTCCTGGAAATTAAATTGAGATTTGAAACTAATGAGGGGCCAAAGTATAGAAGAGTGTTGGATAGCATGTGTAGCTAATTATTTCATTCAGAGGGGCCAAAGGACGTTTCCATGCAGCCTATAAACTGGGAAAATTAATCCTAAAAAGCTTGGAGGAAAAAATTAGGGTCCCATCATAAAAAAACTACAGATATTAAATCTGCTGATAATTACTCCTCACCTTTCTAGGAGGTTACATTAAGGCCAGGTAAGACTTTTCCATCTCAATTAGGATCAGTCTGACTCCTTTGTGACAATTTGGCTAGGACCAAAAGCTATAGCCTGAGCCAGTCCCAGACTGTTCTAAATATTTTCATGTAAGAATTCAATGTTCTGTGGGCACACTTTTATTTTCATAGGAAAATTATTTCCTGAGCAGGGGAAGGGAGTCAATATTTATTATCAGGAACCGTTACTATCTAGTCCGTCAAGTGACCAGGTTTGGGCACTCCCCATCTGCAAAGTCCTGTCTCATGACCCTGATGGCTGTGGCAGGCTGAGGGTGGGCCAAACTGGGGGCTTGGAAGGTCAGAGGTTAAAAAAATAGGGACAGGAGTTTCACTCTCCAAGAGTTTCACGATACAGGCCTTATCCTTCTGAAAAGTGTACAGTAAAACAATGATCTTGGCTGGTTGCTCCCAAATCGGGCTAATTCTTAGCATCACTGATAAAACTTAAAAAAACAAAAACAAAAACAAAAACAAAAAACAAAAATTCTGGGTCCCGTCCTCACACCCTGCTTTAGTAAGTCCGGGCATCTTTTTAAGTTCCCCTGGTGACACTGATGATTAGCCAGTTTTGTGCAATATCTAATTTTACTTACACAGCATCAAATATGGGGAACATGGTAACATTTCAAGGATTTAAAAAGAAACTATTATTGCTACTGTGTCTTCCAGATGATCATCAACATGTAGAAAAGCCCAAATCTGGCAGAAGTAGAAGTAGACAAAGGTAGGGTCCATGAGGATGACAATCCCACAAACATTTAGCAAATGTCATTTTTTCGAGCAGAAATGAACACACCACATGTCACATGCTGACGGGGCAGGCAATGTGCACACTCCAGGCACAGTGTAATGAAGCCACCAGCAATGCTAACCACCATGACATTATTGCTTGTGTGTGGACCACGTAGAGCTGGGGATGGCAAATTTTTTTCTCTCAAGAGCCAGAGAGTAAGTATTTTAGGTCTTGTGTGCCCTAAAGTCACCACCACCACCAAACTCTTTACTATGTTACAAAGACAGCCACAGACCTTACATAAGTGAACAAACACAGCTAAGTTCCGATAAAACTCGATGGAAACCGGAATCTGAATTTCATATAATTTTCACAAGCCACAAAATCTTAGTTCCCTTTGCTTTTCTACTCTTTTCAACCCTTTAGCCCTTTCTTAGCTTGCATGCCACGCAGAAACAGGCCCTGGACAATACAGTAGTGTTAATGACACCGTGTGGTGCAGAAAATGTCTAAAACACACTTACCTTGCATAACTTTGCATATTTATTGACATGAATAAAATTTATTTCAATCGAACACTTCCCCTTAAAAATTTGTCGAGAGGCTAGATCTCACGTTAGGAGTTCTTAACCCAAAAATACAAAGCCAAAACGAATACAACAGAAACAACAATAAAAAAAAAAAAAAATGGGACACAAGGGAGGGAACTTTGGGTGAAGGATCCTTCTATTTGATTGTGGTGACAGTTTGAGAGGCATCTGCGTATGTTCAAACTCATCAAACTGTATACATTACGGATGTGCTTTTTTTTTTTTTTTTTGGTATATAAATTACATCATTTTAGGGCTGTTAAAAAGGCAGTCTGTGGGCCTGATTTGTCCCACAGACCTTAGTTGGCCAGCGACCCGTCTAGGACCTAGCCTGCCGTTGGTGGGGCAGTATACAAAGAAACAACTGAAGATCTTTTCAACTTGTACACCGGAATCCGGCATCTGTGAGTACTCGGTCCCCCGGTGGAGCACTGGGCGTGTGTGCTTTAGGGATGCACCTGCCATTCAGAGGGAAAACCTTGCCATATTTAAAGGTTTCCCCAACCCCGGCTGCAAAGAACATCTGATTTTCGGAATGATGTAAATCCCAGCTTTGCCTGCCAGTAAATTCATGTACATCGTGTTAACATCAGGTTTATATTAAACATTTACATTAAGGATTGGATTGGAAGATTAAATTGTTTGCATACGCTGCCGCCTAGAGGGAACGCCCCCCCCCCTTTCCTGCTTTCTCTGCCAATGGCACCAAGCTAGTGACCCATCCGAAAAGTGTGTGAGACAATGGCATCTGGGCCTTGGTGAAGCTGGGCAGCCTGTGTCCTCTCTGCCTGTCACCTTAGCACAGGCAATCGCCCCGCAAGCCACGAGATATCCTGCAGTGCCCACACAGAGAGGATTAATTAATGACACGGAGGATAATGCTCCAGCTTGAGTATCAGAATCTCTGTCCTTTCCCTAACACTGGTATTTTGCTCCCCACAAAAGCATGACTTTTTTTGCTAGTTCGATTCAAGTCAGTTGAATGGCAGTGCTGGCTGTTGGTGGGGTTGGGAGAAATCCTCAGCAACCCATTGAACAGGGGGGAGACCAAAGGTGGTTCGCAGTCGGGTTCCTAACGACCACTGCTGTCTTTTGACTCTGAAATGCAGCCCCAGGCCTGGACATGAGAGGGACTCGGCCTTGCTGCCTCCCGTGGGCCAGTTCTCCCTGCCATGAATGAAGAGTTGCCCAGGACACTCGAACAAGCAAATGGTCTGCAGAACAAATGTTTTTGTGGGGAAAAAAAAAAAAAAAACAACCACCACGGATGCCAAGTGAAGTGGCTGGAGAAGAGTGATGTTGTTAAAGTGTATGATTCATTAAGTCTTGTCTGAGTGTCAGATGTTCAGCATTCGATGCTATTGCCTCCAATTTAAATCATTTTTAAAGAAGTGGCAGAAAAGGTGCTGAAAGGCACCTCACTCTGTTCCCGCACTTGAAAAACACTGTCTACTTGTGCGCTGTGGTAAAACTTTGCATTTTGGCTAGACACCCTGTGTGGAGCTGCAGCTTGGACTTTTTTTTTTCTTTTTTTTTTTCTTGAGTTTGTACAGTCACCAGAAGGCAGGAAGAGAACATAGTATTTCCACAAGCCAGAGTCTCTCCTGATGGCATCTGTAAAATAAAAAGAGGGTGCTAAGTGGTCAGCAGTGAGAAGGCCCGTTATGATACAGCCTCCAAGTCTCCACAAAGTGATTGCCCCCTCCAGATCCCTGAGGGTGTGGGCTTTTCTGTCAGGAGTCTGTGTCTTCTAGAATTCTCTTCAGAACCCCTGGAAGTCTGGAGCTGCCCACCATGGTTTACCATCACCAATTACAAGTGAGGCTAATGTTGCTATCACACGCTGGATTCCTATTGGTACTCAATGACCTCATGGAGACCCTAAACACGCTGGCCCCTTGACATCCTCCCCCGAATGTCCCTGAGGGCCACTGCTACCACTATCTGCTCACACAAAAAGGGATGATGGTACCTTGAGGACGTGAGGCCAAGTGAAATAAGCCAGTCATAAAAGGACAAATAGGTATGGTTCCACTCACAGGAGGTAGCTAGAGTAGTTAAATCATAGAGACAGGAGGTAGAATGGTGGTAGCGAGGGACAAGGAGAGGAATGAAATGGGGAGCTAGTGTTTCATGGGGATGGAGTTTCCATTTTGTAAGACGAATGAGTTCTGGAGGAGGAGGATGGTGGTGGCTGGACGACAATGCAAATGTACTTAATGCCACCGTACACTTAAAGGTGGTTAAGATGGCAGATGTTGTTATGTGTATTTTACCACAATTTAAGAGGATGGCCTGGGCCAAAAGGTGGTTACAAGAGCCCCAGTTGAGACTCCAAGTTCTTCCCCAGGTAAGGGTGAGTTAGCAGCCATAAATGAAATCTTGTTTTCTGGGCCATTGATCTGGGACCTGGGCTTCCATATTTTTCAATGTTTTTGACAGGGATGCCATACATTTTTTTAGAAACTTCCCCAGTTCCTCAGGTTGTTGCCGACCTAGGCCCTTGGCTGCAGACTAGAAGATGTTTGACCCAGCAGAAGAGTTAAGGTGGTTGAGTTTCCTACAATTCAGAGAGGGCACAGCCAGTCATTGACTGGAGCTGGAATTTGGTTCGGAAGTTAGATGAAGACTGCTCAGGCCATATGAAATATAATCACACCAAGAAATAATAATGATGCATAATTTGTTTAGCAATCAATAGATGATAAATAATATGTATATATGTATACATATAAATAAAAGTATATGCATGTAATATGTATATCTATAATTAAATGTATAGATTTCCAAACGTTTTCACAAATATAGACCACATAGTCCTCACAGCAAAGCCGTGGTGAGTTGTCACCATGGAGGGCCTGCCACATGCCAGTTGCCATCTTTATATTTGTATAATTTTATCCTCAGCTCAGATTCAGGTGTTTAGGGAGGCCAAGGGGCACTCTGGTGGCTCAGTCGGTTAGGTGTCTAACTTTAGTTAGGGTCACGATCTCAGGATCCCTGATCAGTGGGGAATCTGCTTGTGCCTCTCTCTCTGTCCAACCCTCCCCTCTCACTTGCTCTCTCTCTCTCTCTCTCTCTCTCTCTCTCTCTCTTTCAAATGAATAAATAAAATCTTTTAAAAAGAGGCAGAGAGAGAGATAGGCCAAGATCACCTGGGCTGGTAAGTGGAAGAGACATGATTCTAAGGCAGGATTTTTTTATTTGTTTGTTTGTGGTAGTGGCCTTTTTTTCTCCCCAATTACTATTTTTGCCTTTTCTCTAACATAAGAGTCAAAGAAGAAAGGAAAGAAGGGTAGAATCCTATGAATCTCTAGGGGATAGATGAGATTCAGTCCTTCAGATAAGCTAGAAGAACATCTCCTGGATTTCCCAGCTCTGGAAGGCTCAAGGAAATATCCTTGGTAAAAAATCATAACCAGAATCAAGGCCCTGGAATAATGGTATTAAATACTAAGACTTTCTTCTTTAGCCCATTGAATCATTTTTTTTAAAGCAGCACACATTTATGTTGTGAAAGCAGAAAGAAATACAAACAACAACAACATTAAAAAAACTTAGTAAGAAAAAAAAGAAAAGAAAGGGGGGAAAACACACTTAGTACCAGTTATTCTTACCATTAGATTGCCAATCACTGAGATGACCAATTCTTTAGGTCGACTGTTGTGCATCATCATCTGAAAATGCAAACTTCTTGACATACCACCCCTCCTCTCCTTTCTATCCTGAAGGCAGATGCCCACCTACGCTTTCCTACAGTGACTTACAGACAGATATCCCCAAATCGCGGGCTCAGGAACCTGGAAGGAGCCCTAAAACAGACCCCTGCAAGCCTCTCCTTAATCCTTTCCAGACAAAGGAGATAGGATTTCAAAAGATCTTCAAGGAAATGCAAATCCCCTTCCTATTTTGGTGACCCGTTTTGAAGCTTTACTCACAGGATCAGAAAAACTTTCATTATCAATACTCTCAAGTTCACCCTGCTGCAATTTCATCGTCTTAAAAAAGAGTGATCTGCCCAACTTTACAAAAACCTCTCCTCGGGTATAAAAATGGGTTTACGAACTATAAATAGGTTGAGCGATGGTGGATAATGTACAAAATAATACCATCGTCTGCAGAAGGCCATAGTATAAAGAGTCTTTTAATAATGTCTCGTCCTAATACTTTTAAACTATGATTCAGCATAGGAATATCTATGATACGGAAAACTTTGCAGAACCACATATATTGAGTAAGGTTAAAGACCATTGCACATATGAATTTATTTAGACAATGCTTTCCGGGGTCAGTTTCATCTCTCTGCTCCTATCACATGCCTGCATAAGCAAATAAAATTTCCTAGATATATCCACCTTGATTGGACTTTGCTGGTCTGTGTGCATTTGCATCTGTCCATGAATGAGACCATTTCAAGCACATGTACATGTCTGTGCATGGGTAGAAAGATAAGCTTAGCAATTGTGTGATTTGTTTCTGCTTAGGCAGTAAGTTACTAATCTCCTGATTGGAACCAGATTTGTATGAATTAGGAGTTGAAATTGGAACAGTCACTGCTGTGTGCAGGATGTAAAGTGAATAAAATGAATGGGGTATTAACCTTCAACCACTGAATATTAATCAGCTTTTCATAAGAAAGAAAACACAGAGCTTGCCACACTAAATATTTTCAGCGCTTATTGACAGGATATGATTTCTTTTCTCCCTTAGCCCTGTTACTTCCAGGCAAGGACCTGAACACCGGACAATAGCCTGCTTGACCCAGACTGATGTATGATTTGAAAAACCCCACGTACTGTGGGTAGGTCAGACTCTATGCATGTGTGTCTTTCAGTCACTCTTACGAACACTGGCCAAACTAAGCCCAAAGGAAATTCACAGAAGGACCATGGACAGGAAGCTCTGATGACCACAAAATGAACATGTAAATGAAATACATTTCCCATTGTCCTGGAATGGACTTGCAATTGCGGAATGACTCTGGATGTTTGGATGAGATCTTCTTCTATGCCAAGGGGGATTAAAAAAGAGAGGGAGTCATGCATGTCATCATGGCATCTGGGTGAAAACAAACTTGCAATGGTCTTGTGTGTGTGTGTGTGTGTTTTAATGTGGTATTGTAATTGCTTTTATTTGAGAAAGTGAGGTCTTGTATATAAACCTATGTGATGATAACAAAGCGTATTTCTATCAATATCTATATTTATGCATATCTATGGCCATAGCAATCTTATGGACAAATAGAAATGTACATGTCGTATATTTACATAATGTCACTAAAGAAGGCAATGGATTCTTGTTTCCTGAAGATATTTTGAAATAACATATATTTTATTTAAACATTACATATCTATATCAGTAAAACTACGTGCGTAGTACTACGAAGAATACATTTCACGTAGCTAGGCTTAAGTAGAAATCGGGCACAATGTTAAAAACTAAGAAGGGCGAAAGGGGAGGGGGCAGATTTCTTCCATGTACAGCTCAGGCAAATCCCTTCAAATATTTCTCAAATATTTTTGAACATATTGAAATATTTTTTCATTTATTTGTAAATCAGTAGGTACCTCTCAATCTCAAACATTTTGGCATAGTATTAAGTAAATGATTTTTCCCCTTGGTGATCTATTTTATTTTATTTTATTTTATTTCATTTTATTTCACTTCATTTCATTTCATTTCATTTTACTGTATTTTATTATTTTATATTGTTTTTCCCTGTAGGTGAGCCTTTCTCCGTCTATACCACCTAGTTTAGACCTTCACTGCCCTCATATGCTGCCTGCCAATAACCCTTGATCCAGAACCCTGAAGTAATCTCATATGTAATGTCCCATTTAGCATTTATATAATGAAATCATTTTACTCCTTTTCACTGGCAATGACACTAGAAACCTATCCATTAGGCTAATTTCACAAAGGTGCTGATGACCAATAATAGCTTCATAGGTTTCCTGTAGGAGGATTCTTTAGAATTCTAAAGATACTTCTTGCCCAGTCCCATGATTTCCAGCCCTTAGTTATTCAAATGATCAATCTAGGTACCATTGTTAATTTGCAAAGAAAGTTAAAAGTTCTAATCAGCTGAGGAAGGGGGAATAGCCTGGATTATCCAGATGGGCCCCTGGAGTCACGTGAGCTCTTAAAAGAAGAGGAAGACCATCAAAAGGAAGAGATGCAGCAGAAGAAGTAAGCACAAGAAAGCAGGTCAAAGGGGGGGAGGGGTAAAACATGAATTTGGACTTGACTTGCTGTTGCTAGCTTTGTAGACCAAGGAAGGAAGCTGGGAGTTGAGTGCTGCTGACGACCCCCTACTGACAGCCAACAAGGAAACTGAGGCTGCAGTCCCACAACCTTGAGGAGCTGAATCCAGCAACAAGTGCATGAACTTGAAAGGGACTCTTCCCCAGAGCCTCTGGCGAGGAATGCAGCCCTGCCAACACCTTGATTCGAGCCTAGTGAGACCCATGTTGGACCATAACCTCCAAAGACTATGAAGTATTCATTTGTGTTGCTTAAAACCACAAAGTTTATGGTAACTTCTTATAGCAGCAATAGAAAACCAATACAGGCAACCCTCAAAGACCCCTGAGCAAAAACCTGATTAACCCAAATGAATCAATCTCAAGAGCACCCCAGAAAGGCCTGAAAAGAAAAAGATTGCTATGGATAGGGCATCCCTAAGTCTCATTGCTAGATTACCTGTGTTTACAATTGCCTTTAAGAGATCATAGCTCCTCATCTATGGAGGAGCTGGTTACAGCATGGTTAACTTTTTTTTATAATAAAATGCTGACCAAAAGACCTGTGCACAGGTGACAAAGCAACAATAACTGAAAGTAAGAGAAAATCCTTAATAATGAGGCCACAAGAAAGTATGTTGTAGGTAGTACATGTAAAGGGAATATAGTAATTTACCTGAGTTTTTTGTAGCCCCAGGCATGTCATCAAAAGGCAGTGCTGGTTGTCTGACTCAGTGATAAATCAGACCAAAAAACCAAACAAAAAAAAAAACTAAAAGAAGGAGAGAGACGAAGGGAAAGAGAGAGAGAGAGAAATAGATATCCAGATACTTGGAACAAGGAGGACTTCGGTTTAGATTACTTTAATTGATGCTTCCATAATTCTGTATTGCAATTTCCCCCAAGATCTCCTGGCCACTTCTCAACATCAAATAGCCCTGGTACTGACAAGCCTGGGTCTGCCTAAGCAGATAATATCAATTTGTAATCCTGGAAGGCAAAGTGAAAAGCCCTAGGAAGAAAATGGAGTGACTCAGCATGCATATTGAGAATGGAATCCAGAAACTCAAGGCACAAATGCCCAATTACGTGAAGGGAGCCTTATTTGGAGGATGTTAGAATCCTTGCCCCCTTCCCACCCATCTGAATTCCATTGGCATTGCTAGCATCTTCTCTTCCGTCTACTGGGTTTCTCCCTTTCTGTCATTCTCAACCAACAGCCAAACATCTCCAACCCCCCATATCTTGAGGCAAATAACTGTTGCTGGCCACTGGGTTTCAGGATTTGACCACAGACCCAACCCTCTTCCCAGCCATCTCACTGAAACATCCAGAGCTGGAGGGAGATTCAAGTGGTTTCTGCTAAAGCACTTCACGAACATCCTGGTTAAAGGCTACCCAGCACATGGTAGAATGATTGATACAACATCTTAGCTGAGATCATAAAGATGTGGAATGCCCCTCCCTTCACCTTTTAGAATGAGATCCATAAAGAAGCAAAATGATCTGGAAGGTATCCTTCAAACACGATGGATGTGAAATGTCCACTTTCGGCATTTCTATAAATTTTTAAGCTTTAGCCAAGGATTTGCATCTCAGTCTACGAGAACACTTAAGTCTCTAACTGAGCTTGAGAAAACCCTTTGAACTGATAAGGAGAAAAGAAATAATTTCATACAAGGTCCCTACAGGAAAGAGAGAGAATGCACTGGACAAAGAGTTGGAGTCGGGATGCCTGGGTGGCTTAGCAGTTAAGCATCTGCCTTTGGCCCAGGGCGTGATCCTGGAGTCCCGGGATCGAGTCCCATGTCAGGCTCCCTGCATGGAGCCTGCTTCTCCCTCTGCCTATGTCTCTGCCTCTCTCTGTGTCTCTCATAAATAAATAAATAACATCTTAAAAATAAAAGAGTTGGAGTGACATCAGACACACTCCAACTTATCCCCCTACACTGTCTGCTTCTAACGTCATCTAGTCTCCATCAGTTAGAAGGACCTGCTAATGGAGGAGAAAGAAAAGGAAGGGAGTCTTGATATTTATGTATTTATGGCCAGAGAAAGCCATGCGAGGCTCCTGGGATGCCAACATTTATAAGCCTCTGATCCTTTCGACTTTGATTTGATAGTCTTTGGAAGCCAAAAGTAAGGACAACCCCCCCTAAACAATGACATTGGCTAGCCCGACTCCTAGCCCTCACTCTCCACAACACTGGACATAACAGTGATCTCCAATGGATTGCTACCATTCTACATGAGTTGGCACGACAGGATATAAAAGTGTAACCTCTTGTCCCCTAGACTACCTCCTTGTGATATCATTTTTAGAGCAACATTTTTTTCACTGGCTCTACGAGAGTATGGAAAACTGCCAGCTTCAAAAGATAATGGATTTCCTCAAATTGGGAAGTCTTCCTCCAAGTCCAGAATGATTATAGACTGAGCATGTTCTATCCTTGGGAGCACAGGGCGGGAGTGAAGGTCACGACACCTCTCCTACTACTATACAGTCCCATTCCAGAAGTAGAGTCCTAGGATGATTAAAATACTGTTTTTGCAGCTGTCACGCAAATGCTATTTAGAATTCGTATTCTGTATCCCAGGATTTAATGCAAATTGTCCACATAACGGAGGGTCAAAATGATAATTTAGATGCAATTAGCCAGATGTGTTGGAGTGAAATTTCTCCCACAACCCCCCAAAATTATCTGAATAATTTACACACACATAATCACCTTACTCCAGTGGGAAAATAGTATGCTCTTGTTTATTTCCCCCAAATACCTAGAGTTTCCAACAGTGTTACATCAAGAAAGTGCCAAGTCCAGGGAAGCAAATAAGATAACTCTGTGAGGCCAAGCTGTCTCCCTTTTAAATGCAGACAGAATTAATTTGTTTTCATTAACTCCTTATCAAGTTACCTGACTTTGATTCCCAGGACAAAATATATTTTAAAAAGGGGGGTGGTGGTAGTGATGGTGGTAGATTTTCAGGAAATAGCAAGTTCTTTTTCTACTGAGATAAAAATCATTTGGCAAGCCAGGGTGAAATACTTCTGGTTTCCAGTAGAAAGAGAGAAAAAGAAAAAGAAAAAAGAAAAAAGAAAAAAAAAGAAGATGCTAATGAACCACAGAAGAAAAAGAAGGAAGTACTTTTTTTTTCTTTTTTTTTTTTTAAATAAGACCTTACTTTTGAAAACAGCTCAGCTTGCAACCAATTTTTGAAGAAATGTCAAAGTGATTCCTTCGGGAGCTATGTCAGGGCTAAACCAGGCTGTAGGAGTGCAATAAAGTGAGCAATTCAGATGACTTTAATTAAAGGGCCCAGGACCATCAGCACTGACCTTACAGACACAGCCTTTTATCTCCAAAAAGGATGAATCTGGTAACAGCCAGTAATACAGGGCAAAGGGATGGAGCCTTGGAACCTGGGTGCTCAAATGAGTTGTGAGAGTAACTGTGTTGGGGGGACAGCAGGCTGCTCCATGGGAAAGCAGTCTGTTTGTATAATAATGCATTTGAAAGAAGAAGGGGGCTAGTGAGGGAGGATGGGACTCACAGATGTCTTCAGGGTTCACTTGCCCTCTTAATTGTAAGGAGCCTTTAGAACCCTTGGCCTCCCAAGTGGGCACCCTCCTCCCATGCTCCAGGATTCAGATGCTTATGTGAGAAGAGATGTTCATCAGGAAGGTCTGGGAAGGAGGTAAGAAGGGAAGCTTGGAGCCAGGGTGATCCCTTGCTTGGAGCCATGTTCACACCAAGAACAGCAAGACCCCTTGGCTCTGTTCTTAAATGAAGACAAGCCAGACATCAAAGTTGCTTACAAACCCGCCCAATAAAAGCAGCTTAGAAGCTGTCGGTGAAAGAGGTCATCAGCCCAACTCCTACTCCAGTGAGAAAACAGGTCCTCATCAGTTGGGACTGAGGTGGGAGACCCAAAGCAAGAACTAGGAATCACAGGGTCTGGAGGAGAAGAGGGGATTGTGGAATGTTACTGTTTGCATTTGTCCAAGTCCAAGGAGGAGCTACTAGCTTTTTCTCCCTTCCTTGTGGGAGGGATTAAGACAGTCGAGGTCCCCAAACACTGAAAAGATATAGTCCTCTCTAGCCCACTGTCTGTCTTGCTATCTTTCTATCTGTCCTCTGTCTGTCATTATCTATCATCTATCTATCTATCTATCTATCTATCTATCTATCTATCTATCTATCATCTACCTATCTACAAAATTGTGATTGTCAGGCTATTCCCCAGTATGCTGGGTTTTTTCTTTCCATGCACATGGTGGTATTGCCAATCCCTACCTCCCTGAAGTCAAATATGCCACGGGATTTGCTCTGGCCAATGGAATGTGAGTGTAGGAGACGTTAAAGATGTTTTCAGGCAGAGTACTGACTTTAATAGCCAGTGCGCAATTGCCCATGTTGTCTCTCCTCTACCAGGAGGCCAGGGCTACTCTGGTTACCATCCTGCTTCCCAGAGCAAAGACAGAGTGGTGCAGAGCCACCCCACCTCAGTACTCACAGCCCCTGCTGGCTGACCCAACAGCGAATGTGCTATACAAATAAAAAATATGTCTTTGTTATTTTCAGCCACGGAGATTTTGACATTGTTTTTTTGTTGAGGATACAAAAAAAATATACAATAATAAGAAAGAAGTCTACGAGATTTCCTTCCCGAGTGACTACTTTGATAACTTGGCACTTCTATGAAGTAATCAAATCCTTTCAAGAATTTCTCTCCTTTTTATGCTTATGCTATTGCAGTGGTGTGTTAAGTATGTGCCTCATCTCTGTCGGGCGATCCAATCCTTCTCACATAGAAACTGTATCCTGCGGTAAGCACAGCAGACCTCATGGGCTTTTTATTTTTTTTTTAAGATTAATTAATTAATTAATTAATTTGAGAGAGAAGGGAGAAGGGCAGAGGGAGAGAGGGAGAATCTTCAGCACACCCCAACTGAGCATGGGGCCCAACTTGGGGCTCGATCTCAGGACCCTGAAATCATGACCTCAGTCAAAATCAAGAGTCGTTTGTTTAACTGACTGAGCACCCAGGTGCCCCTCACCGACTTTTAAGTACTACACTGAGATCCCTCTACTGTCATCTGCCAGTCACATGTCCTTGGAGAGTTTACTCAAACTCTCTAAATCTCAGCTTCCTTAGCTAAAAAATTAAGATTGTAATTCCTATCTCTCCGATTTATTGTGCCACTGGGAAAAGGTATACAGCTTGTAGTGATACCCCCAGTCTACACCCCCATGCTTCCTCAGAAGCATTTCCCTTCCATAGAATGGGGATGACAATACCTCCCTCCCTCCCACCCAGTAAGGAAATTGGCCAACCTAGAGCCCTTACAGTAAATTCATAGCTATTGATATAATCACTGTGATCGTCATTATATTAATAAATCACATGGGACCTGATATGTATTCAATAAATCTTAGCTGCTTCCCTTGCCCTTCATGTTTAGGAGTGGGGTCATTCAGAATAGCATTATCCATAGCCAATCAGGAGGGTGGCCAACAACCTAAAAAGAGAAAAGAATTTTTAAAAAAAGAGTCTCTGCTTTAGACCCATTTATGACGAGACATGTCTGGATCCTTAGGATGCCAGGTTTTTTCCATTCTGCAAACACATGGCTTCCATTAGTTGACTGATACTGACACATCGGAGGCTTCCAAAGTCCTCTGGGCCTCTGATGAGTGAAAGGTTTGCATGCCCAACAAGGAAAAGGCAGCCTCTGCCGGCGTGAAAATGCTGCCAGGGGTGGGGCAGTGGAGGTGTTGAGTTTAGGTAGGAGACCAAATCTGGCTCTGTTTTTAATGACCATCCTGTCCACACCTGAAAATAAACTAGCCACACCTGGTGAGATTCCTAACGCTCTGGAGCTCCAATGTTGATGTCAGTGTGCATACAGGGCCTCCATTAATCAGAGTGAGTGTTGTGTGGTGCGTGCTCACCAGGGGCTGCAGAATAGTGAATAATTTGCAGTGTGCACACACTGTCTCTCCTGAGCTTTCTCATCCAAAGCAAACCCAAGCTCCAGTGTTATGCTCCTTTTAGTTTGTGTTCTAAGTTCACTGTTGTTTGGACTTAGGAACAGTCCTGAATTCTAATTAGTTTGCAGTTGGAGCCTGCATAATGGTAACTCTATCCTTTGCTTAGCCGTTATCATCTGTTTCCCGTCTTCAAAGCTGCATGGTCCATTTTTGTACTGCACAATAGTGATACTCGCGACCTTGTTTCTTGTTTGGTGTCTCACAGCAACAAGTTCTATTTAAAATGGGGGGAAGTGGGTGGCATCGTTGATCTGAGAAACTTGGGGCAATTCTCTGCTCTAAATTGCATACCGAGGGGATGATTCCAAGAAAATAAGTCTTTGTATTCTCTATTATGGAGAGGATCTTGATTACACTTAGCCAGGACAGACATGTTACCTCTCAAAATATTTGCAGCTTCAGGCTGTGCAGCAAAGGTGAGCAAATAAAAGTGTAAGGAAGGAACAGGGAAGGTACATTTGCCTAACACTTCAAGCCAAGCTTGTGTTTTCACACGTATCAAATCACTGGATTCTTTCAACAGCCCTGTGGGCTAGATGAGCAGTTACTCTTCACCCATCTTAGGCAAGCCGGGACAACTGGTCACCCTAGAAGGTAAGTACTTTCTCCATCCCATTTTGCAGATGAATGAACTGAAACTTGAGGAGTCCCAAGGTCATACAGCTAGCCAGGCTAGTGGGAATTTTTTTTATTTTATTTTTTATTTATTTATTTTTTTTTTAGAGAGAGAGAGTGAGCACATATGTGTGTGCATGTGCATGCACTTTTGGGCTGTGGTAGAGGGACAAGGGAGAGAAAGAATCTCAAGCAGTTTCCATGCTCAGAATGGAGATAGAGCCCCAATGCAGGACTCTGTCTCATGACCCTGAGATTAAGAGTCAGGTGCTTAACTGACTGATCTACCCAGGTACCCCTGGGCTTGTTGGTATTTTTAAATCTATGTTTTTAAACCATTAGAAGATACTAGCTAATAAAGAGCTTCTTCCTATGGGAGGAATTTGTAGTACATCTGCAAAGGAGTGAAGTTAGCTATTGTTCTCCTTATTAAATAGGGCTTAAGGGCCATCTGATGGCTCAGCTGGTTAAGTGTCTGACTCTTAATTTCAGCTCAGGTCTTGGTATCAAGCCCTGCCTTGAGCTCTGTGTTCAGCAGGAGTCTGCTTGAGATTCTCTCTCTCCCTCTGCCCCTCCCCTCACTCTCATACTTCTCTTTCTCTCTCTAAAAATAAATAAAGCAATCTTTTTTTGAAAAGGGTTTAATATTGTGCTAAGCTGTGTTTCTCTGTTGTTGATATTATTCTTATTTTTCTATTCCGTTGTTGTTATACTTCCAAGTGACTTGGGGCAAAATCTGAAATATTAATTAATAGACTTAGTTTTTTTTTTAATAGACTTAGTTTTTAACCAGTTGTCATTCTATCTTTGAGGAAGAAAAGACAATAATGTTAACATTAACAACTACTCCAAGAGTTGACATCTGATTCATTAAGAAATGAGTTCTCTTATATTGTTTTTCTATTTTCCACTCAAAAGAGATCTTGGCTAGCAGGGACTTTCTGTGACTTCTAATTTCAAAGGGCACCAGAGACTCTCAAAAGACATTATCTTAGCTCCTATATACTTCCCAAGTGTATTTTAAAGACACATTACCTATGATACTGTCTCTATAAAACAGACTCAGAGTGGGATCCCTGGGTTGTGTGAACCAAAGGTGTCATGACCTCAAATTATAAGAAGGCCCAGGAAGAAAGTTTCCTTATGGAAAAGGATTTTCCAGCTTCCGAAACAACTGTCCATAAATGAATTTACTTAAGCAAAAGCTTAAGTACATTTCAAAAGAAACCAGTGATCATGGCTACAAGATGAGCGATACATAAATTTAAGGGGTACTTGGGGACACTCTAAAATCCCAAGGCAAAATTGACTTTCTTAATTTGATAGAGGAATAGGTCCAATTGGGAGCTTTGGCTGATTCTGTTTTTCATGAATCATTTTATCTGTGGACATGCCTTATAAATTAAAACTTACCTAAAAAGATAAAATCCCTAGATGTGAGATGATTAAAGTTTCAAATCTGGTCATTTGAAAATCACAAAAGGTTGGATGAAAGTGATACTGTTTTGAGGAATTTAAGTTTCTTTTTAAAATCACACAACTTGCTGAACTTATAAAAAGTCTTTGATTCAAATAAAAAGTGAGGGCTTTTGGAGAGAGTCATTTTCTTTGTTATCAGATGCATTTTAGTGTATAGTTTTCCACTCTGGCGTATGTGGATGTCTAGGCTTGCTTCCATCAATTCATTTAATCTCTGATTCATAAAAAAGCATGTTTCCTGTTTATCTTTGTCCAGACTGAGTGCAATCTGTGCTTCCTAGCTCTTCCAACAATCCCAATTTTCCAAATTTCATATCAGAATGCATGTGAGGGGGCAGCCCTGGTGGCGCAGTGGTTTAGTGCTGCTTGCAGCCCCGGGTGTGATCCTGGAGACCTGGGATTGAGTCCCACGTCGGGCTCCCTGCATGGATCCTGCTTCTCCCTCTGCCTGTATCTCTGCCTCTCTCTCTCTCTCTCTCTCTCTCTCTCTCTCTCTCTCCCTATTTCTCTCTGTGTGTGTGTGTGTGTGTGTCTCATGAATAAACAAATAAAATCTTAAAAAAAAAAAAAAGAAAGCGTGTGAGGCACGACGGTAAATCCATGGTTATCTTGACAGATTGGGAGCTGCATATCCACAGGGAGAAAATTAAGTCACTACTCCCAAAGACACCCACTTACCAAACTCTAATTTCAAAAAGAAAATATCAACACTTAATTTACTGCAAGTGAGTGAAGAGGGGAAAGAAAAGTTAATACAAATAAGTGCTGAGCTACAAGTTTAAAAATGGATAGAAGAAATTCTCTCAAAACATATAATTTTCATATATAAGCTAGTTGCTGAGCTGAAGAAAGATTAGCATTCAACACAAGCTCACTTGAAATCAACCCAAACCAGACAATTGAACCATATTTATTGCATCCATTTCTTGAAACTAAGAAAATTCATTGTACTTCAGGGAAACTTTGATAGACAACAGTTTGACCACAGAGGCCAAACATTTTAATGTCACATACTCACCAAGTCAATATATAGATGAGAACGTTGAAGATGATTTTTTGTTACTACTAATAGTCCTCAGTTTTTAATAATTTGGTCTAGAATTTATAGCGATATCATCCACTTCATTTGTATCCATCATTGCACCAAAGAGATTTCCAACATCTAATATATAAATATACAGACAAATAAATGATTTTATGGCCACAAACATTTGTTTCCCAAAACATTTGCAAAATTCTTTTTGTTAGTTTCTTGATATATATTTAGAATCTGTCCTACCCCAAATCCTTAACCCTCAGAAAATCAAGACTTAGAGAAATTAGTAATTCTCTACCCTCACCACACATGCATACACATGTATACAGCAATAACTTCTGCAAATTAGTACACTGAAGAAAAGAGAGAAAGTGCAGTCTACTACATGAAATAGCTCACTTAAGTTCACTGTTCGGGGAGCAAAGTCCTAAAAAAATAACCCCAAAGATAATATTTTTGGTTATTCATTTGTTTTTATTTCCAATTCCTCATCACTTAGTTAACCTTGGTCTTTTTTAAAAAGACCAATTTATTTGTGAGGCGCCTGCGTGGCTCAGTTGGTTAAGTGTCTAACTCTTGGTTTCGGCTCAAGTCATGATCTCAGGATGGTGAGATGGAGCTCTGCATTGTGCTCCATGCTGGATGTGGAGCCTGCTTAAGATTCTCTCTCTCCCTCTCCCTCTCCCCAACCTCTCTCCTCACCTTCCCCACTCAAGTGTCTCTCTCTCTCTCTCTCTAAAAAAAAAAAAAAAAGCAAAAGAAAATAAGTTATTTGTGAATAGGAGTAATGAGTTGGGAATTGAATTCAGGTCTGGCCATTTTACCTGAGCAATGAAAACATAAATGCCATGGAGCCAGCAAAACTGTCTACCCCCTGGCAATTCCTTTGTTTCCTCCTGAGATTGTCTAATTATACAGTAATGCTGAGTATTCTTCATTTGTAGATTAATTAGTCGGTGCCTAAGCAGTTCTTTGAACATAAAAGGCAACATGTAAATCTAAGTGTAATTATTCATCCTCAAGCTAATGATCATTTAATTAGTGTTTTCTGCTGGCTTAATGGTCCATAAAGAAGAGGGTAATTTGGGGAAGGGGCTTCTAACATTGCTGTAAGAGAAGTTTAGGATTGTAGCTCTAACTAGAATGAAAAAACAATATTCAACGTTTAAATAAAGTCTTTAAAATTAGAAGTGAATTGAAAATTGACTCCATCCTCTCTCTTGGTAACAGCCAGGAAGGAACTGAAAATGAAGCATATCATTTGGTTCATTTGCATATTTCCAGAATTCAGAGTCACAGTTTGATTTGGGCTAATCTGATATTTTATGGCAAAATCAAAGACCTACCTTCAGGTGAAGTTTATAGAGCAGAAAAGAGGTTCACTGTGGGGTGTTTGTATGTTATGAAGATTCTTTTGCCCTTTAAGTAAAATAGGATTCTAGTTTCCTAAATAGGAGATCATGTCCAAGTCATCAGATGGGGATGCCTGCTTTCCAGTCAGGTTATGATCCCAGGATCAGGCCCCATGTCAGGCTCCCAGCCCAGCCAGGGAGTCTCCTTCTCCCTCTGCCCCTCCCTCTGCTCATGTGCACGCTCTCTTGCTCTTTTTTCAAAGAAAGAAAGAAAGAAAGAAAGAAAGAAAGAAAGAAAGAAAGAAAGAAAGAAAGAAAGAAAGAAAGAAACAAAGGAGTCATCAGATCAAGCTAAGTGTTTTTGCAAAATACCCACATCAGAACTTCTTATGTAGTTTTCTAATTATTTCTCTCTGTATCTCCCCTACTAGATTATACACTCAAAGCCAATTTTGTTGTTAGTATCAGCAATATCTATTTTTCTCCTGCCTTGTTTTAAAAAGATTCAGGCCCTCTGAAGACTGATGTTTTACTCACATTGAGATATATTATCTTTTATTCTCTTAGGTGATTTCAGGGGCAAAGACCAAGATCATGCATATGCTGTAGGAGTTGGTGGTATTGTAGTGAGTCAAAAAATAACGGAGGAGAGAGATTAAGCCAGGCAAAACCCTTATCGAGTCTCTTTTTTTGGCCTTTTTTACCTTTCCATTTCCTGCCTTATCAAGCCAATAGTCAGCATTCCTTGAGTGAGTGAATCAGCGAACAAGTAACAACTAAAAATATACATATACAACAAAACTGAACATACATACCTCTGGGTATAAAAGCTATTCATATAAACTTAAACAAAATTCTATGACAAAGAAATTGTGAACATCTCTGTTACATGTTTTTGATCCAGAGGTCCCTGTTCAGATACTGGGTCATTAACACATCATAAAGAGATTATCCAGACAACATCAATTAACCTGGCACTGCAAGCAGCTGTATTGGTCTAATTGATAATCTGCATCAAGGGACTTCTTTATCTTTTCAAATTTCTCTTAGACAGCGAAGGTGCAGGGGCAGAAGGAGAGAGAAGCAAACCCCTCTGAGCATGGAGCACAACCCAAGGCTCGATCCCGCAACCCTGAGATCATGACTTGAGTCAAAACCAAGAGCCAGATGCTCAACCAGCTGAGCCACCAGGTGCCCCTCAAATGAGTTCTTTAAGAACCACAGTTTTCTCAGGTATGAAATGGAGCACTTGTCAATTAAATGGAATGATCACAAATCTAACAGAAAGTAGTTATTCAATAAGTGTCAGCTCTTTTAACATCAGTTGGATTTTCTTTTTACAGAAACTTTGATTCAAAATTAAGTAAATAGAGAACCTTGCTGAACATACGTGTTTCTCCATTGACAAGAATTTCCTTTGTCAACTGATAAATCAAGCAGCACGTATGTGGCATTGGTGATTGTATTACTGATACTTTGTCATAGTAAGAGGCACACCCTAGGCTTTGTACATATTCAAAAGAGTTTAAAAATTCAGAAGTAATTATAAAGATACAAAATTTATACTAGCTTTTCCTCAACAGAAGAAAAGTGAGAAGAACGCCAAAAATTTAACAGTACAATAAACTACAGCATACTTGGAGGGACTATAAAAATAACAATGCTATTTGAAATTTTACTTAAAAGAAAGACATTTAAGTAATAAGTGAGAGATAACTATCCTAACGTGCCCAGAAATCCACTCTGCTTTTTGGAAGGATGTTTTTCATATTCCTTTTGGAACTCCTGGAAGAATTTCTCAATCCAATATCCTCAAAAATATCCACATATCCATCAGACAGCACAGAAGTGTCAGAAATTCCTTACCCATGAGGCTGGGCATACATACAGCAACATGCATTTGGTCAGGTTGAGAAATAGGTATCCTAAGAGGCTCTATTATTTATTTTTTTAAAAAAAGATTTTATTTATTTATTCATGAGAGACACACAGAGAAAGGCAGAGACACAGGCAGAGGAAAAAGCAGGCTTCATGCAGGGACCCCAATGCGGGACTTGATCCTGGGACTCTGGGATCATGCCCCGAGCGCCAAAGGCGTGTGCCCAACCGGTGAGCCACCCAGGTTTACCCTAAGAGGTTCTGTTAGAAAGGTCCTTGCAAAGGATGAGCACACAGGATCTATATTGGCACTGGAGCCCGAGGTAAGGCATGGCATTCCCAAAACACATTCATCCTGCACTCTCGTGATAAGGGTTTTTGCCTGGCTTAATCTCTCTCCTCCTTTATTTGTTGACTCGCTACAATATCACCAACTCCTACAGCATCTGCATGATCTTGGTCTCTGCCCCTGAAATCACCTAAGAGAATAAAAGAAAATATATCTCAATGTGAGTAAAACATCAGTTTTCAGAGGGCCTGAATATGTTTAAAACAAGGCAGAAGGAAAACAGATATTGCTGATACCAACAACAAAACCCACTTAATATATTTGATGAATCTCAAGAGAAGTGCTAACATTTTTCCTTTTCTGAATATGAATGCTTTCTGTTATTTCCTAGAAACTATGAGGATTTTAAAAAAATCCAAAAACAGAACAAAATTTTTATCACTGAGAATTCTTCTATTCTGAGTTTTTTCTTTTCTTTTCTTTTTTTTTTTTTTTTTTTTTTTTTTTTAGAAAAGTGGAAAAATAAAAACAATACGCAACAAACAAATGAACCTGTACAAGAGATGCTGGATTCTACAACATTTACCGCTTGGTAGAGCCAGTTGGCAAAACAAGGTAAAATACACGAGTGCCTGTTTACGGAAGTTACGGGCATTATGAAATGTAACGCTTGCTTTTAACATAGAAAGCCAAGTGAAATAGGGTGAAAACCTAAGCAGATCATACTCAAATAATTAAAATACAAATGTATTTTCATGAAGACCCTGATTCCAGACGGCCGCCCTCACTGCCCTCCTCCCCCTTTTATGGGAATCTCTGAAACCATTTCGCTTGGGGGAGAAAGTAGATTTTAGCAGAGTGAGGAAGAATGCCAAACATCCATGGCAACTTCGAATTTTTCCACTTTCTTTACATGTTCAATTGAGACGTTCATAAAATTATAAATGAAAGGACACATTATGAGCACTTTCTTTGAAGGGAAAAAAAGGGTCTTGCCTGGAAGTAAAATCTTGGAGTCTGTAGCCTTCTTCTGCAGAGAACACTTGGGAGCTTTCTCTGCCAACAGCGGGACCCCTACAAGAGTTTGCCTTTGCCTTCAGGATTCAAGAAGGTGGAAGCAATTGTTCCCCTGACTGTGGGTGAGGCATGGAGCACCAGGAGGGGTTGCGAGCACCGGGCCTGGGCTGGTGTCCCTCAGGGACTGAGGTCAGTATGTCTGGGCGCCTTCCTTCCACCTCCCTCCTCCCTCCTTTCTTCCCTCCCTGCCACCAGGGATTCCCTCCTGTTTACATTGGGGAGACTGCAACTTCTGTTTCTTAAACATTTAAAAGAAGTTTAAAAGCTTATAAAAAGGCTCTTAAGATTTCTTGGACACCGAATGCCTCTTACAGAACAATATTTTGATGAGTTAAGTGTAAATGAATCAGAAACCGACGTATTAAATTTCCCTTGACATACACATCAGTTTAAAAAATTAATGGAAAAAGTGCCCAGGGCTCAAAATGTTTGGGGTTTCCTCAAACCCAAAATGCTTGAACGTAAAGAGTGGAAATCCATTTGAACCAGTCAGGTTTGCTGATTTTCCACACCCCGCCCCCACACCCCCAGAGCCCTAGTAATAAAGGAGGGAGCAGCAGGTCCTGGTGGTGACTGGCTGGCTGGGGACATGTCACCTTCCTGGTCATCCTGCTTTGGTTGGGGCAGAAGCCAACGGCTGGGCTGATGCTGCAGAGATGTCGAGCCACTGTTCATGGAGGCTGACGCTAAAAGCTGGTTTCAAAAAAGAGACAAATAGAACTAAATAAACAATCACAGGAGATCATATATCACTGATGAAGATATTTAGATTTGTACCAGCCCCAGAAAACATAACGTGCTGCAATTTGCCCTGCAGACATTAACTCAGTCCTGGGTCCTGTAACTGCGGACCTCATGACTTCTGATGGCAAATGGCACATGGGTCAAAACCGGAGAACACTTAGAGTTTTGCCGTTTGGGTTTTTTTGTTTATTTGCTGGTTTCGATACTGATTGTACATCCAAGGAAACACCCACAAGAGCAGAAATAACCAAAAGTCCTCAATCCCTAAAGTCATCGTTCTTCAGACTATTCAAATTAATTTTTTCATTCCGTTGGTTTTGTTTTGTGAGTGAACGGCCACACTAGGTGGCAGCTAACAGGAAGGCTGAGCCAGGTGAAGAGGACACATGCTGTCCTCATGGTCATGGAAGCAATCTGATCGCTTTGGGGGGGTGGGCGGTGTCACAAGGAAGTCTGTGTTGGGCCACTTTAGCCCTGGCACTAATCATAGAGGCCAGCAAGGGGGGATCATGGCTTTAAGCTCATGCCTGACCGTATCTCATGGTAACTCTCACTCCACAAAAACACGTGAAAGCTCCCTGTGAACCTCGAAGAACTCTCTGCATATAGCTGCCTTTACTCTTATTTTCAAATTGACATCCTTTACCCCTTGAGGAGCCTTGGCCATCCCAAGTAGTTCTACAGAAGCCTGTAATGACCTCTACTTCGGGAAGAATGGAAATACAGGAGGGGCTGTCTTCTGGTAGGTATGAGCCTTGCTCATCCTTCCTCAAAGAAGTTCTCTCAAAACCTTGGCAGGGTCTTGGGGGTTGGGGAGACAGTATTTAGAGAAATATACCTTTGGAAGACAGTGGCCCGCCTTATTCCACTCAACGTAGGTGCTGGGTAATGTTGTTCAGTGAGTGAGTGATGGGAGCAGAGGACACTTCTCTCTTCCCCAGCGAAGTCGCATCTACGATGGAAAGCTCCAAGAGTTATAGGAGTAACAGCTTCGGGGACACAGCAGACACAAGAAGGCTCAGAAATATACGGAGGTTCAAGGACACCCAATCACAGTCTTATTTCCTCTCCCTTGAGATCTGGGGCATGGAGAAAATGTTTGCAGCAAGGAACAGGACAGACATGAGAAATGACCCATTCCAGCACATTCTCTCACCCACCTTTCCCAGCTGTCCCACCACAAAGTGATTCCTTTTCACCCTAAATGATTGAGAGCAAATAATTCCCCCCAGGCTGGGCTTCTCTTGCTCCACCTGACAGTTCAAGATCAAGATGTGCTCCGCCATCTCAGGTTTGCTGAGTGTGCTATTATTTGCTATTATTGCTAATATTTGGGTGTGCTAGGGTAGACGAAGGGGCTGGAAAAAAAAACAAAAAAGGACGCGGTCACCAATGTTACCAGGTGATTGGTTACTTGATTATGTGCAAGTGTGGAGGCCAGTAGTGATACCCCCCACCCCCGTACCCTAAAAGTTCTGATGCTGGCTCTGGGCATTTTCCCCCATGTCTTCATCCTGTGTTCAGGGGAACCCCATTTTAACATGAGCCAAGACTACCCCCTCCCCATCCCCTAGGGGGCATTCCATGCGGGTGGAAAACAAGCAGAATAAAACAAAAGAGGGGCGCCTGGGTGGCTCAGTCCGTTTAGCGTCTGCCTTCTGCTCAGGTGCTCAGGTCATGATCTCCGGGTCCTGGGATCTAGCCCCACATTGGGCCCGGCTCAGTAGCCACTCTGCTGCTCCTTCTCCCTCTGCCCTCCCCCCTGCTCTGTCTCTCTCAAATAAGTCAAAAAGAGGGAGAAAAAGAATAAAACAAAAGCTCCACTTGAGGACCTGAAGATAACCTGCTGGCCTCCTAGCTCTCAGCCAGGCCTGCGGTCTACCAGATGGATTGTGGCTGTATTTGTCCTTGCACATTCAAAAGGTCACAGAAGGGGCCCTTGGAGGGCTCAGTCGGTTACGTGTCTGCCTTCATCTCAGGTCCTGGGATCGAATCCTGCATCAGCTCCTTGCTCAGTGGGGAGCCTGCTTCTCCCTCTGCCTCTGCCTCTTCCCCGGCTTGTGCACTTGCTCTCTCTCTCACTCTCTCCAATAAGTAAATACAATCTTTTTTAAAAAAGTGGAGGGGGTGGGGAAGGCCACCAAGATGAGGTCTAGAAACTCAGCTGGTGTTTGACTGACATCTTTTGGGACGGAGACCCATCCTCCCCCCACTCCCCCTACCTCCCCCAGGCCGGGACCTGGTGCACAGACTGGATGCCCTTTCCCTTCACCATGGTGCATATGGCTCCACGCTGCTCTCAGTGCTAAAGCAAACAGTTGGAGCCGATGTGCCTCCTGGCCTTGGTCTTGCTGCCGCCAATGGGCTGATGGGCAGGACACCACTGCCAGGGCCTTGCTGCGTGTCAGAGCTGGTGTCCTGGGGCCACATGGCAGGGGTTCTTTCTTCTTCAGGTTTGATCCATCCTTCCTTCCGCCACTCCCTGGCAATCAACCACCAGGACAAGGAGGGAAGCAGGCAGGAGGGACAGCGGGAGACTTCCAGAAATCTCTTTCCTCCCCTGCCTTCCCAGGTTGCCCGGGGCTGACCCTGGAGACTTCCACCTGCCCCGAGCCAGGGAGCTGGTTACTGGCCCAGAGCCCTCCCAGGCACCACCCCCGTGCTCACTTCCTCCTCTTCCTGCCTCCAGCCTCTACCCCCCAGCCTCCTGGGGCTTCACAGCCAAATTCCTCATCTCAGGAAGAACAAGATGGAGCTGCCTTTTAGTGAGCTTTCAACGCTTCGGTCCACATCCCCTGTCGCCCCCAAATGCACAAACTCAAGCAGTTGCTTTCCTTGGTATCAATTGTGAATCTAGAAGCCTGAAGGTGGTTTCAAAGAGAGCACGTGACATAGGCTACTTTCTGCTAATAAATAATATTTGGGTGTGCTGGGGGGGAGTGTCCTTTGAGTTATATTTTAAAACTGGTTTTAAAAATTTTTTTTAAATGTGCAGTCTCTTCACCTTCCCCTGGAGTCCAACTGTGCAAATCCTAAAGTCGCAGCTTCTGCGGTTGATTAATAGAGCAGGAGAGGAGATCCACGCCCCCCCCAGCTGCCTCCCTCCCCTCATCCACTCACCCACCCTTTCTGCTCTAAATTATGCAACGTTTCCTCTTTGCCAGCCTCTGCAGGTTGCAAGCAAAGGCTGCTGGCCATCCTGGATTTTCAGGGACACACACACCCCTACCTGCATCCTGTGGCTGCGTGAGACCCCAAGCAAAGGCAGTGGTGTTCAGAAAACGTTTGTATTTTGTTCCTTTTTGCTTCTTTTATTGGAAGAATCGTTAGGGCTGGAAGGCAGGTGCACACCTGTGGCACTTGGGGTCTTTTATGAGAGTACTTACAGTGCTCGCGCTCTACATGGAATCAGCTCCCTCACTGCCAATTAGTTTCACTCTGTTTCAGGGTCACAGATCATACCCCTAATCCTGGCCAGTTGTCTCACCAATGGGGCAAAAACGTATAGAGGGCCAACATAACCACTGCTTCTGGTGGAGAGAAACAACTCCAAGGGCATGTCCCACACAAAGCAGACCGTGGTTAGAGGCAGGCATAATTGCAGTCACTAAATTAGCAGGGATCTCTCAGCCAGGGGCTAATCTAAGCCAGACCTCATGTAATGTCAGGCCATGAGCACATCACAATTGCAATTAAAAAGAAAAGAGAAAAATCGCCCTCGCTTCCCAAATGTTTATTTTTTAACATGGCAGGTCCTTGGTTATGGTATGAGATATTAAGGCATCTGGAACAAGCAAGAAAAGTAATTTGGGTTAACCATCTTTGAAAGGCTAAAGGATTTTAAACGCATCTCCGGGGTCAAGGCCCTTTGCAGGCTCCGTCTCTCTGTCTGACATCAGCCACGTCTGTCCCAACTTGTCTGCTACCTGTTGGTTCTACCTAAGATCTCCCATCATGCATGGTCCCCCCGTGTCTTCTGCTTCATCTGGACCTCCTGTTGCCTTCCCTTTGGTGGTTAACGGAGCCCTCCAGGTCCCCCTAACAGGCCACAGACCTTGACCCCTCCAAGTTGGATCTCTTTTTCTCTTTTTAGGTTCTCCTAATGTCCATTAGGAGACATTAGACAGAGCCTAAGACAGAGCCATTAACACTCACTTTCATATAAAGGCAAGAATCGAGTTTGGAAACCCCAAACCAGGGTACTTTCTCAATGGGAAGGGTATTGAGGGAATTTTTTCTCCTGTGACGAACATGTACTACTTCTGCATTCAAAAAAAATATATTTTTAGTTCAATTTCAAAATCCAATATACAAACATACCAAACTGCTTCTCTTGACTTTTTAAACTCTTTGAGCATCCCACAACCCTGGATTCACTAGCGCAATTTGTCTTTGAATTTGCCTCTTAGGTTCTTAAAAATCAAAGTGGATATCAGAGACTTGTTGTGTTTCTACAGGTCAAATCATATTACAATGTTGCCAGGAATTCATTTGTATGGGTGAATGGGAGGCCTATCTTTCACAGTTTTCTTTTTGTTAGGGACTACTGCCTTGATAAAACGTGGGCCTTTTCTTGGCTGGGGGCCTCGTAACCCCTCCGGCCATTTTACAATGAATTTTTAAAACCTCAGCCAAGCATTGGGCTCTATTGGGATTTCACCTTTTTAAATTTTGGAATAAGTAGTCTATCAGCAGGACCATGAACAACTTTTGATCATATACAGAAACCCATTGTAATAGGATTTTTTTCTGTGTTAATTTCATGATTTAATAAAGACACTTGGCACATAAATAAGACTCTCATAGACCAAGCATTTTTAACAATGAGAGGATTAAGATCAGCCTATCGGGGATATTAGGAAAAGTGTCGTTTCTAGCTTTAGTAAAACTCTTCCATCTGTTTAGAGGTAAATTCATTATTCCTAACTAAAAACCCTCCTGAAATAGATGTGGTGAAAAATGTTCTGCCCCTGTTATGAGACTTTCCAAACAAGCCTAAAATTGCTTAGAAACAAAAGGCAACAGGAAAAAGAAAGGACCATGTCTCCAGATAATGAGGTCCTGCCTTTGTGTTTTATCTGCAGAACAGCACAGTTTGAAAAGTCTGGATCCCATTTCATTTGAACTGAACATAAATGTAGTGCCTGGAATTCTCCCAAATGAATAAATTCTTTGCCGATAATTTTTAAGTGAAGAAAGATCAACAGGATAGGGGCATGAGGGAGGATTATAGGCTGCAGGGTGTGTGTGTGTGTGTGTGTGTGTGTTTGTGTGTTTGCACTGAGCAGGACAATTGGAACAATTCTGGACATAATTATTCTCTTCTTTCTTTTTCTTTTTCTTTTTCTTTCTTTCTTCCTTCCTTTCTTTCTTTTGATCTGCTACGCTGAATTCTGCATTTGTTGGAAAACCCCAGTAGATAGATTTATTTCCTGTAAAGGACCCTTGCTGACTATTCACTCCTGCTAATTCCTGCTCGGTTTCCCTCTACCTTCCTGAGGACAGCAACACGACCAACCTCCCTTCCTTCCATCAGCTTCTGATCTTCTTTCTCTGTTCCTATAGGCTGGTGTCTCTCTCCTGGATGGTGGCCAAAATGACGCCAATTTATGGCGGGTAAGAATACACCATGGACCATTTCTCTCTTTAATTTTCCTCCATTTGGTGAGGTCTTGCTGAGCGCAGTCTGCAGCTTCTGTATTGAGGAAAGGGCAAAAAGCCATAGGATCATCGTGTTCACTCTTAGGACCAAGGTCACCAAAGGAAGAACTGAATAATTTGTTTACATAAATCTTTCCACCGATCCTTGAATAGTCCTGCAGTGAACACAATTTTCTTTCGGTGTTAACGTTCTCATGAAGCTTCTTTGTTGGAAAAATGAAGGGAGAAAGAAACAGCCGTTGGGTCTCCTCCTTCTTTGACCACTGGTAGGAAGGTAGAGAAAAAGAAAAAAATTAACAAAGAGAGGACACACGTCCCTCCTCCTTCCTTCCCCTCTCCCCATCCACAGGCAAAATCTAATAAAGATGATTAAATTACATGTCTTTCCTCCCATTGAAATCCACTGCACACTATTCAAATATTAGAACTCAGGAAATAAGGCAGGACAAGGTCCCTCATGAAACCTTAGAAGGCAGCACAGGGGTCTGAGCTGGAGGTCTGCCTGGCTGGGCGGCTCTAATTAAGAAATCACCCCGCTGAGCAGAACTTAATCTAAATAAAATATAAAAAGGAATTCAGTGAAAACCATTACCTCCTCCCCACACACCTCACGTCCAGAATCTCCATCCCTCCGTCTGAGGGACTTTCCCTGCCAGGACTGGAGACTTCTCTTTTGCTCTGTGTGCCCCCGGCACCGTCAAATATAAAGAACCCCCTCCTGAAGAGGAAGCTGGGTCTTGTGCCTGCCTCTTGCTGCTTGGCCAGACTTTCCCAGGGCCACGGGCAGGTTTAGTCAATGTTGTTTTGGTTTGGAGGGGAATAGGAGATGGGTTTGATCAAGGATTGATTAAAGAGTGGGACATCTGGCCAACTTCTCCAGCGTTACTGTAGCCAACTGCCAACCCACAGCCTCTCCGTAGGTGGCTGAGTTCTTCCTGCCTATCCATCAGCTGCTTTTGATGGAGTGGCCACTTGAGAGCAAAGACCAAGGCTGTTTAACTTGGTTTTTTGGTCGGTATCTTTGTGTTAGTGAGTCCTTTTAGCTGCACCGAGTCAGCCTCAGACCTCTGCGTTATCCCTCCAATAGGTGACACCTGGTTAGCCTTATTTCCATCTACACTCCATAGAAACCTATTTTGCATTCTCACCGTTGGCTCCTAAAAGTGGATGATTCTCTCTTACACATCTGTGGCTCTGCATGGGCTGCCCCCCCCCCCATCATATCTGCCCCAAACAGTGATTCCTCAATAGTCGAAAACCTGTTGTAAGAACCAGATCCTCTCCCTAGAGGGGAAGAAATGCACATATGCATATAAACACAGGTTTGGAGAACAATTTCAGGGGCACCTTAGCCCCCTGAGGAGTCCATGGTCACCAATTTAAGGACCCTTGAGAGAGACTGTCCTTTCTCTCTTTTCACCCCTGACAGACACTCAAAGATTCTTTCCTTTGACCAAACTTGAGTTAGACTCTTCTGACTCTTCTTTCTGACCAGGCCCCAACCTTGAGCTCTGTCCTTGGATCATTCAGGCTAGTTTCAGCAGGAATCCTGCTGGATCAGTTTTGCAAAAATCTCCCACCCTTGATATCTGATCAAATTCCTCATCCTGTACCCTAGATATCTTATCACCATGGCTACCTTTTAGCAAAAATCCTGTAGTGTTGCTTTGGCCAGAATCCCCCCAGTCTTGGTATGTCCTCCTACTAATTTTCCACCAAGGGACCCCCACCCTGCTCCTTGGCTGTTAACCTCTGCTGGCCCTTGTTGTGTTCAGAGTTGGGTCCACTCTCTCTCTCTCTCTTACTACAAGATCTGCATTGCAGCAGTCTCTCTTGCTTAAAGTCTTCCTCAACCATCTCTAACAAGAGCCACGAGTAATTTCCTTTCTAACACCTCCTATATAAGGAAAACCTTCATTTATCCTCAAGGAGACCTCCATGAAGCCTTTCATCACCAACCCGGAAGCAGTCTTGAACAGAACCTGTTTGCTCACGGTGACCCTGGTATGTACGTCTAGAATATCATATATCACAATACAGTAATTATTTGTTTATGTGTCCATCTTTCTCCAGACTAGGAGTGGGCAAACTTCCTCTTCAAGGGCCAGAGAGTAAATATTTTAGGCTTTGTGAATCATGTGGTCTCAACTCTGCAGAAGCAGTCATACACGATATATCTATAAACAGGAGTGGTTTGTCCCAATAAAGCTTTATAGGCACTGCAATTTGAATTTCATACCATTTTCATGTACCACGGAATATTATTCTTCTGTTGTTTACTCTTTCAAACATTAAAAAAATGTATGAACCATTTTTATCTCATGAGCCACATAAAAACAGATGAGGGGGGGGAGGCAGATTTGACCCACGATACATATTTTGCTGAACCCCTGTCTAGGCTACAGAGATACCTTCAAAAGTAAATCTTATTCACTTATAACTATAGATCCCGTTATCTAGTCTCTCCAAGGTAATTTATCTTTGAGTTTCACTATCTACCACTCATTGATACAAAAATAAGTGAATAAGTAAACTACTAAATGAGCAAATGATTAGGAAAATTTCCTTGAGACAAATATTGAATAGAGTAACCATAAATGTTTCTTTTAGGACCCTGGTGAGGTTCCATGTTTCTTCATGATTAGGGACATAACACCTTAAGTGCTTAGCTACCAAGGCTCCCGTCACAAATTCTGAAAGTCTAGGGTTATTCCACCAATCACTGGGGAGATGCCAAAACCTAGTGCAGTCCAGTGTAGTCAGAAAACACCTCCTTTCATTTTATTCTTCAAATTAATGTATCTATTTTAGAGAGAGAGAGCACACATGCATGAGTGGAGGGGGGGCGGAAAAGGGAGAGAGAATCTCAAGCAGACTCCCTGCTGAGCACAGAGCCCCACATGGGGCTTGATCTTACAACCCTGAGATCATGACCTGAGCCAAAATCAAGAGTTGGACGCTTAACCGACTGAGCCACCCACATGCCCCAGAAAATACTGCCTTTTAGAGATAAGATTCCTTCCACCACTCCCTGTGTTAACAGGATCACAGCTTCTTTGAGCCTTTCTTGAGCAATCTCTTAACCTTTCTGTAGCAGGCAGCTTCTGGCATAGCTTCCAGTGATCACCCTGCTGGTATTCAGGCTTGAGTGTAATCCTCTCTTTTTGAGTGTGGGCTAAAGCTAACGACTCACTTCTAATCAACTGAATACACAAAAAGGATGGGCTGTCATTTCTAAAATTATTTTCTATAAGATGCTAACTTTGTTTTTTTTTTGTTTGTTTGTTTGTTTGTTTTGTCTATTGCCTTCTCTGCTTGCATACTTTGGTGGCAAGCTGCTGTGTTGGAGAGGCCTATGTGGCATGGAACTAAGGGTGGCCTTCAGCCCACAGCTGGTGAGAAATTGAGACCCATAAGGACACATCAAGGAGCTGAATACCTTCCAACAACTCCATGGGTGAGCTAAGAAATGAATCTTCCTGGGACACCTGAGTGGCTTAGCAGTTTAGCACCTGCCTTCTGCCCAGGGCATGATCCTGAGGTCCCTGCATGGAGCCTGCTTCTCCCTCTGCCTATGTCTCTGCCTCTCTCTCTGTGTCTCTCATGAATAAATAAAATCTTAAAAAAAATGAATCTTTCCATAGTTGAGGCTTCAAATAGGACCACAGACCCTAAACCAATACTTTTTATTCTTACAAGAAAACTTGAAGCCAAGGATCCAGCTAAGCCATACCCATATCCATGATTTACAGGAATTGTGCAATGATAAGTTCGTATTATCTCAAGCCACTAAGTTTTGGGGTAATTTGTTAGGCAGTAAGAGAGATAACTCATACGTCTACCGATATGATAATGAGATGTTTTATTTATTCCTTTTCCCCATCAAAATGCTAAGCTTCCAGGGCGGGGGTCAGTTACATCATACTCTTCTTTGTCCATAATACAAACTTATCAAATGTTTGTTAAATTGCCTTATATTTTGGGTTTCATTGAATTCAGTCGATTTAAACAACCATAGTAATATTGAAATATATATCAGCAATAGGACAAAGCAGAGTGCTGGCTATGGCAGAAAGTTTTTGAAAATCACGAGGGGAACAATATTTGGATTTGTACCCTTTTGTTACCAGGTTATGGCTTAAAGACTATCAGGGGGTTTTAATTCATTTTCAAAAAAGTGTTCAAAGTGGGTGCCTCCTAACTACACAAAAGAGATCTTTGCCCTCCTTGACCTGGCCATACAACCTGTCCATTGGACAATTCCCTTGTTCCACATTTTACATGGCCAGTGAGAAATACTATGAAGTGAGAGGAAAAGATGGAACTAGAAAGAACTGAGAAAAAGGTGGGAAAGTGGAAAAGAGGAAAGAAAAAGGAGCAGAGAGAAGAGAAATGGTCAGAACACCCAAGCCAGAGGCAGAGAACCTATTCAAAAGAAAAAGTCAAATTTTCCTGTCTCTAGTCATAATAAATATTTTGACAAGGAGCTTGGCATTTATCAAAAAGGAAAAAAAAAAAGAAGAAAAGCAGAAGTTGTCTTCCAAAGGACCCAACACTCTCAGAATTCCATGACCTAATCCTGTGTGGTTGTAGCAGTGAGACAGCCTCTCTTGTCTAAATGTTGTGGCACCGGGGCCTCTGTTTCCTCAACAGCACATGCCATGCCACTATCACACTTAGGAGTAGAGCACTAGGGATGTGGGGGGACAGTCTGGATACCATGCCTGGAAATGCATTTTTAAAATCACTGCAGATTCTTATTCTCTATCTTACTGGTTGCTTATCATAGCAGTTAAGTCAACTTTTCATGACTTTCGTAGACATTATATAATATGTTCTTCCCCTTGCTCCTATCACCAGCTGTTAGCCAGTCTCATCCCAGAGTGGGATGGGGTTGGGTCATCTAGAGCGGGAAAACTTTCATGCTGGCATGTGAGGGAGCCAATTCCCAGCCACTGAACAAACCTAAATTTTCTGCAGTTATCACAGGACTAATAGATCTCAAAAAAGAAACCTGAAAACGTTCAAAGGCTGAAACAAGTTGAGCTACTTTAAGCCCAAATGTTCTTGTCTGTAAAGCAGGGACAATAAGAGAGTTCACAGGGTTACTCTGAAAATCAAATATATGTAAAAACCTCAGTCTGCTGCAAGGTTACTGAGCTCTTGGCATTTTGGGTGAGAAAATTCTTTGTTGTGGGGCCCTCTCCTCTGCATTGTAGAATGTCTAGCAGCATCCAAGCCTCTACTGGCTGCATGACAGTAGTCCCCACCACATGCCACCATCCCTCTATCACAACAGTCAAATCACCCCTGGTTGAGAACTGCTATGCTAGTGCTTGGCATATAGTGATTGTTCCAGAAATATTAGATGCTATTTTTATTATCATTAAAATTATTACCAACCACAGCATCAGCTGGCAAGGGTAACAACAGCTCCTCTCTCTCATTGTATCCTTGAAATAGTTGCTGTTTTTCTTCCCCCTTCGAAAGAAAGAGTTGAGAAGAGGCAGAGCCATTAAGTTGGTAACAATCCAGTAGGAAACCTACCATCAATCTCCTATGAAGTCTTTTTTCCTGGAAGGAAAAAGGGCCACCATCTTGTGCTCCAACTAGGCAGATTCTTTAGCCTGACAGTTTGTGAGTCACTGCAGATTCTTTCACTGGCATAAATACGCCAACTGTAGGCACTACTGGTACAGTTGACTCTTGAAAGAGCTCTTGGAAGTTTCCAAAAGTACCATAAGAAAGAGAGGAGAGAGATGTTCAAAGAGAACTGTCCAACAGAAGTTACTCCCTTTGCTGTTTCTTGTGGTTTTGTGCTTGTTTGGATTCACAAGTGTGTGTGTGTGTGTGTGTGTGTGTGTGTGTGTGTGTTTGCCCAAATTGTTCTTGCAAATTCTAACAGTTTGCTTTAGGTGTTTTGATACCACGCTGTTTTGAAGGTACAAATGTTTATCATGGCATGTCTTGTGTTAAGTGTACAAACTGAGAGGTGAGTGTTGGTGACTGGATGGAGTGTAGTATTCCTCAAAGTTTTAACCAAATAGATGTTAATAGCACAGGAAAGTTGCAAAAAGATTTCTGGGGGTCTGGGAGTGGCCAGCTGAAAAAATGAAAATATGTTCCACCTCTTCTATTTACGTTTAAAATTCATGCACCCTTTACTTTCCATGCTAATTTTTTTGAAATTTTTTTTTCATTTATTTCCAGGTAAAATTTGTAGATGGACTCTCAGTCTTGGGCCTTTATTTTCCGGCAGCTTTTCCTATTCCCTTTTATAAAGCACGCACAGTGAAGTGCAAATGGAAGATCATGGCCTTGGAATCAGATGAGCTTACCCCCAAATTTGTTTTAATAATTGTAATTTAAAAAAATCCTCAACCTCACAAGTTGGATGTAAGATCTGAGTAGATCCTACATCCATTTCTTCCTCATTATTCTTCCCTTCCTTACCACACAGCTTTGCTCTTTCTGTCTTAAGTGAATTTTCCCCCCACCCCGTTCCTACCACCCACCTCCATGCTGACTTCCTCACCTCCCTCAACATTCTGACCAGACCGTTCCCCTTCCTGGAGCTCTGTCTATCCATGTCTTTCAACTTCTTCAAAAACTGTCTTGAATCTACACCACCTGTGAGGGTTTCCAGGTTGAATTACATTTACAACAGCCACTCATCTTGCACGTGTAGCATTCCTTGACAGCTGAAGACCTCAACACAGAGAAATCCTTCTTGAAAATATTTATTTCAGTGTCAACTTTATTTTCCTCTTATTTTGAATTTTTATTATTTATTATTTAATTTCTTTGCGAGAGAGAGAACAGGAGCAGAGGGAGGGATAGAGGGAGAGGGAGAAGCAGATTTCCTGCTGAGCAGGGAGCTCAACATGGGGCTCAATCCCAGGACCCCTGGCCCATGGTCTGAGCCAAAGGCTGATGCCTAACTGACTGAGCCACCCAGATGCCCCAATTTTTATGATATTTTTAAATCTAAGAGTGATTAGGAAAAGAGTGACATCTGTCTGCATCTAACGAGTATGCTTGCATTTTCCAAATAGCAAATTCCCTGGCAAATAGTAGACTCCATATTCATGTTTTACAACAAAAATATAAACAAGAGCTATTTACAGTCTCTCTTAGAACCCTAATTATAAGCAACTTGAGGACAAGAAACTTATCCATTTTCCACTTATGGTTGAACTCAGAGGTTTGGACATTTAAGACCTTCAAAAAATTTATGTTGAATGAAGCTAAGAATAAATGCATTATACGTTTCTAGTTCATTTCTATGAGATTTAGTTGACCTAAATGTTTTGGCAAAAGCACTTATTTATGATGCTTTGTCAGTATTGTGCTTGTACAACCTGTGTGTCAACTCGTGGTTATTGTTTCATCCTAGGCACACTGAGTCCCCTTGGTTCACACTTGACCTCAACCACATTCTTCAGCATACCAAGCAGAGGGCTTTGCCCACAGTAGGTAATTTAGAGATGTTATGGAATGAATGTCATATGTTGCATCATACAAAGAACAGAAGCAAAAGAGTTTGGGGAAAAAGTAATCAGTAAAAATATATAAGAGCCATCTTGCCCCCAAAACATGCATAAAGTTAGATTAAATGTTCATAGAAGGAGGGGAAACCATCTGATCAGGAGCGGTGGATGAGTTTGGCTGTGCAAATACCGCTGCCTGGTTGCACTTCCCAGGGTGCTGGGTTGATGTCTTCTGGAGTAAGAACTAAAGCGTGATGCCTTTTCCAGGTACCTGTGCTTCATTGACTCCTGGCTCCAGGCAGAGGGAAGGTCAGCCTATTATGAGGAGACTGTGCTTGCTGGGTTGTCAAACACTGAATGAAAAATCATAACTGTGTTAATAATGAGGGTGGCCACAGGCCAATGCCTCTGGACTTTTCACTTATAGATGCTATCAGAATTTTCAAAATGAAGACCAGTGGACAGTCACCCAAACTGGAAGTGATAACAACAACTGAGGGCACAGTATGCTGGTTGATAGAAGAAATAGTGGGAACTGAGATCCCAGTGGGGACCTAGTAATTGTTAGAACCTGAAATTGTGACTTTGTCTAGACTTAGATACTGGGAGCTTGGAGTACTTTGCCACTGCTTACTTCCAACTAGGAAATTAGAAAGCAACACGTAGAGCTTATATAAATGCTGAGCATTACCTTTATAAGGAACAACAGGTCACATGGAGCATTGTTTCATAGACCCCCCTGGACCTATTTTAATAGCCTCAAGTAATTATCTTGTGATATCTTGAAGTCCATTATGAGCCGGCTAAAAACAACACTTAATAGTCTCCCTCTTTTGACCAGTTAAGTATACACGTGATCCCCTACTCCCTAGAACCCATCCAGATACAACAAGAAGACGATAGTGTTTCAGTGAGGCATTTGATACGCCCTTTGATACAGTCATGAGACTGTATCACCTGCATCTTAATAAAACTCAGTTACGAATATGTGATAAATGACTGAAAAAATCTTCAAATGAATCTCTCAATCCAGGCATGACCAATTTTTTTCCAGGAAGAGTGAAGCTGCAATTAGATGGAAAAAAAGCTCAAGGAAAAAAATCCTCCCATTAGTGAGACTTAGTCTAACAGGAGCTACAGCACAGGAGGTAGTCCAGGCTGACCTTGTCTGTGGCTGAGTCAAGACACTCAGCCTGGCATCCATAAAGTGGGTCCCATGGCACCTACCGTACGGTGCTGTTGTAAAGGTCAAATGACATAATGTATGCAAAATGACTCATCAAGTGCCTGGTATACAGTAAACATATAACAAATACTTGACCCATGGGAAAATCCAACATCCGATCACACTCTCAACTTAAGACCCACATTTGGACTCAATTTCCACTATTGGCTCTGATAGAAAACTGCTAACCAAGTGGGCCAAACCTGCAGAAAGCCAATGGAACTTTCCAGCAAAGCCAACCTACCGCTCAGGGAAGATGATGAACTAAGTCTTTACCGCGCGAGTCTAAGCAATGCGGGGCATGCTCCCCATAGGACTTTTAACCAACTGTGATTTGCCTCCTGCATTTTTCCACTACCCAAGTTGTTTCCTTCCCTTATAATAACTGTCCACTTGGTAGCTTGTGGCCAGTGGGCTAAGAAACAGAAGGCGGTTGGTGTCAGCCTCTTGAGCTGCCAAGTGCAGATATTTTTCTCAGGTTTCTGGGTGGGTTTTTAAGCCAACAGCCTTGAAAGGGAAGCAGAGCCAGCATGCCACAGGCATCTGGGACACAAGGCCTACACAGTATTTTTGAAAAATCAGTATCGCTCACTGACGATAAAGGGGCATTCACTGTGGGCAAAGCCACTCCACAGGAGTGGGTGGAGTTGGGGCTACCAGGCAGGCCTCGGACTGAGTTAGCAGCCAATTTTCTTTTTCCACCATCTCTAGGGTTGAGTAGGTGCCAATACAGCTAAAAGCTTTTGGAGACACCCATAGGCACAGATAGTGAGCCCCCCATTCCCCCCCAACTCCCGTCTTTTCCATGGAACTTAGCAGTAGCTACCAGGGGCGTCATCACAGAGCGTTAATTTTTTCCCTTGCCTGGTTTCCCACATTCTGTGACCACCTCAGAGTGTGCCAGGGAAAATACTGAGAGCCTAGGTAAACGAAGGGGAACCCAACATTCACCAGTCTGGCCTTAAAATAGCCAGTGGAACGCCCCCATCCCAGAGAGTACACAGGCAGTGACTGTTCGCTCGTGTGCTCAGAGCACCCGCCCACCCCACCCCACCAGCCACCCCGATTCCCATGAAAGCCTATCTCAGAGAGAGGATGAAGAAGTAGCCAGATTGCTTGGCTGTCTCGTTCCCTTTGGGCCCCGTGACTTGGGTGAATACTAATGAGCACACAGTGACCTGATGCAAACCAGTGCACCCACTGGGCAGGGTGGAGACCTGGGTGGAACAGACGTCTGGGGTGGTGTAGGGTTGGGCAGAGCAACCAGGGAGAGCCAAGAGGAAGAGTGCTCCTGGAGGAAAGTGGAGGCCTTGGGAGCTGCAGGACACACCCCGGGGCTGCTGGCCAGCCTGGGACATAGCTCCACAACTTGCCACCGTGTCGCAAGGTTGTGTACTCTGGAAGGAGCGCCTAGGGTGGGGAGGGGCCCACCAAGAAGGGGCATAGAGTAAGAAAGGGAGAAGATACCATGGGGGGAGGATAAGGGAGCGTGTACAGCGGACGCAGCAGGAGCATCAGCTTTCTAATGTTTTCTAGATGCTCTCCGTGCAGTTGCCAGCTTGAGCAGAATGTCCGGTTAAGTTTGAGTTTTAGATAAACAACAAGTAATTTTTAGTATAAATATGTTCCATGTAATGTTTGAGACATAATTATACTAAAAAATATTTGGTGTTTATTTGGAATTCAAGTGTAACTGGGCGTTCCGTATTTTATTGGCAACCCTAGCGCCCCCTCAACTAGAATGAAAACCGCCAAGGGCAGAGATCGTTTCTGCCATAACCTCTCTGCAAAACCCAACGTGGTCCGCTCCACGGGCTGCTTTGCTATGTAATGTTGTCCAGAAAAGCACACGCTGCCTTGGTACTTTCTGCCCATCAGACTGACCTGACTTCACCTATTATTAGCCATGTGATCTTGGACAAGTAACTCCAGCACTTTCCTCTATGTTCTCATTTGCGAAATGGGAAAAATGGTAGTTGCCTGCCTTAGAGGGTTGTTGCAAGGGAATAATAACAGGTAAAAGCTTTAGCGTGTGCTGGCCTCTAAGAAAGGATTCAATACATGTTAGCCATTATTATTGGATACTCAATAAATAAGGAAATGTGATAGAAAAACAAAATCTTCTGGATGTTAGAGACGCACCTGAGCTGAGCATTGGGCTTCTTCAACCAGCTTTGTGAGGCTTCAGAGAGACTTTACCTTTCTGGATTCCTTTTCCTGAAGGTTCCAAGACTGTCAAATTCTAAAATCCCATAATTTAAATAGATTGAATGGGTGGGAACAGATGAAATAAGAGCCATGTCAATAGAAATGTTTAAGGGGGTTAGAGAGTAAAAGCATGATGGGGGATGTTTCACTGGCCACATAAAAAGTCTGTCCCCAAATGCAAGACTGGCCTTCCCAAGGCTCCGACCATAGGAGTCTGGGTTTCAGAGACTGAGGCAAAAGACAACTTGTGCAAGAGCAGAGTATTCCTGCCTCAATTCAGATTTACACCATAAGGATACTAGTATGAAGCCAAGTGGGAGAGCTTTCCCAGTCGGCAGCCAACCCAGTGATATTAAGTAAATTCATGTTAGCCCAGTGCCGACACATCAGAGAAACCACGGCCCCTACCGTCCACAATGCCTCTGTGGCCCAGAGTTAGTTTTCAGTGATTTGCAACATTTCCAGATAATTTCAAATCTTACTAGCGACCTTCATAGCTATTTCTCACCACCTCTGGGAAATCATCCCTTAGTTTCAAAGAAAATATTTCTCAAAAAAAAAAAAAGAAAATATTTCTCCATCTCATTAATTCTGAAGAGAGACCAATGATAGATATCTTCACAGCAATGGTTTCCTTCCACCCGATTCTTTCCTGAAGAAGATGGAGGAGAAGAGAGTTTATTGGCAGCACTATTAACAACATGGACTCACAGCATGTTATATTCAAGAGCCTTTGGAGAATGAGATAAAGAGAAAATATAATATCCTGTCCTAGAATATTCCAATACATCTGGGAGGCATAATCTTTGTTCAATATAGCAACGACTTCAGAGTCTGAGCATGGCAACATACAGGTGCAAAATATATAAGGCTGAGGGAGTGCGTTTGTGCTGAAATGACAAAGAGTGAGCCAAATGGACATAACCAAGTTGTTAGCTTTCATCGGGTATATGGTTAGTTGGGGAAGAAGATGAGAGTCTTCAAAGAATAAAGAATGTTCTATGCAAAGATAGGAGGCTTTCCAGAGCATGCCGGGAAATCGCCATGAGTAGGAGCCTAGTTAAGGAATAAAGCTGGAGACACAATGAAGTCTTCGGCATGTGGGCTGGGCTCTAGATTCATTAAATTAGCTCACAGGCTATGTTGCACCTAGATAATTGGATCACCCGTAGTTTTTTCCCTATTGCACTATGAATGAAGGAGCCCTGCCGAAGCGTTGAATGGTCCACCAGTTTAAGAACGTTTCCTCTACCAACTTGAAATTTCATCCACGGGATCATTTTGATGGGATGTTGCTGAGGGCACAGAAATTCCTCCACTGTCTATGGAAGGCAGCATGGCAAAGCTCGAGAAGTTGCAAATCACATCCTCTTCAAGTAGTAACTCAACTTTGGGGAATGTATCCTGAAGATCCACTTGAACGTGTACCCAAGTTTTTGTTTCAGGATTGTTTACAAGACCAAAACATTTGAAGCAACCTCAGTGCCCTTCACAAGGAGACTAGTTAAATCAGTCATGGTATCAATACATCCACAGAAAAAAATGCAAAATTAATAACCAATATGGAATTTCTCTAAATATCAAAAATGGAGCCATATCTAAAATGCATTGTTTAAAAAAAAGGAAAGGCAAGGCACAGAGAAGCCTGTAAAGTATGCTGTCATATTTGTTAAAAATTAAAGGGGCCTCAAGGAGGTAGAACATAATTTCCCTCCCCCATTGAGTGTGGGATGCGTAACCCCCCCACACACACCCCATTGACTTTCTTTCAAAGAATACAGTATGGAAGGAGGAGAAGCAACTTTACAGCAGAGACACCTGGCAAACACTACCTTACTCAGTAGATCAAGGGTCACATCACCAGCGATAAGTTACTTGAATGTCATGTACCCATGATACAATGATGAAAATGCACGTCGCCTCTTAGGTCATCGTCCCCCAAACCCACAAGCCCTGGCTAAACATGAAGAAAACACCAGTCTGACTCAACTTGAGGGGCATCCTCCAAAATACTTGAGCAGCCCTCCGCCTCTCCAAAAAATGTCAAGATCATCAAAACAAAGGAAGTCTGAGAAACTGTCACAAATAGAAGAGGCCAAGGAGACGTGACAATGGATGAGATCCTGGAGCAGGCAAGCGACATGGGAGTGAAACTAGTAAAATCTGATAAACTCCGAAATGTAGTTAATGATAATGTTCTTACCTGTGACAAATGTACATAATAAAATAAGATGTTAACAAGAGAGGGACTGGCTGATGGTACAGATCGGAACTCAGTAATATCTCTGCAAGTTTTCTTTGAATTTAAAACTTTTCTAACATGAAATATTCATTAAACACTTCACAAAGGTAGAGGTAATATATTTGCTCCCATGTGCACAAAACATGTGTGGACAAAAACAGGCCATAAACTGGCGATTTCAATTGGATTGAATCTCCAGTGACTCAGGAACTGAGAGATTTCACTATATGCACACATATACTTTGAATTAGAAGTCATGCCAACTTGCTGCCTCTTTTAAGATTATAAAATTTATATCTTTACAAAAATAAAACAGAATTTTTCATCCAAGTTAAGTTTGTTTCTAAAAGATAGATGCCTTCATTTTAAAATTCTCTTTTTTGGATAATGCAGTAATCCAATAGCCCCCAAACAATTTATGAACATGGATTTTTTTTCTCATGCTGGTAAGTTGTATGGCCCCAAAGTACAAGGCTCCAAGGAGAATGGTTCTTTTTTTTTTTTTTTTTTTTTTTTTTTTTTTTTAAGGAGAATGGTTCTAAGGACACAGGAGTTTTGAGGAAAACGAGAACCTTGGGTAATGGTCTAAATAGTTATTGCCTAAGAAGATCCTGGGCACCCTACTGACAAAAGGAAGGCACATGACACCAGAGAGATGGTGGGCAAAGGAGAGATCAGATGCCCATGGGGACATCCATGTCACTTTGTGCCACAAAGACGGATTTTGCTGACGGACAACATGTATGAGTGTTACCCTATATATTGGCGAATTGAATTTAAATAAAATTTAAAGAAAAAGAAAGAAAGAGAAAGAAAGAAAGAAAGAAAGAAAGAAAGAAAGAAAGAAAGAAAGAAAGAAAGAAAGAAAAGAACATATATGAGTTTAGCTCTCCCCCTGCTTCCCAACTGACTGCATCCTACATCCTCTCAGTTCTGGAATAAGCCTTTCTCTGTCTTTTGACTCTTACCCAAGAAAAATATTCTAGATGGAGGGGGGGGGTGGCCTCTGAGGGACACTCTAGGCCATTCAAGAGCTGACTCTGCAGTCATTCGTTCTGTCCCACACTTTGCTCTTAGGTTTCAGCCACCACCTGGCAAAAACCAATGGGAGGTGACAGTGAAATGAATTCAGATTTGACCCCATGAGAGAAAACCAGGCTCTTCAGGTCAGGCCTGAAACCCGTCGGGATGAACAGGTCACTGAGCCAGCTTGGGGCAAGGTGCCAGAGGACCCCCTAGCCGGAGAGGCAGGGAAACGGTTAATAACTCAAGGTGACACATTAAGCCAGCAGATCTGGGGCTGAAATTTGGCTGATATTGAAGTCAAGCAGAACTGTCTGAACCTGGGGAGGCGCTGTCACTTTTACTGTACTTTTCCACACATATTTTTATTTATTTATTTATTTATTTATTTATTTATTTATTTATTTTAATTTGGAAATGTTCATGGGGAGCTGGAACACGCAGGCTGGAGAACTCCTCAGGGTCTGAGAGGGACAAATCTGTGTCTCTGCTTGGATCTCCATCCAGTTCAGACCAGCAGCTCCCAAGGGCATCAGCCACCAGTGGCAGTTCGGTGGCCTCCCGTGGCCAGTTCCCTCCCTCGGCCCCCACCGCCCATCCCATGGACACGTACTCACCTCCTCTTCTTTTCACTGCCCTCTGGTGCCAGCGTGCAAGCTCCTGCCAAGTTACATGAACAGTGTGCTCCATCCACCAGCCATCGCAGGCTCCTTGTTACGAAACCCAGGAGTCGCTTAACAGGGAGCAGATGGAGAGAGGTGCCGTATACCCCCAAAGTGGGCAGGAGGGGAACCCTGGGCTGAGAGGCAGAGTGGAATTAAAATGCTCCGCACTCACCCCAGTTGATATGCTGGCGAGGACCCTGCTTTCCCAACGCCTCACATGTGAGCAACCAGCTCGTGGAAATTCACTAAACAGAAATGGCAGGCTGGGGTGTTGGAGGTGATCGTGTGCTCCCTTCTGGGGGGGGGCGCAGGAAATTAGCACCCACGGTGATGGATGTGCTGCAAAGTCGGCCTGCCCTCTGGATCCTACCACCCTTGAGATTCTTGCTCTGACCTTCTGGGCCTACGTATTTACCAAGTCCTTGCTTTCTCAATTATGGGAGAATTCTCATCACAACTGAACATTGAAACAACATTTTCTGCATCAGAGGACACGTCCCCATCCTGGACCAATGCAGGAGATGAGTTTCACTCCTCAGAGAGCTGACAACCTGACTTTAACATTGCAGATGGACGCATTGGCCACCCCCACCCCTTACACGCACATGTGTGCGCACACGCACAGTTCATTCTGGGGGAATGTCTCCACTTAACACCTCTACTCTGAGTTTGAGTTAAATATCATCCGTTCTAAAGACAACAGAACAGCTTCAGCTGTGTGAAAAATGAGCAGGATGCAGTGTACACAGGCACGGAAATGCGCACGTACACACCCCTCCTCGCTTCTTTCCCTACCAGCAAGAATTGTACCTTGCTTCTGAGGTCCCCAAAGGACACCGGATCTGATAATCCCCAAATAGCTACTGCTCAATTGGCTCAGCTAAAGTTTCCCTGCAATGTGGCCCAAGCAGTCTTGCTTGGGTCTCGGGCTCCTTCATGACAGCTTGGGGCTAATGCTATGGGTCATCCATGGCAGATCTTATGCACGCAGTGGAAGTTCCCTGACCTATCCCATGGAATAGTCCCGAAACACAAGTCCCCCATTGTTCCCTGACTTGGGGATGGAGGGAAGGGGGAACATGCACACACACAAAACCTCCCTCCAAAAGATTAGTGCAATTATTAGCCAACAGTAATGGCTATAAGCCAATCTGTTCTCAAATCCTCCCAAGCACCAAGTCACCTCAGAGCCTCTTAAAGCCCCAAACACAAGACTGTGTGTTCTCCTGCATTTTGCCGCGTTGTTCTTGAAGGCTGCTGGGCCATTGCTTAATGCTGCCCTTACCCACAAGGCTAATAAGCAGAGAAAGAAACAGTGAATAATGCACATGTCTGAGCCCTGGGTCCCCATGCCCCCATAAGTCTGTGAAGGCAGATGTCCGGGGCCAGACATCATTGGCAACGGCTTCACCCAACGTTGTGCTTATTAGAACACAGCTGTAGATTGTGACTTGCGGTTAGTGTTCTTTGTAGAACTCTCCAGAATGATGTGCTCTCTCCCTCTTTCACCTTATGTGAATAACAATATTTGACCCCTGTACTATATCCTGCTGGCCGCTCTAGTCTCCCACCTGGAGTAATGAGTATATATTGGGAAAGGAAATTAAATTCTGTTTGAGGACTTGGTGTACACGTACTTACACTGCATACATATTTTAAACTCTCATCTCAGAGAAAGGGAGCTCTTGTGCTAGCCCATATTGACATCTATATGATATATAGCAATAAAATCCATAATATGTCTTTTTTTCCTTTTTCAAATATTTTATTTATTTGTTCATGAGAGACACAGAGACATAGGCAGAGGGAGAAGCAGGATCCCTGTGGGGAGCCCGATTCAGGACTCGATCCTAGGACCCCAAGACCACGACCTGAGCTGAAGGCAGACGCTCAACCACTGAGCCACCCAGGTGCCCCAAATCCATAATATATCTTGAATAAATATGGATAATGATGAGAGCTATACAAAGAAGAAAATTCTAAGGACAGGAAGGTTGGTGATATATTTTCCTAACACCAAAGCAATTGAGGGATTGCATTTAAGTTACAGATACAGTAAACGAGACACCAAGAAAAGAATATGTTGGCTGAGTTCAAAGACAGCTGGTCCAATGACTCTGAATATTCTACTGAATATTCTCTGAATTCTCTATTCTCTGAATATTCTATTCTATGTGGGTAAATAAATACAGAGGTGAACACTCATCGCCGGCCGCCCAGACACTATCCAATCATTCCTTTATTCTTCAAGAGATTACTGAACCCCTGCTATGTTGCCGGCACCGGTGAAGGCCAGGCATTTGGTGGGTTTCTCTTAGAGCAGCCTTATTCAAAGCCCTGTTGCGTCCCGAGAAACCAGTGCCATTTGGAAAACACAGGTACAGACAAAAAAGTCTCAACGCTGAGCAAACAAAGAGGAAATTTTCTATGTGATGACAAATCGGGAAAGCTTTCAAGCATCTATTATTCATTATAGAGCAGACCAAGACATGTTAAACTTTGGGCATGTCTATGAAATACATGAATGAGGTATTACATATAACCCCGTTCCTACGAATTAACACCACGCCTTTGCCCCAGAACGCTCTCGGGGGAAAAAAACTCTGTTGAAAGATCTAGAGCCTGAGTCTGAATAACCGAATCACAACGACTCAATATTCTCCCCTATGACTATGTCATAGTTCTGTACACACACCTATATGGAACCAGCACTACACCAGTGTTTGTATACAACTTCCATAGTGTATGTTTTCATGCACACATGAACACACGCACACACGCACACACACACACACACACACACACACAGAAGCAGCGTCTTTCTTATCTGGGAGGTTTCAGTTTTCGTTAAATTCCAGAAATCCTCCCTTTGTAATAATTGGAAGATAAGCCCCACTGAATCATTTTCAAAGCTGAGTCCCAAAATGGGGATTAAAAATAAATAGTAATATATAATAATAATAAAATAAAATAAAAAGTAAATAAAATTAATAATAACAATAAGTGGGCCATTTGGGAAGTATCCAAAATCCTGAGCCAAAGGGCACCTGGTGGCTTAGTTGGTTAAGCACCTGCCTTGAGCTCAGTTAAGCTCAGGTCATGATCCCAGGGTCCTGGGATGGAGCCCGGCATCAGTCTCCCTGCTCAGTGGGGAGCCTCTTCTCCTTCTCAGTCTGCTCCTCCCTCTGTGTTCTTCCTCTCTATATACCAAATAATGAATAAAATTCTTTAAAATAAATAAAACCTTTAAAAAAAATCCTGAGGGATCCCTGGGTGGCGCAGCGGTTTAGCGCCTGCCTTTGGCCCAGGGCGCGATCCTGGAGACCCGGGATCGAATCCCACGTCGGGCTCCCTGCATGGAGCCTGCTTCTCCCTCTGCCTATGTCTCTGCCTCTCTCTCTCTCTCTCTGTGACTATCATAAATAAATAAAAGTTAACAAAAAAAAAAATAAATAAAAAAAAAAAATAAAAAAAAAAATAATAAAAATCCTGAGCCTAAACATATTGTATAACCTGACTAATCTTATAAGCTGCATATACTGAACCACTCTTTGGCATTACTCACTAATGGGAAGATCGAAGCAAGTGCATAGATGTTAGGATGATTTTCCCGTTAGGATGCATAGATCTAAGCCCCTGATGCCATCACGCTGTCTGTATGCACTACAGGCATTTTCGTGGCTTCGTAAAGCGGGTCTTTGAAGGATGCACGTCACAGTCAGTTGTGCTTGTCCGCACACCAACACACGCACACACCACTTCAATCTCATATTCCTGTCTCTGCAAAATTGACATAATTTCATTTGGGTCGATTACGAGGTTATATTCTCAGTAATGGGGTTTGTGATCCAGGAAAAGAAGAACAGATAGCAGTGCAAAGAATAGCAGAGCCCCCAAACCCTGGGGTCCCCCCCTTTCACCTTCAGTGACTCGTCTGCTCAGGGGCCCAGCCTATAGGAGCCCACCAGTACCTGCATGTGGATGAACTTTCTAGAAGGAGCTCTGGGTACCAACTCACTGGAAGAAAGCAGATCCACAGCTGGTGCCCACTGTTCACTCGCCTAAGCTTCTTGTCTTTGAAACCAGACTGGGCCCACAGGTCCCTTGTGCACTTATGGTGAATCTTGCAAATGGAAAGCACAGGGGAATTACAGAGAAGCTGAAGGCCGAAGGCAGAGGCCCGGCCGGGAGTGAGAAGACTAATGGCAAGAAAGCTTGCCTGTCGGGAGAAGAACCCCTCACGCTTCTCTTCATCCACCCATGCTTGACTGTCCTCCCAAACCAGATGAACCCACCCAGCTCATTGCTACACGTGGCTACAATCCCTGCGGAGTCTGGCCTGCCTCTCACACAGCAGGTGGCCAGAGAGATTGCCCCGCTGGGACCTAACCCATGACAAAAAAAAGAGGAAAAAAAGTAAGAGTCACAACTGAATCACCCTCGAAGTTGAGGGCGGGGGAGACAGATGCAACTGAACAACAGCTTTTCAACCCAGGCAGCTACTCACCTGGATCGGGCATGAGGATTGACAAAGAAAGTCAGGTCCAAATCCAAAAATCCAAAAGGAGCGAATCCAAGGGTCTCTACCCTGCCATCTTGTCCTTTGTCCCTCGGGCGTCAGGTGTGGGTTAGCGGACCCAGGCCGTGGCCCTGATGAATTCAGCAAGGTTCCAGGATGGGTGAAGGGGGTCTAGCCTCATCCCACCACCATCCCTCGGTCCTGGCCCAGCTTTTGGTGCCGCAAGCACTAGCAGCGGAGCGCAGGAGGCTTGCTCCTGACATTGAATGAGCCACAGGACACGTCAATCTGATCTTTTATAGTGCTTTGTTTATTACCTGTGTGCCTTTATTTCATAAGGGAACCGAGAAAGAGAGAGAGAGAGAGAGAGGGAGAGGGAGAGGGAGAGAGAGAGGGAGAGCAGGCATGATGAAGATGACTATTAGTAGCAATCCAAAGACAGCTTTTCTTAAGCTTCATTCATACCAGCAAAGGTGACCAAACAACCTAGCGATTGTTCTCTCGAATGTCACCTTTAAGCACGGGCCGCCTGGCCGATAAAACTCGGCTCTCTCGTTTTTTGCTCCCGGGTGCCCCTCCTAAAAGGAAAAAAAAAATTGCTGTGTTATCCTCCAAATATCTCCAGAGAAATCGAACCAACAAGGAAATCTTTTCTTCTTCCCTCAACCAGCACCACCGCCACCACCACCCCCCCCCCCAACTCGTTTTTTCTTTCTTCTTCACGCAGCTTGAACAATTTGGCTCTGTTCTGGGTGCATTCCTGCGGCCCATTCTTTTTCAGTTCTATGCAGGGCTGGGGACGGTGGACCAGGAGAACACAGGCCCACATTCAGACCCAGGACGGCCCTTGGTGGGGTGGGGGGGGGGCAGGGGGCGGGGAGTGAACCAAATGTACCTATGATTGTTGCGCCACCAACTTAATACCTGGGCAGGGAGACAAAGGCTCTTTAGAAAAAGCCCAGGCTGCTGGGGAACCCATCCCCCCCCCCCCGACCTGAGAGGAGTTCAAAAGATAACAGAAGCTGGAAATAAAGCAGTGACATGATTAAAGTTCCCACCCCATTCTAGGAGCTATTGCGAATGATGACAGAGAGTGCCCTGCTAGCCTTTACCCACGAACAGGCTCTGCTCATACATGGAGAGTTTTATTCTCTTTGTGTGTGTGTGGGGGGGGGGTGTGGGTGTGTGTGTGTGTGGGTGGGTGTATGTGTGCACACACACACAGGCATCCAGTCCCAGACAACACACGATCAATAATCTCAGAGCCCTGCCACCTTGTCACACAAGCAGAGGTAGAGCCACTGCTTGGAAAGCCCCTGATTTGAAGGGAATCTACAAAATGAGGAAACCCTCTCGACATGAACCCTATTTTGTTCTTAACAAAGGGTAAGTGGGCATTTTCAAGTTTTTACTTCTGTATTGATTTCTGCTCGGGATCCCGGAATTTGCACTTGCCCGTGGAAGAGGGTGGAGGCCTTGCAAATAAGTTCTGATGGTACAGGGAGAGTGTGTGTGTGTGTGTGTGTGTGTGTGTGTGTGGCGGGGGTGTGGACTTCACTGCGCTCTAAACAAATCACAGGTGTTTAGAGGACCTCTCTTCTAAATGGGGCGGGTGGAAGGTCAGTTATATGACTTCAGACTTAGGGATGGCCTCCCGGTGGCCCCGAGCTCCATGATCCTGGGTCAAAGTCCTTCATTAAGAGGAAGAATTTTTAGCCAGAAAACTGCACTGAGAGAAATGAGAGAAATGAGAGGAATGAGAGAAAGGGCCAGGCCTAGAAGGTAACCAGGAAAGAAAGGTGAGACAACTATGCCCTTGGACCAAACAGGATTTGTCTGTCTTGTCATCAAAACCCCAACCCTCACTTGGAAAACTCTCGATCACAGCTTTACTTTTCTGGTTCTCAAAGAGACTGTAAGCTCCATGAGAACCGGGACTGTACCCCAGGCCTAAATCCCAGCATCGAACACATATAGGTACTGAATAACTCTTTCCGAACGTTGAAAAATCGCAGATTCACAGGGGATAAAAGAAAACAAACATGCGGTGGTCCGCTGGAGCCGGCTCATGCCCACTCACAGGGGCTGATTGTTCCATTTACAAGAGTTTTGTGAGCCAGTTATTAAGCACAGCCACTATTAAAAGTGAAATTCTATAAACTTACAATTAAATAAATTATATTTCAAAACCAAGCTAAATAAGCTATCGCTTGCTCACTATTCAACAAAGTATCACTATTATCTATGGTCTTGAGGTTATTTACATCTGTTGCGTCTATAGGGTGGAAATACCGTGGGATGCTGGCCACTGCCCATTTCTTTCCTACTCCGTGTTCGGTGATGTCACATTTGTAGCTTGAAACTGGCCATGGTGGCAACATTAACACCATGGAAATCTAAAAGCGCTACCAATCAGGATTTGATTTATGGTTTTGTAATTGTCTAGACTGGAGAGTGATGAAGAAAATATTTCACACATTAAAGTCTATCGCATCCATAGAGGTTACATTGTGAGGAATAGAGAGAGAGAGAGAGAGAGAGAGAGAGAGACGCACACACACACTTATGAAACATTTTTTCAGTATTCAAAACTATTCTCTGATTCGGGGAAAAAAATCACCCTATACCATCGACTAAGAATGAGGCCCCCAAAAGTGTCTTCATTCCTTTATCTTATTCCTTAACAAAAATGAAAAATCAAGCAGCATTCATGATGGAAAGAGTATAGGCTGTTTCGTCAACTGCGAGAAGAAAAGCCGGTTGTTATGTTTTTCAAGAATCAGTGAACTATATGGAATTTGCCGGACAGGGTTTCCCGTATTTTGTGATTATTTTCAAATCGTGCGCAACACATCCTTTATGTCAGAAAGATTCCTCATCTCCTCGTGTACCTACAAACACAAGCACATTTTCTTCAGAGAGCTGGTTGTTAAACATTTACCAACACACCGCTGTCCCATAGCGTAACTGCCTGTAAGGAAAGGGGGTAATTTTAATGATTTATAGGATAACAATGTGACATAGACGTACAGGCATACGTGCACAAGGGTACATGTAACACGTATATGTGTTTGGTTCATCGCATGGCTTTGCCTTAATAGAGGTAGGTCACAAAACACTGAAAGAAGCCTATTGGTAGAAAGATGATGCCGTATGAACTATTCTTTTTATTTTTTTTTTAAGATTTTATGTATTTATTCATGAGAGACACAGAGAGAGAGAGAGGCAGAGACACAGGCAGAGGGAGAAGCAGGTTCCATGCAGGGAGCCCGATGCGGGACTCGATCCCGGGACTCCAGGATCACACCCTGAGCCAAAGGCAGATGCTCAACCACTGAGCCACCCAGTCGTCCCAGTATGAGCTATTCTTATCTTCCCTACTCTTTATTCAGGGCTGCCGGGAATAAGGCTCTTCAAAGAACAGGCAACGGAGGCAAGAGTCACTCTTAAAATTTCTGTACATCTGGAGAGTATTTTAGTTTCTGAAAGGACTTTCGCACAAAGTCCATCACGAGAGCCTCATGAGGGCTCTGTGATAAAGGCAAGACAGAGCAATCCCATTTTACAGAAGAACATATTGAGGCTTGTAAAGCTTCTTTACTTTACCAAAGTCCTCACACAACTGAGGGTGACTAGCATAAAGGTGGAACACAGATCTTCTGACTCCCAGCCCAGTGTTTGTCAAGAGGGGATCAAAATACCCACTTTGGAGCCGAGCTTCTGGAAAGTCCCATCCTTTTTAGACCTGAGTGTACGCAAGGGGGCGATGCAGTGGGAAGAGAAGGCACTTGGGAAGGTCCTACAGCCAAGCTCAATCACGCTTCCTGACTCCTTGGGCACGGAACCTATGATGTCAGAGCCCTGGGTTTGATCTGTCAGCTGGCTTGGCTCATGCGTAGCCTCTCCAGGTCAGCACCCACCCTGCCAGAGAATCAAACTCAGTGGACAAATAGCTATAGCACAGTCCAGGCCCACAGGCCCCACTGATTTGTATGCTGGTTTTCCCTTTTTTTTTTTTTTTTAGACAACTCAAACCCTTTTAATTTCTTCAAGCAAAATCCTATATGAAACAGCAAAATATAGTTCAGACTGAAAAGCAATTTCTGCGGTTGAATGGAGATAGTGAGGGGGGGTGGCCAGCTATAGTTACAACTCCTGTCTGCTCCCGGGGACCCTTACAGCACCACCAAAGAGCCCTTGTCTCCTTGAAGCATCTAAAGAAAAAATCCACATTAGCTTCTAATGTTGATGAAGGCAGTGTGTGTGCATGTGTGTTTCTGTGTGTCTGTGTATGTATGTGTGTCTATCTGTGTGCCTCTGTGTGTGTGTGTGTGTGTGTATATACTAGAGGGCAGAGGGCCCCAGCTTCTATATTGTGGGTCTCCTCCTTAAGCTTGGCTAAATACCCCCGGAATTTTCTGCCATTGGCCACAAAAAGGCAAAAGGAGAGAGCGGAGCCCCTCAGTGAACCGGACGGACAAAAATAAAGTTTCAATCCTATATCGTACCGTAGAAAAGCAAGCAGGCAAATCCAGAAATGTTTTATCATCCCTGTGACATGGGTACCTTCATCATCACGACTTTGTAGATGGGGAAAGTCACACTTACAGAGGTTAAGTAACATTCTCAAGCTTTTACGGCTTACAAAGGGGTGAAGCTGCGAGCAGGGCTGGCTTCCCGGGTGGGCAACCGGTGCAATCATCCGGGGAGATTCTAAGGGCCCTTGCCCGGAGTGTAATGTCCTACAGGCGCTTGTTTTAAAGTTCTTAATAATTCTATCTTTGAATTTGTGTTCCGTAAGTAAAGTCAGATGGAGCGCGTGTAGGGGCTTGGGGCCTCTGCTCACATATGGTCCTGTCTTGGGATGGGTTCTTGTCCACCTGCTTCCCATCCTTGATGCTCTGGGCCTGCCTGTCTTCCCCTTCGCCACCCCTCTCCCTGACCACTGCCCACCACCTAGAGCAGCAGGTAGACAAGGAAAACTCGTGTTCGGTCATCAACTCTTGCAACCGTGGCACATGCACAGAGAGACTAGGTCAAGTGCATGCCCTGTATTTCTCCAGCAAGGAAGGCCCAGTCATTCCCATCTGGGGGGTGGAGAGGGGCCTCTCACACAGCCCAATCCAGATTCCCAGCAGGTGCCAGAATGGAGGCCATGGTCTCATTAAAGCCTCATGCATCGTGTAACTGGACCTGGCTCAGGTTCAAACCCAGATACCTCAATCAAGAGATGGAGCTGTTGACCCCTGTGCAGGATGCCCCTCTTCTGTCCATGAGGGTCAGCACACTTTTATTTTTCCCCGGGCCATTCAGCCAGCCTCTTGCTCCAGCATGGGCAGACTCGCCTCCGCCAGCATTTCTTGCAACAAGAAGAGGGAGTGTGTGCAGCCAGGAACCACGAGTGCCCCGTTTGCCCTACGCTCACCCCTTCTCCCACATATGCCCACACGTGTTCTCTTCAGGTTCCACTGACTGCAGCTCTAGCAGCGCTGATGAGCATAAAGTTTCCCCCAGAGGATAAAGGGCAAGGCTCCCCGGGCTCATGAAGTGGCCTGCAAGGGTGGAAGGTAGTCCAGTGAAAGACAATGCGCGGGCAAGGAGCCAAGAGCAGTTCCTGGAGGTGCCCCCCCGGGACCCGGCTTCCAGGAATCAGGAGAGGCAGTTCTGTGTTTTCTTGGGATGACCAGTATGTGAATTCCCAAAAGGGCAGGAATTCTGACTGCTGTGCAGACAGCGATGCTTACGACATACTCAGGGCACTGGTGCTGTTGGAGGGGTCTACTCCACATGCAAATGTCATATTTCTTAACTCTGTCGCTGGCGTTTGTATCATCTGCAGCACTAGATCTCTTTCTTTCTTTCTTTCTTTCTTTTCTTCTTCTTCTTTTTTTTTTTTTTTTTTTTTTTTTTTGGAGTGAGGAGTGAGGAGGAAAACCCCCATCCTCTCTCTCTGGTCCCTTCCCTTCTTCCCCTTACATCCGTCTATGCAGCAACCAATAGCGAACAGGCCAGGACCCCTTGGCTCCTGAACAAAGCCAAACAGGTGTGAGAGATTAGCTCCCTGGACGAAACCTCTGTCCAACAAAACAATGTCAAATTCCCCCCTAATAAAGTCCAGAGCTGTAAGCAATTCCCCCTTGTTATTAAGCGGGAAAGAAAACACAGCCTGACTCCTTCCCAATTAGCTCGGAGGACCCTCCGATGAGCCGAATTTAAACCAGAGACCTGCCATGATCTGGCTTCCAGTGCAGACAGGGCCTGCCTTCCCCAACGGATGGAAACTCACTGGCCCAGCTTCCCAGTCATCTTGGCACGAGGGCGCAGACGGCCCCAAGCCCCCACCCCAGTATCCATGGGCTGTCTCTGCCTCTGATTCAAACCATCTTTGCGACTCCCTGCCAGATCCCTTACTTCGACTTTCCATATGGAGGCTTGGTCTCCTTTGCCAGGTTAGTGTTTATAGGGATGGGCTTTTTGACAGTTTCGCTGTCAGTGAGAGAGGGGATGGGATCCCTCCCCTGGACGTGAATCACTTTCTTGTCATCCAAAAGAGGGGAGAAAGAAAGACCAACATCCTGAAGCAATAACAACACACTGGAAACCCCAAAGGGATCTAGCAATGAGGAAGTCTTGTCTCTCCCTCCGCCCCCTCCTCAAACTGATAGGTCTGGGGTAGGAAACAGAAAGCCTCCAAGGTGCTTCCAACAATGGGCCCCGCTCTGTTGCTTTGTCTTTACACGCGGGGTTAGAGCAACTCAGACCACTCGAGTCATCCGATCCTGTCTCAGACAGCGGTTGGAAGAAGTCGCTCCCAATCCTGAACATCTACCTGAATAGGGGATGTTTAGACAGTCCTCATAGTAAGCCCTCGGGAAAGATTACAATTGCCAGGCACTGTCCTAAGGCTGTAAAGCATTACTTCTCAGAACTCTATAAATTTTATAAATGAGGTTAACAGTTTTTAACAAGTTACTTGTCCAAAACACTCAACTTAGCCACCAGTAGAACCAACGTTTGAACCCAGAGTCTGAATCCACATCTGTGGTAGACTTCTTTGTGCTGTTTGCCAAAAATCCCCCCCCCTACTTCCCGCCCCCACCCCCACCACTCCCCCCCCATTACTGCCCCCCCTCCAAGCAGCTCCCCCTTCTGGGGACATGTTGGGATTACATTTCCTGGGAGCCTCAGGACCAGCTCTGGCCAAAGAGTTGTGAACGAAAGTCATGTTTCTCACTCTCAGGGCTGGGCCAATGTGTGTCTCCCCAGAAGGCACTGTTCCCTCTGCTGTGCTTACTGGCAATGTTCCGGAGAGTTTTGTCAACGTGGGTCCCAGAATATGGATACAATGACAAGGGAGCAACGCTCTCAGCTTCTGGCAATAGATATGTAGCATGAGTAAACAATAAACTCTAATTGTTTTCACCCATTACGATTCGGGGCTTTTTACAGAAAGGTGAAGAAGGTGGTTAGTTTGGGAGGGAGCCGAGGGACAGGGCATGTGAGCTCCGTTTCCAAACTTGAGCACCTGTTACAAGGGTGTTAGCCTTATAATAAGGTGATAAATACTGTTTCTCGGGGGTTGCATTATCTGTGTTTTATTTTACACAAAAGGGTTAAAAAAATATCTGGGGGCTGTTCATTACCACCCATGCCACCCTGACTGATAGAAGACAGCCAGCGCTGATCGATACACCATCGTGACCCCGGTCATGAAGTGCTTTCTTGAGTCTCAGTGATCCCCCTTCTGCTCAGACGTCAAGAAATTTCTATCTTCTGAGCTGAGAACTGAAACTTTTGGTTTTTTGTGTATAAGTCTAAGTCTACTCATGAGAAGGGCAAAGAAGAAACATGAAGGAGAACATGAAATGCATTACCTGGGCCAGAAAGTCTTCCAAGGGTCGTCATCCAGAATTTCCTTAGGAATTGCCAAGAGCCAAGACATGGCTAACTCTGAATTCAGGCATCTAAATAGTGGACATCCCATGAACCTTCTCTCTGGCCGTGTGCTTCTCTCTTCTCCAGCAACCTCAACACAGCCTCTTGTGGCCACTTTAGCCTCTACTGTGTGATATGCTCGTCAACTGTACACACAGAGGGAGGCAAATACGATAGCGTCGTGGCACATTGAGGCAGAAGGACTCATCGGAGGGAGAAGAAGTTCTTAATGGTCTTCAATTTGTCCCCGTTGGCAAATACCCAAGAGGTGTTCAGAGGAATCTCACCTAGAGATCAGCCGGTGTACAAAGGGCAGAAGGAAATTGCAACGCCTTTCCACTGTCATGACCCTAGCTCAAACAATGCAAGCATCTGGGCTCTTGCAACATCTGGGAGCTTGGAAATCCAAAGGGTTACTGGACAACTCCTTACACCACCCCCTCCCCAACCCGTGTTAGCCGGAGAGAAGCAACATGCTTCCCCCTGGAAAGCCATTGTGGTGTTTTATAATCCATTCTCCTTCTATCCCCCCTCCCCAAATAAAGCCATCACTGTGTGAGGAAGTGACAAGGGCTACCAGTTAGGGGTGCATGGGGGCAGAAGGCTGTTTTTTACATTTATTTTTGTTTTTATTTTGTTTTGATTTTTTTAGTTACTGATCTACTAATGTGCAAATGCTTTCTGCAGGTTCGATGTATTTTAGAACCCCTGCCCTCTTAAAAGGCAACTCCCAAACAAAACCCCAGATTCGTACCATGCACCTTCAGGCCAACTGTTGAGTATTAGCCCCAAATTCAGCCCTTCCAGGGCCGTCTGTTAGTGCTCAGAGGCTCTTGACAACAACTGTTTCCCAAGCTCGGTGCTTGCTGATCTAACCTCATTAAGCCAACGCACAAAGTCTATGTGATTGATTTATCCCATATAATAAAACCAGGCAATTATTCATTGGGACAACCTGGCACATGATCCAATCCCTTCTGTAAGAGGTAGCAAACCAGCAACATAAGAAACCACCCTGCTATTTGGGGAGAGAGAAATTGCTAATCTGTGGTTGTCCTACTACAAATGAATTTTCATTACAGTCTGCGGCAACACTAAACTTCAAGGACCTGTAATTATAAACCATTGATTTTTTTTTATTGTCACCTGCCGAAAGCCAAAGCATAAAACATTATCACTTTAACACCACCGTTCAGCGGGGTGTGAGCCCTCCCGCTGTAAATACAGGTGGCAGCAGATAGATGCATAAGGGAAAGCAGTGATGCCCTCCTCACCCACACGCAGAAACTAGCCCACAAGAAGCCCACACCAGGGATGAATCATTTACAAAGGGATCAAAACGGACTGCTCTTTCCAGGCACAGGAAAAGTCTACTCTTTCTCTTTCTTGGCATTTTTCTCTTTTAGCCTTATTTGCAAGAGATTATGCAAGCTACTGGTAAAGGATGCAGAGTTGGAAAGCAAAATTCTTAGGTTTGCCTTCTGAGTCCACTTAGTTGGGTGACTTCGAATGGCCATGCCTCAGTTTCCTCCTCTATAAAATAGGAAGGTGAGTAAGCATATCTACCTGCCCCCCAGTGTTTTATGAGAACTAAGTGAGCGAATTCATGTCAACCCCTGGAAGGACACCTGCCCAGAAGAAGCATCCACTGCACGCCGCCTATTAGTACAACATGAATGAAAGTATGGGTGACTGTCGTTTCTTGCCTTCGAGACTGTAAGCCACTTGTTAGTAGAAAACTTGCTTTAGACATATTTTTTTGATATTTAGACCGAACTCATTAAAGGCAAATTCTGATATTTTTCCATCACGATATCCCATGGGCCCAATGGGGGTGCCTAGCACATAGTAGGTATTTATTGCAAAGCTTATAATAACCAGAAATGCTTATAAATATCAGAAAATCTTACAGAATGAACAAGTGAATGTTGAAAAATTATTTTTATCCACTTTTCCCTTACGTGGTGATGTGCCCTATTTAATAGATCATGTTGATGAACAGACGGAGACTTAGCGAGGGGAGGGGTGCTCTCCCAAGCATGAGGGGAGGTGAGGACAGAATGTGGAATTAACAAGGGAAGAATCCTATTTGCTTAAAAAAGTACTATATTCTCCCCCGGTGGGCTATCTTTGGGTGTATGTGTTTGACTCTGGGGACCACATTTAAGAGGGGCCCCAACGAACCTCTGTGTTTGAAGAGGTGACGAGGATGTTAAACTTTCCAGAAAGCATGCAGTATGTGGTAAACCAATTGAGTGCCGGAGAAGGGAAGACTCCTAGGGAAGCAGAACTGTGTTCAAGGAGCTGCAGAATTCGGGACAACGTTCTCTGTCACCCTCCAGCTACAGTGGTCGCTAAGTTCTGTGACCCAGCCTCCAAATATTTATTGAATTCAGCACTTCCTCAGCCCCAAACTCTTGGCTCTCCCGTTCAGTCAGAAGTTATACTGCTGATGCCCAAACATTCCTCACTTTAATGGCTCCTCTTCTCGGCAGCAAAAAGTTCAAAGCCCCTGGCAGAGAATCCAAGGTCCACATCAATCTCGCTCCAGGCCAGCTTTCCAGAATCACACATCCCATAACACACCTGTAACAGAAAGCAGGAGATATGGATGGACGATTCTAGCTGGGAGAGGGATGATTGTCTTTTCCTTACTACTCAATGCACCCTCAAGGCTCAGTTCTGAGGTCACATCATCACCTTCCACCCCGCTAGCAGAGCTAAGTACTCTTCCACCTTTGCTCCCATGAACTTTGGGCATCATACTCTGTGATCATTTTCATTGCTCCATTCTGAACCCCTTCAAGGCAAATCCGGGACTTTACTCAGCTTTCTATTCCATGGGCTGAGCAGCATACCTGGCACATTGTAGGTACTGAGCAAATATGGGGTGAATGAAAATTGGAGGTAGTTTCCCATTTAGTACGAGAAAGATGTTTTTATTACGAGAATAAGCCCCAAATGGAGAATGCCAGACAAGGACAGAGACCTGTGATTCCCATGCAGGAATATTGTAGAATGCATTTCCACATTAAGCAAAAGGTTGAACCATAGAACCTTTAAAAACTTTTATCAGTCTAGACTTGAGACTCAGGGATACTATGATCCTTACAACTTCAGCTCCAGACGTTTAGCCAGTTCCCTGGAAAGAAAAAAAGAGACACATAGAAGTCTTGGTCCTGGGGCTTGCTTCCTCATAGCGGCATTTCTCCAAGAAATGGAGGGTTTTGACTTCGATATGAAAGTTTTAAACTCCAGAGCAAAAGAGAAGAATAGTCTAACAGTCTGGAATTTCTAAGACTTTTCTCCAAAAAGATCCAAAGCAATGAACTTGCTTCCTATGTATAAAAAAAATGATTTGATACCCTATGTTCTCATAACTGAAAGAGGTAGGGGGGCAAAACATGGCCTTCTAGATGTGTCAGGGTTGCGATAAGTCATGTTTAAACTTTACCCAAAGTGAAATAAAGTGTCAACAGAAACTGCTGCCCAAACTCTCTGATCAGGTCAGGCAAACAACCAATCGAAAAAAATCAATCAAATGTGAAAGATGGCCTAACGGGTGGGAATGCTTAACTCTGTGATTCCCATAGGAGCCAGGTCTATTTAGCATGTTTCCTGCCAGCTGCTGCTACTCCTCATAGCCATGAAATCGCTAGAAGCATATCAGAAGGTGTTGTTTTGTGAGCTGGCTTGGCCATGAGCAGGCTCAGAACTTGGCGGCATTGGCCAATGATGCAAAAAGGATGCTAGGAATGGTGGGGTCATCTTAGCCCCGGAGCCAGTGCTTTGGGATGAGAGGTGATCAAAACTCCAGAAGGGAATGGAAAATTTGATCTTGATCTGGAAGACAGCAATTGCTCAAGGAGGTTGGCCCTAGTAGGTGGGAGAGAGGAGCAAACATTTTTAAGTCAATGTGACAGAATGACAGCAGGGTGTTTCCACGTGGCCCATGCAGCTGGAAACAGACTGCATTTCCCCAGGGGTAAGGGATTGGCAGGAACCAGACAGTGGCTCAAGCCCCCAGCCAGGTAGACCAGGGTTTAGGACAGGGTTTCCATTATAAGGAAGGAGTGAAGTAGAAGTCAGGAATTTAGGGAGCAAAGGTTCAATTTTAGGGACCGAATCAGTAAGGTGGAATAAAATGGGTTTGGTGGACAGGAAGGTGTTTGGGTCTCACCACCCACAATGAACCTAATTCTTGACCCCTAGAGTAGATGGAACTTCTAAATTACCTCTAGCTTATCAAGATTGGTTCATGAACCAGCCGGGCTGATCCTCTGGTGGTTTCAAATGGATAAAGCTAGAAGTGGGCAAGGATTTGACATGGCAACGTGCTCACACACCTTCCTGGTCGGTGATAATTGACTCCAGAGCATGCCCTGCTCCCCACCCTCTTGTATTTTAACATCACCTGAGCCTCGAGAGAAGTATAATGAAGTTGCACAAACCAATCAGAAACTGGATTCAAATAACAGCACTGAATGTGGATGAAAAATTGGTATAAATTTTTTGCAAAGTAACTTAGTGATCCATATTGAGATCTTAAAAAATGTGTAATACTTGAACCAAATAGCTACAATTCTAGGGCCTTATTCTTCGGGGGGAAGAAATGCATTAAAGATGGAGAAACAGAAAAGTAGATGTCAGGGAGATACTGGTGGAAAGAATGATGTTTTGAATGTTTACCACTATTTTATTAGAAATTTTACATAGATCATCTCATTTCATCCTCACAAAGTCTAGAGGATTGGGACAACGATGCTCATCGTAGCATTGTCTGTAAAGTGAAAAATTGAAACCAGCTTTCTTGTGTAACTGCTAGGAGTACCATTATGCTGTACCCACATAATGTTTTACCACCAGACCCTTAAAAACCGTTTATATAAAGAATTCTGCACTGATGGAGATAACACTCAGGGTATAAAAATGAATCAAAGTATAGAAAATCATATATGTAATAGAATTACCAAAATACGTCTATACTTTACTCCTTTGTAAGTGTGCATGTATGTGATACAGTTAAATGCTAATGTATCCTCATGTATATCAAAAAGCTCAGTTATAAATGGGTGGTGGGATCATGACCAGAATTTCTAATGTTTTCCAAAATTATTTGGAAATATTCCAAGGTACGAGTGGAATATCTTCAATAATCAGCCCAAATATTTAATGGAAATAGCGTATTTACCGTGTGCTCTCAATGCTAATATATGAGCACACCACTCATTACTCCTTGGCTAAAATCCCAACATCAAAGGAATCATAGAGGCCATATTTGTCTAATAATGACAGATTACAGACAATTGAAAAATATCTAAGTGGTGTCAGTAACTACTCTGCTGCTATCAGCCTTAGAATATACTCAGTATGTTCTTATGACAAACAATATCACTAGGAGTGTGACCCCCCAGCATCAGCCAATATATACTCCGTGTTTTCCCAGCCTGAAAAGGGCAGGGACCTGCTAACATTCTTTGATATTGAGAATACTTTGGGACTGGCTTAAAAAATGATTAAAATTATATATGTGTTACTCCCATATTAAAAAAAAAAAAAAAAAAACCTCGGCGGTAAGTTATAGTTTGCAGTGTGTTTTGTGAATTGATGGCAGTCCTCACATCCATAATCCTAAGATAAAGAGTGTCATAAACATTTTAATAAGAACATATGGTAGGAAAATTTGGTAGAGCCAAGCCTTTGAAGGGCAGCTTTCTTTCTCTTAAACAGAGTCATAAAAGGTGTGTGGAAGCCTGAGGAGATGAAAACAGACTGTGGTTCATCACCAAGAAGCCCAGGCCCAGCCTTATCCTTAAGAAATTAGAGGGAAGGCGGAGCTGGGTAGGCTCTCTAGCTTCATTCGACTCTTCTTTCCCTGATCAGGAAGGTGCCACCTTCTTTCCTTCTGTTAAATTCAGGAGCCAGAGGCACAGCTCACCCATGCCTCATCTGTGGTCTGGGGCTCTGGAAGTGCTAATAAGGCGCACCTGAAAGTAAATCATGTTTAATTCCAGGGACTTAACTGGTTTGCAGTTTAGCAGCTATAAATCATGAATATTCTGAGATAATTCAGGTGGGTTACTTTTTCATTATACTCAAGAGTTTAAAGTGAAGCAAATATGATGTTATCTAGAGTATTCCATTTTGCTAAATATTCAGGTGTGTTTCCAAGAGAGATATATAATATTATATAATATGTATAATAGGTTGTTAAGAATATTATCAGCAAGAAGGTGGCTATTGAGTAGATGATTGCCTATGCACAGCAGCTTGAAGACGGATGAGAGAAGCCCATAGTCAAAAACATTTTTTTCCCACCGATGATATCACACCTAGTGCTCCACCGTTGGAAAAGTGGACTAAGCATTATTTTTTTTCCTCAAGAACTCCATTTAAAAATGTTAGTAGTGGGGATCCCTGGTGGCTCAGCGGTTTAGCGCCTGACATTGATTGGCCCAGGGCGTGATCCTGGAGTCCCAGGATCGAGTCCCACATCGGACTCCCTGCATGGAGCCTGCTTCTCCCTCTTCCTGTGTCTCTGCCTCTCTCTGTGCCTCTCATGAATAAAAAAATAAAATCTTTAAAAATAAATAAATAAAAATGTTAGTAGAGTTGCTAATGATGGCACAAGGAGTTGTCGACATTGGTCATGAATAAGCAATTAGACTTCATTCTCCCATAGACGTGAGGATCCAACGTAGCCAGAATATTGCTCAGGGAAGAGGGGGAAGTGTCCAGAAGAAAAGAAAGCACAAACAGGAGTGTGAATGGTGGAGGGGAGTAGATTATGGACAGTAACATTGAAAATTGCGTAATTCATAGTTGCATCTTGGATGACCCCAGTTTTGGAGCTTCCAAGCAGAGGGACGGATGAAGTGGTCATCAGGGCCCCTTCTGTTCTAGGGTCTCCTCACCTAGTTATCATATCTTTGGGGAGCCTCTCAGTGGCCTCCTTCTCTCTTTCCACATTTGTGAATAGAGATGGGATTCACCAGAAAATGGGGAACAGACATCTTTTTGAAGTCAGCTTTGATAAAAAGAGGTGCTTCCTTTTACTCCACAGCCACCCAGCTTGTTGATTGGAAATTATATATATATATATATATATATATATATATATATATATATACACAATCCTATCCTATTTAATCTTATATACCAGAGTCCCTCATTGATTTTAAACCCAGAGCCAACAAAACTGTATGTCCCTTCTTGGTCTATGCAGCAGCTGAAATAATAAAAAGACATTTCTCATGACTGGGAGAGGTCTTTAAGGAAGACCACTGGCCAAAACCTCAGGAGCCATTTGGCTCTCTGCACCTGTGATCCTAACTAGGAGATCTGAATAACATTAGTAACCAAGGCATCATCTCTGTGTCTAACTGCCTGATAGTACGGGCAGTTATCTTCTTCACAGGGAACATCTTAGCCAACCCATGGCAGAGTAACCAAAAACCTCTCCATGGTTCTCCATGGTATGTTGCCACTGTGATCCCTGGCCGTGTTTGAGGAGATATAAAAGACCGCGTGAGGACTCTCTGGTCTCATCCTGGTACCACTTTGCAGAAGGCTCATCTAAAGTTAGAACTTGTCTAGGTCTATTCTGCAGACTCAGCAAGGTACCTGGTCCTTAGAGGCCATAAAAGTCAAAGCTGGAAGGAGCACAAATGACCACCAACCAAACCCTCGTTTGACAGCAAGTTGAGGGGGAAGCTCGTGAGCTACTTAATGGCAGAGCCCAGGACAGAGGACAATAGGATACTCACAGCCAAAAAATGGACTGATCAGCTTCACCGCAAGAAGGAAAAAATAGTGTCAAAATAAAAAGAAGCCCCAAAGCAATGACAACCAATCCTGTTTGTGTGGTTCTAGTTTTCTGAGGTATAACAATAACACTCTCGAAGATATTTTTAAAGTATTTTAACTTGACAAGAGGAAACATATTCCATAGATCCTTTTTTTTTTTTTAACTTCAAGTATTTATAATGGCAAGGCTTCGGTCACTCTAAGAGTACCAGACAGACTGGTGGGACAAGTGAAAGCCGCAGTTGACTACTATCCAGCCAATCAGATCTCCCCACTTCCAGATCCTTTCCCCTCCCCATACCATCCCCTGCTGTCATTTATCAAGACTGGCCTGGTCCTGTGGAATTCCACTCATTCTTCACGAGGGCTTTGACCTCCTCCAACCAAACAAGCAAGGTACTTTCTGGGAGAGTGTTAATACCAGGGCATGGGGGGTGAAGAGGCGGAAATAATCGATGCTCTAGGACTTTCCCACACTTAGTGGAATCAATTTTATCAGTGTTTAGACACTGGGTGTCAAGGCTGGTCAGATGGAAGCCAAAGGTTGTGTGGAGGAGGGAGGCTGAGAGGAGGCTACTGTTAGTTTAGATCAGGACTGCTTCCAGGAAGTGACAGATTCCAGTGGCCAGCTCATTCAGAGGGACGTGCACACCCAGATGCTGTGGATCCTTCCTCTCTAAAACGTGAAGAACCCCCAAAATGCCCTGGACACAGAGGTCCCGAAATGTCCTCTCTATCTTGGAAAGCCACAAGGAAACATGGACTGGTTCTAGAGAAAGGCAGATGCCAAAGGCATTGGGATCGGGCTCCATAAGTAAATCAAGGTTCTCCCCGTGGCTGCCCTCTCTCAATTATCCAAGAGTTAATTACCCCCATGATGTATCGTCCAAATCGGCTGCGTTTTCTCTTTCTTTGGTCGCTCTCTGGGATAGTGATGATTATTGCTCTCATCAGAGGTGAGCAGAAGGTGAAGCCCAAACCAGTCAGGCTGCTAGCTGGTGGCATGTTTGAGCAGAGAAAGAGGTTGAAGTTGCTGCGTTAGTGGAGACTCTGAGCTTCTCATGCTATCATCCCTCCCACTTCCTCATGTGCACCAGACTGTTCTACACCTATGGGCCTCTGTTCATGGTGCTTCTTCCTTCTCCCTTGCCCTCCCACCGAGTGTCCATTCTTGTGTCAAGACCCAGACCCTACCTTCTCCCTGAAGCTGTCTCCGATGCGCATTCATTAAGTTACCTCGCCTCAACTCTGTTCCCACTCTGCCAAAAAAAAAATAAAAAATAAAAAATAAAAAAAAAACTAGATTAACACAAAGAGTTAATCTTGGAACTCCCCTAAAAGCAGGTTCATCTTTATCTAACTTATCTAGCATGTTGGGGCAGCATCTACTAGACATTTCAGGATTATTTGATAAGCACAAGAATCTGTAGATTTATATTACCAAGTTTCTCTCTACTCCTTAGAATTCCAGAAACCTGAACCACAAGCAGGTGCAGATGCCTCTCTAGACCAATACACCGATTTCTCATGAAAATGATGTTGGCGTGGCCCTTCAGATAGTCTGTTAGTTTCCTCTCTGCCAGACCTCAGAAGGCAGCTCAGCCCAGGAAGCCCAGTTTTGACTGCGGTGGAGTTTCTAGTACCTGGATGGCTGGACAAGGGACACTGGCACCACCGCCCACAGCTTGGCATGCCGCAGTCTCGCTCTTCCCACACCAACCCCACTCTCTCCGCCCCAAGCAACAGGACTGTGCAAACAGGAGAGAGGGCCCAGGAGTTGTGAGGTCCCAGTGACTCACATGCCGGCTCTGGGCCATACCTACATGACCGGGAGACTTCCCATTAAGTCAGCCTCTTCCTGATACCAAATGTCCCTACTGGTGACAGATGCATCCTCTGGTATTCTGAAAGTGTCCTACATACCTGTGCGAGGTAGTAAGCCATTGTCCCCTAGCTCTAAAACTATACTCTGCTTCTGATGCTAAAGGAACTCTGCGAAGGATATTTCCTCTTTGCTAGCTGCCTCTTAATAGGTTCTGTCAGTAGGGACACTGGAGAGAGATTGAGGGCAGGAGAATGGACAATGCATTGCTCTCACCCTTTCTACCTGCTATTCCTGCCAACGCCACTTCACACCAGCCATTGATGCAGGCTCCACCCCCCAGAGTCAATCTAAGGAGCTCTTCCAGAGAGACAAACTTCAGCAGGGCAACACTACTCTTTCCTCAGGAGTCTGAAGTACTACCCTACAGGGGTAGTACTACCCTACAGGAGTCTGAAGTACTACCCTACAGGGGCTTTCCTCCAAGCCCCTCAGATGCCATCAGCAGCCATACAGAACTTCCGTCTCAGGAGTTCAAGCCCCAGTTCCTCTGGACCCTCCGTCTGAGCTCTTCTTAGGCTCCACAACCCTATTGTCATCTTGTGTTTTCCTATTTGTTGAAATTCCGCATGTGGCTTCTGTTTTCCTACCCTATTCTTAACAAATACAATATCCCAAGATTCTTTATGCCTGTTGCCTGGGGAGAAATCTGAGAATCAACATATTTTTTTTTAAGATTTTATTTATTCATGAGAGACCCAGAGAGAGAGAAGCAGAGACATAGGCAGAGGGGGAAGCAGTGTCCTACTAGGGAGCCTGATGCGGAACTCAATCCCAGAACCACTAAACCAGCCAGGTGCCCCAACCCAACATAGTCTTAAACACAAAACGGCAGCAGAGTCTAATAGAGAAAATATTTTCACTATGGATTGGATACTAATTGCCTGAATAATCTTAAATAAGTCACATAACCTTTTTTAGCTTCTAGTCTTCAGACCCTACGTAGGAGCTCAGTTTTAAAAATACAGCAGAGCTATAAAGAGTCCACGTGAAGGAGATTCAAGGTTTATGTTAGAAAGACACCATCATCTGCTCAAAACTACTTTTAATATCAACAGGCTGTAAAGACACTGGTTTTGGTCTCAATAGTCTCTACAAGACAGCTCCTCCCACCTACATCAGCCACACAGGAAACATTCCAGATTTGCTGCTTTGTGAAAAACTCACACCTTGACAGGAAGAGGTTGAGATCTACAATTTCCTTTATTGATAAGAGCACAATCACCTGTTTTCAACTTAAGATTTTTTCTGGATGTTGCAATGCCAGGTTGACCATCCTCCCTGCTGGGAGACGTTAAGCGTTGAGGGGTGTCTCTATTGAGGAAAGGGTAGGGAAAAGAGGGGAGGGGACAAACAGGGTGAGGGTAGAAAGACGGTGTTTCTTTCAAATTTGGAGTCATGCCAAGATGTTACAATCCCATGAAGAATGGCTAGATCTGGAAGAAACTTGACGGATTAGCGGGAAGTGGGGGTGAGGGAAAAGACGGCACCATCAATTGCCTAAAACTGGCCCCAAACACGTTTCCTCATTGTTTTGCCAATGGGTTTTGCAATAAATTGGAGGAAATTTGGCGAGATACTCAACCAGGGCATGGACAGCGTATTGGGACCAAAACAAACAACCGTGAAGAACTTGGCAGTTTCTCATTGGATGTTTCAGAAGTGAGTTGTGAGACAGTGAGTTGTGAGTTACTTCTGAGAGGTTTACATAATAAAAATTAAAATAAGGCCAACGATGACAAGTTTTGCTCTTCACGCTGGAAGTCAAATGTTAAATTGGATATTCATTTACGAAACACAAAGAATTCAAGAAAAAAAAACAGAATCAGATCAAATATTTACGATCATTTAAGTCAACACAGCAAATGCCAAGAATTTAGTCCAGAAAAATTATGAAAAAGAAATTATCCAGGACTTCTATAAAGTAACCTGTGGGATTATTTTTTTTGTTTTGTTTTCTGGAGAGATACATCTCTGAGACCCAGCCATTGCTGTATTTTCTTGAATGACTGTTTATGAATGAATAGAGATTCTTAATAATTTGTGTGCTATGAAACCTTTTGGAAATTGGTTAAAGCCTATAGACTTGTATGTTTATTTTTTTAAGTTATTATTTATTTTAGAGACACAGAGAGGGAGAGAGAGCATGAGTGGGAAAAGGGCAGAGGAAGGGGAAGAGAGAGAATCTCAAGCAGACTCCCCACCGAGAGGAGAGCCTGACTCAGTGCTCCACATGGAGCTCGATCTCACGACCCTGAAATCATGACCTGAGCCGAAATCAAGAGTCAGATACTCAACCAACCGAGCCACCCAGGTGCCCCTAGACTTGTGTTTAAATGTATAACTTGAAACACATAGGATTATTAAAAAAAATAAATTATATCAAAATATGGCTATCTAAGTCCTTAGAAAACAAAATTGTCTTATATGACATATATGCTTCTTTATTTTTTTTAAAGATTTATTTATTTATTTATTCATGATAGACACAGAGATTGAGAGAGGCAGAGACACCGGAGGAGGGAGAAGCGGGTTCCATGCCAGGATCCCAACGTGGGACTCGATCCCGGGACTCCAGGATCACGCCCTGGACCAAAGGCAGGCACCAAACCACTGAACCACCCAGAGATCCCCTATATGCTTCTTTATTAATATATCCAATAACGAGGTCTGGGATGAGAAAAGGCAAAAGTTACCTGATCCTTAAAGGACAAGTTGACTTGGCCAGCTTTAGAGTGCCAATGACCCTCAGCTAGGGGAAGTAGCCAATGCCAGATGACTTCTTGTGGAAGGAGCCAACAAAGCAAATGTTTTGACCTCACTCTTCTCCCTTCTTTCAGTTTCCTGCCAGAGTTCTGTGCTGGGGGAATCCAATAAGAAGCTGAAGGACAAAAAGACCCACTAATGACCTTCCAAGAACATGGTGGACAAGGGTAAAGAGCTACCTGGAGAGACAAACAGAAGAAATCCAGCACAGTATTGAAGACATTTCAAGCTCTGGTCCAAATCCCCCTTCACTTCTCTCCAGCCCTCACTCATGGGTACCCTCCATTATGGAGATTCCAAAGTCCCAAACATACCAAGTTCTTTGAGTTGTCCATACTTCAACATAATCTAGATTAGTATACCATTAGCCTCTTCCCCTAGTTGAGCTCCTAGATGAGTTCTTACCAAGTCTTCAGGATCAGGATCAAGTGTCGTGGATATCCCTGGGTGGCTCAGCGGTTTAGCGCCTGCCTTTGGCCCTGGGCGCAATCCTGGAGTCCCGGAATCGAGTCCCACGTCAGGCTCCAGGCATGGAGCCTGCTTCTCCCTCCTCCTGTGTCTCTGCCTCTCTCTCTCTCTCTCTCTCTCTCTCTCTATGTCTATCATAAATAAATAAATAAATAAATAAATCTTAAAAAAAAAAAAAAAGGATCAAGTGTTGCCTCTTTTGGAAAACCTTCTCCAATATTCCAAGGCAACATTTGTCAATGCTACCTGTGTGTTTCTTCAGAACATTGCATCACTCCAATATTTCCCAAATTACTTCCCTAAGAACATGGGTCCTAGAAGGTGTTATCAGGTGGAACATGAAATACCAGTTCACAGGGGATCAGTGTTCCATGAAACATATTTTGGGAAATAATACTTTATTCCGCTGCAGCGGTTACCAGGTTCCTTTAGACTCTTTTTTTTTTTTTAATATTTTATTTATTTATTCCTGAGAGACACACACAGAGAGAGAGGGAGAGGCTGAGACACAGGCAGGGGGAGAAGCAGGCTCTATGCAGGGAGCCCGACGTGGGACTCGATCCCGGGTCTCCAGGATCAGGCCCTGGGCCAATGTCAGGCGCTCAACCGCTGAGTCACCCGGGTTGCCCTCCTTTAGACTCTTGGTAGAAATTTCCCAGAAGGAGTAGACAGGTTTATTTGAAGAATAATTCAGATAGCAGGAGAGTGAGAGGAAAAATAGGAAGAGTTTGCGCCTTTGTTGGGCACAAAATATATTAATCCTTATATGCTGTGTGAATACACATGGAACAAGATTCTCCCTCTAAATCATAATCTTGTCTTCAGATGATACACACTGAGGCCCACATATATTTGAACAACAACAACAACCACAAAATGCCAGTCAACATGCAACTTTAATCAGAGCAAGAAGCTTAAGCCAACCAGTTTCTAAGGAGTAAAAAAATGTTCCAGACCAAATGGGACATACAGGACTCAGAGAAATGAGGACAAAACCTGTTGTTCCTAGTAGCTATTCTAGGGGAATATTTTCGTTTTCTAAGGATTACTTTTGGAAACATCCATTTCATGTTCATAGGCTTTTCTGCTTTCTTGGGATAAAAATCTATTTTTAAAAAAACAGTGATATTTTTGAAAAACTTTAGGCTGTTTTAGTCTAAAGAAGGATGTTAAAAAAAAAAAAATCTCTCCTCACCCTCCCCAACTTCCATGAAGAAAAGGGAATAGCATCACCATGGGGGAAGTGTGACCGCTGCAGAGTGTCACTAAGAGCGGGTGGAGTGGAGGTGGTAGAAAGCTTGAGGTCCTTGACTTTGCACCTTTTCCCTACTAGACTTGTATCTTTCAAACCCTTTTTATTTCTTGTCCCTAGTCAATTGACAGGGGTTGTTTGTGATGGTTCCTAACTCCGTGATGTTCTCACACCACAGAAATGCCCAACTCCAAAACACCAGTAGAGTCTCAACCTACTTGGCCCCTCGTTGACACTATTTTTCATACGCTTCTTTGTCCTTAAGAAATTACTTGAAGGCAGTTCAACTAGAAATGTTCGTGATAACCTGTGGATGTTTTCTTTAGCTCCTTTGGTGGATGTTATGGATACCGCGCCTTTGTGTCAGGGGAAAGTTTTAAATCAGAGGTGATTTTCAGGAAGTGTGTCCCTCAAGCAACCTGGAAGCATGACTTTCAGACCTGTCACACCCAGTTAGGATCTCCATCAGTGGCTGCTCTGGTGTTGGCAAGGTCCTGAGAGTGACCTGTGTGACCCCCCTCGCTAAACTACAAAAGTAAATTAATTTCTTCCAAATGCCATTCCTTACATTTGGCTATTAGGACCTGAGCAGTGCAGATGCCTGGGTTAATTGAAATGAAAACCATTTTTCTTGAGACCAACTCATAATTTCAAGTCTCAGCAGACTCAGCAATAGTTTAACCTCCTTTCTACTCAAGCTCATAAATAGGCAATGGATCTTCAGAGGGCTGAGTAGGCATGCACATCCCTGTTTATAAGAGGAGACAAACCAGAGGTAATGTGCAGTAATGAAAATCCTCTGAGGGGACTGAGCACTTAGATCATTCAGTTCCTATAAGCAGGTCCTAATTTCTCTGCATCTTGGATTTTCGACCTGTAAAACACACTGAACAAAGGTGACTTCTGAGCTTCGAAATGATGTGGCTGCAAGAAAACCTGAACAAGGCTGAGATTAACCACCCCATTGGTGCTGGGTCACCTTGCCTCTCTTCCCTGCCTATTTATGCACCACCAACTTCATCTCACTTGCATGTGATTTAAATTCTACATCTGGGGGCACCTGGGTGACTCTGTTGGTTAGATGTCTGCCTTTGGCTCAGGTCACCATCCCAGGGTCCTGAGATGGAGTCCCGTGTAGGGACTCGTTATCTCTGTCTCTCTCTTAAATAAATAAATAAATAAATAAATAAATAAATAAATAAATACAATCTTTTTAAAAATTTACATCTGGGTCTCTTGGATCCTTCATCAATTTTTTTACTTGCAGAAATGGTGACACAACCAATACTTGGAAAGTCCAATATATCAGCCTCAAGAATGGAGTGTGTTGGGGGCAAGGGGTGTCAAATTGCCTTATTCTTACATGCTGGCGACTAGAGTTACAAAAAGTACAATTGACTTTTTGCCCACTACATTACCTTTCACTCAGGACCAAAAAAGATATAAAGACTAAATCTCATTTGCATTTATTTTCTTCTGAATTAATATTGCAAAGCATATCAGTGGAATTTTTTTTTGGGAATCAAGTAACGAAAGTGCTTTAAACAGTAGGGACACCTCAAGACGTCATGAGGTAGGTGGCTCCAGGAAGGATTAATTCAGAAGCTCAATAGTTGGCTTCTCTCAAAGTCTCTTGGCTTTCCCTAATGGTTGCTGTTTGTCTGTAGCAGCTTCAAACATGAATTCCTATAAGGCAACATTCAAGACAAAAAGGAAGAGCCTGTTTTGATGAATCTTTTTGTGCAATATTTCCCCAAAGCCTCTAGCATATTCCCAGCATCCTTCATATGCTAAGATTAGATTGTCCACATCCAAGCTTATCACTGAAAAGGGCAAGTTCAAGGGTCTCGTGATCGGCTTAGATTAACCAAGGACCCTCCCTTAGCATCCTCACTGCCCACCTTCCCTGACACACTGCTTCTCTGAACCTGAATCAAATCAGAGTTCTCTTAAGAAGAAAAGGCAATATATTTCATTGTTTTGTTTCATTGTTTTTTCATTGTTCATTTATCTGTCTGAACACATATTATATAAACCTTCTTAACTGATGACAGATCACACAGTTACCTGTAGTGGGAACACAAATCTGCTGCCTATATGACAGGTGTGTGGGAGATTATTTTATTATAATTTAATATGAGTTTACAGCAGATTCTCCACTTATTTCTATTTCTAACTTCTTTGTTTGTTTGACTATATTTGGGTATTAAAATCCTAATGTTCTTACCAAGTTTATTTTTACCCCTCGGATCACTTTTTTGGTAGCCATGAGACTGAATTGCCAAGCAAAGATTTCAGTGGTTACCATCGAGTGTCTCAAGGCCCAGTTACCATTGATAACTGGCAAAGACATCAAGAATCGCTGAAATGAAATGAACAGAACTAAGCTCAGGTTATAATGGGCAGAATGGCTTGTGGGTGTGCATGTCTATGTGTTTGAGCAAGTGTGCATACGAGGGTGTGTATTATTAGCTGACAACACGACCGCAATATGATTTGTCGATATGGTTCATGACTTAACTACCTTCTGTGCAGTGTAAACGCACTAAGGACAGCCCTCACCAGCACCCCTGAACTCAGGAGTAGTTTAGATCTTCATAGGGACCAGCTAATATGTGTAGTCAGCCGTACATAGCCTTACTCTGATGCCGGAATCAAAACCAACTTTAAAGAAAAGGGGTAAACACATATATTTAGAGGACACAACTCCAGAATCAAAGAAGGATTCATGCCAGCTGAAAACACAGGGCTGACGTGGGTAGATGCCAGTTTTTACACCCCTTTGTCCCTTTGTAGAAGCCCCTCTATCAGTACCTGTCACTCTCTAGTCCTCAGTCGTTGCGTGTTGACTCCCAGAAGCCAGATTTCTTTTCCCAAGTTCCAAAGCGATTATATGCAGTTGGTATCTCAACCTTTCTCCCCCCGACCCCATCCAAGCTTACCGATCCTGCATCTTGTTCCACGGTGACCCTGCTTGAGGAGACACCAATTAGTCCTGACGATGACATTAAATGTCTGCATAGGCCCAGGGTCAGTGGCAACTTTGAGATGACACTTTTGCAAAGGGGCAGCTGCTGGCAGGTCATTCCTGAAAAGGACAACTATCTGGGAACACTGGGGGGGCATCTCAGCATGGGAGGCAGGGAGCTCTATTTGGAACAGGGGAGATCCTTCCCAGATTGGACTAGGGTGACGGCTTCTCGGCTCAGTGTCAGCTTCTAGCCGGTTCTGACCAGGAGGACAGAGATTTGGTCACATGGTAGTCCTGGGCTCATGTCTGTCCACTTTTAAAATAACCAAGTGATCCAGCCTCAGAACCTAAAATGCAAAAGGCTCAGAGTAAATCCCAGACTCTGCAATTCACTCTTCCCCCACAGGCCAAACAAGAACTAATTTTAAACAAACCACCATGACCAAGCCTGGGGGAAAGGCCCAAATGCTAAGCAAGCCGGCAAAACTGCACACCCCACCCAAATTGTTTACTCCTCCCCGAGCCTTTCAGAGACAGGACGCTGGCCTGGGGTTTGGGATGCTGTCCATTCCACCCTGAAATTCCCTTTTCAGGTTAGGATTAGGAAATCCTTCCCCACACCGGTCCCCACCGAGCCAGAAGCTCCTACCTTCATCCTTTTTTTCTGTTTGTTTTCATTAAGACTCAAGTCTAGATTCCTATAATAGATGAGCTGAAAAAAGATTTCAGCTAAAAATTATCCACATACGTGTATAAATCATGAGTTTCTATGCCAGTCAGGGTTAGCCAGAGAAACAGAACCAATAGGACATTAATATTTTATTTATTTATATATAACATTTATTGTAACTATTTTACTACAGAAATACATAGTTTTATCATACATATCATATACATGTATGTATAATAATCATAAAATATTTTTACATAATACGTGTGTGTATATATATGTGTGTGTGTGTGTGTGTGTGTGTGTGTGTGTGTGTTTACAGATAATAAAGAAATTTATTTTCAGGAATTGGCTCATGTGATTATGGGGACTAGGAAGTCTAAAATCCATAGGGAAAGCTAAAAACTCAGGGGAGGGGGCACCTGGGTGGCTCAGTTGGTTAAGCCTCCAACTCTTGGTTTGGGCTCAAGTCATGATCTCAGGGTCGTGAGATGGAGCCTCACGTAGGGCTCTGTGCTCGGGGTGAAATATGCTTGTCCCCTCCTTCCATATACTCTCATTCTCTCTCTCTCTCTCTCTCTCTCTCTCAAGTAAGTAAATACATAAATAAAATATTTTTTAAAACCCTACTCAGGTGTGGACTGATTCTGCAATCTAGCAGCAAATTTCTTCTTTTCTGGGAAACCTTAGTTTTTGCTCCTAGTCTTTCAACTGATGAAACACGGCCCACCCACATTATGGAGGTAGCCTCCTTTACTTAGAGCCCCACAGGTTGTAAATGTTAACCACACCTACAAAATACCTTCGCGGCGTCTTTAGACTACTGTTGGAATACATTGGTCAGTGCTATATCTTTGCCAAGTTGACGTGAAAGTAACCATCACTGCTTTCGATGGCTTTGTTGGCATCTGAACCTCTGCCAAGTCCTTGTGTTATCAGAAGCTTTGGGATTGTTCAAAACTCTTAGCTACATAATGCCGCAGACTTTGTCAGCCTGGGGTATGCGGGTGCCAGTTCATGCCACTCCAGGTAGTGCCATCTCTGACATGGGGGGGGGTCTCAGTGTCTAAGAAAAATAATATTGACACAACTCTCAAGTTACATGCCTGTATGATGGGTTAGGCAATTTTTCAGGCTCTTTAGCAGCATTGTTTGACTGATGTTACTTTGATGAAATGAATCCTTTACCAACGAGGAAAATTCCAGGCTCAGAAAGGTGTCTGAGGTCATACAGTGCTTTCAAGTGGAGGAACAAATCTGAAGCAGACCCTCCTAACTCCAGAGGCCCGGACATGTAGAACAGCATCTCCAAGACCCCCCACTGGATGGATTAGAAATTTCTTCCTTCTTTCCCTTGTGCCTTTTCTTCATTCTCTGCACTCTTCCCACCTGTCCTCCTGTGTGACACTCATCTCCTCTGGCCGCAGCCATGAGCTGGGAGGTTTGCAGCATAGGAGGAAGGGGTGGATAAAAGGGAGAGACGGATAGAGCTGAGGTGCTGAGCAGTCTCAACTCACAACGAATCAAGGCTAAATTTTGAGCCACAGAGTGTGTTTTTGCCAAAATTTACAATCTGGCTCGGAACAGGTTTAAAAGGTTACCTCTGGCCAAAGAGGTTCTGGGGCATCTAGCACCACTCCCAGCTGCACTTACCTGGATCAGGTTTTGATGTCAACATCTTCTGAAGGCCAAGCTGGAAGAGACCAAAGAGGCCGCCCACACCGGCCCCTGTCTCCAAGACCAAGTGCTCATCACCCGCTAAGAGCTTCCTCCAGGCAGAGTCCGGGCCTCACCTGAGGCATTCGCAGGCCCCAGTCACTGCACATAATAATGTCTCTGCAGGTCTTGTCCTCCCCTAGCCTCAGGAAGGACCTGCAAATCCACTACACGAGCACTACTGAGTCACGCCACATGCAACGGGGTTGAAAACGCTGCCCCACGGGAAGGCTAATGGAAAGAGTCTGCAGCCCTTGACCAGAAATGGTTGCGTTCCACACATGGCGGGCAGCTTCCGTCACAGCTTTTTCCTCCAAGTGAATCAACACAAATGAAAACTGGCTGATGCTCTGGTCCACCAGAGACTGGAGAACAAAACCGCAAAATGGAGACTGCCCAATTCTAATTTAATTCCGAAGAACAAACAGAGAATCACTCAGCAGACCTCAAATCCCCAGTCAGAAAATTACGCCCAGGGAGCCAACAGTTTTATGGACCATCTACCCCACCTATTCCCTCTGGCCACAGCACGTAGATTAAAAATAGCTCAGAAAGCCTTGCTTGGTGAGTGACGGTCTCGTTATGACATTGTTGTCCATGTTGGCCTTGTACTTTCTGACTGAAAAGTCAAATGCACTGTAGAAAGCATTTATTTCACAAAATAACACAGTATTTCTATGTAGTGCTTGCATTTTGTGTCGCCCCTTCATGTCACTCAAGATCCTACTCAAATGCCACTTTCTCAGAGAGATGGTTCCTGGCGCCTGCTCTACAATGGCACCTCTACTACCCAACGCTCGCTACCCTCTAGGTGTGCTTTATTTTTCTTACTGGCATCATATCACATATTTGTTTGTTTACTTTTGATCTGCCTCCCCTGCTAGAACGTGAGCTTTATGAGGACAGAGACATCGATTAATTTAATCATGGCTATGTTCCCAGCATCTAGAATAGTATCCAGCACATAGCAGGGATTCAGTAAATATTTGTTAAATGAATGAAATCAGTGAGCTGGTCCAAGGATCAGTCGCTTAATAGACCATGCTGAGAATAAGCAGTCTTGGGGCTTGGTGCGTGAAATTTCTTTTATTGGAGAGAGACTCTCAAAATTCTTGACCTTCAGCAATTCACAGCTTCAGATCCCCTGTGTTATGATTGGACAGGTATTAGGGAATATCTGGCTTAGAAGTCCAAATATATGGAAGTCCACATGACAACAGGTACTAGCTATTGCTAATAGTATTAGTGTGAAAAATTAACAAAAACATATTATTTCATTCAGTGCTTGGGTGAAGTAATGAAGCACCGAGGGTGCACAAAGTCAGGAGGTGCCAACCGTGCACCTATGTGACCCTGAGAGTGAGTGTTTCCTTACATTTTGTTCTCTACGTATACTGCTTACCTCACCATAGTCCTGGCTCTGCAAGAAATGACAAGCAAGGAAAAGGAGTGCAAAAACATTTTTAAAGAAGTTGGTCTCATGGTGTAATGATGTCTACTAAAAACACATCATTCTCCAAGGAAATGTGATACATGAGAAGAGCAGGGCCCAATACAACAGCAGTATCCACATTCAAATTTTAGCTACCGCAAGGATTCCTGGAGGTCTCTGGACAAAACTTGCATTGGTACGGAGACCAGTGGTCCTCAGAGCTGATCTTCAGTCTTAATTGAGGTTCCTTGGGCTTCTACCTGGTATGTCTATAGGCTCATTCAAATGTAAGTTAAGGGGCAGCCCGGGGGGCTTAGCATTTTAGCACCACCTTCAGCCCAAGGCGTGATCCTGGAGACCAGGGATGGTGGAATCCCACATCGGGCTCCCTGCATGGAGCCTGCTTCTCCCTCTGCCTGTGTCTCTGCCTCTCTCTCTCTCTCCGGGTCTCTCATGAATAAATAAATAAAATCTTTTTTAAAAATGCAAGTTAGTGGAGGAGAGGTCTTTTAGATACACCTACATAGACCAAATTTTATCACTGGAACAAAATGCACTGGTAAATGGGACACCAGTGACATTATACACCAAGACTTTGGACAAGATGAGAAGAGCATGAGCAAGAGGCTGCAGGAGATGCACCAAATCATCAGTTGCCCTAGTTGTTCACACACATTTAAGGAAAGATGCCTAAAGTGGTCCATTCCTATATATTACGATATAGTTCCTGCCACGTTGCATGGATAAACCAGCCCTGCTCTCTCGCTACACCTGATAGCCCCAGAGAAGGGTTGATAAATCAAAGACAGTCACATACACACTGGATATGAACAAAGCTAATCATTTCTGGCCATGCTGTTCCTTAATTCTGCCCAATGTGGTAGAAAGGGAGGTGGGCAGGGGGTGGGGGTGACTGGGTGACGGGCACTGAGGGGGGCACTTGATGGGATGAGCACTGGGTGTTATTCTATATGTTGGCAAATTGAACACCAATAAAAAATAAATTTATATAAAATAATTCTGCCCAATAAAGCTGTCCACATAGGGTGGGGGCACTGAAGTCCGATAAAATCCTTTCTTTCAGAAAGTATGACTAGTAGGCAAAGAGAAGGCTAGTCTCTGAAGCTCAGTTCTCCATGAGGGCTGATACACCTCACAGTCCTGGATCTACTAAGATCTGAGGAGACACAGTGGTGGAGGACTTAGCATTCCTTTCTCCCTCAAACCCACACCAACCCTTGCAATGCATCCCCCATTACCAAAGGTCACCTGTAGAGGGGAAATCTTTGCAGAACTTGAAGCACATAGAATTATATTTAACATTTATTGGTTAAAAACTATTTATCATACGGGATTGCTTAATTTGTTACTTTGCACCTTCTCTATTCCTTGGAGATTTCAGGCAAGCAAAATATTGTTATAATGCAAAAACTCAACTGTGGGCTCATACTATTTGATACAAAGTCTTACACATAATCTTCGATGTTTGTGTTTTTGTTAAAGGAGATAGAAGTTTATCGAAGGCACTGCAATGGCAGGCAGGACAGCAGAGGACAGGCTGTCTACGTCTTCTTCAAATATTTTCATTCATTTTACTAATGATGCACCTACCAAAGGAAAGGTGAAAAAAAAAAAAAGACTAAAATACCGAGAACAAATGTGTTTGCCTGTCATCATGTTCATCCAACACAGATTACTGATTTTTAAGGAGTTAATGAAGATACCCGCAGTGGTACTCATGACACCTCCACCTGTTAGGGTTTTTTTTTTTTTCCACAATGTTTGTTAGAGAACTGAAGCTCTGAGCTAAGTAGTAAGTTTACTGCTGTACAAATGTGGTTTGCTTAATCACAGTATATTGCTCTCATCCTAAGTTAGCCATGGCTTCTAACACGTAAGATTTGGAACATAAAGCAGCTTCACACTGCGAAAATAAAATGGAAGAGAAATACGTAATTATAACCAACCGTTTAGTGGCCAACCTTCAAATGTGCCATTGGGGCTGTCGAACCATTTAACTAAATCGAAGGCAACACACTGTGTTCTTCCATTTTTTTTTATTTCTTCTTCTTCTTCCTTTGGTCAAAAGATGGTGGTAGGAGATCATCCAATGGACTGTCCCTTCAAAAGTGGATGTCAGAATTTCACATCCAGGTTCCAAATGCCCTGGTTAAACAGCTGGCAGAGGAATTTGACTTCATGGAAAGGGTTTAAGACATGATTGAGTCACTGACCTCCAGTGTTTGCTTTGACTTCTTACAGGGGAGTTCGAAGAGGAGCTGTGAAGTTTCCCAAGCTCCATTCAGGTGACAAAGGTCCACCCTGCAAACAACAGCCCTTCACCTTCTGAAGACCTGACATCTATGAAGTAACAGGGATGGAATTTTCTGGCTCTGCTTCCTGGCACAGTCATGACCCAGGCTCATCGATTCCAATTAGTTGACCTTCACAACTGAGCCTCAAGAAATCTGTTTTTAGTGATCTGAATAACTTGGACAATCGAGTCAGAAGAATTACCAAGCACTCCCAATGTTAAAACAGGTCCAGGTCTATATACCTCCCTTGCTGCTTCCCACATGGACCTGAGGTTGCTGGAGTAGACCGAACAAAGCTGGTGTTACTGACTTCAGGGAAAAGTGAAGTTAAGGAGAGAGGTCAGCACACTGCACATATTTAAAGGCCCAACTTTGGAGATCTTTTTTCGCCTGTCATTTAACTGTATGTCCTGCCGTGGTGGTAGTGGAGACCACATTTAAGGATCTAAGTGCCAGCAGGAGGTGAAGAAGCACGTTCTATTCGTCATTAACCACGGAGGTGCCATGGGTCTTTTCAACTTTTTTCTTCCTGATGTCTAGGACGACTTACAGCTAAGGTGAAAAACCACTCACGACCTCACATCAGGGTCTGTGCCCAAGTGGCTTCAGCTAAGCATCCTTCAAAACTCAGCTTAAAGGCTAATAGTGAACAGACGGAAAGCCTTGACACCCAGCCTTCTAGGTCTGCAGCATGAGAAGTGGTCTGTTGCAGGCAGCATTCTCTTCTAAGATACAAATTGAATCTGGTCTGTCTCCAGCTTCAGAGCCTTCACTTGGTGGTGGATAAATTCTGATGTCCCAAACATTGTATAAAAAGCCTTTCCTGATTTGGAACCAACCGATTTTCCCAGCTTCATCTCACACCCTACCCCAGATACCCCCAACCTTCTCCAGTCCAACCATCACACTGACTTGTGGGTTCCCAGAATCTGCCATGTTTTCTCGTGACACCTGAGTCTTGCCTCTGCCGTTCCATCTATCTGGAACTTATTGTCCCCAACTTTCCTTTCTCTGGCTAACTTTTACGGGACTGAAACGCATATGATGGAAAACAAATAGTATGAGCCCACAGTTGAGTTTTTGCATTATAACAATATTTTGCTTGCCTGAAATCTCCAAGGAATAGAGAAGGTGCAAAGTAACAAATTAAGCAATCCCGTATGATAGTTTTTAACCAATAAATGTTAAATATAATTCTATGTGCTTATACAAGTTTGTTTAAAAGGTGAGTACCGACCACTCAAATTTCGAGGTTCATATATATGAATATATATATATATATATATATATATATATATATATATATATACACATATATAATTGGTAGGTCATCTGTTTTGAAGTCAGATACATGTGGCTTTGAGAGTGAGCTCTGCCATTTACTAACAGCATGACCTCAGGAAAATAATCAACCCCTTTGTGGTTCAGTCTTCTCATCTGCAAAGTGGGGGCTGCCCTAGCGCCTGCCCAGTAGAATTGTTGTGAAGACCTAATTAGATAAAAATTAAGTGGGGGAGTACTCATTACCAATGACCCACTCATATCTCCCCAAAGTCCGTATGTTGAAACCTTATCCCCCAAGGGGGTGGTATTAAGAGGTGGGGCCTTTGGGAGGTGATTAGGTTCTGAGGGTAGAGTCCTCATGAATGGGTTAATGTCCTGATACCAGAGCCCCCAGAAAGAGCCCCTTCTATCATGTGAATTACCCATGAGACAAAAGTTGTCTAGGAGGAGCAGGATCTCATTAGACACGAAATCTGCTGATGCCTTGATATCGGACTTCCCAGCCTCCAGAGCTTTTCCTGCTTTTTTTATTTTTCTGCTTTTACAGAAGTAAATTTCTGTTGTTTATAAGTTGCACAGTGTGTGATATTTTTGTTACAACAGCCTGAGCTGAGACACCTGGTGGGCAGTAGTGTTCAGTCAACTCAATAAAGAGCAACTGTCACCATCAACAACTTCTTCATCACCATCAACATCATCGTCATCTAAAGGTCAAAAGAGCCCCGCTGCATCACTCCATGTTGGCTCCTGCTGTTTTAAAACTTGATGGGTTGGTACCATTTTGCAGCTGACAAAGCCAACCTAGATCACACTGAAGAACATTCGTCCACCGCCTTCATCTTTGGAAACGGGAAACTACAGGACTCTTCTCACACAGTTTTGCCAGGAGGGTGAAAGTCACCAAGACACTCTGGGGTGGGAGAAGGAGAGAGTCTAGCCAACAACATGGTTAAAGAGGGAGGCAGCCCCCTTTTGGAGCCCCTGACATCTAAAGAGTCTGCTCCCCTTTTCTAAGACTATCCTAATTCCTGTGTTCAACCCAAGGGCACATATTACTCTTCTCATAATATTAAATATGGGGAAACAGACTCCCCTTAAAGACAAGTTGCCCAAGCTCACTGTTGAGCCTTGTCTTCAGATTACCCATGCCCACCGTTCACACACCCTGAGCAGCAGCCCCTAACCTCAATATCCTCTCACTTTCCAGAGGCGCCACTGGGGCTCCTTTACACAGTTCAGTTTGCCCTTTTGCCGACAATGGCCGTCTGTAAGAGGCCCTCAGCGCCTGGAATTTGAAATTGTTTTTCTTCCCTCCATTCCTGAGGACAAGATTGCTCCTAAGCTCTGGGCTGCCCGGCCAGTGCAGGCCTGACTGGCTGGCACTGAGGGTTGCATGGAGGATATGGATTTGTTTTTGCAGGATTGCTCATGAGCGATGGAGTGCTGGCATTGGCTTCCTCATAGAAGGTGCATGGCAGTTAGGCATGTATTTGCAGGGAAGTAAACTTCAAGAATAAACAGAAAGTACACACACTCCACATCCTGCTAGCCAAGCCCCAGCCTCCTTAGTCCTGACAGGTGATCCATTCTGACTTCCTTACAGAGACACACACACCCAGCAGACTGCAAGGCCTTGAAGCATGGCGGGCAGGAAAAAGCACAAACTTGGATTCTTCACTTTCTAGCAGGGTGGGCTTGAAAATGTGCTTAGCCTCTGTGCACAGACTCCACAACTGAAAACTCGCCAACATTCTTTTGGTTCCTCCAACATACCAGTCTTCCCCACCTCAGGGCCTTTGAATGTGCTCTTGTCTCTGCCTGAGATGCTGTCCCCTGCCCCCACCCTCCTTCTCCTGATGCCACTCCTCTTCCTCCTGGTTTCAGTTTCAATGCCATCTTCTCAAAGAGCCTTCTCCCAGCTTCCCTCCACCATATCCCACCCCAAAGATTCTCTGTTTGGGGGCATTCATTAGCTTTCTTGAAATATTTGTCACAATTTCCAATAATTTTGATTTGCTTAGTCTTCCTATTAGACTTGAAGCTCCTTGAGGGCTGCCCTCTGCTCTGTCAGCACAGAGCCTGGTATTGGATGGAGACCCAGTCAATATCTCTTTAACTCAGGAATAAATGTCCTTGCCTTGTCCAGGTTTAATTAGCACAAGGTAGAGTGGCTTTGAGAGTGAGCTCTGCCATTTACTAACAGCATGACCTCAGGAAAATAATCAACCCACCAGAATCCAGAACCCCTGATCCTGTGGACAAGGGGTTATCTTCAACTGCGCTCACATGAACAATAAGTATTAGAGCCAGAAAGACCAAGGAAACTAATCAGTATAAACTCTTTTGTGTATTTCATCATTTAAGACCAGTATACTACCCCAACTGTATAACATTTTCCCAACACCCACTTGGGAATCTTTCCTACCTCACAAGTGTGTGAGTATAATTGTAAAAATATCTAAATTGTCAAAGAATTTAATAGCAGAGCAGATGAAAAAATATTATTGGTGACAAGTTAATACATAAGAATTCACAACTAAGGTCTATTCCTACAATACAAATTTGTTGAGTGTCTGCGATTGTAAATCGCAGATGCAATGATGCATAATGAATGCATAATGCAATGATGCATAAGTGAATGATGCAACACTATATTCGGTGGTCAACAATCTTCCTCGAAAATAAAATATACAACTGTGAAACTATCCTAGGAGCCTATAAAAAACAAAACAATATAAAAATATTTCGTTAAGTGTGTTGAAGATCAGAGTGAGTTACAGTAAGTTAGGAGAAAGCAGGTTTTAAAGAGTTTTGGCTAAAGTCTTGAACAGAGTGAGTGAACAGGGTTTGGCAGAGAAAAATTATAAAGGTTTCAACTGGATTTGTTTTACTAAGTAGAACCCCCTTAATACAGTGTTCTTTTTGTCAAAGTACTGTTTGACATATAAGATTGTGTAAGTTTCAGATGTAGCACATGTTGATTTGATACACTGATATATTACAATATGATTGTCATAAGAATGAGATCATTAGTACCTCTATCATGGCACCTAATTATCATTTCTTTTTTTGTGTGTGTGTGTGGTGGGAATAAGTAAGATCTAGCGAATTAGCAAGTATGATGACATAATACAATGTTGTCTATATTCACCATACTGTGCGTTCAATCTCCAGGATTTGTCTTCTAGTTGTCAGTTTGCACTCTTAAAAAACACCTCTTCTATTCCCCCAGCCCCAGCCTAGTCACCATTTTACTCTGTTTTTATGAGTTGGACTTTTTTTAGATTCCATATATAAGTGATATCATGCAGCGTTTGTCTATCTCTGTCTGACCTATTTCACTTAACATATTCTCAAGGTCCATCCATGTTGTTGCAAATAGCAGGATTTCCTTCTTTCTCCTAGCTGAACAACATACCATTTTTTGTATATGTGTGTGTGTCTATATGTGTGTGTGTGTGTCTGTGTGTGTGTGTGTGTATCGTATCTTCTTTATCCATTCATCCCTTGACTGGTAGATACTTAAGTTGTTTCCATATCTTGGCTATTGTGAATAATGTTGCAATAAACATGGGGGTGTAGATATCTCTTCCATATCCTGTTTTCATTTCCTTTGGGAGAGCCCCTTTATCTACAAATGCAGAAAATGAGGTCCAGTGGGTTTTCCCCCACTTAGGTCCTATACCAAAGGAAGGCCAGGGAGTCAGGAGCCCAGGCACCCAATATGTCCACTACATCATCTGGGCCATTTTCAGAGGAGGTAGGACAAAATCTCAGCCACAGCAGCAAAATGAGTGAGCAGGATGTGGCAGTGGCCGTGGCAACAGGACTAAGCTAGAAGTGGAGAGACGTGACAAAAAAGGCTTGGAGGTGAATTGAGGGGTGGCCAATGGCTGGTTTCCTCATGGAACATCCTTATTTTTGGCACGTTGACTTGTTGAGTGGCACCTGAGTCATCCCTCTCGAGGCCAATAACCAACTCAAACAGAGGAACTCACACATCACTCCCTTCACCTTGGGCATCGTGGGCACCCACCAAATATTTGTTGATTTGCTTTGACTCTGATGCTGGACCTATAAGCATGCAGTGAAGCGGTTTGTGTGCACCACCACCAAATGTGTTCTACTTGTGATGGGAAAATTCAGAGCAGGAAAAAATAAATCACCTCATTTACAGATAGCAGGCATTGCTCTTATTGAATCAAAATGTCCTTATTGACATGGAAACAAGAAACAGTTTAGCTAGAAGAACGTGGCAGAGAATGAAAATGTAGCATGGAGGTACCATTTTCACAACTACGCCCATGCATAGTACCACTGGGTGTGGTCCCCTTTCTCTAGCTGGAGAAAGAGCCTCCCCAGAGAAATATGGATTTCAGTTCTACTCTCTCTCTCTCTCTCTCTCTCTCTCTTTTTGGTTAAGATTTATTTATTTATTTGAAAGAGAGAAAGAGAGAGCAAGAGAGAGCGGGGGAGGGGTAGCGGGAGAGAGAGAACCTCAAGCAGGCTCCGTGCTGCCCTAATGTGGGGCTCGATTTCACAACTCTGAGTTCATGACCTGAGCCAAAACCAAGAGTTGCATGCTTAACCCACTATGCCCCCCACCAGGGGCCTCCCTCAGCTCTATTCTAATAGCTGCATGATCTTCAGCATTTACCTCTTTGAGCTGTAGCCTTCTCATCACTAACACAGGTAAGGCACTTAGCACAATGGATGGTAAAGAGCAGGTATTCAGCACACATTAATTCTCCTTTCCTTCCTGATAAAAGTAGCCTGAGGAGAGAGACCAGGCTCCATAGGGAAAGAAAGAACAATCCCAGGGAGGCTGGTGGCAGGAAGATGGGAGTTTGGGAGAAAACAAAGGAGTAAGAAGTTGTCAGATCATGAGGCAAGCCTTGGCGCTTGCAGAGAAGAGGAAGGAATGGGGCCATGGCATCTAAGAGCAAGGTTCAGAATATATGGACTCAAAGTCTACTTTAAGGCAAGAGCATCTAGGACACCTGGGTGGCTCAACCGATGGGAGCCTGCCTTCAGCTCAGGTTGTGATCCCAGGATCCCAGATCGAGTCCTGCATCCGGCTCCCTGCGAGGAGCCTGCTTCTCCCTCTGCCTGTGTCTCTGCCTCTCTGTCTCAGTCTGTGTCTCTCATGAATAAATAAATAAATCTTTAAAAAAAAAATAAGGCAAGAGCATCTGGGGCAAGTTCAATTCCCTCTTTGGACCTCAGCATTCTCGAGCAAAAATAAGAAAGTTTTAACGTTTAATATTGATCTTTGAAGTTCCTTTACTTTTATGGTCCAATGGTTTTAAACATGGCAAGGGGACATGGGCAAGGGAAATGTCCTTGTTGGTTGTCTTTTCCAACGTGGATTAGAAGCCAAGTGAAGAAAGGAACTCTTCAGGACCTCGGGAACCTAGAAATTCTCAAGACAGTAACAGAGAGATGAGAGTGGGGCGCATACATTATGTTCAGCCCGACAGGTCTTTACTCCTTCCTAGGCTCCACTTTTATTTGGGGGAGGTTGCATGGCAAGAGTGCTAAAGGGCACACTTTAATCTACTACAGAGAACCCTGAGATTGATCAAGTAGGTAAGAAAATCCATTAAAACCATCTGGGGCTTTAACCAGGCTTGACTCTAAAGCTTTAACCCCTGTTCTAAGCATTTCTCTCCTGGCTGCCCTTCCAAGGTAAAGGAAGAGGATGAGGTAGGAATTCAAAGTAGAAGTCTATCATACCAAACAGCTGTCTCAATTACATCCTGACCTCTGTTAGTAATGTGGCCTGAGATGTGCTTATAGTTGATTCAGTCCCCTGAAACTTAAACACCTCCAAGACAGGCCAGGGACTTCTGAGACATCAGTGGTAAAAGACCAAGGAGCCGGAGAACCCCCCCCCCCCCGCTGCCCAAGTTGGAAAATCAAAGGACATATGTATTCTTTGGCTTGGGTAGGTTGCCACTACTCTTCCCTTCCAAATCATTTGGATCTGCGGAGCTAGATGTATTCGTTTCCTGGGGCTGGCTGCCACACAGAGCACCACGAACTGGGTGAGTTAAAACAATACTAATGCATTGTGTCATGGTTGCGGCAGCTGGACGTCTGAAATCATGGTATCAGCAGGGCCATGCTTCTTCCGAAGGCACCAGGAGGGCAGCCCGGGTGGCTCAGTGGTTTAGCGCCGCCTTCAGCCCAGGGCGTGATCCTGGAGACCTAGGATCGAGTCCCACATCAGGCTCCCTGCATGGAGGCTGCTTCTTCTTCTGCCTGTGTCTCTGCCTCTGTGTGTGTGTGTGTGTGTGTGTGTGTGTGTGTGTGTGTGTGTGTCTCATGCATAAATAAATAAAACCTTAAAAAAAAATGAAGGCGCCAGGAAAGATCCATGCCCCTCAGGTAGTCCTTGGCTCATAGATGCATCAATCTTATCCTCTGTCTTCGCCTGATTATCCTCCCCGTGATTTCTTTCTTGGCTATCTGTGCCCAAATTTTCTCCTCATGACACTAGTCTAGTCATATTGGATGAGGGTCCCAATCTCTTCCAGCATGACCTCATCTTCACTAATTACATCTGCGATGCCACTATGTCCAGAGAAGGTCACATTCCGAGATACTGAGGAGCCAGGCCTTTAACATCTCTGGGGGGTGCACGATTTGTGATCAAGAAGTCAGGATTTGAAGTAACATTCTGGAAAGATTAAAGACCACGCACATTCACTCCTTGTACCCAGTACTCCTTCACCAGGAGTGATACATTAAGATGGACACAATGCAGGCAGCTTTACCAGATAAGTGGCCTCCAATCTCTCTGTCCATTGACTCAGACCTTATGTTACTCCTCCAGGAACTTGTAGGCTCTCGTAATGCATTCCAGTCACCAAGTAATACACCCCTCAAACGAATCTACACTGAAGCTGTTTATGTAACTAAGGAACCTTGATTATGTTGCATCCAAGTAGAAGTAAAATTTTTATTCTATTTAACGAAGGAAGGGGGGGTCACAGAAGACTGAGATCAAAGACAGGCATCTAGGAGAAGCCATGGATAGGAACAAATCCGCGCACTGACAAATCATTTCCCCAGATCTCCACAAAGACACATTCAAGCCAGATACTTTCGGGGGGTGGGGGGAGCCCACAAAACAACATTGCATTTACTTCTGCCTTTGCTTCAGGTACAGAAAGTTGAGGGAGGGGGAAGAGAAGGGCCATAAAAAAAAAAGATCTCTCGCTGTTGTCTTTTGACGTATTATTTCTACATTAGTATTATCGGGCTAGTTACCGAAAGACAGATGCTGAACAAGAAGCTGATCACATTTCCCAATCTTATTTGCAAACAAGCATTCATTTCCTGCTTATCAAGGCACAGTGCGGGTACTTTGTCCATTCGAATCATTGTCTTAAGCCGGTGAGGCAAGCCACTGGGCAAGGTTCGCCCCAGCCAGAGCCTGGATGCTCAATGTCATTGAACTCAACAAGCAGATAATTAGTATTGAAAGGTGTGATTGCAGCCCAGTCGGCCAGGTAATCAGCCCCCCCACCCCCCGACCCCCCATCCCATTTCTCGTCAGGATTTTAGACCAATTGGAAATCTTAGCCCCAGAGGAGGCTGGAGAGAATTATCCTGGAAGTGTAGTATCCCTTTTCAAATATAAACACTGGACAATTATCCCAGGCCGTCGGCCCTCCCTCGCTCGGCACGCCAGGTCTGGACAGTGAGCAGAGGGGACCTGGCTTTTCCCAGGCAGGTCTGCCTCTCAGCCTTGGCTCCCCGGGGCGCTTCCATCAGCTCACTCACATCTTCCAAGACTGTCGCAACCTTGGGATGTCTGCAGACCGGGCCTCTTCATCCTGGTGCTTGTTTTGCAAACATTTGGCTGCCTCGTGGAAACCTGCCTCAACCTGAGGCCCGAGTTCCCTGCTGGCTGGGCTGGTGGAGGCTTCTTGAGAAAGGCTGATCTCTTTTCCCAGTCAGATCTGATGGCTTGGAAGAGACAGACTGGAACGCATCTTTCTGTTATCTTCTTCAAAGACGGGATGCCAGGTCTCAGTTCTCAGAAACCAACAGCCATAGTTGACATTAAACTTGGTTCCATACTTACATGGGCATTCACATGAAAACACATTTTTTTTTTAGGCAACTCGATAAAGCATCAAATCAGGACTTGCGTCTCCTTTTTGACCAGGGGTGGCCTTTCCTCTGTGGACAGGGGGTACCATCTGACGAGGTAGGTACATGTGGAAGTGTAATTGCCTCTGTTATCAAAGGATGCTTTCTCCATGTCTTTACAGTGCTTTGTCTTAACCAAACTCACGATGGCTACCGTAGTTAGACAGCAAAATAAACACGAGTATCCATAAAATACTGACTCTTCCAGGCTCCGATGGAGGCTGTGCAGCCGGCTACCTGCCCCAGACTCGGAGGGAGGGCCCAGCGTATAAACAAAGTTTGCATGCAAGACTCCATGTATTATCAACATATCATGATCAGGCTCCTGCCAACCACACAGCAGACACATAACTCTACATTATGTAATGTGAACATCAGCAAGATTTGGGGGAGAAAGGCTTTTTGTTCCTTATTAGCCATCCTCCACGTAGGGCAGACGGCTTCTGGATGATGTCCCCAGAAGAGTGCAGAGCTCCAGGCCACTGCTGTGCCTTCTCACCTCTAGAAAACGCTGACATTCCAGCGGGGGTCACTGGACAGAAGCCCCTTGGCCTTCTGCAGAAGCCTCATCGTGCTTCGATGGAACCATATTTTCTTAGCATTTTATTATGAAAATTTCAAATACTCAGGAATCTTAAAAAGAAAAAAAAAACATACAGTAATCACTCATGAGATACAGATTTAAGATGTTGACGTCTCCTGCATGGTGTTTGTGTCTCTGTCCCTTTCTCTGAGCCCCATTTTTCAAGAGCCTTGTCATGGGAAGGTCCTGGCCTGGAAATCAGTGCTCCCTGGTTATACCAGAGGCTTGCTGCAGCTTCTCACCAACCTGTGTCAGAAATGAGAAGAGCCCAGCTTACAGTCACAGACAGACCTGGGTTTTGACCACAACCCTTCCACTTACCAGCTAGGTGAACCTGGGCGTATTACCTGCCTTCAATGTGTGATAGGCATAGAGCTAAATCCAATTAACCTATGCTGAGCATTTATTAGACGCCAAGAACTCTTCCAGGTGACACCCACTAGCCTAAATCCTCACAGTAACCTCTGGAGAGGTGCACTAGTGTTATCTTTCATTGTGGGGAACTGGGCTGGAAGCCCAGGCCCGCTGCCTTGTGGTGTCATTGTGAAATGAGCAATAGTAAATACAGTACATTTAGTACAGAGCTTTTACTTGCAGTGCCTTTTCAACAAATAGTTCAAGGATTATTATTATTATTAGCTGTAGTAGTATTTTAGAGAGGGCACCCAATCAGTACCCAATTACAGCTCAGGACATAACCAACAACCAACAACAACAACAACAGCTCTGGCTGCCTTTTAATAGTTGAGGCTACCACTAGTATAGATAGCAACCTAGCTCTAAGGGTAGCACTTCCAAACTATAGGTCACCCAGAGAGCTATTTTCTATACGGCTGGCAAAAACCAAGCACTGCTCTGAGCGCTCAGATTTTTAATTCAGAACACTCGATGGTAGGGCTACGATAAAAAACTAGAAAATGTTAAAATGCCATAGTTGGGTACTTCCATGCCATATGAGACAAACAGAATTCAAACACAAGCACTTGTTAAAGTATACCTTTCATTGGCGGGATCATCTTTTTGTAAAAAAGTGATGGAAATTTATCAAATCTAAACTCCGTCCATATGTTCTACTGTAAACATAGCTATTGATATTGTGGAAATATTTCCAGACTAGTTCATCTCCCATCTGTTCAGTGCAAAAATATTTTCCATGGTAGCTGCCATACAAATTCTAAACCCTAAAAGTTCTGCGGCTAATGCCCCCATAGATGATTAGTTCTTCTCTGTTTCTTGGGTAAGACATGAGATTCCTTAAAGGCCAAGAGGCTGCCATCTTTCAGCCCCAAAATTTCTGGACTGCTTCCAACCCTTCCCTCGTCCTAAACCCCTTCAAACTCATTCTAACCAGACTCCTCCATTAGGGAGCATGTCACTGATCTTTAAGGTAAATCTCTCTGCCTTAGGAAAGGCAAAGGCAAAGAATGAATGGATGCTAACTTTTGATGAAGAACCACCTTTGAGTAAGAGATACCATGGAAGCCCTGCAAGTGGTACTTTTCTAAGTGACAGAGGAAAGTAAACAGAGTAAAAGAAAGAAGAAAGAAAGAAAGAAAGAAAGAAAGAAAGAAAGAAAGAAAGAAAAGAAGGAGAAGAAGGAAGGAAGGAAGGAAGGAAGGAAGGAAGGAAGGAAGGAAGAAGAAAGAAAGAAAACCATGAGTTCTAAATCCAGACTACTGCTATACATTAAATAATGAATACCACCCATTAGCATAAGTTCAGAGACCTGGCAACTGAAATAAATCCAACTACAGAACACATGTTTTAGAAAATTGAAAGCGCCCTACTGATACTGTCTTTCCCAAAGGGATGCAGCTTCCAATAGACCAAGATAGGACACTGTGGATGAATCTGATAGATTCTGCACCCAAGAGGACAAAGCAGAGGCATATTCTGGGTCTTTGCCAGTAATAGTTGAAGAAGATAAGTTAGGATTTGGGGAATTGGAGCTACAGTTTGAGCGAGAGATTCCCAGCCCAGGGAAGAGACAATGATCCCCCCCAACCCCCGCTAAAAAATAAAAACAAAAAAGAAAGAAAGAAAAAAGGAGATGGACGTGTTCAGAAGGAAAAGAATTCAACAGTGATCCAAGAGTGCAACTCTCTCCCAAAGAGAGTTACAGGTGATTCCAGAGCTGTATCCACACAAATAGGATTCTTGCTAAAGTCCTAAGAGAAAGAGGAATGAAGGAGGGATAAGTAAGGTAGTAGGATCCATCAGGAGCCTACATACATTCAAAAGAATTATATTTAAGAACTTGCTATTGGGAAGGACTGTCCTCCCAAGACCTTTGGTCACATTAATCCTTCCTTGGGCCATGGAAGTTCACCACCAGCAGCTGACATGTCATCATGGAGAAACGATCAAGGATGGGGAAGAGAAAGTGATGTTTTAGGTGGGCTGGCAGAAAAACTTTGCGGACTGCCCTGTTTTTTAACATACCCACAAAACTATGTGAAGCCAAGTGTTCTTTACGCTGGGCCAGACTTTCCTACCCCACCTTGGGGGTCTGCCAGTTTTCGCTGGCTCTCTCTACCCTGTCAAGCCTTCTTGTGAAATGACTGGTACTTCCTGCTTCCCGTCGCACCCCAGACCCAGACACGCCACCTCTCCCTGGGTATCCGCCCTATGGTTTAATGAAAGGAAGCCAAGGGGCTCCTGAGGACACAGAAGCCCCTGTTCAGATGAGGACAGAAAGAACAGGGTCATTTCCCTCCCAGTTTCCTAGTCTCCTTCCACCTTTCTCTGCACCCCCCACCCTCACCCCCATCCCTTACTGTGGTCATTGATCCCGGGCTTTAATTCAGGGCAGCATTCCTGTTCCCTTGTGTCTCAGGCTCCCAGCTGCAAGGCCATGGGGGATGTTCAGAGAGTTCCAGCTCCAAGAAATTCTCATCTCCATAGACCTGTCTACCCACCTCCCACCTGGCCTCCAGAGAAACAGCCAACATTCCTTCAGTCCCACAGAGAAAGGGTGTGACTTGGATTACTCAGTGAAGCCTCCAAGCCAGCATCTTATGCCCCCCCAAACAATAGAGTTGTATTTTTCTTGGACTCCATTCTTTTTATTTGGTTTCTCCTTTGATTAGCAGAAAGAACGCTACTCCCTCCCCCTACTTTTTTGTTTTAAATCCACCAGCCCTGTTCTTCTGCTCTTCCGGCAGAACCCAACCCCCAACCTCAGTAAGGTAAAGCCTTGGATCATGAACCTGAGTGACGTCAGTGAGCTTGAGAAACGCCATCCGTTTCTCCTAGGCTTTCTCACACGTGGGAATTGTCTCTTGGGAATCTACATCCCATCTCTGATCTGTTTGTTTTGGATGCTAATCCCAGGACGCTGGGTGAGGTGTTAGCAGACTGACCTTTCCCGTTTTCTGAGTCAGTGATCTTAGATCACCAAGTCAGGCGCTAAGTGTTGAAAATTAAAATCAATGTGTGGGGCCCCATAAGCGGGAGCCAGGAAGGCGGGAACAAAAGGGTGAAAGGGAAAGGTGACACCTCAGTTTGGGTTGAAACAAAAAGACAAAAACCTATCCATCTGCTGTCAGACTCATCCTCATCCATTGAAAGATTCTGCTCAAGAGCCTCATGCTGTGAGGCTCACATTACAAAGAGTATTACATGGACATGACCCCCTCTTGGCATGTCCGCATTACCTTTGAAAGGGCTAGCCCGGATCTGAGGTCCCAAGGCCATCCCCAATAACCAAACCTCCTGGCATTCGGGGAGTTTCTATCTGGTTGTCTACTGAGCCCCTGCAGTACCTCAGGCTGCAAAGAGTATTTATGAAGTATCTTACCTTTCACCAAGCTGGGGCATTTCGGGCACCCACCACTTCCACCTCCAGCTTCTCTATCAACCAGGCAGATGTAATGGAATAACAATGTTGATAAGGCCAGGTGTCTGGTTTGGATTGGCTTTTTAAATCTAGCTCTTATCTGGGATGTCAAAACTAGTAAGCCAGAGTCAACGCAGCTTAAATTAAATATCAGCAGGAACTCAGACAAGACAACTTCTCATTTTTACTATGAAAAAATTGGCTCGTTGAGAAGCATGGTGCTTTGCAGAAGATCACAGAACACGTTTACAGGAACGCAGAGGTCACATTTTTTATCTCTAGGGATTTAAGGTTATTATCAGAAAGATATATGGAGGTTGTATCGGGTTGACAAACATTTAGGTTTAACCAAGTGTCCTGCTCGTCTGTTTAGACTGTGTCGCATTAGTCTTCAGAATGCCCGTATCCCCCAAACCAACAACAAAACACGTTACTCCCGGCTGACAAATTCCAGCCCATCTTCTGGACTTCCTTCTCCTTCAGCATATCACGCACAGCAGGTGCAATTCTTTTCAACAAATATTTCTTTTCAACAAAGAAATATTCTTTTCAGTATTGTTCGAAAAGAAGTATTTGTTGAACATCAGTCACATGCACAGCTTTTGCTCAGATAATAAAAAAAGATACTGAATCTGCTTGTGAAACCAACCGTCCTAATATACTTTCCATATACGTGTTTCTAAAAATCAGCAATTCCCTCTTTTCTTTTTTCTACCATCCTGTTCTCAAGAAGAGACAACTTAATCATAAAAGGAAAGAAATTATCTCTATTTCCTTTTCCCAAGAACACACATACATATGCACATACACACCCAGACACACACACATGCGCATGCATTCCTGTATAAAATCATTATTTGTCCAGTAGGATTTACACAGACATCACGGATGTAAATATACTAGACCTGTCGAAATCTGAACTCCAAGTATGCATCCTTTTTTTTTTTTTCAGGCTCCACCAAAAGGAAAAGAGGAAAAGGAAAACTCAACAAGCCCCTAAAGGAGTCAGATCCCCCTCTATATTGTCAGGTAATTGTTAGCAGAAATGGGCTGTAATAACAAGCCATTTTAAAGGAATGTCAATTCAATTCTGTCTTGCTTAAAGAAGATCCAGAGTCTGCCTTTGTTCCTAACCTGAGCAGTTTTGAGGAAATAATACCTTCTTTCAGAAACTGTGGGGAATTTGCAAGGTAGGGCTCCTGCTTTCCCAGATAAGCACAGGGCAGGAGAGGGGACCGCTGGCCAGAAGGAAGCTAGCTCTGGGGGTCAGCCAGCACCCAGGGAGAGGGCCAGCCCCGCCACAGGGAGCGAGGTGAGGGGGCGGCAGGAAGCCAGTACCTTACTTTCAGAAACTTATAAAGGATCTCTCCTCCTCCTCCTCCTCCTCCTCCTCCTCCTCCTCCTCCCCCCTGTGGACTCAGCAGCCAAGGCCTCCCCAGTGGCAGAACCACCAGTCTCTTAGGCAACGTGTCCTTCGCCCTCCCTGCTGACGGCATGTTTGCAGTCTGGGACGCTTTCGTGCAGCTGCGTCTTTCCAAGAGCCTGAGGTTTAGGGTTTGGGTGAGCTTGGTGGTTCGCCCTTTTTTTTTCCTCCCCCTACCTTTTTATTCACAGTTTCCAATACACAAAGCACTTTACAACATCCATGGAAACCTCTGTGGCCACAGACTTAGAAAAAGACAATGACGGAGCGTCAGCCACACACGGGGAAGGAATATGGGAGTGTCCACTTATGTGGCATGGTTGTGTTGCTTTCTCTTTCACTAATCGGGTCCCCAAAGCAGTGTTTGTTTTACTTTTTGGGTTTTTTTTTTTTTTAATTTTTGTCTGTGTTTTATTTCTGGGGTTCTTGTTGTTGTCGTTTGGTTTTGGTTTTGTTGTTTGTTGTTGTTGTTGTTTTCACTAAAGGCCAGAATGACAAGGGCTTTAGAGCAAAGACATGATGGATGTAAAAATGCCATTGCCCTTGAGCTGGTCCATGTGGGTAGTTGTACAGCACGGCGGAGCCAGGCCTCTCGTTGACATTCGTGAAATGTTTGTGGAATGAATGTGTGCCACTTCTTTAAAGAGCTCTGTGTCATTGTTAGAACATACGGGAAGCTTCCTAGAGGCGAGAGTCCTGACATTTGAATTCGTCATCATTCCTGTGCCCAGTAGGTTCCCTGGCTCATCTGAGAGGGATCTGAGCTCAGGGGACCGCAATTAAATGTGACCTTTGTCCTCTGGAAATCTGCTGTCCTTATTCTGTATATTCTCTGGAGACAGTCCTTAGCAATGGCATTTACCCCCACTTTTCCACCTCTTCCAACCAATTATACAGGAATAATTGCCAAAAATTAAGACTGAGACCCGTTGAGTTCTAAACTGACTCTTTGGCGGAAAAAAAAAAAAAAGCTAGAACAGTGGGAAGGACTATGCCATTGTCAGGGGTCCCCACTTCTGTGTCCCAGCTTCCTCTCCCCTTAAACTGGCATCACAGCCTCCTCTGGGCATGTGAAACATGACCAAGTTTTAAACATCAGTCTTTGCTGTACAAACGAAATGTGTCATCATTCAGACCACGTTTGAACCAGAGGATGTTAATTTTGATTCATCCCAAAAGGACACATCCTGCAGCTTCAGGGGATAAGTCAGGAGTCTGTGCAGAGGGGGAGGATGGTTCACAAGAGCAAACAGAGAGTACCAACGGCAGGTGCAGGCCACCACTGAGATCATGAGGTCACCACTTCTGCCATGGCTTGTGCAAAATGCAAGACCCCAAGTGGGGCTTAGCATTGCCCCACAAAACACAAGAGTCCCAAGGAAATAAGGCAGGACCCCAAAGAGACAAGTCTGTGGATAAATAGTTTCCCCCACCAAAGAAGAGAGATGACGAGGGCAGAGCCTGCCTAATCTTCTAGCAAATGAATTTTATGCAGGAAGTAAGCATTTGAGAGTTGGTAGCTACTGTCTTCTTGTTCCACTGTTGTTGTGAGTGGGTTTTTACCCCTTCATACTTAGAGCTGTGAAAGTTTAGACAGAATTAACCCGTCTAGACTTCTGTTTTCTCATTTGCTAAATGGGAAAAGAAAGAAGAACTATCATGAAAGGTGTTTTTTTTTGGGGGGGGGGGGCGGTAGTACAGGCGCTATATCCAGGGAAAGCCTTTTGCTCACCACGGAGCAAGTGGTTGCGGAGTAAGGGCTCTGCAAACACTTCCCCTTGCTAATAAATGTCCTAAGAGATCAGAAAAGAAAATTTACATCAGGGTGATAACGGTGAGCCTGCACTTATCCAAACGAGGACTTGCTTGGATTTAAGGGGAGAGCGACAACCCACTTCTGCCCCAGATGACAAAATGATCTGGGAAATCTGGACAAGCCTGGATCAAGGGGTGAAAGGGTGCCACATACCCCCGAGAAACAAGAAATGCCACAGGCCTCAGAGAAAAAGGACGTAAAGGGATTGCCATGAGACGAAATCAGCCGCCGCACCACTCCTGCAAAGCCAGAGAAGTTCTCATGAAAGACAAATTAAGAGGAGGGAAGACAGGATAGAAGTGCATGGTTCAAGTCACACTTTGTTCTCTGCTCCCCGGGAGAAAGGCCGCCAAACTCTTGATTAGGAAAGAAAGGAGGAGATAAGATCAAAAACTGCACTTGACAAAAGAGCAGAGCCCCAATCTCTCTGCGTGACCCAGAAAAGGAGGGCCAGTGCGGGGAGGACAGGGCTGCGGGGGCGCGGGTGGCCTGCGGGCCTGGGGGCAGGCCTGGATCTCAGGGCAGCGTGTGTGCGCCTGGGCACCCGCGCAGCTGCCTCTCCCATTAGCTGTGTGACCTTGAGCAAGCCACACGCTCTTCTCGGGGCTTCAGTTTCTTCACATGAAAAGCACAGAGTAATTTCTTCCCCTCACCACCTCCGGGAGATGTCCAGGGAATAGAGTTGACGAGTGGATGTAAGGGCACTTCAAAAGCAGAAGCAGGAAGCAGCAGCAAGGAATATTCATTAGCAGTGGGATTATTTTTTCAGCGATAGGTGAGAAGGCAGGGAGCAGATGCATACGTGTGCTTTAGAGTGATGGGCCTGTAGGAGACCAGAGAGGAGGAGTGGGCTCCCCCGATCCTTTATGGGAAGGAGCCGTCCTGCGGCGGAACTGCGCAGAGCCATAGTAAGTGAGTCCAGGCAAAGAGGCATACGGCCTTCAGTGTGGACAGAAGTGGACATAGTGCCTCGGGCAGGGCGTGGGAAGCACAGGCTCTCAACAGCCTGAGGTCCAGAGGAAGGCTTCTCCTCTCCAAGCTGGCACCCCCTACCCCCACTACTTCCTACGTGGGGTGCCTGCCCTCTGGCTGGAAGAGAATGCTCCTTCTCACCCCCTCACTGCATGGCCCCACCCACCTGAGCAAAAAGTCTCACCCAGCCAAAAGCTAAAGCACTTTTGACATTTAATACCTAAATGCATACCTGTCGATATTAACTCCGCCCACCCCTCCCACCTCACCCCACCCTCAGGCCAGTGCAATAGTTGCTGAAGCTAGTGATCCTCGTGCTCCTGTTTCTCATTTTCCTGCACCTCTTCCTTCTCTTTCTTCTAAATAAATCACAGTTTGGATTTAGGGGCAGGGATGGAGATGGGTGACGCTGTGTTTCAAATGCCTCCGGTTGGAAAGGCTGTAGAGTGTTAAGTCCAAAGTGAATTGTAAGTCCCCAAAGCGCCTAGGCAGGGCACATCCATATACAGGCACTTGCAACCTTGCTGTCCCTTTAAATCCTCCCTCCCAGGAGGAGCTGGGGAGGGATTTGTGTTTCTGGGGCTCTTGGGACTGCAGTCCCTGGGGCCATCTGGGAGTGATTAGCCTACAGATTTCAGGTAGCTCCAGCCACACGTGCAGCCCACATGACACCCCCTAATTCCATACCCACAGCTCTCCTTCTCCAAACAAACAGCAGTGCCGTTTGCAGAGAAAAGAAAATGCCTTCCTTAGAGGAGCTGCAGGGGAAAGCCAGGTCATACTTGTCTCCTCTGTACTCCCCCTCCCATCCCCCCCCACCTCCACACACACACACACACACACACACACCACCACCACCACCACCACCCCGCCCACCATTCATTCAACAGTCAGCCACTCCGGGACTCATCCATGAAAGGACTGTGCTTTATGCTTAGAAAAGCAAGCAAGAAAACCAGGAAGAAAAAAATATTTATTATCATTGTATATTTGGGTAGCAAAGTCTAGAGGTTTTAGAGGTTCTGATATGTTAATAATGACTTCGGTTTGTGGTTTGATTGTTTTCTCAAAACCTGTAAATCCAGGCCAGAAATGTGTAAAGATTGCAATCTGAAAGCTTTATGTCCATCACTCCAAATATTCTCCAAAGGCATGTCTCTAACACCCTCTCTTATACAAAGAAGTCAGAGAGCAAGAAACTTAGAAGAAGGTTCCAGACAAGGACAGACTTCCTTGTGAGTGGTACAGATAGCCATCTACAGGACACATCTGAGGGAAGCCACAAAGCCATCTCATCTAATTGGCCTAGGTATCCCACTCTGTGCCTGGTAGCTGAAATGTGTCACTAGGCATTCATTGCTTTGGCTAAATTTTGATCATTCATTCCTGCACTGGGCATATACTCACAGTAGACAAATGACAGCATGAAAGGGCATGAACAAAAGGTTATAAGGACACACAGAGACAGGAGCAAAGATCTTTTCTTAGAGAGACGTCAAGTCCCCACGGAGGGCGACATTTGAACTGGATCTCCTTTCCCTACCAGGGTCTGGCTGCCTCTTGGACTGAGAATATACTGACCCTTAATAGTCATTTACTCTATAGTCTGAATGAGCTTTACGTCTTTTCTAAGACAAAGGTAGGTGAGGGCGGCTTTTATTGGAACAGACGCCCTTCCCTCGAAAGAGAGAGGAGTACTTGGGAGAAAGGGTTGTACGGAAGGCTCCCCAGTACCGTAGAAAGGAAAATCTTGAAGAAGGGGGAAGAAGCCAGTGCATCAGTCTAGGAAGCCAGGGCTAGTTCCAACCGCAGGTCATTAAGAAACAACCAAAGGACATGGAAGAGACTTGAGGAGTCAGGGATGCTCTTAGGCACGAGCAATTATAATAATAACTCTTTCCTTCTAAGGGAACGTTGCTTGGAATTTTTAAGAATCAAAAGAGAATCTTAATCGTTTCCCCGAACTCATTCTTAAGTCTCCGAGGCAACCTCACTCCCACTTCCTGGTTGGTCTGACTGAAAAATCAAAGCGTCCTTGGCAGAAGTAAAATTGGGCTGGGGAAGCAAGTGCAAGGACACGAGAAGGGGGTAGATGAGCGTTCCTTCCATCCTGTATCTGATCTGGACGGAACTAGCCCAAAAGTTGGCTGAAGCAGGTCTCAGGCTCCACTGAGCTGAGACAGGTAAGCTTGGAGGCAGAGGTCCCCACCGATATCACCCTGAAGCCCTGCTTGCCTCAGACCTAAGTTCCTGAAGGGGAGTCAGAATCCAGAGTACCTCCTAAGTGCCAGGAAAATAAAAAGCAATTAGTGACTCTGGCTTTAGGCAGGATCTAGAGGGGAAAAAGAAATCCTGGAGCCCCACAAAGCTCCACCTCCCTGGGCCTCTTCCGGAACCACAATGTTCAGCCCACTCAGCGTTTGGCCAATGCCACTCTCTCCTCCCTCAGAAGATTTCTTTGCTCCTGGAAAATCATCTGGAAACTGTCATCACCACTGTGCTGGTTGGCAGATGTCCCCCAAAGAGAGAGTGAAGCGTACCACACACTACAAGGCATTTCTGGGCTTGGACCAAGAAAGAGGAGGGGTGGGGGTGGGGGTGGGAGGTGATGGCTCAGGCAAAGAGCGGCACAGCATGACCAGAGATGGAAGACGAGAGGTGACTTCTGGGGCCCAGGAAAGGGATGGAAAGGAACCTGCCATTGAGCCAGGTGCTCGGGGACCACTCCTCCCTCCTGCTTGGCCTTCCCCTCAGCACTCTGATGGAGGCCCAAGGATGGGAGGGGAGGCAGCTCTCTCTGTGACCCGCACACTCTTTTGGAGCAAGGAAATAGAAATCCGTGGTAGAGGCAGAGACACTTTGTCTCGGGACACAAAATGCCCAGAGGGGCAAACACGGGGGTATTGGGTGGACAGAGGCCGAATTCTGGCAGAAACCGGACCTGAAGACAGTAATAGTAGAGACCTCACGTTGTCCCCTTTGGATGCAGGGGCACATAGTAAGGCCCACAATTGTATTTGCTGAGCTGCTTTGTGGGGGGGTGGGGTGCTGAGAATGATCGGTGCTGAGCGCACCAGGCGACAGATGACAAGTGGAAGAATGACAAGATGTCTCCGCTGGGTTGTACTTTCTCCACCCACAACTGTTCTCCATCGTCTGAGCCCCGGAGCCAATTCTCAGGCACATCCACCCAGGTGCTCCAGGTCCTGCTCCAGATCCTCCTTCTGGGGTCACCCATGCCTCAAAATCTGCAAGCATCTGCTGCCTATGATTCCTCATGACGTTAGTGTAGTTGAGGTTCAGAGGAAAACTAGATTCTGGGCTCCCTCCGGAGACTTTGTCCCAGAGCCGCCCCCCCCCCCTGCCCCGGGTAGAAGTGGACCCTGGGGGCAGGAGGGTTCGGTGACTGCCTGGGGTCAGTGTCTGTGCCAAGACCACCGAGTGTGCCTTCCTTTCCTATAGGAATATCCACCCTAGCCAGACACCACCTTTTCTCCTAGTTGCTGAGAGAGACATGTCACCCCGAGAGGTGTCTCCATCGCTCCAGGGAAGAATTTAAGGGAAAGATGCCTACATTCAGGGCCCTCTGAGACTGTACCTTCTCTTTTAAAGAATAATCAATGCCCTGATGATTGAATCTATGGGGACCTTATCCCTAATTTATAGCAGGAACTGCTTATTTGTCTCCACTTTGCACGTGGATATTAAGGCACACGAGGGTAAAAAGACAGTCCACTGCCAACCCAAGCTGACATTTTTGTGAGCTTTCGGAGCACCCCAAAGGGAAACCGTTTCTGCAAACAGCCCATACCCTGTCCAGACTGTGCTCTGCTGGGCCTTCCCTTGCATTTCAGCCAATCTGGATGCTGGGGGAGAAGCAAGTTCCAGTGCTAGGACTCAGTGTGAAAGCAAACAAGCCTCCCTTCCCCGGTTGGATGTAAATACATTGTGTCCTAAAGATAGTAACAGGGACGCAGTGAGATCTTCTGGGGATTTAAGGGAGGTGGAAGGAACAAACAAAAACTGTCCTTCTCTTCTTTGCCTGGCCAAATGTCATTTTCATTTAAAAAAAAAAAGTGAGGAGGAGGTGTAAGGGGAGGGGAAGGGCATTTAAGACTCCACTTACACCTTTTACACCAGTGAAAGGGTCTCGGGAGAAAAGAGGTTAAAGAGAAATGGGGGAAAATGCAGGAAAAGGGGGAAAACACCCGACTTTCTCAAAATTCCCTATCTGCCTATTCAAAGCTGAGACTTCCAGAGGCGGCCCTGGCTTCCCCTTCAAACAAACCCGGAATGGAATCGGGTAATAACAGGGTCTCTCCCGCAGGCTTGCAGACAGCAAGCCGCACCAAGAAATTAATTGGAAATAAACAAGGACATTGTAGGCAGCCCAGGGGTCCCCACCGCACGTCCCCCCACTGCAGCCCCCACTTTCCAGGTTGTTTTGTGATGTCTCAGCTCGGAGCCCCCTCCGCCGACAGAGCCCTCCGCATTAGGACATCACCCTCCAGGAAACTCCGAAGTTGGGGGCTGACTTCGTGGCCTCGGCCCCTCCCGGGTCCCAGGGCAGAAGGAGCTGCTGCCACCGGAACTCCCACCCGAAGTCAGGCCACCGGGCTTCGGGCTCACGCTGCTGCAAAGCCCAGCACAGTTAGCAGCTGCAGGACACCCAGTTTGCCTCAGTGACTCTACAGGTTCCAGTAACCCCAGAAGATGAGCTCTGCCCCCCCCCACCCCGGGACTGGAGGGCCAGGGTGAGAGAGAAAAGGCTTGCAAGAAAGTCACAAGACAACTCGTCTTTAATTCTGACAGTTACCTTTGGAATTATTTCTTAAGAACATTTTTCCCTTTTCTGTGGTTTGATGGAAATATTTTTCTCTGATTGATAAAGACCCGACATAATAACCCACCCAATAGGGCATCTTAGTGGGAGTAGCTGATTAGAGTCCCTTCCGCCTGAGATGAGGTCACGGCTATAGAGCCCAGGCTACCCTGGGAGACTCACACAAGACTGTGCTGAGAATCTCTGCTCTTTTCTGCCCCGCGTCCTCCCTGGGACTGAACACCACCCCCCCCTTACACGGAAAGGGCCCGAGGGGAGAAGAAGGAGGCGCAGGTGCGAGCCCAGGAAGTGCAGAGGAAGCTCTTGGTGCTGAAGGGAGCCCCTGGACCCGGTGCAGGCGGCTGCAAATGAAGCACCACTGCATTGAACACTTATTTCACCTATATTTTTAGATCAGCAAGGCATAGGCTGCTTCAAAAGAAAAATGCATGAAAGAGGAACACTGGGGAGGGAAAAATAAAACCTGGCCTAAGGAAATTTCCAGGCTGTTCTAGGGATGCTTTGAGGGAATTCGAATGACGCGCGCCTGCCCAGTACCCTGCCTACAGACATATTTTCGGAAAAGGAAAGGGGGGCAAACACACAGGCACGCATTCCCTCTGGAAGCACAGTCCCTTTGGAACTGGGACTTCCCACTCCCACCCCACCACCGCCCCCCCTTCCCCCTCAGCTACTCAGCTACTCAGTCCTGGAGGAGCCAGCTCGACTGGTCTCCGGCTCTGGCTCCCATCCGCACCCCCGGGGCGCCCTGCTGGGCCACAGCCGCCCGCGGCCCCGCCACCGCCCAGGTCACCCTGGAGCGCTTTGCCGGGTCCCGCCTCCCTCACCCAGCACCCGTCCTCCTCACTCCTCTTTCTGCTAGAAAACAGAAAAAGGAAGAAAACGGAAAGCCCCCTTTTAGGCCTACAGTGTCAGCGGGGGCGTGGGGGCTCGACAGTCCGAGGTGACTCGGGGCGGATAATCTTCCCCAGGTGGGGCGCCCGTTTGGGGAGAAATCCACACGTCGGGCTGTGAGAGTCACATGCGTTTGCGGAACCCTTGCTGGGAGCTCCGGAGGCCTGCGACGGGTCACACGCCCACTCGGGCAAAATGTCCAAAGGTCACCTTTATTGGGCCGGCCACAGGTACTTATTGCGCACCTAGGAAGGAGGCCACCTGTGCGCCGAGACGGGGCCGACCCGCCGCTCCAAGAGAAGAGCCCCCGGCAAAGGCGTCCCCGGCATCCCCCCCCCCCCAGGCCCTGGGGAAAAGGCTCATTCCAGAGGGGCTGCAGGGAGCGGAGAGCTCGGGGACCCCGGGGTCCCGCAGGAGGGCACTGGGGTCTTTTACCCCCCGGGGAACCGGGCCCCAGGGGATTGACGGCGAGAAGGGATGTGCGCATCCCTGAGCACCTCTCCAAGAGCATGCCCCGGGGCTGAGGTCCTCGGGGGACTCTGCAGCTCAGCCCCACCGAGTTCTGGACCATGCACCCCTCCTGAAGACGGATTCAGACGCGCTCCCCACGTTTGCTAGGAAATTTTGGGGAACGGGGTCATATGGTTCCTGATGCTCCGGGTAACAGGGAACCCCCTTCGCCCACCCCCATCCGGAGACGGAAAACCCCCCCTGTGCGCTGTGTTCGCACCGCGGGCGCGGAGCCCGAGAAACTCGCAGTAAGCCAACATCCCTGGGCTCCGGACTCCGCGCCCGCGTAGACGCGGAGGGAGCTCGGCGGCCCCGGCTGGGGAAATTGAACCCGGCGCCGGCCCCAGTCGCTGAGAGGCGGGGGGGGGGGGGGGGGGGGGCGCGCTGGGGAAGGGGGGCTGGAGAGGGGTGAGGGGTGATCCCGGACCTCGGAAAACCGAGGTCCGCCTCGGGATCTCCTTGCGCCTCCGAGTCCCTCCTGCGCGCGGCTGACCTCGCGGCGCTCGCCCAGAGCCGGGGTCGGAACGCGCGCACTTGGGGAGTGCCCTCGGCTGCCAGCCTCCTCCCCACTAGAACGACGAGCCCAACGCGTAAGGCTCTCGGCAATGCTCTGGCTGAAACTGGGCCCACCCAGCCTCAGTTTCCCGATCTGTAATCTGAACACTGAGCACGGGTTCCCTTCCCTCGGGCTCCCTCTGACACCGGTCCTGGGGCGCGGAGGAGAGGTCAGGGGCGACCCGAGAAACTCACACCGCACCGAACCCCTGAAGGGTTGGGGGCTGGGGGGAGGAGTTGGCACTAGGGTCCCCCCTGCAGAAATACAGGGCGGATCAGGGGTGTCCACGAGTCAGGCTTGGCCTGGTCCTGGCACACCGCGCAGAGGGCGACGTCTGGTATCTGGGACACTGGGGTCCTTCTTCTGGACCTGGTGTCCCCGTCCTGTGCAGACTTAGGAACGTCAGGCACCTTGAGGCTCTTCTTCTTGCCAGGTTCCCTATAGACACACACACACGCCTCCCAGTTCCTCTCTAACTGGGCTGCCCAGGGGTGAATCCGAACAGGAGGGAAATTTCTGCAGAGATAAATCAGGAGTAGGAATTTCTGCAGAGATAAATCTCAGCAGCAAAGCAGTCCTGATTGAGGGGAGCTCCCCACCACCACCACCACCACCATCACCACCACCATCTACGTTTTTCTGCAGTTTCTGGGAGTTGGGCAGTTTCTGGGCTTTTGGCGCCCCCTCCGGTTACAGTTGAAAATTGCAGCATCTTAAAAGTCCACCGATTGTTTATCACAAGTTTTCGAGAAGATAACAGGAATACAAAGTGTTTGCATCAAATGGACAGAAGCATATACGAAGCCCTGTAGGTTTATGGTTTGAAATTCGATAGATCATGTATCTCCCGTTACGTAATTGCGTTGCATATCTATTCACGTGTATGTACTTCTCTCGACAAATATTTAGAGAAATATTGCAAAAATATCTTAAAGACACAGTCTCCAGTGACTTTAAGCCCCGTAAACATGAGAATTACAATAAAATGCAGCTAAATACAGACGCCCTGGTTAAAATTTCTGCCCGAAGTTCTGGACTCTGAGTGTCCTCTGGGGTCAGGTGTCTACGAATCACAGAGTTGTACTCACAAGTGACCCCCTCCCCAAGACACAGAAATCTGTTGCTACCACGCGGGACTTGCTTCTCCCAAGAAAGGACCAAGTTGTTCTTCTACTTTTCCAGCATATTCACGGACCCATGAATACCTGGTGATTGTATGGAGGGCTCTGAAACTTGTAAACAAGCTGTGGGATACTATCTGTATCCACTCTGAGTCAGTTGCATTCGTTTAAAAAGCAAACACCATTTAACTGTAGTTGCGAGTGACTTACTACCTTCTGAAGAGTTCCGTTTCCTATGAGAAATGTCGACTTCTTTGGAAGAAAATGAGAGAAAACAAGATTTAAAACAAACAAACAAACAAAAAAATTTTTTTTTTCCCCTCCAGGAAAACATTCTTTTAAATCTTGCAATAGGTGTCCGCAATCAGAAATGAACCAAGTCTTTGCTATGATGCGGGCCGGTTCACCATAACAAGAATTTAAGTCGAGGCGGACATCTGGGAGACCCAGAGAGGGTGGGGGGGGGGGGATTTTAAAATAAGGCGATCTCCACAGTTGCGCGTTTATTTGTGACTCTGAAGACCTGTAACCCCGCAGGAGGTTAGGATTTTTCTTCTCTCCCAGAAGTGATACCTAACCGGGCACTGAAGGCAAGTTGGTGCAAACACAAAGGTCGTGCTCAAATCACACTTGAGATCCATCAGAGACATCCCCATCCCCACCCCCCCCACACACACACTCCCTCCCCCAGAACTCCCAGCTGCCTGCGAGTCGGAAATGCACCCGACTTACAGTCAGGAGACACAGGAGCTTCCCCCTCCAGGTGTGCTGGAAAGGAGGGCGAGAGACTCCGCCAAAGTGGAGTGTTTTGCGCGCGGTGGTGCCCATATGCCTGGCCTTTCTGCACCCCGAGTGACCGGCCTCAGCCTCTCGGCCCGGGAATGGCACAGCCTCTGGGTCCCTTGCAAGCCGGAGCCCTTTGCAAGCTCTTCCCAACGGCGACCCTGCTGACAGTGTGGACTCGGCCGGCCGGGAGGTGAAAAGCAGAGCGTCAAAGCAGTTGCCTGTCACTAAGCCGCGTGGCGGGGTGGGGGCTCTGGGGTGGGGGTGGAGGGGCTGGGGGCGGGCGGGGGTGGGGGCTGGAGTAGGACTTGTCAGAGTTCAAGGTCGCTGCGGCGCGGGACGGCTCCGGGGCTAACTGCGCCGCGGCCGCCGGCCTCCGCGGGGACCCAGCTTCGGTGCCCATTGATTCCCCTTTGCAAGAGCGAGCGAGCGCACCCGAACCCCCAACCGGCCGCACCAGCCCGGGCGAACCGGAGCGTGCTAATCTATTTATACGGATTATTACGGAGGGCCGGCGGGCGCTGAGTCGCCAAAATAAGTCGCTCCAAAAAGGCCATTTCTAAGCACTTTCGGAGGGGGCAGGCTCCGGGCGCAGGCACGGGGCTGCGCGTTCCGGAGCGGGCGCTTTCCGAATGCTACAGACTCCAGCTAAGCCTCGAGGACCGTGCAGAAAGCAGGGGAGAGAAATGCTCCGGGGGTGGGGGCAGAGCCTGGTCTAGACACGCGCACGCGGGCGCGCACACACACACACACACACACACACACACACACACACATACACGCGCGCGCACACCCAGGCAGGCACGCAAAATTGGTGCAGAGACGGCACCACGCTCCTGACATTACGAGAGCTCGGCAGACTTACACACTTGGACGTCCCGGGTCCCCCGCCTGCCCCGCTGCACCCCCACCTCCCCCCCCTCCCAACCCCGGAGCCAGACCAGAGGCAGCGCTCCCCTCCCCGCTCCTCCCCTCGCCTTTCGTCACCCAAGCCCGGAGCCTTACCCGCAAAACCAGTCCAATCAGCTGCCTGCCCACCCCTGGAATGCAGGGCCCTGATTGGCCGCCGGTCTCTAAGGTGAGGCTCGGTAGTTATTAAAGAGCCCCGGGGCCGGGAGTCGGGGAGCGGAGAGCGGAGCTTGAAACTCACTGGAAACTTCAGTGGCGCAGCGACTTGCCCGATTCACTCCAGGAACTTTTCTCTGCGGGAGGAGAAGCGAAGGGGTGCAAGCGCCTCGCCTTTGCTCTCTCGCTCCCCCTCCTCCTCCTCCTCCTCCTCCTCCTCTCCAGCTCGCCTCCCCCCACCCCCCACCCCGAGCGGGCAGCTGCGGGCTGGCCACCGCGCGCATCCCCGAGCGCCCGCCGCCGCCGCAGCCCCGGGACGCGCCAGGCTCCCCGGGAGCCGCTCGCCCCGCGTCCGGGCAGCCGAGGGGAGAGGAGCCCGCGCCTCGCCGCCCCGAGCCGCCGCGGCTTCTCGCCTTTCCCGGCCACCCGCCCCCTGCCCCGGGCCCGCGCATGAATCTCCTGGACCCCTTCATGAAGATGACCGACGAGCAGGAGAAGGGCCTGTCCGGCGCCCCCAGCCCCACCATGTCCGAGGACTCGGCGGGCTCGCCCTGCCCTTCGGGCTCCGGCTCGGACACCGAGAACACGCGGCCCCAGGAGAACACGTTCCCCAAGGGCGAGCCGGACCTGAAGAAGGAGAGCGAGGAGGACAAGTTCCCCGTGTGCATCCGCGAGGCCGTCAGCCAGGTGCTCAAGGGCTACGACTGGACGCTGGTGCCCATGCCCGTGCGCGTCAACGGCTCGAGCAAGAACAAGCCGCACGTCAAGCGGCCCATGAACGCCTTCATGGTGTGGGCGCAGGCGGCGCGCAGGAAGCTCGCCGACCAGTACCCGCACCTGCACAACGCCGAGCTCAGCAAGACGCTGGGCAAGCTCTGGAGGTAGGGCTGGCGCGGCCGGGTGGGCTCCGCGGCGCGGGCGGGGGCGGGGGCGGGGGGCGCTGGCCCGGACACTCTGCGCGCCCCGCCTCCCAGCAGGAGGGGGTTGCCGGTCTGGGACCCGCCGGCGGGGTGGGGTACGGTGGGGGGGATTGCAAAGAGGAGGGGGAGAGGACGAAGCGTAACTTGGCCCAGAGTTTGACAAAGTTCTTGGATGGGAGGGGGGGAGGGAGGAGGGCATGGTGGGGGGGTGGGCCAGAGGGTGGGAGACCGCTTGTGGGAGACGCGATGGGAGGGGGCGGCCAGCCCTGTCTCATGTCGCAGTGAAGTTCGATCCCAAGTGGGGGGCTGGGTGGGAAGTGAGGTCAGCCCCTCTCTCGCTCCAAGTGCGCGCTCTCTCTCTCTCTCTCTCTTGCAGCCCTCCAGCCAAGGAGATGGGATTGGGGTGGTGGGGTGCTGGAGGGGACGCCGGCAGGAATGGGAGGGGGGGCGCAATGGGAGGGGGGGTGCAGGAGGAGCTCCTTGATGATTAAGTGGTTTTGTTTTGTTTTGGAAATGGGTGAGGGTGTTGGGGCGGGGGGGGGGGGGGGCGTTCTAACGACAGTAGCGAAGGCGCTTGGAGCCCGGGCAGCGGAGAGCTGTTTTCATCTCCAGGGCTTCCAAGCTAGGCGAGAAGGAGAGAGGGCGGGGCGGAGAGTGACCCGCTCAGGTCCCACTCGAAGAGCCGAGGTTTATTTCTTTGCTTTGCTTTTTCCTTTCTTTTTTCCTTTGCTTTCTTCCTTTTCTCTCTTTCTTTCCCCCGTTCTTTCTAATGGAAGAAGAGTTGACGAGCTGCAGCAGCGGCTGCGGAGCAGGGAGGGAGGAAGGGGTGGTGCGCGCACAGGCCGAGCGGTCGGGGTCACCTCCCCCTCCGGCTCACAGCGCAACCCCCCCCTCCTCCCCCGTTCCCCTCTGCGCCCCCTCCCCCGCCCGCAGACTGCTGAACGAGAGCGAGAAGCGGCCCTTCGTGGAGGAGGCGGAGCGGCTGCGCGTGCAGCACAAGAAAGACCACCCGGATTACAAGTACCAGCCGCGGCGGAGGAAGTCGGTGAAGAACGGCCAGGCGGAGGCCGAGGAGGCCACCGAGCAGACGCACATCTCCCCCAACGCCATCTTCAAGGCGCTGCAGGCCGACTCTCCGCACTCCTCCTCGGGCATGAGCGAGGTGCACTCCCCCGGCGAGCACTCGGGTGAGTCCTCCCGCCCCAGCCCCGGGCTAAGCGCCCGGCGCGCCCCCCCGACTGGCACAGCCCCGGGTCTGCACGGACGAGGCTCCGTTGCTTCGGGACTTTGCGCTCCCCGGGAGGGAGGGAAGGAGGGAAGAACTGCCCCTAACCCCTGATCCTCCTCCCCTCGCAGCCGGGGTCCCCCCTCCCTCCCCAGCTCCAAACGCCACCCCTGCGAAGCCCCTGCGCGCGCGCGCGCGCACCCCCTCCCCAAACCCAACCTTTGCATCCCAGCCCGTGAATTTTATTGCGAGGAGAAAAAAAAAAATGCCTTTACAGCTTCACAGGACGTCTCCCTCCTCCTCTCGCTCCAACACCCCAAAAGCACACACAGGGCTCTTCCGCCAGTAGCAGTTTGGTCGCCCCGACCCTCGGGGCCTCAGACCCTCCCCTGATAAAAGGAGGTCGCCCGAGTGTGTACCTGCGGGTTAATCATTTGGCGACTTATCTCCGGTGCAGCGCGCCTCCCTCCCGCGCGGGTGCGAGTCCATCTGACGCTGGAGCCCTTGAGGGCTCCCTCGGAGGGGAGGGTCCCAGGTCCCAGGAGGGCTCCTAAGATTAGGGCCCTTGGCGCAGCCCTTGTGGTTGACCTCCCCCCCGCGCCGCGCTTCTCTTCTACCGCCCGCAGGGCAATCCCAGGGCCCGCCGACGCCCCCCACCACCCCCAAAACCGACGTGCAGCCGGGCAAGGCTGACCTGAAGCGCGAGGGCCGCCCCCTGCCCGAGGGGGGCCGACAGCCCCCCATCGACTTCCGCGACGTGGACATCGGGGAGCTGAGCAGCGACGTCATCTCCAACATAGAGACCTTCGACGTCAACGAATTCGACCAGTACCTGCCGCCCAACGGGCACCCCGGGGTGCCGGCCACGCACGGCCAGGTCACCTACACGGGCAGCTACGGCATCAGCAGCACCGCGGCCACCCCGGCGGGCGCGGGCCACGTGTGGATGTCCAAGCAGCAGGCGCCGCCGCCGCCGCCGCCGCCCCCGCAGCAGCCCCCGCAGGCGCCCCCGCAGCCCCCGCAGGCGCCCCCGCAGGCCCCGCAGGCGCCCCCGCAGCCGCAGCCCGCGCCCCCGCAGCCGCAGGCGGCGCACACGCTGACCCCGCTGAGCAGCGAGCCGGGCCAGGCCCAGCGAACGCACATCAAGACGGAGCAGCTGAGCCCCAGCCACTACAGCGAGCAGCAGCAGCACTCGCCGCAGCAGATCGCCTACAGCCCCTTCAGCCTCCCGCACTACAGCCCGTCCTACCCGCCCATCACCCGCTCGCAGTACGACTACACTGACCACCAGAACTCGGGCTCCTACTACAGCCACGCGGCGGGCCAGGGCTCCAGCCTCTACTCCACCTTCACCTACATGAACCCCGCGCAGAGGCCCATGTACACCCCCATCGCCGACACCTCCGGGGTCCCCTCCATCCCGCAGACGCACAGCCCCCAGCACTGGGAACAGCCTGTCTACACACAGCTCACCAGACCTTGAGGAGGCCTTGCACCAAGGGTGGCCGCGATGATCCTAGAAAGAACCGAAGAAATCAAAGAACCAACCAACCAGAATTCTCCTTGGGACCTTTTTTTTTTTTTTTGGTTTTTGTGTGTGTGTGTGTGTGTGCGTGTGTGCGCACATGTGTGTGTTGTGTTTTGTTTTCCTTACTCCTTAAAGACACTTAAGCTAAAGGCAACTCCTACCCCAGATTCCCAAGACAGACACAAGCGTTTAGCTCTCCAAACGCATTTTACCACCGTCGTCCTTGCAAAAAAAAACCAGTGGCCAGGCCACTCGTGTGGCCAGATGGACCCGTGGAGTCGATAAGAAATGGAACTTGAAAACTTATTTTTTTTTCCTTCTTCTTCTTCTTCTTCTTCTTCTTCAAAGCGAGCATGGAGGATAATAAGAATCGTGTGACCAGTTTGCTCAATCTCTCTGCCTGTTTGGACTTTGTAATTATTTTTTAGCAGTAATTAAAGAAAAAAAAAAGTCCTCTGTGAGGAATATTCTCTATTTTAAATATTTTTAGTATGTACTGTGTATGATTCATTACCATTTTGAGGGGATTTATACATATTTTTAGATAAAGAAATTAAATGCTCTTATTTTTCCAACAGCTAAAAACTACTTAGTCGAACAGTGTGCCCTAGCTTTTCCTGCAACCAGAGTATTTTTGTACAGATGTGCTCTCTCTTACAAAAAAAAAAAAAAAAAACAAAAAAAAAAAGCGTGTGTGTGTTGTATTAACATAAAAAAAAACACGAATTTGTGTTATGTGATCAGTTTTGGGGGTTAGCTTTGCTTAATTCCTCAGGCTTTCTGATTCAAGGAGGAGCTGCCTTAGAAAGAAAAAATAAAGGCCTTATTTTGCAAATAATGGAAGTAAACCATAGTCTAGAGAAGCATTTGGTAAGCTTTATCATATATATATTTTTTAAACAAGAGAAAATACCTTGAGCCTTAAAACCATGCTGCTGGAAAATACTTGTGCTCTCTTTTAGTGCATTTCCTCCTGCATTTGCTTGTTTGCTGCAATCTTAAGAAGTGAAAACCAAGCAAAGGAGATGAAATCTGTTCTGGGAATGTTTCAGCAGCCAATAAGTGCCCCAGCACACTGCCCCCTGGTTGCCTGCGCCAGCCCCATGTGGGACACAGATGCTAGAGCCCTCTCCCTTATGCTGTCACCTGTGCCTCTCCGAACACCAGCAGTTAACCTTCAAGACATTCCACGTGCTAAAATTATTTATTTTGTAAGGAGAGGTTTTCGTTTAAAAAAAAAAATCTTTCTCTTAAATTTTTTTTTTTTTTAATCTTACCTTCTTTAAAATAGGTTGTTGGAGCCTTCCTCAAAGGGTATGGTCATCTGTTAAATTATGTTCTTAACTGTAACCAGTTTTTTTTTATTTATCTCTTTAATCTTTTTTATTATTATTAAAAGCAAGTTTCTTTGGATTTCTTGTCCTAGATTTGTATAATATACATGCCTTTTTGTCTGTCCTTTTTTTTTTTTTCTTTGTTGTTTTGTTGAAAACAAACTGGAAACTTGTTTCTCTTTTTTGTACAAATGAGAGGTTGCAAATGTAGTGTATCACTGAGTCATTTTCAGTGTTTTTCTGCCACAGATCTTTGGGCTGCCTAAATGTGTGTGTGTGTGTGTGTGTGTGTGTGTGTGTGTGTGTGTGTTGACACAAAACAATGCTGGCATGTGTCATGGATATTCCCCTGCATGTTCTCTTGGAGAGAGAGTGCAAAGGAGGAGGGGATCAGCCCACCGAGAGACCTGAATTCTTAATTCTTTCTGTGGCTGGAGAGTTTGAGGATTGCTTTTTAAAAAAGACAGCAAACTTTTTTTTTTTTATTTAAAAAAAGATATATTAACAGTTTTAGAAGTCAGTAGAATAAAATCTTAAAGCACTCTTATAATATGGCATCTTTCAATTTCTGTATAAAAGCAGATCTTTAAAAAAATATTTCTGTAACTTAAGAAACCTGGCATTTAAATCATATTTTGTCCTTAGGTAAGGTTTGGTTTGTGTTTGTGTTTTGTTTGTTTTGCTTGTTTCCCCCCCAAACCTTTTGTTCTCTCTGTGAACTCATCTTTCCTTTTTTCTTTCTTTTTTTTTTTTGTATATTATTGTTTACAATAAATATACATTGCATTAAAAAGAAAACGGCCCTGTGGACTGACTTATTCAAGCCCCATTCTCCCCTTCGAAGGACGATCTGAAGCACTGAGGCCCCAAAGAGATGGTTACTTATTGATCACTGTGATAGTCTCATTATTTTACATGCACTTTGGTTATCCTGAAGTTGGCACTGACGAAAAGACTGTGTCCCCAAAAATCTACGCGGAAGAATCTTGGAAAGTGTCACCCTGATAGGTCATCTAGACAATTATTTGCTTGCACAGGCAAAAATGTCTGTTGTGGTATCAACAGCCTTATGCTTCGGGGCAAAAGCTGTTCCCCTGTGGAAGTCGGAGGAGAATATTAGACCTGAAATCAGTAGCTTGTCAGTAGGCGGAATGCCAGAGGGGGTGACTTGCCTGTCTGAATTTAATGGAGCAAACTTTCTATTATTATGAACACAGACCAACGAGGGGTGTCCATTGTAAAAGGCAGAAGAAGCCAAAATAAAAGTTTTCGAAGAGGACTGGAGGGAAGTCTGTTCCATTAACCCATTACATGATTCAGAGCCTTCCTGGTCTATCTGCAGGGACAATGGCATGGGATTACCTTATTTTGCTGTTCCCTTCAGTTTAACTCATTCTGAGAAGATGCAAAGCCGTGGTAGAAGTAATAAGACCTAATCCTGTTTTTCTTGGCCTGGGTAAGATGGGAGTTTCCAGGATCAGAGAAACGTCCAGGTCATTTTTCATTAAACAGATGAAATCACTCCTTTCCTCCCACCCCCACACAGACAACCCCCCCACACACACCCCACCCCACCCCCAAACACAGACACCCTGGCGGATTGGGGAAGTATCTCTAAAGGAGGCAAGGCTCTATCACCTCGGGCTGGTTTTACTTCTGGGCCCCTGCCTCCGACAGACCTCACGGGTCTCCAGACTCTCTGGTATCATTCCACATTGTCTGTTTTTGCTTTTTGGGATTGCTGGCTTGCGTCCCACACCAGGATCATGGCAACCAGGAAAATGGTAGTTATCGAATAGAGACATTAGTTCTCGGCCTCCTTTGCAAATTCCTTCAACATTGATCGAGGGCCTGTGACCTGTGGGGTGCTGTGCAAATCTCCCCCTGCCCCCCCACCCCACCCCAGGACGTCACATTCTGTTGCTTGCTCATGCCACAGTGCCCCGCCGGCTTAGGCTCAGAGTCTAGCTTCCATTCTTACAAAATCTCTATTGTTTTCCCCCTTGCCAACACTCACAAAGTCCTTTTAAAAGTGTCTATGGGGTTCACCAAATCTTGTCCACCTTTATTCACCCAAACCCCCGTATCTGTTAAACTCAACACATACCACCCAGTCCTGACCACCCCTTCCCCTACCAAATCCATAATGTTTGCAAGATTGTTTTCTCTTCTCCTAGAAATATGCTCTCTTGCTCAGTGTGTGACCTTCCACAGACCTTCTGAGAGCCAGAAGGTTCCGTTCGGGTATAATCTTGCTAGGTGTGGAAGGGTGCAACTTGTTCACTTTGCTATGCCTTGGTTTCCCCTTTTGTTAAGAATATTTTTAATCTCTCCCTCTTATAACAGGGTTGCTATCAGAGCATTTTTTAGCAAGAAGTGGTCTGGGAATTGACTGCGTCCGAATCTTCTGGCCCACACAGGATTCCTACTGCACCCCCCCCCCAAAAAAAGGTAAACAGTGAAAGGGGTATTCACAGGTTGGTTCTGAGACACAGAAAAACATAAGAGACTATGAAGCACAAAGAATTCCTCTGAACCCACCCACTCCCGTCCACCAGATCGAGGCAAAGCCCAGCCCCACCAGATTATAAAATATTTTAGAGGAATTTTTATTCTAAATCAAGAAACACAGAGCTTATCACCCTGACAACAAGACATTTATTGAAAATCTAGGAAAGAGTCCTCCAGAACAGAAAAAGCTTATAATTAAATCCAGGGTTATTTTGTTTATTTGCATTCAAAATAAAACCTTTAAAAAAAAAAAAAAGAACAAACTATTTTAACAAAAAGGGCCCTTTTTTAAATAACAAAAGGGAATAAACAGAATAAACCTCACTTAGTCCTTTGGACTATTATGAAAATGGCACTTACAGATTAGCTTGAGCTGTGTGTTTGGCTTTCCCACCTGAATTCCATCCTACTTCTTCTTTTCCCTGATTTCCACAAGGAACATTTTCGAGGCACTGCTGGGGCACCTTTTAAGTTAACTTAATTGATGAACTATCACCGTAGCTGGAGATAGATTTACCATGGATGCTCAATAAGCTTAAGCCTTAGCCCTGGTCACTTGTACAGACTCCTTGTAAGGCCCTATACTTAATCTCATATTTAAAATTTTTTTTTAATTAGAAAAAAAATTTTTTAAAGAGTGCCCTCCCTCAAACACACACACACACACACACACACACACACACACACACACACAAACTATATAAACTCCAGGCCCCACAAAACCTGGATTTGCCCAAGATCAGAGCTGTTAGATGGCAAACCATGACATCAGAGGGGACAAGGGAAATACTTTTATTTCTATTCTCAACAGTGCCTGCTTACCCATCAGCAACCTTTCATCCCATCCCTGAACCCGGTGACGATGTCACAGAACACATCCCTGGGAATCTCTGCCGTAACAGTCTACCATGAGACCCTACCCAGTTTTCTTATCCCTCCAAGACTCCGACAATTTTCATTTCTCAAATGATACAATCTCATGGGCATAACAGGGGTTAAATGAAGTAAAGCACCCAAGACTGTTAATTACCCGTCCTTCTATATTTCTTCACACTTCTGACTCATTTCTGTTTTTTCCTATCTGACACCACCTCTTTCCTGCATTTTCTTAGAGTGTCCCATTGACTCTTGCAGCTGAAAAAGATTTGCTGGGCCCTGATTGGGTTATTCCTTGGCCATCATTCACAGACCAGACCCCTTTCACTCACTCTGTATATCTGAAGAAGAATTATTTTAGACCAACCACAGCACAGAGCCGGTAGAGTCAGATTCGGACTTATTTCAAACAACCAGGCAAAATTCAAGGCAACATATACATTATTTTTAAGCTACTGCAGGACTCATCCCTTGAGATTTCAGGATTTTATAATGAACGTAATCCGATTACCATGATATCCTGCCACCATATTCCACATGAGGAAGACTTCCATTCCTCATTGCCTGCACAAACATTTGCAAAGCATCTCCTGTGGGTCAGGATGCAGCAGCGGACAAGGACAGATACGATCCCTGCCCTTGGGGGCTTACAATTTACAGTAGTGAAGTCACGCAAAAACCAATCATACTCTGGTATTTTCTAGTTCACTTATGCCATGAAAAAAAATGCAACTGCCTAAGGCCAGTTGGGAGGCTCATCATCCAGGCAAGAGATGATGGTGGTCTAGTCTCAGATGCAGAAGGACTGGGTAGTTCACGGATTTGGGTATGATTTTGATGAAAACTTCCTGGCCTCTTGCTCTCCTAATCTCCATCAATTTTTCAGTGATTAAATTTACTCTGACCCATTTTACATGAAAGCGACCCACTCTGTTTTTACCTTAGCCATTCCTTGCTGGTCCCCTGCAACAACACCCTTAGGCTCTCTACCTCTTGATGAACCACTCATTCATGCATCACACAAATCTCTTTTTACCAGAGACCTCAAGAGAAGGATCCAGTCTCTGAAATCCAAGAAGGTCCCTCCATCTCCAGAGACTTGCTCAATGCAACCCCACAGGTTTATGGAATCAGAAATATGGAACATATGGTGGGTGGTGTTTTAGTTTCATTGTGTCCTCATTTCAAAAATTCTTTATGTAACATCTCAGCCAGTCTTTTCTAGGATGCTCATATTGATTGAGAACTCACTTCCCCTGTCCTGGAGAGGTTTTTTTTTTTTATTTTTTTATTTTTATTTTTTTTTATTTTAGAAAGAGAGAGTAGAGGGGAAGAGAGAGAGGGAGAATCTCAAGCAGACTTCCCGCTGAGTATGGAGCCAGACGTGGGCCTCCATCCCAGAACCCTGAGATCATAACCTGAGCCAAAATCAGGAGTCAGCTGCCCCACAAACTGAGCCACCCAGGTGCCTCTGTCCTGGAGAGCTTTAACTGTGCAAAAGTCTTAATCTCTGCAGTCTCTATCAAGGGTCCAAGCTGACCCTGCTCTATACCAACATGGTGGGAAATCTTTCTTTCAAATGATAGCCCTTCAACTAGTTACACAGTTTTCAAGTTTTCTTTCAGTTTTTCAACATTTCTAATACACTTTACACATGACCTGGTTCCCAAACCCTTCCCTACCTTGTCATTCCTCTTGGAATCTATTTCACTTACTAGCATTCCCCAAATTAATTCTAGGACTCCAAATATGGTTTGACTAATATAGAAGATGAGTCGATTCATCACTTTTGTAATCAGAAACTGTGTTTTTATTAAGTTAAAATCGTATTCATTGTCGTGGTAGCCAAAGCATCCACTTATGTTACGGTGAGATATTTCTCACCTATCCTAAAATTATACAACGGAGTTTTTTAATTTCATTACCCAGTTTTACATTAGCCCCTGTCTTGACTGGACTTCATGGAAGGAAAATGAGGAAAAGGGATTTACATCATTGAGCCCTTTTATCACCAAGCCCTGTGACAGATGTTTTATATACATGATCTCATTTAATCCATTTAATAACCCTTAGAGACAGGTGTTATTGTTACAGTTTTATTAAGGAGGAAACTGAGGCTCAGAGAGATTAAACAATTGGCCTAAGGTCCTGTCACTAGCAAATGGCACAGACAACTACCATTGACTCCCCCCAACCCACTACCTGCCCTCCACCTACTGAATCTTTAGTTTTCAAGGGAAAATTTGAAATAGAGTTTATAATGAGAAAAAGAGAATAAATTCTTATGTTGTAAATTATTTTATAGAAAATCTCTTTAAAGGACAATCTGATCATATGATCACCCCCCACCTCCTGCTCAGTATCTTGCAATGGTTGCCTATTCACTTGGAATAAAATCCAAAATCTCTACCAGAGGATACTCTGGGGGTTTCCAAACTATAGCCCATGGATCGAATCCAGCCTGTCATCTATTATTGCCAATAAAGCTTTATTGGAATGCAGTCACACCTGTTAGCTTATAGATCCCACTGTGACAGCACTCTTGAGCCATTGCAATAGGATCATGGTCTACAAAGCTTAAGATATTTACTAAGCTGACCCCTTACTGACCCTTTCCCTACACTATCTAGCCCTTGCCCGTTTCTGTGCCCTAGTCTCTTGCCATTACTCCCCTTATTCCCTATGACCCTACCCTCTGCCCTCTCTCACTCTCAAATCTGTTAAGCTCTTGCCACTTCAGGGCCTTTGCACATGCTACTTCCTTGGTCCGAAGCACTCTTTCATCAGGATTTCCCATTTCTCCCATTCCATCTTTCAGACCTCAGCTCAAATGTCATCTTCTCCATGGGACCTGGCCACCTGAGATCGAACTGTCCACAGAGCAGTCACCCCAGTCACACTCCCAATTTCCTGTCTACTTTTGGAACACTGTGACTTTCTGAAAGCATCTTTGTCATCTGTGTGTCCATCACCTTCCGCTAAGACTTTGAATTTTGTCTTTTTTTGTTTGTTTCATTTTTAAATGATCTCCACACCCAACATGGGGCTGGAACTCACAGCCCTGAGATCAAGTCACCTGCTCTATGGACTGAACCAGTCAGGTGCCCCTGAACTTTGTCTTATTCCCAACTTATGTTTGGTACCCAGAAAAGTGATGCATAACAGGAGATCAATAACTACTTATTGATTAATTCATTTGTAGAGTAAGCCATTTTTATTCCCCCAGGTCATCAGGAGGGAATTGAGTAGTAAGGATTAAGAAGCAGAACAGCCATCAATTCCTGTGTAATTAAATAATCAATTAAGTGAACATGTGATAAGTGTTCAGCTAGAAGCTGGAGACTCCAAAACTAATAAGATGGGGAGCTCACAAGAAAAAAGATGGAAGTAAAATAATTAAACCAACACTAGGGTAGAGGTGGGCATGGAATGGAATAAAAATACAGAAGATATGGGGCGCCTGGTGGCTCAGCGGTTGAGCATCTGCTTTTGGCTCAGGGAGTGATCCCGGGGTCCTGGGATTGAGTCCCGCGTCGGGCTCACCACAGGGAGCCTCCTTCTCCCTCTGCCTCCATCTCTGCCTCTCTCTGTGTGTCTTTCATGAATAAATAAAGAAAATCTTTAAAACAAAAATACAGAAGATGCAAGGCAGACAGAGTGTCCTGGAGGAAGGGGAAGTGCACTAGTCGAAAGAAGATATTCCAGGCCCAGAGAAGGGACAAGATACGAACATGGGGACGTGAAACAGGTTCATGCTTCAGGGCCACTGCAGATTGGTTCAGTATGACTAGGGGTGGATGTGGGTAGGTAAAATGGTGGAGAATTAGTTGAGAGATAAACAGGGGTGGAATCGCAGAGAATTTTGGAAAGATTTTAACCAGGATAATGACAAAGGCTGTTGTGTGCTAAAAAGAAGGCGTTCCTTCCTCCGTCCCATGCCCCACCAAACCAGACTTGATTTTGCTGTCAAAATCCAGAAACACGGAGACCACCTGGGAGTCTTTTGCTTAGTCCACAGCAGATGACATAAAAACGTGAGCTAAGGTTAAGGCAGTAACAGTAAAAGTGGAGAGACAGGAGGGGGGAAGGCTATGAGAAGACTTGGGAGGTAGAAGTGGGGTTTGAGAACTGGTGGGATATAGACCAAGAAGGTGGGGCCAAGCATAACCGCCATGTTCAATCTTTGATGACATGGTAAGAGGTGGTGCCATTGAACACATGATGGAATATAGAACGTGCTTCGTGGGCACTTGAATACATGTGTGACCCATAAAATGAAACAAGCATAACATGTGGGATATGATCAAAATGCAACTTTCAATTTTCCTTTACTGTATCTTTAGGCTTTATTCAGGAGCTGGGGTCTTCCCTTGGCCCTGGGTGATCACAGGGGCTGGGATTGGGACTGAGGGGAACGAGGACATGACCTGTTCCAATCAACATTTTCAGAAAATAAAAGGTCCTCTGGTTATATAGTTATAAAATAGTAATTTATTTTATGTTGAAGGTCCCATTTCAGTCACTGACATGTTCCATTCCAGGAAATACCTAAATTGGCTTAAAATGGTATCTTCGTCCTTCCTTCCATGATTGCTTCAGAATGGAAACCCATGCCTTGGGAGAGGATAGTCCTGCCCTCCTCCACACAGTCTCTGTTTGCCTCTGTCCCACTGGTGAGGCCAACACAGTCTAAAGAGATGGGACAAACAGGGGAAGAAGGGCGAGGAAAGGGGAAGACATATTTATCAAGATGGTATCCCATGTTGGGTCCTGGCAGATGGTCAAAGCTGGTATCCCTGGTGGGCCAGACACTTGATCAGAGCTGGTTTTTTCCCCTGGGCCACCTTCAGGACTTCTCATTTACACAACTGTCTTGGCTCAGGTATATACGTTATTATTCGCTTTTGTGGTTTTCAACTCCTACCCCACGGCTCAGCATCCTCAGAACACCCCAGCCTCTTTCTGTGAGGTCTCGCCCCTACAGATGACTCTGCTAAATAGGAGCCAAGAAGAGCCCCTGCTTGCTCTGTTCCAGGGAACCACGCTGCGTGAGTAGAGGCATACCCCTGACCCAGGAGAAGTCACCGCTTCTCACATCCCACCTGGATTACCTAGACTCGTGAATCAGGCACCAGTTCTCTGTGTTCCTTGACTGTAAGAATGCATTTTAACACTTTGTGAGTAACATCTTTTAAAGCCCTGTTTGCTAAACTTGAAGATAGAGGATAACGCTATTGAATGACCCCAGGGAAGAGAGGATGAGCATGGAGAGCATGGCAACTACTCCCCGAAAAGCATCCTTCTCAGATTTCCTTTTCTTTTTTTCTGTCTCGGCCCCTTCCTTATTTTATTGAGGTAAAAATGAAAACAAAGGCAAAACCTTACACGCAGTGAAATGCATAGATCTTAAGTGTGTGACCCTGTACTCTCTGGTAAAGGTATACATCTGAGCACCCCCCCAATCAAACTAGAGAGCATAACCATCACCCCAGAGAACATAACCATCAACCTCAGTCGATCCCCATTCCCCATGGACAGCCACTGATCCAATCTCTATCACCATGCGTGAGATCTGCTTGTTCTTGAACTTCACATACATGAAATTATACAATATGTACCTATTTATATCTGGCTTCTTTGGCCCATCATGATTCTATCCTATTTCTATGAGGCCCATCAATACTGCATGTGCCAATTGTTGATTCTTTTCTCTTGCTGAATAGCACTTCCTTGTATAAATGTACAACGAGTTCATCCATCTTCCTACTGATGGACATTTGGATTTTGTCTACTTTGAGACTACCGTGAATAGAGCTGGTGGAAATCTCTCTTGGGCAAATGCCTAGATATGTGACCGCTGGGTCACAGAGCAGATAAACACTCAACTTTATAAGTACCTTCCAAACCATTTTTCTAAGTGCATAAATCATTATATGCTCCCATGTGAAATATGGGGAGTTCCAGTTCCTCTACATCTATGGCAACATTTGTCATCAGATTTTAAAAATTTTGATACCTGTTTTTGTGAAAAGGTATCTTGTGCTTTCAATTTGCATTTCCTTGGTGCCCTATGTAATTCTCTTGCACATCCTTCTGCATTACAGAATTAATGTGACCTTGGTTCTGAGGACTCCCTACACTCTTTTGGAAGGATGCATATTTCCTTTCTTTGGATGGGAAGAGTTTGGGTAACCATTTTTTATGACTTTTTAAAGATTTATTTATTTATTTTAGAAGGGGTGGGGAGAGAAGAGCAGAAGGAGAAAAGCAGACTCCCCATCGTGTGTGGAGCCCAACACGCAGCTCCACTCAGGGCTTCAACTCATGACCCTGTGATCATGACCTGAGCCAAAACCAGGAGTTTAATGCTCAACTGACTGAGCCACCCAGTACCCCATGACTTTTCATTTTTGTAGCTGCTTTAGAATTGTATGAATGCAGCTGGAACCATATTGGGTATGCCAAGCACGGTGGTCAGGGGAGGCTGATTGTATTGGCCCTGCAGAAAAATAAGGCTGGGAATCCGGGAGTGTCTAATAGGAGACTCCCAGCTTCACTATGGGCAGCTTGGGAGACAGAGGGAAATCAGGATAATGGAAGGAAATGTTACAGCCCAAATAAACATCTGAACTTCTCGGTGGTGCTTATTCAAGTTACCCTAAATTCTCTTACCTGGGGGGACCCACATCTATGCAGATAAAAGACCTTATAGAAAGGCAACATTTGTGGGGCTTTTGCACTTTATGGCTTAAAGCTCCTAGAAAGGGCCAGATTTGCTCCTCCTCTGGGTGTCATTCATTTCTGTAAGTTCAGCAGGGAGAAAGGGGCATTCTTTTTCTAGGGTCCCCAAAGCATAGCTAGAATAAGGAGTCTGGAGCTTCATTGCCCCTTCTGCCGGAGGCCCCTGAGGCCCAAAATGGTCATGCATTTGTCCCGTCTCCCAGTCAACAGAACTACCTCTCTCCAAGCCAATTTTGAAAGTCCCTGAAATTTCTGAAGCCCTCGCTGAACATGAGCACACATCTGACCTCTGCGTTGATTTCATCACCCAGCTGGCCCCTGTCTGAACCCCTGCCTCCATGGAGAATTCTTGAAATCCATCCTATTCTCCACCTGCAGCTGTTTTCTGGGATTTGAAAAAGAAAAAAAAAAAGAAAAAAAAAAACCGATATGGCATTTTTAAGTTTCCTCCATGCCACTGCTCCTAGATCCCCGACTCCCACCAAGACTCTTTCACGTCCAATTCTCATCTGTGTTATCTGGTGATTTCGATTCAGATATAATGCAAGTGGTTAACTATTGAAAGCAAGCCTGCACTCATGCCAGACAGCAAAATTAAGATGGCAGGAAAGTAACTTGAGCCAACAGAGTATCAGAAGTCAACCACGAGCAGTAACCCATCAATGGACATGAGGCCAAATGAAATTCAGCTGTCCAGCTAGAGGCCAGCACCCATAGCTATTAATCAAAATGATCCTCATGGGCATAGAGTGTAGAAAGAACTGTCTTGCTCTGGTCTATTCAGCTACATTGCTCAAGAGGTCATAATCATTGAGACAACAAATGATTCATGCTCGCCTACCACCTGACAGGCTCCACGCTAGAAGCTAGTGATACAGACAGACCCCACACCTAGTAAGAAGAGACCTGCATTAACAAGTAATTTTAATAAATTATGGAGTTATGTTCCTGGATTAAATATAGTCAAGGGAGTTAAGTGAATAAAGAGCTTATAGTCAGGTGTTCCTTAACCTCTAAAATTCATCATCTGAACATGTATTACTTTTGAATACCAAAAGAAAAAGGAAAGATTGCTTAATAAATAAATAAATTGATTACCTGGAAATAAAACCCAACAGTGGCCTGATTTGTAGAGCCACCTTCCATTTGATTAGCATCTAGATTACCCCACTTGGCAAGGTTATACTTTATTACAACCCCAGTGGTTTAATCAAAGCTGCAGTTACCATTCATTATTGATGGCGGGTGGTGGGGAAGGGCTGGCCAATCCTCTCACTTTCCCAGAAACTCCGTCTCTTCTGATGTGATATCTACACTCTTTCTGCAAGTGGACACATTTTTCACACTTGATTTCTCAGAGCTACCCAGCCCAAAAGTCCCCCCAGAGAAAGAGTCCAATAGCTTTTGAAAGGGAGCCAATGCTTCTGTCTAAATGTCTTTTCTGCTTATTCCCTGTAACATCCTGGGCCATCATCGACAGAAGCGATATGGTGTGCTAGCCCGCTGTTGGCTTGATGTGCAAGCGCTGGACCAAAACCAGGTTTAAACAAAGTTGACATAATCAGATTTATCTCAAATTTATATGAGATTGAAGAAAAGAATAGCCACACTGCCTAGATGATTAACCACCAGCAGCAGCGAGGAGGCCTGTTTGCAAATCATCCCCTCTGATATCTAACAGATCATCCAATCTTCATTTCACAGCCTGGCTCCATGAGTGAAGAAGGAGAAAGGTTGCGGGAGCCCCATGTATGCCAAGGACACCATTCTTGGGGATCCCCACCCTGCCTGGGAGAAGAATCTGGACAGATTGCAACCCCCCTCAGGCGGGGACCCACCCCACAAGCTGCTGTTGTCCTGCCACAGCTGTTTCCGTGTTTTATTACGATTTTCTCCGCCTTTCATTTTTCAGGCCAAGGAGAAGCTCAGGAGGCCCATCTGTTTCTCTCTTGCCCTCTTCCCTGTTCCCAGAAGCAGAGCACACACATGCATGCATGCACACACACTCCACCACAAACTCCTCTTAGGACAATGAAGAGAAGGAACCAGAGGGAACACCCTTCACCCCAAGGGCCTGCAGTGAGAGGCAGGGTGAGGAGAGGAGGCTGAGCCCTCCGAAAGCTGGAAAGGAAGAGTGGAGCTTGACAAAAGCAGCAGATACAGGAGCAAAACCTGGTAAAAGCAAAAGGTTTCCTCCCTAGGAGAATGCTTTGTTTGGTTTTTGTTTTTACTTAAACTTTCCTGTTCAAAAACAAAACAAAACAGGCCCAGTGTTGCAGCTTCACTGCAGTGCAGATTCACTCCCGGCCAGAAAGCCTAGGAGAAATGATCCCATCGGGCTTAGGAAGAGTTAGCAACTAATTAAGAGCGCAACTTTCCCATCAAGATAGAACAAAATAGTGTCGTTTCTACAGAGAACAACACGATGAAAGCCAGCCAAAGCTCCCAAGGCCTCAAGGACGAAGCTAGGTCTTCGAGGACATGGTCGCATTCAAGTACCTGACTTTAGGACCATCTCTTCTGTCTTCTGTGGCAAGAGTAGGTCTGCACATCCTGTTGGTTCTTTCTCTCTGGTGGGTCCCTCCACAGCCACCCACCCAAGAAGAGCTGATGCAGCCCAAGCTGAAGCTGGTACACCTGTCATCTTCCTTCTGCTGTCATCGAAGTTTTCTGGAGCATCGATCTTGTCTGCATTATCCAAGAAGCTGCAAAGCCAGGCCCTAAAGACCACTGTGAGCCCAGCAGCTAAGACTGTTGACTCCTTTCCACTGCCATCTCCAGTTGTCTCTCTGGATAATCTGTCCCACACCCCATCACACTGCTGGATCACCCATCCCTTGAGAGCAGCGTTTCTCGACCCCCGTACTTTGGGATTTTGTTGTTGGGTTGTCCCATGCATTACAGGGTGTTTGGCATTCCTGGCTTCTAGCCACTTGATGTCAGAAGCATCTGTCATCTCCAATTGTGATAGTCCAAAGCTGTCTCTAGATATTACCAAATAAACTTCCTCTGGGGGAAACAAAATTGCTCTGGTTGAGAACCATTGCTACGGGTCTCTGTTTCCACAATTCTTGGGTGGTTGCATATTTCTACTTGCTCTCCTTATTTAGAACTTTGAAGACTTAAACTATCTCCTCCAAAGACCTTGAGTGAGCCATGGCCGAACTGGTGTTGACTATGCATTTTCCCTCACTACCTAGATAAGTCCCAGAGAGTTACATGTGTTTGCTGGGTCATTGCTTCCTAACTGTTTTGTATGGGTTTGTCTCATTCATAGCAATTGCTTTCAAGCTTCTAGATGACCAGAGTTGTGCCTTACTCTTTTTTTTCTTTTCAAGCATCACAGATAGCTCTTAGCAATTAATACAGCATTCCACTCATCACAGAGTACATGGCACCCAGTAAGCCCTGAATAAATATCTGTGAAAGGAAGGGAGAACAGAAGGACAGAAGGAAAGAGAGAGAGGGGAAAGATATGTAGTAGCTCCTTATAGCTGGAAGAATGAGCAATGTTCCTTAGTTTTCTCTGTCTCTGCCCCAGTATTTCTTTGTCCCTTTACTGGCACCTGCTTCCTGAAATCATCACTGGAAGCCTAAGTCTGGGGAGCCCTGGCGTTGGGCCTGGATGCAAATAGGACCCTGCCTCTCGATAAACGACAACTACCAATTTGAAAACCTTCTAATATGCAGTCTTTGATCCAAAGCTTCAGGGTCTGTAGTTTTGGTTTGGTTTTCCCCTGGAGAGTGCTCTTAGGAGCAGCTAGCTGCAAGTAGATAGAGTCCAGGCCTTGGGTCTCATCAGTGCCAACTCTGAAGAACCTCCAAAGGGTGTGTGAAAGTGGGCCAAAGGTGAAAACATGGAAGGCATGAAAATGCCTGAAAGCCACGCAACCAAAATGGGCAGTGACTGAGCACATCTCACATGAGGCACATTGGTGTGGATTGGGCTTGGGGCAAGGTCTGTCCCAGCTTGAAGTGGGACTGAAGGGACTAAGTGAGCCTGGAGAGGGGAAGACAGAGTTGACTCACTGGATTTTCCCAATAACTTCCAGGGTCATTTCAAAGAGCACATGAGATCATACATGGCTCGTTGTGCAGGGCCAGGAGACGGGCTTCCATCTCCCTCCATTACTTCTCCACCACACTGTCCTAGTAGCCTTTGAGGTCACCTCACACTCTGCCTCCCATCCGAGTGTTTATAAATCTGTAATCCCCAACACAGCCCTGGTTACTCACCACCATGGTCCCACCCACTCATACCAACAGTTCCACTGGCCCTGTCTTGTTTGCATGATAAAATCCAGAAACTCCTGACCTTGTCCCCATCCCACCTTCCCTTTCTGACCTCTTTCCCTTCCATTACCTCTTTCCATTGCCCTCGTGTGCTCACCAGCCTCAAGCTCTTGCTGCTTCCCTATGTGTTTCTACCTGGCTCACGGGCTCCTTTCCCCATCGCCCTGCACCCACTTCTGTCCATCTCAACAGGTCAGCCTTTCCTGAGCCTTCCTGCCTCCACACTCACACCCAGCGTAGAGGACCTCTCCTTCCCCCAACAGCAAAGCATGTTAAAGGGACCGTTGTATTGGATCAGATCTGGGATGCCACTGATTGAAAGACCAATGTGCCTCTTCAAATGAACAAAACAAGTATGTGTTCTGAGAACTCGTCTTTCCCGTGCACTTATCCTGCATCTGTGCTGTGCATGTTCTCTCTCTGAACTGAGATCTTCTTAGAGGCCTCCGGCTGACCCACTTCTGTGCTCCTCTTCAAACCGAGCCCAGGGCTGACACCGCATTTATCCACACAGATGAACATATTCAGATGTGTGTACGAAACTGGAAGTAAGAACGAGTAAGTGTTCCCGACTGCAAGAATCCTCGTACAAATATTCACCTCGTTAGGTTTTGCCGTTAAAAACTGTCACTTGCTTATTTTAATGACCTAACTCATCATGCATTTCAAAGTCTTGACTTATACCGACAAAATATAGACAGTTAGACAAATCAACGTGGAAGAGCAAAAAAATCATAAACTATCAAATCATATTGCACCGGAGCATCTACTAAGTGCAGAAGCTACAAACCACCTGCTGGATGCGTTTTTGCCTTGATCTTTTCAGTCCTGGGAGGTGGGTACGATGGGCTCCACTTTACAGATGGGCGTGCTGGGAAGGGGCTGAGGCCGAATTTGAACCCACTTTATCTGGATGCCAAAATCTGAGCTCAAGGCTTTCTAAACAATGCCTAGCCTACTTCTCTCATCCCAGAGGCAAAATGTACTCACTCTCCTAGAAACTAGCGAATCTCACTGCCAAGCCAGCCAGCAGCTGCTTTCCTGCCCCTCAAGGGAGGAATTGGGGCACCTCGGGATATGATTCCAGGGGAGGCAATGTGAGAGGCCACGGGAACGATTCTGGAATCTTCCTCTTTCCTCAGACTGAGAAATCAGCAAGGATCTTCCCACTTGTGTCTCTAGAGGTTACAGAGCAAATCTCCCTCAGCTGAGCACCCTTGTCACCCTCGGCCCCTTGGCCAAGAGCCGTCGGGGGGAGGCCTGACTTCTGCACCAGCCAGGCATCATGTTCCACGGATCAGAGGCCTTTGGTCGACCACACTCCCTGCAGGGGGGAAGAGATTCTCAACGGGAGGAAGGCAAAGGGGGTGCGCAATGGAACTGAAGTAGTTTGTATGCATGCGTGACTGCATGGTTGGTGATGACAGGGGTGAAACTGGCTCAGCCCATGAGCTGGGGAAGCCCTAAAGCTATACTCGGAGCCACTGCCTTCTCTCATGGGCTCTGTGCGTGCACATAACCACCGTTCACACCGGAGGAGGCGGTTTCTCCTCATCTACTACGCTGTGTGGCGGGCACAGTAAGAGACTCTCCATTTTCACTACTACGGCAGCTCAGCTTTTCTTTAACCTATAAAGATGTCAGACACGTTGTGAACAATTAACACATTGCACATATGCAGAAATAGGGAGTAGAAGAATCGACACGCCTAGACTCCCGGTGGAAACCTCCATTAACCGTGTGCATGTGCCATTCATTGCACGTGGCCCCTGGAAATGAAAGAGTGAGAAATCAGGCAACGTGACTTGCTGGACTTCTATCTATTTAGCACCTTGTACTGAGCACTGTCTCATGCATCCTCCTGGTGAGCCCCCCACCCCTCCACCGAGGTAGGGCCCATTTGCCCCATTGTCCAGATATTCAGTGAGCGAGTAGCAGCTAGAAGAACCCCAGAGGCACTGAGGATCAGGTGGGCGGAGGAGCTGACAGCAGAGGACCACTGACCAGACCCTCCCCGCGACTCTAAGCTTCTGGCCCATGAGGCTGCATGCAGCTCACACCACCGCTGCAGGGTGCCTGTCCTCTCTCCCAAAGATGATTCCAGAATGCATCCCTCGACAAGATATCCTATACGAACTTGGAAAGTCCACACTCTCCCCAAGAGGGACTGCATGTCTTCCGTCCACAACTGTCGTCACTGCGCTTTGACCCAGAATTCAAGGGAGAAAAAGATCTACCCATTCATCCGCGTACAATAAATGGCCTGTCTTACCTTTCAGCCATTAGAATAAAACACCATCTCGGGGGACAGTTGATTCCTGCAAGTGGTGCAGAGTTCCCCTCGCGACAGCATGAAAGCACACCATCCCATAACCCCGGAATCTTAGTCCTACTCTCAACTGACCGCGTGTGCTTTGAACAAACAGATGCTATCCCAGAAGGAAGGAACATAATGCCTCCAGAGATGCTAAACCTGGACCATGTTTACTTTTGATCATCTCCGTTTATAGGACTTTGCCAACTGCCCATTGGGCTTTATTCTCTACCTAGGGGATTGCTACCCAGAGTTGCTGGGGCTCTGAGTTCCTTATCTCCCCACCCCACCCCCAGTGGTCTCAAGTCATAAATTTCAAGCCACTATTAACTTGCCCAGACAGATTTGTAAGACTCCTATAGACAGCATACAATTAACCATCTCCTGTCAGCTGGAAAATCAGCTCAATGGCCATTCAAGTTCATGTCCAAACTCCTTTACATTAAGGAATGCTTAGAAAGGTTCCTTGAGTCTCAGAACTAGGATGTCTTTGAAACTATAGAGACAGGAAGAAGTCCAAAGTGGGAAATAGAGTTGGCCATGAGGAGGAAGGACTACACAAGTGTTATACATGCACATTGGCTAAAATTTAAAAAAAAAAAAAAAATCCATTCTTTCGAAAGACTCACAAAGAAGGAAAACAATGTTCCAAGAGGGGTCAGAGGGTTCTTGCCCAGTTGATACCTTCGCCTGTGTCTGATTCATCCTAGTGAGGCTGGGAAACTCTCTTAGTCCCTACAGGCCGCTGTACTAGAACACCACCATAACAGAAATTCATATCTCATAGCTCTCAGGGCTCAGAAGTTCAAGATCAAAGCTCCAGCAGATTCTGTGTCTGGTGAGAGCCCACTTTCCAGCTCATAGATCCAGCTTTCTCCTTATGTTCTCATCTTGTCGAGGGATGCATTTTGGAATCCTCTTTGGGAGAGAGACAGAAGGGGCCTGGGGAGCTCTCTGGGGTCTCTTTTTTAAAGGCACTAATCCCTTTGGTGAGGACTCCACACTCAGGACCTAGTCACCTCTCAAAGGCCCCACCTCCTAAAACCATCACCCTCTTCTATTAGGACTTCAACATATGAACTGGGGAAGCTGGGGGAGGATGGTCACGTGTGGCGAGGGCCTGGACACAAGCATTTGGTCTGTAAAAGAAACACATCAAAGTCCATGTGCCCAGGGTCAGGGGCTCTCATGAGATGATTTCATTAGTCTACAAACATTATTTTAACCATATTCAAAATTTAAGTGTGTAAAGAATTAAAAAATAACACTATCATAAAATAAGAAAATAAAACAAAGCATACTAAGATTTCCTCCGATTAAGAAGGAATTTTCAACCCTCTAAAACCCAGAAACCCAACATGAGGTCGCTGTGATTTCTCTCCCCTTGCCTGGAAATGGCAATATTAACAGCGAGGGCCGGCAATTTAAAGATCTCCAAAGGAAAAATAAAAAATTGCTAAGTCTTGAAATTCCAGTGGAACACAGCCTGCGTCCTGAACTTGCAGGTTTTATGGGAAATCTATTTAAATGCAGATTATAACTTTCTACCTGGGGTTGCTAAACTGTTTTACCAGCAAATCAAGAAGGCCTTTCCCCAAAGTGGAGCCTGGGCTGCATTTGAATGTTGTTCTATGCGTCTTTTGCCTCTCTCCCTCGGTCTCCCTTCATGAAGGCTGATCTGGTGGTTACCTTTCCTCCTGCCTGCAGCCCAGCTGTTCAGGAACAAGTAAGTGCATGACAGGGGTGTGAGGAGATGATGAGCAAGGGCTGGGGGAAATGAAGAAGAGAAAAACACTTGTAAAGTCTGGAAGCAGTTAGACCAGCGTTGTCTTTCTGTCCGCAAATGGTCCGCAAATGGGAATCTGAGTTATTATTTATATGTACTGTTGTTCAGCTAGATTTTAACTGAAGCTATATCAAAGCCTGGTTAATTTATAACAGAGCTGCTAGGTGAAAAAGATGCATCCTGAATTCCAAATAAAGTCACAAATGAAGGCTTGGAAAATAAACTGTTCTTGAGTTGGAAATTACATATGTCTTTATGAATAGACGGTAAGATTGGCTTCGATAATTTTGGCTACTTTCTCAAGACTTTTGATTCTTACTAACTGAGCTTGCCTTTAACCCAGATAGCTCGTTTTAATCCCATAAAAACCATTACCAATTGGTTTTTGAAATTAAAATCTTCGGGAATTTGCTTTTCACCCCGTTCAATTTCTTTTGGCTTATCTGGATCTGCTACTACCAATGCTCAGCTCATTCTGAAAATTTTTTTAAGATTTTATTTATTTATTCATGAGAGATACACAGAGAGAGGCAGAGACACAGACAGAGGAGAGGCAAGATCCCCGTGGGGAGCCTGATATAAGATTCGATCCCAGGACCCTGGGATCACTACCTGAGCCGAAGACAGATGCTCAACCACTGAGCCACCCAGGTGTCCCCTCATTCTGAATTTTAATTGAAGTTATCCATATCAGTTATCCCTTCCAATTATTGATCACAAAGACATTTCCTAAGCATGTCATCGAATTTCTGTTGATGAAAATGTTGAGTGGGACCATGGCAAAGTAGAACCCAAATGATCTTCCTTTGGAGATTCTCTGTCATGTTAACTCCATTTTGGTATTGAACAGTTGAAACATGCTTGCACACAAGGACAGGTCCGTTTCACATCTGCCTCAGGCCCTTCCATTTTTCGGTGCCAGCCTGCCGTGGGTCCCACCCAGTTTTGGCGCTAGAGCTTCATGAGTTGAGACCAGACAGCTAGTTTTTCCTTCCAGCACACCCTCTAGTAAAGGACTCACGAAAAATTTATTTACATTAACATCTGTCTGCTTTACCCCTGGTGAAAATATCGATTTTGGAATATGAGATGTAGGAGTTCAAATACTTCTATTTCTCAAGACCGAACCTGAGTTTTACAAAACGTAAGAAACACTGCCCGAGAGCATCCAGCCTCATTGTCCAAGCCAGTTGGGTGGGTCATGACTTGACCTTCTTTCTCCTTCTCAGGGACACTGTGGGGCAACGCTAAGAAGCTCAGCATTGCTTTTAGATGCAGTAATTTCCACCCTGGCAATCAAATCTTGTTCTGGGAAAGAGAACGTTTCATACCATGAGACACGTTGTAGATAAGCCTTCTAGACCTGGCAGCTACCACAGTAAAATGGGTTGGGCGTCTCCACTGACCTATTACACACGGTGTGACAAAAAAGGGCACTATCTGATCATGAGCTGTCCAGTCCCAGCAGGCCTGCCACTCCCATGGTGGCAATGGTGGGGGACAGCAGCGGAGGCGTGGGGGATAGGCCATCACGACAATCAATCATGCAACAGTCTAAGAGGTCACCTGGGTTCCTGCGAGAAGGGACATGAAGACAATGGAAATGAACAAGAATGAACAGGAGAAAAAAGGAAGGATGGTGACACCTAGCACATATCACACCTGGCTTACGACGTGCCAGGAAAAGGCACTGTGATCTCCATTTTACCTGTGAGGCCACTGGGGCAGCATGGAGTTGAGTCTTAGAGCCAAAGTCAGAAGGCTGGTAATCAGCAGAGATGGGATTTGTACCCAGATAATCTGGTTCCAAACCCTCCCCTTGAGGTCTACAGCCTCCCCAGTAGAGGGAGGGAAGTGGGATGGAACAAAGCTCTATCATGCCAAGTTCAAGTCCTTCCAGGGAGTGCTGATGGGAAAGCTAGGAGAGAACAGCTTGCTCTGATCTAGATTGCAAGGTCCTTGCCCCTTGTGTCTCTTTTCTTTGCCCAGTACCCCACTCCCACCCTCAACCTTGATATCTCCTGCCCCGCAGCAGCTTCTCCCCCAGTATCACCAGTTACAAGGAGGCTGGCAGCATTGCAGATCCATCTGTTTTTAATTAAACTACACACACTCACACCTCTTTCTTGGTCATTTCCTAAAGAGGTGGGAGGGAGGAATGGGGGTCTGGGGAGGTTTTGAAAAGCATTCTTTCCACCTCTTAGGGCCCTCTCCTCCTCGCTAAGAGCACGGGCCCCAGGGGATGTTCCACTGGGTGAGGGGCTCAGGCTTTCCAGGGAGAGGGGAGAGGGCCAGCAGAGAAAGGGGGAGGGTGGGGGCAGGAAGGGGGAGGGGGAAAGGAGAGCGAGGGGAGGGGGAGGAGAAGAGGAGGTCGAGGAAGGGGAGGAGAAAGAGGGGGAGGGGAGGAGGAGAAGGGGGAGGAGGAAGAGGTTTGCCTCTCAAAGATCCTTTTCCCATGGAAATGCACTGTGGCTGGTGCCCATTAGCATCCCTAATGCATAATCAGGGTTAGGCCTATTGTCATGCAAATTAATTCAGATGACAACACTCTCTCCTCGACAACATGCCCGGGCACGGGGAAGTTTCTCACACTGCCTCAGCCAATGCTAACCGGTGGTCTCCACCCATCTTTCATTAATTATTTTACCCCCTTCACTCCTGCAAGGTTTGTTTTCTGGGCTGCGACCCCCTTCACTCCCCAGCTGCTGCTGGCTGCTTTTCATTCTAGAGCGGTTGAGAACATCCCAATAAACAAAATAAAATATAAGGAGGGTACATACACAACAACTAGGAGAAAATCGGCATTTCAGAGCAGACCTGAAAAGGAAGAGTCAGACTGAAGAGGGAGGTGGGGCTCTTTGCAGGCATCCACAGAGCATCGGCCCCTTTATTCCCTCTCCCTTACGGTAAGACTACCTAAGCCTAAACCCTATCTCTTTTTCCTGTTGGTCATTTGAGGCCTGATAAGATGGATTCTTTTTGAGGTTGACTACAAAGGGGCTGAGTCATTCTTGCCATTGTCCGCCTGCCAACCTCTTACTCCAGGCCACTGCCCAAGTGTTTCCCACTTGTCCACATCTGCTCGCACTGCCACAAGCTGAGACCAAGTCTTGCCCCGGAGGGAGTTCTCTGTCAAAAGAAAGAGTAAACATGGGTGACTTTGGACCAAGTCCGAGAGTAAGAGCAGAGTTACAGCACATTCGTGCCACAGACGTGGGCTCAGCAACCCTCTTCCACTTCCCGCCCCATCTGGACATCCAGACAGGTCTTCCTCCAAGCCCTCCCCTGGCCTGACGATTTCTCCCTAAAGTTAAGAGCTGGCCTCACCTTCACTTCCAGAACTATGGCTGCTTCTTCTATGCACGGCCTAGTGGACCTGCTGATCCATAGTTTGGGAGTCTGAGGACCAAGCCAAGTTGTGACGATCTGTCTTCACTTCGTGATCTCAGGCAAATTACTCACCCTTTGTGGGTCTCACTTTATTCGTCTATAAAATCCAGGTAACAAGCGTACTCACCTAGTAGGGCTGTTGTGATGATGAACACGTAATGCATGGAAAGCACTGAAAACAAAGCCTGGCACATCGTGAGCATTTTTCATTAAATGCTAGCTCCTATCATTAATTACTTTTCCCAGGCTTTTCTCCTTCTTTTGGTTTTTCTGGCTAACTCTCCTCTTTCCAGTTCAGCCGAGTTCACTCCCCTACTTACTGCTTCTAACCCTCTGGACAGCCCTGTCCTGGTTTCTGTTGCCATCCAAGACGTTTTATGACAGTAAAACTCATAATAACGCAAAGCATTGTTGACACAGAATGTGTCATGTGACCCCCTGAACATCCTGACATTTCTGCCACGCATCTGAGTAGATGGGGTAAGGAGAGATGGGGAGAGAAAGACATTCTAGAAATTAACTTTAGCTTAAACATTATCTGAACAACAGACAGGCTTTGTAGCCAGACACAAATTATATGCAAATCATATGCAAATCTGAATGTAAATACTTTGGGCCTAGGGAGAAAATCCTTGAGGAGACATTCCCATTCCCTTGTCCCCTGCTTCTCAAGCTGCACTTTGTTTTCTGATTGGTTAGTTTGGAACTCATTATAGAGATTCAAAGGTGCATCTGATTTTCCAAAATTGTTCATTGCACCTGTTGCACCTAAGGGTCAGAAGCTAAAAGACCTCAGGGAGCCGACATTCCTGCAGGAACTTCTCCCATGGAAGGGAATGTTCTGTCCACTGTAACCACCAACCCTCCTCAGCCAAGAAAAAGTGTGTACATCAAAGACAAGGTCAAGAGCCTGAGCAACTACAAACCTCTCAAGGGGCTCTTGGTTGGGCTGGGGAAGGCCCCTGAGAGGTTTGGACCCTCGAAACAGCCAGAAATCATGTGTGTTTTCCTTAGTGAGCTCTTGTTCCCATTCCAAGGAATGGCTGTGTCCTACTTCTGCTTTCCTCCATCCACCTATCCCTTCTGCTTCCTCGCCCCAGTGCGATGATCACACCTCATACAGAAAAACAGAAAACAGAAGGAGGCCCACTAAACGCACAGACCTACCCGCACCTTGTCTGGTCTCTTCTCGTCCTCCAGTGCCCAAAGGAGGATACGTTGTTCCTTCCTCTACAAACCAATTGCTCCAGATCTTCTTGGGACCTTGCCTCCTCAGCTAGACCCCTCGCTGAGACCCCTTCAAATTCCCCTTCCCTCCTTGTGCTTGCTCTTCCAGCACTCAGACATCAAGCTGACAAAGTCACTGAATGGATGGCCTCCTCTGTCATGCACTTAGAACATCGCCTCCCAGGTATCAAGTGTGTCAAAAAGTTTGCTATAATTATTCTATGAAGGGATCCCTGGGTGGCGCAGCGGTTTGGCGCCTGCCTTTGGCCCAGGGCGCGATCCTGGAGACCCGGGATCGAATCCCACGTCGGGCTCCCAGTGCATGGAGCCTGCTTCTCCCTCTGCCTATGTCTCTGCCTCTCTCTCTCTCTATCTCTCTCTGTGTGACTATCATAAATAAATAAAAATTTTTAAAAAAATTATTCTATGAAAAGCTGATCAAGGTCATTGGTGGCAGGGACATGCATCCCAAAACAATGAGATTCTTTTCTTTGTCCAAGAGCAGCGCTGTCTAGTAGAACGTTCTGTGATAATGGAAATGCCCTGTATCTGTGCTGTGCAATATGGTGGCCCTCTAGAGCTCTAGAAAGGTCGCTGGTGCAGCCGAGCTAAATTTTTAATTTAGTTTTCTTTTAATGACCTTTAAACAGACACACATGGTCAGTGACTACTGTTTTCTTCAATAACATAGATCGCAACATGTGACAAAAATTTGAAGGATTTGAAGGATCCGGTGTGGCCAAGTGTGTGGGAAGACAGGTGCCCCCATACACTGCGAGTGTGAGTATCAGCAACTATGGCCTTTTGTAGGACCGCAGGTCAGTATCTTTCAGCTCAAACGCACATTCCTAAAGTTCGCAGAATCTAGACTAAATGAGCTCACATAAGGGCACAAAAAGGGAAGAATAAGGAATTTATAATTTGCAAATGTATGTGCTTGTTTCCAATTCCTTACTCTTACACAGAACGCTGTAATAATATACAGCCTGTCTTGTCTATAAACAGACGATAAGGATCGAACAGAGTTATTGAGTGAATAGGAGCTAATTTATCTCAAGAGCCTAATATGGGTCCCAACACAAAGCAGATGCTTAATAAATGCTTTTATTAGTTAATAATAATTATCACCGGAATAACATCGGTAGGGTCAGAATTGGAGTCAAAGCCTCTTGAGCTGGTTCCTAAAGCTTCCTGATCTTATAGGAAAGCAAAATTCAAGGGGTAGCTGCAGGCTGAGTGGAAGAAGCCGCCAAAGGCGGCATCCGTCAAAGAAGGGCGTACCTGGCCTCAGATCCCACCCGTTACACTCCTCAGTTGGAAATTACCCTTTCACTGTGTGGCGGAAACAGAGCAAACACCAGAGTCCCAATGACCTGTGTTGAAATTCCAGCTTTTCCTTTTAAAAGGTCTGTGTCCTTGGGCAAGTTACCCAACTCCTCTGAACCTTGGTTTACTTACCTGTGGGAATGGTTGTCAGCTAGCTGTCAGATTCCTCCTAACCTGTGAATGGCTCGAAAAGAATTCCTGTGTTTCGGGATAAATTGCGTCCTCCTCAAAATTCATAAGTTGGCGTCCTAAGCCTCTGTACCTCAGAATGACTGCATTTGAAGATGGGGCCTTCAATGAGATAATTAAGTTAAAATGAGGTCTGCGGCTGGGGTCCTTGTAAGAAGACGAGATTAGAGTGGAAGAGATTACACTTATGAAGGAAAGGCCATGTGAAGACACATGGAGAAGACGATCGTCCAAGCCAAGGAGAGAGGTCTCAGAAGAAATCACCCTGCTAACACCTTGATCTTGGACTTCTAGCTTCTGTTGGGTAAGCCCTCCAGTTTGTGGGGTTTTGTTATGGCAGCTGGAAAAAATGAACACATCCTCCCAGGGTCTTGTCTTGTCTTGCCTTTTTGAAGATCCTGCTTGATTGGAGTTTTATTTTTATTTATTTTATTTATTTATTTTATTTATTTTATTTTATTTATTTTATTTTATTTTATTTATTTTATTTTTGTTTCCGGTTTTTATTTGAATTCTAGTTAGTTAACATACAGGGCAATAGTGGCTTCAGGAATAGAGTTTAGTGGCTCACTATTTACATAACCACCCAGTGCTCAACACAAGTGCCCTCCTTAATGCTCATTATCCATTTAGCCCATCCTCCACCCACCCACCTTCCTCCATCACCCTCAGTTTGTTCTTTATAGTTATTATGAGTCTCTTATGGTTTGCTTCCTTCTCTCTCTTTTTCCCCCTTCCTCTATGTTCATCTGTTTTGTTTCTTAAATTCCACATATGAGTGAGATCACATGGCATGTCTTTCTCTGACTGACTTATTTTGCCGGAGTATGACACACTCTAGCTCCAACCACGTTGGTGCAAATGGCAAGATTTCATTCTTTCTGATAGCTTGTAATATTCCTAATACACATATACCACATCTGCTTTATTCCTTCATCAGCTGATGGGCATTTGGACTCTTTCCATAATTTGGCTATTGTTGATAATGCCGCTATAAACATCAGGATGCATGTGCCCCTTCGAATCAGCATTATTGTACCTCTTGGGTGAATATCTAATAGTGCAATTACTGGATTGTAGGATAGTTCTATTTTAACCTTTTGAGGAATCTCCATCCTGTCTTCCAGAGTGGCTGCACCAGTTTGCGTTCCCACCGCCAGCGTAAGAGAGTTCCCTTTCTCCACATCCTCACCAACACCTGTCGTCTCCTGTGTGGTTAATTTTAGCCATTTTGACAGGCATGAGGTGCTATCTCATTGTGGGTTTGCTCCCAAGAATATCTGAAAATTTCACAGTAACTTCTAGAACACCTTTGAGGTCTATAGGAGTCGATCTCTAATGGGAAAACTCTTGCAACAATGACAAGCAGTAGAAGAAACACACTTGGCCTGTTCCTGGCACTATTGCCCTATACAGTTTCTCGTGCTCTGAACACGGTCTGTGGAGCCTGAGGACTTGTCGTGGGAACGCTCAGTCAGATTTGAAGGAGGTAGGAAAGATAAGGGGAGATATTTGAGGCCCAGTGTGTATGCTGTTGGAATTCCTCTTGTCTGAGGCTTTATTGGATTCAGCACCTCAACATTGCTTCTACCGGTCTGAAATAGAACATGATGGGTCCGGAAGCTTGAGTGTGACAAGATTAACACAAGGACTGGGTCTCCCCTACTTTAACATTCTCCAATACTATGCAGCACCCTGTCTCCTTCTGTGCCCCCTTCTTCCTCATTCTCTTGTCACACACACTCATTGTCAGTCTTTCTCTATCCCTCTGCATATTTCTTGTTTTATCCCCATGTCGTTCTTTTTCTACCACCGTTACTCCTCCCACCCTCTATTTCTTCTCGAATCATGGGTGGAAATAGGTTGGAATTATGGAAGGCAACCAAGACTTGGTCTGGAGGCTTGCTTCCTTCGGTGGGGATAAACAGTCCCGATCTCTCTCTGTAGGGGTCCCTCTGCTTAGAAACTTCCTGTGGCTTCCCTGGATCCAGTAATGGACACCAGAGTCCCAGTGACCAGGTTGTCCTCCCCCTTCCTCCAGGAATGCCATAGCCAGGGAAAGAAATTTCTACCCGGGATTCATTCCATTACCAGAATGTGCTTTCCCCAAGGCCAGTCTCCTACTGGCTCTCTCTTTCTTCTACTTCCCCTGCAAGCCCTACCACCATTTCACAGGTAGGGGGACGCCAGGGAGGGCTCGCATCTCTTGCCTGCCTCTAGCCCCAGAAGAATGTAGGGTCCTGTGGAAACCTAACACAGAAGGAAAGAAAGGAACCGTGGAATCAAGCCCTTTGCTTCCCACTTGTTGCCTGGATCTCGTTTCACCCGGAATGCGTTTCCAGTGGTCGCACGGCCTGTTTTCTCTGACGACTTGAGCCCATTGAATACCGCTCTTCTCCACTGATGCTCCCTCGTGCTTTGTGCCATCAATGGAGACGAATGGTTGGATCCTCTGGCCATCTGCCATAGGAGTTTATTTCTGAAGTCCGGGGAAAAGGACAAGCCCGGGCACAGCATTGGGTCCCCTTATCAATGTGGGGGCTGGGGACGGGGGTGTGTGGAGGCTGAGTGGGCAGCCCAAGGGAAGACAACCCCAAAGGCAGCTCTTCCATCGGAGGATTCCTGCTTTTGATTTTGCAGCTTGCACAAAAGCTCTCACCACGCCTGCCAATCGCACCAGCAAGGAAGGGGGTTTGGGGGGGGGGCGGTGGCTTGGGGGGCTGGGGAGGAAAGCCAAGGCATCATTCAAGCTGCCTGCCTTGGCCCGTCATTCCCTGTCTGTGCGTGGACTGTGCTCCTCTGTTCTCATAACTCACTTCCCCGAGGTGTCACGGTGTGAAGGGACGAGGCATGTTTCCTCATGGTTTCCCTAATCCTCCCGTGTCAAGTAACATATGCATCGCTCCCCTACCCTCAACACAGTCTTGGCAGGTCCTCCGCCAACATCTGTTGCCCGAGGTCTGCCCCATACAAGCTTCCCCTTCATCAGATGACAGGGCCAGTAGGTAAAGCCCTTCTCTTCCTTCCCTCTCTGCCAGCTCGCAGCTTGGGGGCCCAGGGCCCAGCACCGGAGCCGGCAAGCAAGGCCAGGAGGCGGAGGCGGCCCCCGGGGTGCCTCCCCAGAGCCATCTCCAGCCCCATCCCGGTCCCCCCGCCCCCCCAACGCCGCCCGGGTGACCTCCTCGACAACACCAGTAATTTGTCTTGGAGACCGGCCATACCTACAGCAAACACAGGAAGGATTAGAACACAACATATGCCGCACAGCAACAGAAACATGTGAAGGGTCCTTCCTGAGCCTGCGGGATTACCAAGCGGGAGGAGAGGGGGACAGGGAGAGCAAGACAGATGAATGGCCAATCAGAGAAACCCCGTGTGCTCCCCCAGAATGGAAAGGAAGTGGATGCCTCAGAACTGGGTGTGTTGAGGTCAAATCCGATAGGGGCTTTGAGTTGCAGCCGCTTTAAAGCTCATTGGTGACAGATGTGGGGCTTTCGCCAAGTCAACCACAAAATAGGATCAAAGGAAGTTGAAAAACAACAACAACTGGAGCTCCCTGGCTGAAGTTTTTTGCTGCCCTCGGAATGTTCGCCCAGTGGACCCCGATCAGGAGGTGGAGGAAAGACCGGGGCTGCGTCAGGATGACATGGGGAGGGAGGAACCCCAAAGATCCAGAAACTGGTCCAACGCTCCAGGGTTGGGGGCATTCTCCATCGCAGGCAAGAAGCAGAAAAGCTGCCCCGGGGCGCCTCCAGGGACCCCCAGAACCAGTGCTGCTGCTTTGAGAGCACATCTCAGTCACCTTCATTCAAGGAAGGAGATGCTGAGTAATAATTCGTGCATTTTAAAGGTGAAAAGGACAGGGAAGCGAATTGGGTTTCAGATTACTGGCTTTGAGGTCAGAGTAATTAAGTTTTTTTTTTTTTTTTTTTTTTTAGAGAGAGAGTAATTAAGTTCTAATCTGGGTGTTGCTGCCTCCTGGCTGTGTGACCCTGAGAAAGTCACTGAACTTCCCTGGCTTTCTTTTTCTCATCCATAAATAGGGCGGAGAACAGTCTTCAGCTTAAAGGGTTGTAAGGCTGCAAGGAACACACTGCTTGAAACAGCGCGTGGCAAGAGTAAAAACTCAGCGAAGGTGAGCGACTAGTTTCGACATCAATTCGTGAGAGTCAGTTTACATTCTCCAGAATGTCCACCCGAGGGAAGGCAAGATGAAAAGCACCGTGTGTGTGTGTGTGTGTGTGTGTGTGTGTGTGTTCACAGTCCCGAACTCAAAGAGTCCTTACCGTGTGACAGTAATTTGCAAATGAAAATTGTGTTGCACCAACACATGAAAATTTTAAACTCGTCATTCTTCACCTTGAACGCAGCACCCCATCCAGGGAAGCTCAAAGCCCACGCAAACGACAAAAATAATTGCCTTGAGAAGGAAAGCAGACCTCCGAAAGGGTTAACACACTTGCTAGCACTTTCTGGCTGTGGTCAGGTTCGAACCTGTTCTTGAGTCAGTGAGGATAGTCGGAAACATTAACCACAGTTTAGTTATCCGCCTGCCTTACCACCAATGGACTATCATGCCGCCTGTCCACCCCCCCTCTTCCAAATCAACTTCCCCGCACTATTCTCACATAATCCACAGACCTGGAATTCTCGGGTCCCTGCAGCCCAGCTCCATGTGGATCAACTGCCCAGGTGTCAGGCTTAGTTATGCTTGGAGCCCTGTGGGAAAGGGGGTATGCTATCATCACTAACTCTGGGGCAAAGTCTCTTTACACCAGACATCCCATCCACCGACAAATGTTCCCAGCTGTGGGAAGGGGAGCTGAGGGTCCTTCCCTGTCACCCATCAGCCCCTAGCTATTCCTCTGAGGAGCTTCCTGCAGGGAGGAAGTGGATATCTCTCCATGGGAACATCTCCAGGGCTGGCTGTGCGCCCCCAGGGCAATAATCGCAGTCTGGGGCATACCCCACACTGTCTCTGACTCAATGCCTTGGCACCGATCTTTACGATGGGGGCACAGGGTAGAAGGGCCCTGGCAAAGGAAATTTCTCCCAAAATAGTTGAGCAGAGCTGAACTGCATGAGTGAAACAGTGTTCTGGTTTTTAGATCTACCCAAAGACAGCTATGGAAGATGTCTGTGACAGGCAGGTGTCGCAAATAGGTTTCATCACATCTCAGCAACCAACCCCGACGGCTGGGTAGTGGATTCCTGAGACACTCTGCTCGGGCCGATTGTGAAGCATTAAGTTTGCTGTGATTGGTCAGCAGGGTCTGCCAGGAGTGGTGGCCTTGGACAGGGGTCTTGGATAAAAAAAAAAAAAAAATCCTCATGTTTTAATAGGACTGTTCTGAGGGGTCCTTGGATAGTTTCTTGAAACTCCTCCATTTTCTGAGACTATAAGAGGGAGAGGAGAAGGAAGAGTTAATTCTTAAAAAAAAAAATGTTTGAATGAAGTGGGGTGTGAAGTCAGTTTTTATTTATATATGTCAAGGCAGGCGTGGAAACCCTCCCAACGAAATACCAGATCTAATCCTAGAGAGTTCAGTAAAAGTTGATTTCTACAACGGTAGCGGACTTTATTTTCTTCCTCCTTTAAATAACTTATCAATAAGCCACCTACCTATCCAGGGGCATTCTGTTATCACCGCTTGAATCTGCAATCTTAACCATCAAAGACTGAGGTGCAGGAGCTCACCGGGAAAGCAGGTAAATTCACTGCAGATGACGTTGAAGATACGGCTGGGTGGGGGAGGTGCAGCATGAGCTTACATTGACTACATAGGTCAGAACACCTCTCCCTGGATAAGTCCTATTCTCTCTCTCTCTCTCTCTCTCTCTCTCTTCTACTTTGGAGGTCTTGTTCTCCATCTTTCTTTTTTTTTTAAGATTTTGTTTATTTATTCATGAGAGACATAGAGAGAGAGGCAGAGACACAAGTAGGCTCCCTGTGAGGACCCCAATGCATGGGACATGATCCTAGGACCCCGGGATCACGACCTGAGCCATAGGCAGATTCTCAACCACTAAGCCACCCAGGGGTCCCTCCTTCTCCATCTTTAAGAGACATGCTAGAAAAAAAAAAAAAAAAGGAGGAAATAACCCTGAACTAGGGTTATTTCTAGGGTCTAGGGTCCCCTCTATAAGGAAGCAAAGAAGAGGGGGGAGAGATTCTAAAAACATGAATGAGCTCAGATTTTGGACATGAAGTCCAATTGCATTGATTTTACTTGAAAATAATTGTTTGTTCATCCTCATCTGTATTTTAAGATTAGCTTTTGCCGTCCTAACAAAAGGGACAGAGGTAACTAGCACGATTAATTTCCGACCCTCTTCTTGCCTTGAATATAAATAAGTATGACGCCTGGAGCTGCAGAAGCTGTTTTGTGACCATGAGGCAACACCCATGAGGGCGAAAGGCCAACACACGAAGCTAAGGGAGGACGTGTAGAAAGGCCGACGAATTTTCCGTCATCATTCAGTGCCGAACTCGCCCTGCCCTACCAACCTGCAGATTTTCTTGTGAGGCACAAATTAAATGATTTTAATTTTTAAACCGCTGTTATTAAAGTCTTATTATTTACAGCTCAATGTACTTCCATACAACTATTTATCTTACTGCTACAATCTGGTATTTTTTAAGGCATTGGACCCATACTGGTTTCCAGAATTCCCTTATATTGGGCCTTTAGAAAAAAAAAAAGTGCTAAAGATAATAATTCTAAATCGTCAAGCAGTCACAAAGAAAAAGTGAATCCTGGCAGCTAGGGCAAATGCGATTTGAGAGATGCAAGTAGAGCTCTATAAGGATAGCGAGGCCAGAATTTCAATCTGATTGACTTTTCTAACATATTCTGGAGGATGAGAAAATAGGTTAGGCCATTGGCCAATCCTTTCTAAATGCAGCCATTTCCCAAAGCTGTGCCCTGGGTGTCAACACCTTTGAGACTTGAGTCAGAGAGAGGGCCCATCTGTACACACAATCTCCACCCACCTGCAGCTTATCCAGTAAGCAGAGTGTAGCTGAGTCAGCTCCCCACACCTGTGCTAATAATTTGGGGGGCACGCAGCCTGCTTCTTTCTGTGTACGGCTTACAAGAACGACCCAGAAAACCGCTACTCCTTTAGATTTCAGTGCCCTGGTGCTCACGGGCAGTATCATTTTGTGCCATTATTGTTTCCAACAGAGCCTGGAAACTGCCACCAGAGCAGTCAGGAAGGGTTCATCGTGGGCTAAGAAAACCTCTTCTTCCCAAACAACTAGATATTACTCATCTGCCTTGAGAAAACCAGCAAAGAATGCAAATGGCATCTCCTCACATCCTGATTTATCCAATGAAAACCATATGTAGACCGTCCTGCCTCCTCTCTTCCTATATGTCATAAGGAACAACTAATAGGCAGGAGGGATGAGGTTGAAAAGAGGGGAGCATTTCTTTAGCCTCTGCTCTGTGCCTGGCACCGTGCTGGTAGGTAGCTTCCTGCATATTATTGTATTGAATCCTCATAAGAATTCCAGAAGCTAGGGGATTTTGTCCTCTTTTTACAGATAAACAAGGAAGGCTTGAAGAGACCAGGTGATTTGTCCGGAGACCCACAGGTAAGTGTGTATGGCAGAGATCATCAGTGTTCCCCCGTATTTCCATACATCTCTCCATTTCCCAGTCTTCCTTCCAATTGTGTTGAACAGGAACAGGGCACATCGCCTCTCAGCCAGAGAGCCCTAAACCATCTTGCATATTCTTGCCCCCGAGACTGGAAGTAAAAGACTCCAAGATGGTGAAGCCACCAAATAAAAGGAGCCAGGGTCTTTGAGCCACCGCTTGGAGAGCAGCTGGGCATCTTTTAGGATTGTGCGAAGGGCTACTTGTGCATTTACTTGGTGCTGAAGCACGATCTGTACTACTCTATCTTATAGGAGGGTCCCATTTCAAAGAGGGTCTGTGATCCGCTACTGCGTGGAGTAACGGAGGAATCTTTGAAGTACGGACCCACATATTTCATAGGCCCATCATGTCCTATACAGACTCACAAGTGAAACTGCCCCAAAATGAGTCCAGAAGGATTGTATAAGGACAAGGAAGCCATATTATGAACTCTCTGGGGCACAATTTTTTGTGTCTAACGTCTTTCTCTAACTTAGTACTCAGACGTAATAGAATCCAGAAAATGCATGTTGAATAATCAAGGTTAGCCTCATGTTGGGCTTGAACTTGGCGTAATAACCCTCCTAAGGTTCACGTCTCAGTTTCTTCCTTTCTTTAGTGTTAGGAGAACAAAGGCTCCCCTTCTGAAGTGTTCTTCAGGTATACGAGAGCTGCATAGCAGACACTCGGTCAATCTAAAAGGACGGAGACCAAGCCGTGACATCACTGGCAGAAATTTTTTAAAACACCACGTGCAGGTACAATTTCAGTACGCTCTGACTCTTCAGGTATATATTCCAGGCAGGGCTAAGCTCTGAGAAACCAAACCAGTGATTATCCCAAGCAGATCAACTTTTATTAAGAAGCTGTCAAAGAAAAGTAGGTGGCGAGATGGATTAGTGGACAGGGAAAGGGGTAGAGGCTGCTGGTGAAAAGCAACAAAGATTTAGAGGATTTTGTATCCTTGGTCCTCCTTCTCATTATATAGCATCTCTCGTGGTATGTGACTGTTGATAAATATTCATTGAAGGGGGAATGGACCTAATGTAATGCAAATCACATGCAAAGCAACATGTAAATTGGAACCATTATATGAAGTCAATAGGTGAGGTACTATGCATATTAAAAGTACAGGACAACAGCACAGAAAGACCTAGAGGAGGCCCATAATACTAGCAGGGGACCTTCCATTCCAAAAGGAATCCCATAGTCAAAGAGAGAACATTGCTGCCAAAGAATGTCACCAAGCATGAAGCAGGGACAGTGGGGCCTAACAGAGAGAGGGACGCGAATGCAGGCCGCTGTTTGCTCTCTCCATCCCTTTCAATGCTGTATTCAAAACACGTTCTCCTTCATCGCCTTCCCATACTGATCAGACCTGATACTGATTGATTGGTCAAATCCACTGAGTGACGGGGAGGCAGTCTGATCCGCTTGTCCATTAGCCACGCTATTCAGGATGGCTCCTTCAAGCCTCCCAACAAAAGAGCGAGGGACACCAAGCAGCCCGTGAGGCTGGTCACTTTGAACTTGCTGGCACCACACGTAAGAAGACTTCTATAGGCTTTTGCAGCCCCTGAAAGCTCCCTTCCCACGAGGGCCGCATGCTCACGCACAATGCGTGCGTGTTGGGCACAGATTTGCATGCGTCCGCAGCAGGGCATGAAGTACAAAGACGTGCCCAGAGATGCTCAGATACGCACTCTTTTTGCCTCCACCTAAGTCCCCCGGGAGCTGCAGGAAAGTTGACCATCACGACTGCTCTGGGCTACAGGAGGTCACAGGCTGGTTCTGATTGGAGCCCTCCGCTGTGTTTGCTTTCTGCGCCCCCACAGACCTCCTGACAGGACTGGAGGACATGGAAATAAGTCAGGGGTGACCCTTCTGGTGACCCATAGCCTCGCCAGCCCACTCCTGATTGCAACCTTCTGGCTCCAGTAACAGCCTTTAATGCAGGCCTTCTGGCTTCTCTGAGGCCGGAGCCGCGGCATCGCTGGTAGCGGTACACACGCTCAGAGGCGCCGTGGCCTCTCTCCACATGCGAGACGGCCCGAGGTTGGTGGAGGTTGAGTGGAGCGTGCGATGGAAAGGACCAGAAGCTGAAGCGTGCACCTGACTGCCCAGCAAGCAGGTATTCTTCCTTTGACTACCAACAGCCTCTGTCCCTGGTATTACGCTACTGTCCAGCTGGGACCTGCTGGCTTCAGTCCCTGGGTGCAAGCCTCATAGAGCACTTGGACAAGCATCACAGAAGTCCTGCCTTCAAATCCCTGCTCCTCTGATACGAGGTCGTAGAAGCTAGTCCAGATGACAAAAGTAACATAAATGTAGACTCAGAGTCAACTCTTTTACATACACTGCGCACATGCTGTTTGTGAGGGGAACACACGCGTGCTTGCACGCACACACATATCTCTGCATATGGCATAGTGGGCATAGTCTGTCCAAGGACATGTGGCTTTTTCTTTTCTTTTCTTTTCTTTTTTTAAGATTCTATTTATTTATTCATGAGAAATACAGAGAGAGAGGCAGAGACACAGGCAGAAAGAGAAGCAGGCTCCATGCAGGGAGCCTGAAGTGGGACTCGATCCCGGGTCTCCAGGATTACTCCCTGAGCCAAAGGTGGCGCTGCTAAACCGCTGAGCCACCCGGGCTGCCCGACATGTTTTTTCAAAAAGGATCCCTGTAGGGGCACCTGGGTGGCTTCGTGGGTGAGCATCTGCTTTCAGCTCAGGTCGTGATCCCGGGGTCCTGGGCTTCCCGCAGGGAGCCTGCTTCTCCCTCTGCCTATGTCTCTGCCTCCCTCTCTGTGTCTCTCATGAATGAATAAATAAAATCTTTAAAAAAAAAAAAAAAAGGATCCCTATATTAGACAATAGACTTGAAGAGTCAAAGCGATTCCCTGATCTCTGCAACCATAGGAGTGGGACTATCTGCCCAGCACAGATGGGGACATCTCACCGACTCTGAGATTAGTCAATCCTACCATCTCATTGTCTCTTTTTACATAGATAGACCTGAGGCCCAGAAAGAAGAAGTGACCTGGTCATACTGCTGGGTCATGTGGGCAGTGGCTGGACTCCCAGCCCAGTGCCCTTCCCACCACGCACGTTCCCAGATGGTGGCCAATGTCCAGGACCTCTGGCCCTTCCTTCCCTCCCATACAGGATTCTTACAGGTGGCTTTATAGCAAGCAGATCCTAGATAAATGCAATGACCTCCTAAAGGGCGTTTAGAGTAGGAAGCAGAAGTGAAATGCAAGAGCCTGGGAGCCAAACTCACTGGGTCTGTTGTAGTGATTTCTGAAGGCCCTACGAAACGGACTTAGAATCCTCGCTAGACCTCCACTGGCCAAGAGGCCAGGTCAGATCCAGGATCTTCTGATAGCCAAGTACCACCCCTCCCCCGGCTTCCCCAATCCAAATTCAAGCCTATCCTATCTTTTGGAAAATTTGCTTTCCGAACTCCAAGGTCCTTTTGGTTATAAGGAGTTTCAAGACAAACAGTATAAAAAGATGAAAGTTGCTGGAAGGAAGTCAGCCTTGATAAGCCATCCTTTACAGGGGTGGAAACCCGGCTCCTCCCTCCCTCTGGAGGAATCAGCAGGCCTGCCCGCTTCCAGCCTCCCAACAGAAGAAAATTGGCTGCCTAAACCCCCGCTGCTTATATACATATTAAACACACTCTGTCAGGGTGATCCAGGCTTAACATTTGACCCGCTTCTATTTTCCTTTTCCTTTTGCAGAATTGGCGGTGAGTTTACTTTTTTATTTTTTAATTTTTTTTTTCCTGCGTTCATTTATTTTTAAAGCTTCAAAGCAAAGTCCACGTCACATTTTTTAAAAATCAGATGCCAAATCACTCCCAGCGTCCCTCTCAATGAGTGGCATGGGGTTTAGCTTGAGCGCTCTTCCGAATGTGTGCCTTGCTTTTAAAAACTGGACCCTCTTGCTGTCCGTGTGTATGCAGGAGCACTGTTTACTCAGACCCACACTCTTGAGCTGCGGCAGAGTAGCACCTTCCCCAGAGCGCAGGACCCGCCCCTGGTTACCGGGTGTCCAGGGGATTAAGTCATTTGGTGGCTCAAGTAAAGTGGCATAAGCAAAGGTGGCTTCTTCTTTACGAAAGCATCTTGTAACCTTTTCAGTCCTGGGTAGCCTATTGGAAAAAGACCTTCTTCCCTTGAGTCCCAGCTTGGAAGTTGCCCATGGTGCCGACTCCAAGCTCCCCGAGTCATTCATTCACTCATTCATTCATTCATTCATTCATTCAACCAACAAATACGGTGAGCAGATCAACATGACCCCTGACTTCACAGAGCACACAACTTAGTCAGGGAGACAGACAATAATCAAAGGCCCAAACTAATGGAGCGTGGCGGCCAAGGAAAGGAAGGGCACAAGATGAATTTGAGAGGCAGACAAGGGCTGGTTCCTTATGACTAGGAGGCCCCGGAGGCCACTGTAAGGGTTCTGGTTTCCACCTAAGAACAGGGGGACGTCATGGCTGCAGCCCCCTCCCTTCTCCGGCTTCCATGCTCTTCCAGAAGGGACACACCCTTCTGGTTTGAGTTAAAATTGTACTCCCATCCACACTAAAAGTCTTCCCCGCCGAACCAGAGAGTGTCTTTCATGTCGTGCCACCCACAGCAGCCCCTGACACCACATGCCCCACAAGAAGAAGACAGAGTGGGTGTTCAAAGTCTGAAGATCAGCAACGAGAAGGCTCCAAAGAGTTGGGGCCCCCCAGCCTGGACCAGAATTTCAGGCCAGCTGGAAAACAAGCATAGAGGTGATCCAACTGTTCTCTTGTTCTGTTTGGAAACACGTCAAGATGGCATGATATTTATGTTTAAGAGCCAAGACTGGCTATCCCATGGTGAGGCTAGTGCACATTCGCGAGGGCAAGTCCATGGTTGAGCCGACCACTGCCTGCACATCTTGACAGGCTACAGGACCCTACCCCATGGAAAAGCAGCCTTGCTAACAGCCACCCTTTCCAGCTTAACAGCTGCACCAGAAGGCAAAACAAGCCATGATGCAATTAGCAAAATGATGGGAAAATGCATAAGCACTTCGAGTAGCGCCCGAGTCCCTCTAAATGAACACGTCAACGGCATTCGGTGCGCGAGTGCAAAAACGCAAGGATCTGACACCATCGGGTGATTTTGCAAATGATTTTCAGAACTCTCTGGACCGTGGCAATCCTTTAGTTCAAAAACTTCTTCCCAGGATTCAGCTCGGAAAACTCATTTGCAGCTATTCCTGAGCAGGCTAAAAATTGTTATCGATTTTGCCTTCCCCTGCTGGTCTTCAGAACACAGGATCTGCTTAGAGCGGTTTTAAAGTCGGGCCGGTGGCCAGACTGTGGGCCTCCAAACCTCTGCTGTCTGAGCAGCAGAGTCCCCGTGCTTTGGGGTAGATGGTGCTATTCCCACACGCCGTCTGGATTATATTCTTCTAGGAGATAAGAGGATTTGAGTGTGTCTAGTAAGTGGAATCAAAATGAAAAAGGAGGGAGGAAAAAAAATAGAAAGCAAACCAAGTCACTTTTGCATCAGTCCCTAACCTCCCGATATTTGGGGTTGAGATCTTCCATCGTTTTCTTGAAGGAGAATGTTATATGACTTTCCCAAGTTCCAGAGTGACTTATCAGGAAGGACAATGGCCATAAAAAAAAAAAAAAAAAAAAAAAAAAGGAAGAGAATCCTGGGATACGCCACTAAAAATAAATCATTATTTTTCTCTAAAGAAATAGTTTCCCCTCCCCTCTCTCTGTCCTACTTGATGATACATCTGACAGTGAATCAGATGACCAGGCCAAAACACCAGGCTCCATCTGGGGCCATCTCCCCCTTCTCTTATTATCTTACTTTCTGTAGCTAGAAGTTCTTTCAATTTGACCTCCTAAAATTGTCTCTCATCTTTCCCTATCACCGTTTAATTTGGGCCTTGTTTATTTTCTCCAAAATATTATTATAGTTTCCCCCAGATATTGGCTTCCCCGAATCCCTCATTTTATCCAGCCCGGGCTCCAGTTCCACTTGCTCAGAAGGCCCTTCTCAGGCCACCCAACCTAAAATGTGACTGCCAGGGGGCATGTGGGGCTCAGTCGGTTAAGCATCTCATTCTTGATTTCGGCTCAGGTCCTGTTCTCAGGGTCCTGGGATTCAGCCCTACATTGCGCTCTGTGCTCAGTGGGGAGTCTACTCGAGATGCTCTCTCTCTCTCTCTCTCTCCTCTCTCTCTATCTCTCTCCCCGCCCCTGCTCCTCCTCCGGACTCATGCATGCACTGCCTCTAAAATAAATAATCTTAAGAAAAAAAAAAGATTGTCTCTTTCCCTCGCCCTCTGCCTCTCCCCCCTGCTCACATGTGCCCTCTCTCAAAAAATATAAAATAAAATAAAATAAAATAAAATAAAATAAAATAAAATAAAAAGTCACTCTTCATTCTTATCCACTTCATTTTTCTTAAAAGGCCCTATTCACACTCTCATCACATCACATATGATGTGGTACATATGTGCCACGTAACTATATCTGATACATTTATATACTGTATGTTTAGTTGTGTGCGTATCATATATTCGGTGTTGGCTTTTCCTACCAGAAAATAATCTTGTTTTGTTCATTGCTGCATCCCAGGACCTGGACTGATGCCTGGTGCACAAAAGGAGCTCTGTAAATATTTGCTTAATAAACCAACAGACAGGTCTCCCTACCTCTGCTCTCACGTACCTTGCCATCCATCCTCTGTATTGGCGAGACTCAATTTCTGAAACACAGATTTGACCGCATTCTTTGACAGATACCAGTGTTTCCATGCCTTCTGGTGACCCACAGAATAAGTCTCATGCTCACCACTTTTGCAACTGCCTTTCCAAGCCCACCTCCAACTCCTCAGGTCTCACTGACCCAACAGACCACCATGGGCAATGACCATGGGTTCCCTCAACAGGCTATGCTCTTTCATACTCAATACCCTCATGGGGGATATTTCCTAGGCCTCCCTTTGATTGCTGGGCAATCTGAATATCCATCCCTCATCCACCCAGCGCCCTCCCTCCTCCCCTACTGGCACAAGACTCCTACCACAGGTTATAGAAACTTCGCAGAGTGAGGCGTGTGCACTTGTGTCTTTGTCTGCATCCTTCCTTGGCCTCAGAGCGGGGACCGTATCGTAACCATATTTTGATAGACGCTCAATGTTTGGAGTACTGGGAAATTCTTCTCTTCTGTTAACATTTCTTATCATAAAATAAAACATAGGTTGCGAATAAGATAAAGACAAACTTTAAATCTCTCAATTCTGCTTTTCATACGGCCTCCCCGGGGACCTGTTATTTAGTCAGCAAAAAATATATAGGGAGAGAAATCATAAAGGGGAAAAGCAAGAAAGATAAAGAGATCAGTACAAGATGCATTTGTCAGCCAAACCAGGGGGAAAAAAAAAAAACAAAACAAAACAAAATAACTGGCTTTTGCTTTTTCGTTATATTGATTACATAACTGAGGCCTGAACTCAGATGACAGAGAACTTGGCAAAATTAACCGCCCCCACCATGAAGAGCGGCTGCGCATGTCTAGTGAGTGAGGTTGGCGGGAAGCCAAGGCCGGACAGGAAATCACTTTGGGCTTTGACTTTTATTTCTCTGGAGTGGCAGGGAGGTGTGGCAGGGACACCTCCGGCCCAGCGACCCTGCGACCACACCGGCGTAGGCAAAAACCCGTTACTGTCCTGCCTCAGCTTGGCCACCCCTGCCCCTCTGGTCGCCAGTCCCCAGCTCTCCTATGAAATGACTCCAGCTGTCCCAGGACCAGTTTCCTTTCCTCTGCTCTGTTTTCTTTGATGAGCTCACGCTGAGTGCAGAGAGCGAGCTGGGAGTGCTGGCTGCTGGTGGGTGTCCAGGGACACTGGCCTCGATCGTTACCTCCGCTCTCACGGCCAAAAGGGGCAAAAACAATATACATGACATGAAATATAAAAGTGTATTTCATTTTTGCAAAAGGAAAAGTGGTTGAAAGCTTTACAGAGAAAAGCCTGGATTGGAACATCCGCTGGAGGAAGGTGAAGCTTGAGAGCCAGTCTCTGGGGGGTAGGGAGGGTACGTTTGGGCGGCGGCCCCCGAAACAGCACGCCGAGGGGGTGATCCTGCCAGGCTGACTCTGGCCCACTTGCTGTTGCCTTGTCCTTGAACAACGTGCTTCTCTATCTTAGAAACTTGGATGTGAAGATCCTCTTTTGACCTCTCTTCTAGTTCTCCTGGAAAAGTCTGGAAGTGTGGCATGTGAGGTCCCCGAAGGCTCCAGAAAATAGTTCAGCAGGATTCAGCTTCGTGTCGGCCTGGCCCAGGAGGGACACATATAAATTCTCTCATTAAAAAAATATACTGTTACCAGGCTCTGAGATATGGTAATGTATGGGGGGGGAAAAATTCCACAAAAATTCTTGCCCTCTAGGAACTAATTTTCTGCTGGGGGCGGGGAAGGGAATAAGAAAATTGAAAACAACAATAATAAGAACGACAAAGGAGTAGTGAAAATGCACGGATGTCAGAGAGGGAGCGCCAAGGACGAAGGAAGAGGCCATCGCAGGGCAGTGCATGAAGCTCTAGGGGGTTGGTGGATTGTTTTTTGGCCCAAGAAGGCTGCATTGAGAAGGTGACATCTTAGCAAAGCCAGGAAGGACCACGTGAGGGCGGGTGCAAATCAATAAAGCAAAGCCTCAGGATTATAACGAAGATTCCAGGGAGGCTCCCATGCTGTCCTACCCTGAGGCAGGAGGAGCAAATAAAAATAAGGAGGAGAAGAAACGGAAACCACATCACCCACTGTACTTGTTGCCATCTGGTGGGCCCTGGAAATCATCAACGTGTTTGGTTACTGTGTTTACACAGCCGGCAGGACACACACTGTTCGCTCAGGGCTCCCCAGAGCTGTCAGAAAGGTCCCTGCTTCCCCGGATTCCTGAGGCCCCCACATCCGGGTGCTCAGCCCCACCCCTTGCAGGGGCTCAAGAATCCCCTTGGGTTGTCCAAAGACTGGGGCCCCCAGGACTCCCTAGGGGGGACTGCCCAGATCTTTAGCTACCAAGTCTGGGGCCTGGGTGTTGAGTCGGGAAGGAGGGCTCGGAAAGCCACTGTCTCAGCCAGGAAGGAGGGCAATGGGGCTGAGGGGGCCGCTGAGCTGAGGAGAGCGAAGGAATGAATCCCCTCACATCCTAAAGGCGGTGCCCAAGCCTTGGGAGGAGCTCGCTGAATGTCAGCCCTTAGTAATAATAATCATCACCCCTGGGACTGCGTTCCAGGCTCAGGAAGCGTACACCTGCACGTTGAGCATGTTACATGCAGGTTGGGTGGGTTTTGTTTTGTTTTTCTCCATATGATCCTATCTTGGGCCTATTTTAATTTTTTAAAAAGATTTTATTTATTTATTCATGAAAGACACACAGAGAGAGAGAGAGAGCCAGAGACACAGGCAGAGGGAGAAGCAGGCCCCATGCAGGGAGCCCGATGTGGGACTCGATCCTCGGTCTTGAGGATCATGTCCTGGGCTGAAGGCGGCGCTAAACCGCTGAGCCACCCAGGCTGCCCTCTTGGGCCTATTTTAGATCAAAGACCGTGAGGTTTAGAAAGTTTCAGTGCTGCTCCCAAGCTGGCACAGTTATCGAGTGGTGGCCACAGCCTGAACCCAAGGCTGCTCAAGCCTAAAGCATGGGTTCTCAATGGAGATGCTTTAGCTTCCACCTACATTTAAGGGTAAAAGAGGGGAAACAGCTTCTGGTCTTGCAGGCGAGACTGGCATCTCTCCTTCCACTTCAGAACATTAGGATGAGGGGTCACCTGAGTGGCTCAGCGATTGAGCATCTGCCTTTGGCTCAAGGGCATGATCCCGGGGACCTGGGATCAAGTCCTACATCGGGCTCCCCTCAGGGAGCCTGCTTCTCCTTCTGCCTATGCCTCTGCCTCTCTTTCTGGGTCTTTCATGAGTAAATAAAATAAATAATTTTTTTTTTTTTAAAAAAAAAGAACATTAGGACAAGGATAATTTGCAACATGAAAAACCAAGGAAGGGCCATATTCATGTAGCTAAACCTCAGTAACTTCTGGTAGTTCTTCCCAGAGCAGTTATATATTTTTTGACTGCCGAATGTCATACCTAGGAGGCTGGGAAGAGCGTGTGGATGGTTTGGACCGTTTAGACAAGTCCAGGCACCATCACAGGAAGTGTCCAGTGGTTCTCAGTCACACACACACCGACCCTCGTTACACAATCGGCAGAATGTTTCAGATGAATATTTGTATCAACGCTGGGACTTGTTTCTCATTTCAGGGGCATTGAAAGCCACCCTAAGAAAGACTGGGATGACCTATGGCCTCTGTAAGAAAGTGAGGAAAAAAGAAGCCCACGGTTTGAGAGGGGCTGTCTGCAGTTAGCGCAAGAGCCCGCAACCTGAGAGAGCCCAGCTAACTCCCAACATCCTGGGCCATCCGGCTGAGGCCTCAGGGACCAGGGAGCCCTCTGACCTGCAGGCTAACATCATCAGGCACGCCAATAAGGATCCATATTTAGAAGGAGAATGTTCCAGCTGACTCTAACCCTTTCCCACCACCTGCCACCCTGAACCCCCAGTCTCAGAGCTGCATCCAAGACACATCCAACGAGTATCCAAATAGACCTCTGAGGCCAGCCTGGGCCCACTCACCCACACGAGGAGGCAAAAGCAAACGCTTCCGCCCCCGGGACTGGCCAAGGCAGTGGGTGGACCAGCCTAGGCCAAGTCAAACAGGGACGGGGCATCCGAAGGCATTATTGACAAACTGGGTGTGTTCATGGACCCAGGAGTGGGCCAGATGGACGCTCCAAGGCCGCAGAGAGGGTGTAAGGAGAAAAAAACTTCCAAAATCTCTCTGCAGCCTCGCCCGACTCCCCTGAAAGAATCCCAGGTGTTTCACTCACCAGCCCCCCTCGCCTCCCTCGCCTCCCTACCATTGCTGGGAGAGTCGGGCCTTCCTGCAGCCTGGCTGTTTAACGAGGCAGGTTGAGAATTTTCAGCCTCTAACTCATGTGTTCTAATCCTATTAAATATGCACCGGCTTCCAAACTCAGCTTTTTAAAAACTGGCTTCCCCACCCCCACCCCCCACCCCCCCTTCATCTTACTTAGTCCGACTTGCTCCCTTCCAGCTTGAAAAGCCATTGCTCAATTGTTGGCAGGGGTCCCACCAGCGTTTTTGCAAGGATTTGGGCTGTGATTCAGCTACCTGCAGCTGTTCCCCAGTTACCACCCACGTAAAGGAATTTCTGATATTAAAACGGGTGACAAACTTCCTCCCCCTTCCCCCAACACATTACTTTGATTGACACCCACAGTCCAAGTGGCCAAGTTCACCCTCACTTGGTTCTCCATGTTCACTGGATGATACATTTAATTCTATCCACCCTCCCATGACTTACACACACCTCCTTCTCACTCGGAAGGACACCCTCTGCTAAAGATCATTGAAATACCCCTGGGGGAATATTGAAATAAATAAATTTAAAAAAAAAACAACAACCCATTAAATCTCTCAAGAGCTAAATTTTGGTCTCTATTTATCATCCAATGAAATCCTCTCCCCAGCATTGCAGTAAATCTTCCTAATTTCTCCCCGATGGGGGCGGGGGTGGGGGGGGATGTCTTCAGGTGGGAATGGGAGAAGCAAAGCAAAGACCAAGATCTGAGGTTGAAGGTCCAGGTTCAGATGGTTCCATGGAGCCTTTCAGAGCTAATGTGGGCGGTGGGGTAGGGTGGGGTGGGGGCTTCTCTCCAACAGTTCAGAGATGCCAGGGTGTCCCTTTTGACCAGATGGCATTGTCTCCAGTGGGGCCCACTGAGCGAGTATCCACACAACTGGGCACAGGCCTGAGCATCCGGGCTCCAGCTACTTTCCTTTGTGTGCGTTGGGGGTGAGGTGGGGGGCGGGGGACGTGCAGATGGCCATGCTGTCAACTGCCCATCCTCCTTCTGGCAGAAGTCCCATCTCACCCTGGGCTCATCAAAGGAGGACGAGACAGAGGCCAACACAGCACCCCCAAAAGCATCAACGTTCAGCACTCTGGGGACCTACCTTGAGCGTAGACACTCAAAGGAGACTTTTGAGCCCTGACCACACCGGTGCCCCTGGATGCCAAGTCCTGGGCTTTCTCTGCATTTCTCCATTCCGCTTGGCAGGCACTCTGCCTGGGAACAATGGAGTGGCCCCACCAGTCCCATCAACCCCGAGGCCGTGTCCCCTTGCTTCTGGGCAGTAGCCAGTAATGCGATCCTTCAAGGCACTGCCAACCCCCCCTGTTGGGAATTCAGCCAATCTTGGGGCTCTTCAGGGAAGAGAAATTCCTTTCCCTGACCTCTGCAGGTGATCGGATTGAGGTCCCTGCAGCTTGAAATTTGATTTGATCTTTGATCTCTGCTTGCACAGCTGCGGTGGTTATTATGCACCATAAAGGATCCCAGCGCCCTTTCTCGCTCACCTGCCCTCCAGAGTGAGTGCTTGGGGCCAGGTATTCCTGAACTGGGCCAGAATATTGCCTCTCTGGTTTTCCCATACTGTGTTTCCCCCCCCACCCCCCACCCCCGCTCGGCCCTGATTCCTCGTTCCCCTCATTCCCAAGACTTAACCCCAAATTCCAAGGCTGTGGACATTTTCAGGTCCTTCGAAATGACAGCATGTGGTTTCAAAAAAAAAAAAAAAGGTGTTGTGCGTTCGAACCAAATACTTAAACAAGGTCATAGTCCCGGAAGAACAGTGTATGGTTCTGAAGATGTTGGTATAGGAGACTTGTCCTCAGAATGTGTTCTCCTGGATTTAGTCCGCTTCTCTGTCACTCTGTGCAAGGAGAAATGCCTAAGACTGAAAGTTTAATGCAGTTCATCAGGCCTGCGTCCTTCTTATTAGTAGTAAATGACATAACAGGTGGTATTCATTGAAATCTACTGTAATTTTGGGCATGATGCTAATTCTAAGCCTCGCGACCTCTATGAAGGATATACTCGGGATCCCTGGGTGGCGCAGCGGTTTGGCGCCTGCCTTTGGCCCAGGGCGCGATCCTGGAGACCCAGGATCGAATCCCGCATCGGGCTCCCGGTGCATGGAGCCTGCTTCTCCCTCTGCCTGTGTCTCTGCCTCTCTCTCTCTCTCTCTGTGACTATCATAAATAAATAATAATAAAAAAAAAATTAAAAAAAAAAGGATATACTCTTATTGTCCCATTTTACAGATAAGGAAGAGTCGTTTGGAAGGGTAAGTAGCTGGTTCAAGATTACACAGGCAGGGTACAAACAGTTAGGGCCCCCCGGCACATTTGTCTGATCCTGAACCCAGGTACTGAACCAAATCCGTCTGCTGCCTCTCTTTGGAGTTCTTTGCCATGGGCTGCAAAATTGCACTATCAAGAGACCCTTGATATCTTGTCTACTTTGTCCACAACCCAAGAAAACCAAGATTTATTTGGCGGCTCCCTTGATTTTTAATCTGAAAACAAGATAAGAATAACATATTTTCTCCTTTCATCTTTTTTAAAAAAAAATTTAAAAGATTTTATTTATTTATTTTAGTGAGAGAGAGGGTGTGTGTGCAAACAGAGGAAGAAGAAAGGGAGAGGGAGATAATCTCTAGCAGGATCCTTGATGAGGACAGAGCCAGACACGGGGCTCGATCCCAGGACCCTGAGATCAGGACCTGAGCTGAAACCAAGAGTCGGATGCTTAACCAACTGAGCCACCCAGAGGCCTCTCTCCTCTCATCTTTTAAAATTAAAATTGAGGAACGCTTGGATGGCTCAGGGGTTGAGCATCAGCCTTTGGCTTGGGGGGTGATCCTGAAGTCCTGGGATCGAGTCCCACATCGGGCTTCCTACATGGATCCTGCTTCTCTCTCTGCCTATGTCTCTGCTTCTCTCTCTGTGTGTCTCTCATGGATAAATAAATAAAATCTTTTTTAAAAAATTAAATTAAAGTTGAAATTGTATTCAACAGTTTAAGAGACTGATAAAGAGATTTAGTACCTCTTTTTAAAGAAACATCCAAATGGGTATAATCTGGAAACTGCTTTGCTAATATTTAATTCCTGGGTCCCCATGTGGACCTTATCTTCTGGGCAAGAATTGATAAGAATATTTCTCTGTAATTCTGTGACGAGCAAAGCCAAATACTTCTCTCCTGACTCTCAGATTGATTAAATATTTTAGCTAGTGTTTTTGTTTTTTTTTTTTTTTTAGTTCCCACTGAGTGCCAGGCATTAAAGAGCATCGCAGTTGCTGCCTTTTTTTTTTTTCTTGAGAGAAAGAGAGAGAGAGACAGATGAAGAGAGAGCAGGGCTGAAGGGACAGAGGGAGAGAGAGAGAGAATCCCAAGGAGACCCCACACTGAACATGGAGCTGGATGTGGGGCTCAATCTCACGACCTTGAGATCATGACCTGAGCCGAAATCACGAGTCAGATGCTTAACCGACTGAACCACCCAGGTGCCGCGACATTGAAGCTGCTTTAATGTTTTGAGTATCTTTAGTCACTTTAAGGAAGGAAATCGTTCTCATGCCGAGATACCCCCTTCCATCCCACTCTCCCTGTGATGGTTTTATTTTCCAATATTTACCTCTTTTTCTTTCTAGATCTCCTCCTTCATCTTGCATGTGGAAGAAGCAAGAAGAGGATTTTGCTGTGTTGTGTCTCATTATCCACTACACAGGCCCTGAAGGAGTGTCTTCTGGCATCTCCATCTTTCCACCTTCCTTCTTTTTATTTTCTTTATTGGGTGGAAGTTTCTCTTAAATTTGTCGTCAGTTTTCCCCACTTCTGACCGATGACTCTCAATAAATCTTTGCTAATTAAAATATGATCACGTGCATTCTCTTGGCAGCTAATAATCTTTACCTACTGGATTGTGACTCAGAGCTGAGTTACAACTTTATACAAGAAACTGTATCTTTCCAAAGGAGATGACAATAGCCTTCCCACTCAAAAGCTTTGTCTAAACGTTTTGGTATAAATTGATAGGAAACTGGAAGGAATAGTACAAGGAGAATCTATTTAGTTCCTAGACTCAACAATTGCTAACGTTTTTTGTTATTTTTTTCTTGCCACATTTGCTTTTTCTCTATTACATGTGTGTGATTTGTGATTTTTGTTTTGTCACTGAACCATTTGAAGACAAGTTGCAGACAGCCGGACACGTCACCTCTAAAAAGCCTAGAATGTTGGCATTCTCCTACATAACCACGTCACACTAGTGGACCTAAGAAAAACTCGCACCGTTGCCTACCCAATACCTGCTACCCAGCCTGTGTGAGAAAGTTCCCTAGTTGTCTTACGAATGCCTTTTAGAGCTTTCAGTTTGGGGGTTGGTTTTAGTTTTAGTTTCTACTTTTTTACTCTGATTTAGAGTCCTGGTTTGCCTGGGTATGTTCCAGTTTCAGGACTGAAAGTCAGGGAAATATCCCCACGAATTCTATCCTAAGCAAACAGAAAGTCAGTCACCCCACCGGGGAGCCAATCAAGTGGCATGCATTGCCCTTGATTATTCTGTTTGGTATTTGCTCTTTTTAAAATTGCAAATGTAACCAGATTTTACCCAGAAAACTCAAGATGTAAAATTAGACATCTTAAGAGATCTCCTGACACTTAGGGCGAACCTTGTTTCAGGGGATCACGGTGTGGTCCAGAGACATCAGGCACAGATTTCCCAGCCTCACCAATACCTCTAGCCTTGCAAAAGAAAACAGTCACCTCCAGAGATAGTGATTAGTGTTTTTCTTCTGTTTCACTTTGTTTTCTAACGGTCTGATTTGTTGTTATGCTTCAGGAGCATTTGTAGCGAGTTGAATGGAGTCATTCGCTCAGGCCACACCAGTGGGTAAAGGATCCATTCGGATTCTGGACCTCGTCATTAGCCACTAAAGGTGAGATATCCCAGGGCTCCTGTTGCTCTCTCTTGGGAGCCTATATTGAGATACGATCAAAGGGTGGATACGGGGAAACTGCTCATCTTTGACAGTATGCTCATGGTGATCCCCACCTAGAGGAATGCTGAAAGCACCAAAATGAGACCCAGCTTGGAGGCCCAGCTCTGCATACAATCGAACAGCATACCCCTGGTCCAAGCACAGGTCCTGTCCAGGCCTCCATTCCCTTGTCTGCGAAGCCACGAGTTGCTATGGTCCAAAAGGCAAGGCCATCTTCTTGGTTGGCTTCATTTCAGGCCCTCCCAGGAATGAACACCTGGGGCTCCAGGCACTCCCTCAGATTATTATTAGAATTTCCTCACTTTGTCTCCAGGAAGTCACCTCTGTGACGCAAGCCTGATAAATTCATGGAAGGTCAGGATACTGGCAACGAGCAGGCTTTGAGAGTTTCCTCTGCCCTCTTTGTGCCTCAGAAAAGTTCAAGCAGGATACCTGGCCCGCAGGCCTCATCAATGGATCCACCTTGTCCAACTCTCTCATACCCTTCTGTCCCTCCATGGACTGCGAAGCTCTCCCTTCCCTCCATCAGCACTTTTATGATACGGTGAGAAATGCATCAGAGTAAGAGTTAAGATATTTGCTCTAAATCAGCTGTGATCTGTGAGTTCTGGACCGATGCATTAGCCGCCTCCTCAGTGTCTCCTGTTGGATGACTGACAGGCACCTCAACCTTCCTTACATCTGAAGCACAACTCTTACTGGCCTTCAAACCCCGTCTCCCCCTAAGCTTCCCCAAAGCAAAAAGTGCATCATTGTTCACCTAGGTGCTCAAAGCAAGAGCCTAGGGATCATTCTTAAAGCTATTTCTGCCACTGCCCCAAATCCAATCCATTTACTCGTCCCGTGAGCTTGACCTTCAACGTAGGGCTGAGTTTGCTCCTTACGCGTCGGCTCCTGGGTCATTCCTTTAATTAAAACTGCCACTGCCTCTTGTCCAAACTACTGCAAACATCTGAATTTCCAGCTTTCCCTTCTGCCCCCCTGCAGTTTAATCACTGCTCAGCAACCAGTGATCAATCAAAAGTGTTAACTAGACCAGATCGCTCTCTTGTTTATAATCTACCAAGAGTCTCCTACTGAGTTTATGATAAATTCTCACCTCAGCCCATCCTCTTCCTCTGCCTATCCTCGACCATTTTGCCTCATTGAACTTTCTCCCTTGCTGGCTGCACGCCAGCCACGAGGAGCTGTCCCTCAAACATTATCAGGTCCAGTATAGAGTCTACTAGCCTCATGCTCTTGGGCTGTGCTTCATTTCAATAGCACCTTTGCCACTTACCACCACCCCCTGCCCACTACCATCACCCCATGTTGACTCTCTTCACCCTCCTGCCTTATGTCATATTGTGTTTCTTGTGCATTCGCTCAGTCTCCACTATGTGACCGATGAGAGCAGGTGCATAACTTGTTTTATTCAGTAATGGAACCCCAGTGCCCAAAACACTTCCAGAGACAAAAGGCACCAGATACATCTTTCCTGAATTCCTTAATTAATTGAACATGATTATCCAATTAAGGCACAAGATGGAGGGTGCAGGTGATAATCAAAACACCTTCTTCACTTTGACACTTCGATAACTGCTTTTAACTCATTTAAATATAATAAGGTGTAGGGCAGCCCGGGTGGCTCAGTGGTTTAGCACCACCTTCAGCCCAGGGCATGATCCTGGGGTCACAGGATCGAGTCCCACGTCAGGCTCCTTGCATGGAGCCTGCTTCTCTGTCTGTGATCTCTGCCTTTCTCTCTCTCTCTCTCTCTCTCTCTCTCATGCATAAATATATAAAATCTTAAGAAAATAAATATAAGATTTAACTGTTATAAAGTCTTACCAAACAGATCCATGGCACATTTCTGTCATAGTAAACCATTACCTTGTTTATTTTCTTCCTAGCCCTTATTACGGTCAGTGATTATTTTGTTATTTCATTTGCTACTACCTCTTTTGGTCTGTCTCATCCATTTCAGGATATAAGCTCATGAGGGCAGGAGCCGTCTATACTTGCTCAATGCTGTACATCCCCAGTGCCGAGCTGACAGGCTGGCACCTAGTAGGTGCTCAGTACACATGGGTTGAATGAATAACTAAGTGCGAAAAATAACCGAGACCAGAAATCTCATTAGAAGGGATAGTGAGCTGTTCACGGTCAATAACTGGATTTTTTTCGTATTTGTCCTCCACTTAGAAGCCTAACACAGGGCTTTGCACTTAGTAGGAGTCCAGTAAACATATTTATTCAGTTGAATTTCACTGAGCAAGCAAAGTTTCTGAGGCTCCATGTCCTAATTAGAAAAACTCTTCTGGAGAGCATAAAGGCTGGGAGGAGGAGTTTGTCAGGAGACCCAGGTTCCCAGCTTGGCAGGACATAGACAAAGGGTTCAATGGGCTCATTTGCATTTTGTTCTGCATAAATATGCAAGCTGAGTGGCTGAGCCGGTGTCTCTAAGGATGTCAAATGGCAACTGACTGTGTTTTCAAATAGCATATCCAGGATCATACGAACAGTCAGATTCCCACCCAAAAGAAGGTTCTTCATCTGCCCTGTTTTTGGGGAGATAGCCTGACCCTGACTGAGTAAATGTGCGTTGACCAGGGTCCTCCCTATGCCCTGGCCACTGCCAGCCACTTGGCCCACGCTCACCCCCTCCCGAGACCTTGGCAAGCCTGGCTAAGGTGTGGTAACTTCCAACAAGGCCCCGTTGACAGAGCTTAAAACAAACCTCCCTGTTCACACACTGGCCAGGAAGACAGAAAGAGCCAAGTTGGGGAGACCAACTCTGGCCGGCTGAGGCTACCAGTGCAGGAGAGAAGTTTCTAACTGAAAACAGCCCTTAAAAAAAAAAAAAGGAAAAGAAAAAAAAAAATCATCCTTTCTGAAGCCAACATGGAGTGCTGGGAAGGCTCAGAAACACCATGGGATTTTTTTTCTCCCCAGTTAATCCAGTTGCCTGATTTGCATGGGATTTGCATAAACAGCACGTTGTATTCAAGCAGCCCTCACTTCAAGGGCCAAGATTATGGTGGAGGATTTGTCCCACCCACAGTAGTTTTGTTCGACTTCCACTGTCGAGAAGCTCGGGGACACCTCAAATAGCTCTTTATATACTGGCCGAGGTGAAAAGGATACAAAGTGATGTTGGAGGAGTGGCAGGGACTGGGGCATGCAGTGCTCCGTCCTGGCTTCCAGGAGGGGAGATGGAACAATCGGAACTTGAAAGTGGCGTCCAGTTCTGGAATTCTATAAATCTCTGCAGGGTGCCAGGCACGGAAGGGCAGGCCCGGCCAAACCCTGGGATGGAACTGGGAGCAAGATGTATGGCTGCATCCAGATCCAGGTTGAGCTAATATTTGTTGAAGGCTTTTCTGTGACAGCCAGTGTCACGTGGGGAAAGGGAGGAGATGTGACACCCAGTTGGACAAAGGAAGGGATGGGCGAGAAGGAATGCGGAATTCTTCCCTTGACCCCACCACCGTGGCCCTGTAAGCCACGAAGCAGTGACAGGTCCCCGAGAAGGGTAGTGTTTCCAAACCTCTTGTAACTTCCAGCCAGCCAGCCCTACTTTGTCCTTGAGGGAGAAACAAGAGCTCTCGTTGGCACTGGTCAAGAGTCGCCTTCCAGCTCCCGATGTCGGGCTCCACTCAGGGCATTTCCAAATGGGCCTTCCCACCCACAGCTGGCTCTCCCGGTGCTGGTCTTTGAAATTTCCCGTGTTTTCTTGGCCTGAAGGAAGTTGCCTTGGCCCCGAGCTCTGCTGAGCCCACACCCAGATATTCCAACCTTAGCTTTAGCATCGTGCCAAGAAAGATCACAGAGCAAGATCGCGCGGAGCCTACTGGGCTACCTCAGATAAAATAAACAATAGGTAATAACCTCCCAGGAGCAGATCAGGAGAACCTGGAGGACACTCATGAAAAGAGACTGGGGGGCAATGTCCAAGGTCTCGGTTTCTTTCTCCCCAACTTCCTCCATATGGACACGGAGTCCTTGTTGCTGATTACTGTGTGTGCAGCTGGGCACCCGATACACCCGGCTTCCAGGAGGGCCGTGTTGTCCCAAGAAAGAGGCAGGGGCAAGGCAGCGAGAGCAAAGCGCTGGGACCCTACGCCTTCCTGGCTTGGCCTAGTCTAAGCACCGCCTACTTTACCTTTACAAAATCAGGTTGGGGGATCCCTGGGTGGCGCAGCGGTTTGGCGCCTGCCTTTGGCCCAGGGCGCGATCCTGGAGACCCGGGATCGAATCCCACGTCGGGCTCCCGGTGGGTGGAGCCTGCTTCTCCCTCTGCCTATGTCTCTGCCTCTCTCCTCTCTCTCTCTGTGGCTATCATAAATAAATAAAAATTTAAAAAAAAATCTTCAAAATCAGGTTGGTCGTCCCACGACTCCTAAGCATCATTGTCAAGGCGAAGAAAACTGGAATAAAGTAAAACAGATGAGCAAAAGGTCCTAACCCTAAGGCTTGGAAGCTATGGAATTTGCTCAGGTCATTCTAATTCTCCAGGGACTTTACTGCTCGTCCTTACATAACGGGAATTTTAGACAGTTGAGAACCACAAAGGAAATTGCACAGGTGCTGATCGGGACGCCACCTGTCACAAAGTATGATTTCCCCCCAGAAAGACAGACTCGGCTTATGTTTTTCCCAACGTGTCCACCAAAAGTGAGTTATTCTGATCACCCTACATCTGATTTCGCCTAAATCATTTATGATCAGTAGCATTTTCTTTTCTTTCCTTTGTTTCTTTTTTCTTAATCTTTCTTTCTTTCTTTCCTTTCTTTTCTTTCTTTCTTTCTTTCTTTCTTTCTTTCTTTCTTTCTTTCTTTCTTTCTTTCTTTCTTTCTTTCTTTCTTTCTTTCTTTCTTTCTTCTTTCCATCTTTCCATCTTTCCTAGAGATGTGGGAGGAAAGAAACTCAGGATTCTGGAGTCTTTCCATCCCCACAGAGCTTCTTCAGCAGCTGGTAGGAGACACACAGTACCAATAACTCCTTCTATCTCATTGTTACCTTGTGGCTTAAGAAAACATTTTGTGATTTGGTGACTGTAAAGTAGATTTTCTCAAAGGGAATAGGAGTTTGGCTTTCTGTGGTCTTCAGATGTCCAGGAACCAAACTTAGCTTGTGAAGATGTGGAACAGAAAGTCCTGTTCCCATTTTTGATGCTGACCTCCTATCAGATTCTGATGCTCATGGATCCCTGAGCCTAAATTTAAACAATTTCTAATAACCTGAATTATCCTGTTTCCTTCTGTATTTTTTTTCCTTTTTTCTTTTTTTTCCCCCAATTAACCCAGAGAGTCAAAAGATTGAGGAAAATGTCCCAATGCCTTTTAGCTGGTCTCTGGTTTAAAACCAGTTTTCTTCTGAAATCTTTGGATCTCCACTGCAGGATGAGCTACATACCTTAAGCCTCCCTTTGGTTTACCCCAGAGACGAATGTACCCTGGTGATTTATTTACAGATCTTTGGGATGCTCTTCTCTCCACCCCGAATTGTTGCCAAAGTCCAGGAACTAGGGATTTGGGGAGGAGAAAAAAAAAACCCATATTGTTGCAATCCCCTCCTTCTCCTTGATCATTAATTGTATCCTGCTGGGAGCCCTCCCGTGCACTCTGGGTGAGCATGTGTCAAACACATTTCCCTCTTCCCTGCACTTGCCAAGGGTGTGTTAGCCTCTTCATTTTGGAGCCCCCTCCCTGGGATGCGGAGAAAGTCGGACCAGAGGAAGGAGGGGGAGGAGAAGATCACAGGCATGCAGCGGGCCGGGGTCAGGCTCTGGGCTGCAGCCTGCAAGTCCCAACTTCCTCCCTGGACAGAAGGTGGGGGTGGTCAGTTCTTCTGCGGTGACCAGCTGGTGACGGGGCAAGCAGAAGGGCCCTGCTCGGGTGACCGGAAGCTAAGAGGCTGCAGACTCAGTTGGGGTTCTCCGTAAATGATGGAGCAGCAAACCTTTCTCTAACTCCGCCTCTGCTCGTTCTGAGGCCCCCAGACAATCCCAGCAGCCAAATGCGGCTGCTTCCCCTCCCAGCTGTTTTGAATTCTTCTGAGAGAGCAGAATAAGCAGACAAATCCTTCCTGGATATTTATTTGCCCCAGAGGGCAACAAGGTACACGACCAAGAGGCCAGGAGCAGTCTATTGGGTTCCATCAAGGGAAGGAGCATTCACAGTCTGGGGGGCCTAGAAGCTCCTTTGGGGTTTTTGCAGTTGTTCGGGCTCACGTGGAAGATTCTTGCCTCTCACAGTTGCTCACAGAAGACTCAGATCAGCCTCAGCAATTCCCCTCGAGGAACTGTAGGCGTGAGATTGTCCTCTGTCGCCAGGCTTAGCTCTGTTTCCTTCAGCCCCAGCCGTGTGCAGCGACCTCAAATTATCCTCGCAGATCACAGGTGGGCTTGCAGAGATGCTGCTTCTCCAAGACAGGGGGGGACTGTGGCCCTTTCCCCAGGATCAGGAGAGGCTACTATCTGCTTTCATTCAGCTTCCCATGACTTTAGCTCTTTGTTGCACCCTACACGATATCTTCAACCCCACCTCGGTCCCATGGCCCTGCATACTCCTTAGATAAGTTGTGCGACTTGCCACAAAGTGGTTATCACTGCCCGCTGCAGCCTCCCTGGCTACTAATCCGCCAGGCTTCCAGGCAGGCAGGACATGCCCCAGACCTCGTGTCAGCAGCAAGGCCCCGTCCTATACGAACAACTGGAGCCCTAAAGCTGGGCACCCCTTGCTCATCTGTAAAAGACTGAATGAGGATGTGTATGTACGACCTGTAACACTTTGGGGGCTCGTGGTGTTCAAGAAATCAGATTTTATTATTGCAAACCAAGTGAGAAGCGGCAGGAGTGAGATCCGGAAGCTCAGGTCGGGTCAGCCACCTTTACCGGTGACATTTGCTGGCCACGCTTGTCCTCTGGTTGACGTCCTCTGGTTTATGTTCCTCTTTGGGTTGAGAGCACACACAGGCCCATGAGCCACAAACTCTTCACTGTCCCATGAAAACTCAACCCAAATGGAGACAGGAGGAAGAAGAAGAAGAAGAAGAAGAAGAAGAAGAAGAAGAAGAAGAAGAAGAAGAAGGAGGAGGAGGAGGAGGAAGAGGAGGAGGAGGAGGAAGGAAGAGCAAAAGCCAAAGTCTGGCTCTCCTTGGACCCTTGCTACACTTGCATTCGGCAGACTGCCCACTTCTGCACTAACAGGCACAGCTGTTCTTCCCGCCACGCTCAGCCCCAGCATCTCATGTGTCCCCGCAGGCCAGCATCCTGAACCCAAGTCACAGCTGGTTCCTCGAGGCAGCCTGAGGCCTGACACCACCTGTAAAGAAAACTCTTCTCTCTGTTGAAAACGCGCAGGGCCCCCTCTGCCCCGGTCCCCGCCACTCCCCCAACATGGTCCTACTACTGTTTCCGTGGAGCGCATCTGGCCAAAGCAAACAGCTCTCTGGAGCCGCTCTCCAGCGAGCAGCTGCAATACAAAGTTGGCAGGCGGTTTCAGGAGGCCTCGGCCTTCCCCCTGCTCGCCCTGTGAGCTCTCCTGGAAGACACAAGAAATGAGGCCTAACCTTTTAATTAGCCCTTGCACAGAGCCTGACCCCGTTCTCCGGAGGAACTGGCCCTCCTCTTCCACTGCTCTGCGAGCGCCCCCACCCATCTTCCACATGTTGGGTGCCCAAGGCCTGGGATTGCTTTCCGTCCTCTCGAGGAAAAGGAGAGTGTCCTGTGCATGTGGGATGGATGGCGGGAGCTAAAGGAGCAGAGATGAGGCTCACGTGTAGGAAGCCTTATTATTATCCCATATTCATGGCGCCCTGCCTGAGTCAGAGGTTTGGGGATGGATGAGGGTCTCAAATCTGGGAGTAATAAGAAAAGGAAAAGTCGGAAGAACAAGAGGAGAGAGAGAGAGATGGAAAAAAGGAAGGATTTTTAGCATGTTTATAGGTTAACTACTGTGAAAAGTGTTTTACATGGGTTTTCTCTTTTAAAATCCATGAGGCCATGGGTAGTGATTATCCTTGTTTTATGTATAAGACTTTGGGGCCCCAAAGAGAAGTGAGATGCTCGAGGTCACAGTTGGTAAATGGCAGAGCCAAGGCAAGAACCCAAGTCTTTGGGATCCAAGGATAGAAACTTCCCATCAAGTTCTGCTGTTGCCCAGTAGTTTACAGAATCCCCTAGAAAGTACTTTGTTGGTCCCATCACCTGGAATATGAATAAGATGCATCCTTATGCCTCAGGGGCCCCCATCCGGTCCAACAATCTGAAATGCAATTATTTTGGCTAAGGTTGGTAGTACCTAACTTTGATGTTTTTAAGAGCTACCTGGTGGTGGCTATAGTGGTAGTTGGGGGGGCAGGGGAGTGGCAGTGGCAGCAGTGGTGGTGGTAATTACGGTGGACGTGGTGATGGTGGATCAGGTAGTATTGGTAATCATGGTGAGGTAGATGGTGGGGATAGTGGTGGTATTGATGGTGGTGGTGGTGGTGATAATGTCCTTAATGGTGATGGTGGTGGTGGTGGTGATGGTAATGGTGGTGGTGATGGTGATGGTGGTAATGATGATGGTGATAACAGTGATCGTGATGATGGTGGTGATGACAGTGGTGATGGTGATGATGGTGCTGCTGATGTTATTGGTGATGGTGGTGGTAGTGATGGTGGTGGTGATGATGGAGATAGTGACAGCAGTGATGGGGGTGGTGGTGGTAATGATGATGGTGGTGGTGATGATGGTGAGTGGTGACAGTGATGATGGTGGTGGTGATGATGGTGATGGTGACAGTGATGATGGTGGTGGTGGTGATGGTGGTGGTGATGGTGATGGTGGTAATAATGGTGGTGGTAACAGTGGTGCTGGTGATGATGGTGCTGCTGATGTTATTGGTGATGGTGGTGGTGGTGGTGATGATGGGGATAGTGACAGCGATGATGGTGGTGGTGGTGATGGTGGTGGTGGTGATGATGGTGATGGCAGTGGTGGTGGTGGTAGTGGTGATGGTGATAATGATGGTGATGGTAGTGGTATCAGTGGCATGTTGTTACCAGTGGTGGCAGTGAGAGTGACACGAGACATAAATAAACCAGGTAACTGGCTTCCTCTGTCCCTAAAATCCTTCCTCGCGTCCCACTCCCACTTTCTGATCTTCTGATTTTGTAAAGAATGGCCAGAGTTCTGAACCTTTGTTTTTGGTAGCGGCATCTGTAAGATGATACGACAGCCTTTTTATTTATTTATTTTTGGAAGGATGTAAGGGAAACAGCTTCCCTGATTTAAACAAAACACAGAATCCCCAAGGCTTGAGAACTGGAAGCCGACTGTCCAGGTGGGCGGGGGTGCTGAGCAAGCAGGGCCTGCACCTCTCCCCAGCTTCCTCCCTTGCCCTGCGCTCCCTCTGGCTGTCACAGCCACGACCAGGCCAGCCCGGCCCGGGTTACCGCTCACCCTCCGAGCTCCGGCCCCAGTGTGGCCAACCATCTGCCCCCGCGGCTGCCCCTCGTCCAGCTGAGAGACTGAAGTTTAAACGAGGGAGAGAACGAGAGACAGAGACACAGAGATAGGGACACAGAGGGGGGGGGGACCTCGAAAAGAAAAACCAAAGGAAAACAAACAAAGCAAGCACAGGAAGTTTAGGCATCCCGATCACAAAGCTTATTTTTCTGGACCTTCACGCTAACTCATTCCCAGGGCCCCGGGCCAGGGTCTCAGTCCACGTCTGGTCGGACAGGCTCGCGGTGCGGGGACAGTTTAAGGGACACCTTCGGGCATCCACGCTCCCCACAGTTCCTGACGTGTGTCAGCAGGGAGAAGGTGGGATGGAGCACGTCCCCCTCCACACTCGTCTAGCCCCCTGGTGCCGGAGGAGCCCCCGCAGACCGTGAACCCCAGCCACCCATGACCACAGAGATCGCCCACCCCAGCCACCCACCCAGGGGGCCCCCCTGCAGCCCCCTTAGCCCAGCTGTCTGGCAGTACTGCAGCTACTCCGGAGTGAATGAATGCACCCCTTTAGGCGACTGGCTTGGCCTTCGGTTGGCCTAGCAGCCCAGCGGGCCCAGAAGCCCAGAATGTGTGCAGCCTGGCCATCGCCCCCCATCACCCCCAAGAAGGGCTTGGTGCAGGGGGAGCCCTCAGCCTCCTCTCTCCTTCCTTGGTGAAGGTGACATGATTGACAAAAATGAAAAGGACAACACACTTAACGCTCAGCTCAGAGGAGGACAATTAGAAACTCCCCGGGGCTGCAAACGGAGTCCCCCCCCACCCCCCCCGTCCCCTGAATTCCTCGGCAAGCCCTCGGCAGCCCACTTTTCTCCCCCTTTCCAAAGTGAGCTCCAGTCGGAGGCTGGGATGCAAGCAGCCGGGCCTAGCTCGGGGCTGGGCGCTGAGGGTCCCCTGTGGGGCCGCGCCAGCCTGGGGGTGCTGCAGGCCCCCTCGCCCCTCGCCCGGCTCCCCGTCTGGCCTCCCCCCACTGCTCCCTCCGGGGCTCTTCTAGAAACACTTCGATCGGGGACACAGGATGAGAAGAAGGAAAACAAGCCTGGGAAGACTATCTGGCACATGTTTGTCTTTGCTGTTCAAGTAACAATTTCAGCCTGGTCAGTTTGGACCGCAGCTTCTATTTATTTTTGCCAGCGTCCTGCCCTATTCCCATCCCCGAGGGTGGGGTGTGGGGTGGGCTGAGAGTGGCTTTCAAGGCTGAACTAAAAATTCCAACCTCCCTCATGACTGCAGCCCCCAGGATTACCGGGGCAGGCAGCCTGTCCCTCTTTGTCACCCACGGGACACGTCCCCAGGCCAGCCTCCCCAGGGGGGCTCTGGGGGGGGCGGCCTTGAAGCCTTTGGAGATGCCCGGGGCCCGGGACATTCCGCCCCTCTCCTCTATCTCTCAGATGTGCTGCCCCAGGATGGCAATTGTTTCTTTTTTAGCAGAAACTCTGACAAAACTCGGAGTCCTCCCCGGGGCTTATCCCTCCAGGCCTCACCAGGAGTCCTAATCTTTCTGCAGAAGTGAAACTGTTTCCATGCCCCATCCCTGGGCTGATGGTTCTGCCTCCCACCTGCCCCCCATTGCCCGGCCCCCCCACCCTCGCCCTTGGGGCTGGACTTGGCAGGGAAGGAAGGTGAGGCCGGGAAGCCGAAGGGTTAAGTTAGGCCGGCTTTGGGAAGAAGAACAACCGACCTTCCCCCTGGATCCCAGATGGAGAGCACCGAATAACTCCCTTCGGCGAGTCCGCTTGTTTGGTTATCTTGGAGTGTGTACTGGGGCTAACTCATCCTGGCCGGTCCTTCCGGATGTAGCCTCGCTCAAAATCCAGCCTTATACAGGAGTGTTATTCCCCCGGGCTGCCTCCTCCCTGGCTGATAAAGAGTTTCATCATGGATGATTCAAGAGGTTGAGATGCAAGCTCTGGTGATAGCTAATGAGGCCTCCAGCCCCCAGCTGACCTCACTTTGGAGCTGTTGACAGGTTCAGTCAGGCTGGCCAAACGGCATCCCAACCAAGCCAAGACAAATGATCTCCAGCGCTCGCACCCTTCCATGCCTGCCTCCAGTCCCCTCCTGGATGGCCATCCACCTCCAAGACTCCCCATGGATGGTCTCCAGCCGCCCCTTCTTCCGTCGGCCAAGGGGCAGGCCACGATGGCGAGGGCTGGTTCTGCTCCCCGGCTCTCCGGAGCTTGACACGGATCCTCATGGATCCTTCTTATTTCTTCCCAGATTGTCCTTCCCATTCGATGCCTTAGGGGCCTGAGTAGGTGGTTTTGAGTCTTGGGTCACTTTAAAAAGTATGTGATAGGCCCAATCTTCTTGGGGACAGAGACTTTAAGTAGGTGAGGGACACATACACACACACCCGCACACCCACACACAGCAGCTCAGCCCACTCTCCAGCCAGGGGTAGGATGGGAAATAGAGACCTCCTTATCACCCATCCAGTGGCTCTGAGGGCCCCCAGCTCCCGGGGATGATCACCTCCTCAGATCCCGAGTCTGGGACCAAATGAAGACAGACAGCAAGGCGGCGCTGGTCTCCGTGTGGGTGCCAGACACACCGGCCCAGGACATTTTCTCCATAACTTCTAGAGTTAAGCATCGCTTTGGAAGCCTTGGAAGGGACAAGAAGTCCTGGGACATGTGAGGAGGAATTTTCACCCTCCCCTCAACCCCACACAGCCAGCTCTTGGGGGCCAGCCCTCAGACCGATGTGCAGCTTGGGCCGTGTCCATACTGGACTCAAGGCTGAGGCTGAAAAGGCTCCAACCCCCGTGTGGCAATTCAGTCCCCGGAGGTAGACCCCAGGGTCTCACACTCCCTGACTGCCCTGTGATACTTTGCACTTCTTTAACCTCCCCCCTTTTTTTTTCTTTTTTGATATACAATATCTGATCCTCATGCCATGTCTAAGAGGTAAGATATTATTACCCCTCTCCCCTTTACAGAGGAAGTAGGGAGCAGAATGAGGACACTAACCTTGTACCTTTGACCCCAGAACCTGGGCTCCTCCCTTGAAGAGAGCATGTAATGGAAATGGATAATGCTTTATGGCCACATGAGGAGGTGGAGACTGTTAGGCACGATGATGAGATTAACAAAGGCAAAGTGACAAAAGAGTGGAGATCACTTTTCTTTTAAGAATTTTTTAATGGCTTTACTTCAGTGGAGTGGAGAAATTTAACTTTCATTACTTTATGCAGTTAGGTCATGGTTACTGTAAAAAAATGTTTAAGTATTAATAAGAAAAAGGGAAAAAATAAACCATTAACTACAATTCCAGCCACAACATGTATGTTCATATATACGTATGTACATACATATCCTTGCAGAGCTGTTCTTTATGCATATAAATATTGCACATAAAAATCATATGTTTGTTAATAAGAATTATATATTCATATCCCTGTGTAACTTCTTTTTTACTTAGAAGCCTAGACAAATCCTGGAACTATCTTTCCAAGTCAGTAAATAGGTCTGTATGATTTGTTTTTAAGATTTTATTTATCTATTCATGAGAGACACACAGAGAGGCAGAGACACAGGCAGAGGGAGAAGCAGGCTCCATGTGGGGAGGCCCGATGCGGGACTCCATCCCGAGACCCCGGGATCACGTCCTGAGCCGAAGGCAGATGTTCAACCACTGAGCCACCCAGGAGCCCCAGGTCTGTATGATTTTTTAATGGCTTCCCAGTGTTCCATTGTATTGATATTATTGGACACTGAACATTGTTTTCATCTTTTTGTAATTGCAAATCACGCTTTAAGGAAGCTTCTCAGGCACAGATCTTTGTGCAGCTGTCTGATTATTTCCTTAAGATAAATTCCTGGCAATGGAATACTTGGTCAAAAACATACCTTCAAGGTTTTCAATGTATTTTGCCAAAAAGTGTGCTTTTTTTGTAATCCCAACAACAGTATCCAGGGGTCACGAAGCTTAGTCAGAGAACATGTGAGTAGGAGAGAATAGCTTGGGGGGGGGGGGTCAGAGGGCAAGTCATGTTTGGGGGGACCTTGGTTGACATAAAGTAAAGATTGGACTTTGATTTCTAGGGATTAGAGAGTTAGGTTTTGAACAGAGATTGACTTGGTCAGAAGTGGCAAAAACAGGAGGGGGAGAAACTAGAACAGCATAGAGCCCTGGTTAGGTGGGTGGAAGGAAGTGCTGGGATGGGCTCCAACAATGGACAGACAGACAGACAGAGTGGGGAATGAGATGGTGAGGGAGGGAAAGACGAAGAAAAGAAAGGCTGAGGGAAAGGAGAAAGAGGAGGAGTAGACAGACGAGGCAGAGGGAGTCATGTCATATGTGGGAGTAATTCAGGATGATCTAAAGCTTTCACGTCTGAGCAACAGGAGAGGAGAGGTACTAACAACACCCAGAGAAAATGGGGGAGAGTCAGCTTTGTTTCGAATGGTTTGTTCCTATCCACACGCAGGCGTCTCTCAGAGCTGGCTGTTGGGGAGGGTGACCTGGCTTCCAGGCAGGTTTAGAGCCAGCCCCAGAGCCTCAGAGTAAAGGCTGCCAGAGTGGACAGCCCTGCAAGGAGTGAAGAGCAGTATGAAGAGAGGACCAAGGACAGATCCTTGGATAACACCAACTTCGGTTAGGGGGAGGCAACAAAAGCCAAAAATGATGGTCAAGAAAAGCCAACAGAGAGGAAGGAAGAGGACACTGGAATTCAGGCGGTAGGGCCTGAAGGGGAGAGGTTTGGGGTATGTTGTCCATGATGTGGAGAGGCCATCTAGAAAAACGTGGAGAAGGAGACATTCATTTGACCCCACTGGTAGGATCCTTATGGAATGAGAGAGAAGGCATCACTCAACTTGCCATGAGTCTGGGAGGAGTTTGGTCTGAACCTCTGCTGAGGGCAAAGATGGGAGTGAAAGAAAACAGAGTTCACAGAGCCAAGAGAAGGATTCATAGGCTGGGTCCATCCAGGACTATTTCTAACCAGTGGGTCTGGCTTGAACCTTCAAAGCCTGATTGAGGGGACAGGGCTGGGGCACAGTCTCCGTGAATTACTCAGTGAATGCGCAGCACACAGAGGATGCATAACCCATGCTGTTTCAGGCAGTGGTGCCATGGTAGCCCAACTACTTTCTTTCTTTTTTTTTTTTTAACATGAAATTCCAACACAGAGAAAAAGAACATCATATTCCATATTATGGGTAAAATTTCCTCCTCTCCATTCAACAAAATTGTAAAGGTCTTTGGGCTGACACAAATGCCACCCTCCCTCCTCAAACAAAAATCTCAGTTACAGAAAAATTATTCTCCCAGAGAAGCTGGGCATTCTGTTACAATCCCCGTGCCCTGGGTGTCTCCGAAGGCAGTTCCCTCTGTTATGTCCCTCCACCCCCAGTTTCAGAAGGCGGGGGGGGGGCGGGGGGGGCTGCCCGTCAGCTGAATCCCTCTGCTCTGCTTTGCCTCCTCCAGGACTCAATTGAGAGCACACACCAAGCAGAACAAAACAGTGGCAATTGATGACAAATGGGCTGAGCTGCCCCCACGTCGCCCTCCCCACTCCCTGTTGCCATGGAGACACCAGCCAGCCGAAGCCAAGAGATCAGGAAATATCCATAAAGGACAGTCTGGTGGACACAGGTGTTTGGAGAATCAATAGGAGCCAACAAGATCCTTTAGTCTGTTGAGGGTTGGAGGGGGGAAAGGCAGTGAGATGGGGAACAGGGAAATAAGTAACACAGGTGGGCTCTGTCCTTGGGACTAGAAGGCTCTTTTCTCCCCACTGGGAGTTGTGCCATTCTGATACATGTTGATGCCACACTCCAAAGCTCTGTTTTTGTTCAGTGTCTGTTTCTTCTCTCTTCTACTTCACCTGCAAGTCTGAAGAACCTTCCAGATGGGCAGGGGACATATGCTCAAGGAGCCTTGAAAACGGGCAGAATGTTTAGACCACTTGGTCACTGAAACCTCCTTCAATCACTTTGGACAGTAGGTGGGACCTGAATGCCAGCGAAGGTTTCTCCCCACTCTCTCCAGTTGGGAGAAACAGGAAATACGTCCTCAAAATTTACAGGCAGAAAGACATCATTTTAAAAGAGTACAGACACCCAAGTTCAAGAGAGAGAAGGAAGAGACTTAATTTATATTGTGGTTTATTCTTTGCTATTAGTTTTCTAACAGGAAGCTAACAGTCAAATATTAACTGGAGGCTTATCACAGCTCAATAGGTCTAGTGGACATTATTTCATTCAAAGAACTGTCATCACACATAAACATGGGAGGAAAGAAATTTCTCAGGTATTCCTACTTTTTTCAAATGCAAATACCATGTTCCTACTTAGGTGATTTGAAGTTTGGTCATTTGAATCGTTCTAATTCTAGGTACGTGCCATGATTCTTATAACAGGACACTCACTGCACTCACCTCAGCAGCTGGAGGACGGATTCAGCCCATTGCCCTAGGCTTTCAGGTCATTGCTTTGTCACTGCAGTAGTTGTAAAGATCAAGATTTTTGCAGCTGGTTTTGCAGAGCATGAGTTGCCAAAAATCTGGTAGGGTCCGTTGCTAGTAGTAGGCGCTCAAAACATGCTGGTTGATTGAACGCTGGAAAATTCTAAGTCTCGCTATAGAAGTTATAGCTGAATCCCCAGAAGCTTTTCTTTCCTCTTCTGTATAACAGTTATAGGATTTGAATGGAGATTGATCCCACTTACCTGCAGGGTTGGACCAATCAGAGGTTCAATTCTGATCCTCCTGCCAAAATGACTGGTTCAAGTAAATGAAGTCTATGTCAGTCAACACATGGCATTTTCCTGAGCCCTGGGGGAAAACTTGCTAAGACTTTTTGAGAGAGTCAGTTCTTAACTTTGTCAGGGAGAGCCACCAAAGCCAATGTCCTCACTCCTGGAGAGCATGGTTTGAAGATGACATTCCAGGCTTTGGACATTTTACCACCCTGAAGGAAATTGGCCTGAAGATAAAGATGGCACCTATGAAGACAGAGCAAAGAGTCAAAATAAAACCAAGTTCTTGATGACTTAATTCATTTGTTGGATCAAACCAACCCTGAATTCCACTTTATCCATTCTACCAATGGAGTAGGTCAATAAAGCCCCTCTTTTGTTTAAGCCAGGTCGAGATGGGCTGTCTTTTTTGTTTACTTATTTGTTTTGTTTGCAAAACAAAGAATCCTCAGAAATTGTTTAAAATTTTCTCAAAAATAATAAACAGTCCTAAGCAATATATTTACCCAAACTGTCATCCTTTGACAGTTTTGCTGTCGGTGACCAGGGAAAATAAGTTTTGGAGATCTGGAGACTGAAGTAACAATGTAATTTCCTATTTGGAAGGGTACAGGCTGGTGAATCCACCAAACTTTCTCACCAGCTTATACCGCTGGTGACACAAGACGTTGAAGCACAATCAACTTTTGAGCATTCTTGTTAAAAGGTGGGGGAAATCTAGAGAAGATAGTGAACATTTTGCAGTGCTCTCTATGTACTGTGAAAAACAGATCCATTTATATGTAGCGAAAGCTATTATTTAAATGAATTTTAATATCTGAGCATGAAATATGGACCATTGTGAAGAACAGATGTTGCAAGTGTGCAAGCATTCCAGAAACCAATAAGGAATTTAAATTAGAAATGAATAATATAAAGTGTAGCCTAATCCCAATGCCAGTTGCTGAGAAAAAACTTTTAGGCATTCTACTGGAATTAAACTATCTGTCGTGTAATCAAAAAGAACATGTTAACTGATCATTGGTCTGCAAGAAGACCCCCTAGTTACCCTGACCAGCTACACAATTGAAAGTACTGAGAAGTTAATGCCAAATATTCTTTTTGGAGATTAGGTGATTTGTTGGCTGTATTCTGCTAATCCAGGGATGAAGCTGTGCTTTGTTCTTTGACTCTCCACAACTGCAGAGTTAAGAAAATAAGAGATGCTCAAGAAATAATAGACAGATGGATGGATGGATAGATGGGCAGATGGATATACAGATGACAGGTGGAACTCTCACTGGAAAGAACTCTAATCCATACCACCCCATCTAGCCTGAAACATTCTTCCCAAAGGCAGGAACTCCTCTCTAATTCTGGGATTGCTAGTCCAAAACACATTCTTTAATAGCATTCATCACTCACCCAGGTCTGGAAATCTTCACCATTTCAGATGATCAGCAAGTCTCATGGTGGAAGCCTACCTCTTGTGTCTTGGACTTATGTGGCCTTAGCATCCGACTAACACATATACCTCTTCCAATTTCTTTCCTCTCAAATGAGGACTTGTATGTACCCAGATTCATTGAATTTCAACCAAACTGTCGACTTCCCAAACTCTGTTAATGGAAGCACCATTGTCTTTGCCAAGGCCCCAACTTAGGAAATCCCAGTTGTTCCCCACTTCCCATTTGGCTCCCACATGCAACTTGCAAGTCCAGAAGAGCCCATCTCCTCAATGGTTCTCATCTTGTTTCCTCCTTTTCTTTTCAACCACCACCCCCTATGTCAGGTTCTCATTAACTTATCACTTAAACAATATAATTGCATCTTATTTGGTCTCCTTAGTTCCAATCTTACCCATCCCAAGAAAATATGATGTTGTTCCAAAGAACCTCCTTTTTGCCCCAACTTAAAATCTTATACAAGACAGAAAAAAGCAAGGCTTCTTTGGAGAAAGCTGGAATAGAGTTGGAGGAGCAGGTGATGCATTGCCCCCCATGGCAGTCCCTGTGGTAACTCTGAAGCACCCTCCAGCTGGAACCCTCCTCCCCTGCTACTTTCCAGGAGAAGGCTGCTGAGCAGATGTAGAGAGCACAGGACTTGGAGATGCCAAAGAGTGTGGTGTCCCTCCATCCTCAGTGACCTGTGATCCTTTCTAGAGCCTTGAAAGCAATGGGAAATATTCCCTTTTCCCCATCTCTGTATCTCATAGTGTCAACTAGCTATATCCCACTTCTCACTTTGAGCTTTTGCTTGCAGCTGCTTTTTTCTATAGGAATTGGACTTGTGTGAGGGACTAGGCTAAGGAATAGTTACCATTCTGATGACATCCCAGCTTTGTCTCCTCATCTACCTCCCAGGGACCAAAGCAATCCTACCAGATCCTTCCAGATGGATGGATACATATAAATTATATATATCCAATTTTATATATGTAACCCTAACCCTAACACTAACCTAACCTAATCAGATATGGCAGTACTGGGCTACTGCTTTAGTCCGTATCTATAAACACGTGTTTTCCCGGTGGTCTTAGGGATCATTGTCAACATTTCACTTGTCTCCTAGTATCCTGTTAACTGGTTCTATTGATTCCACCTCCTAAATATGTCTCACTTCTGTCTCCTGGCCATCCCCGTTTTTCATCAGCCTACTTTAGGCCCTCATTAGCTAATGCTTGGGCAATACAATAGCCTTCTGATAGGTATCTCCACCTCTAAAATCATCCTCTCCTTTCTATTTGTTCTTAACGTTATAGTTGGAAAATACATACACAGCCCAGCTTAAATTTTTTCAATGGTTCCCTTTGGTCTAGAGATAGAAAGCTAACTCCATTCCTAACCCGGTCCTGCTTCTGCAGTGGTTTCCTGTACAACTGTCTCCCCAGTAACCCTTTTGAGAATTGGTTAAATGTCCCTATCCGCATTTGTGGTGGTTCAGAGGAAATGGCCATGTCAGAACGTGAGCCTGTCCCGTGGCCAGAATTGTTCAGTCCTGAATGGGTATTTGATCATCATTGGGTCCATGAGTTCCCTCACGAATTCTATGCAATGTTAAACCGAGGAATGCTTCCCACCTATGTTGTCCGCTATGTTTTACACTAACCTGCTGTGAGACAGAATGGTAGAGCCAGCCAACACGGGAAGTGAGAAGTCATGCTAGAGAGAGGAGGTACTGATCACACTCCAAGCTCTGGTCCTAGTTGTTCCCTGCTCTGGCAGGTGCATCACTGAACGACTCTCCCTTGGATCCCATGAGCTACTGTAGTAGTCTTTCTTTCAATTCTCATTTGACTTATGCTAATCGGAGTTGGGTTTCTAGAGCTGCAAAGGAGAGTTCTTGTTACACAGCCCCCCTTACATCTCAGCCACTTGAAACCAGGTCTGTGTCTCTGTCATCTCTGCTACCCTCAGTGACTGGCTCTCAAAGGTCATGGAATGAAGAACTGACCTGGTGCCAAATATTAGTTTCTAGCCATCTCTTTTTAGCTGCCTTGCTAGCTCATCATCAAAAGACAATTAATAATGATTTAATTTAAAAGACATCGGCAGCGTTCACCCCTTCCATGCTTCCTGGGGTAGCAGCACCTTCTCTTTGGAGGAAGTTTCTGGTATCCCAGCAACAGCAGCAGACATCTAGTAATGCCAACCACTGACGTGCACGTGCATGATCTCGTGTCATCCTCCCCACAATCTAGCGGGGCTGTGCTGTCATTACAACCATCTCCACATTTACAGATGGACATACAGAGGCCCGGAGAGAGAGGAAACAACTGGCTTGATGTCCGTGACCCTGCAACTGCACGGGGTTCACCTGGCTCCAAACTCACTGCTCTTGCGGGTTTGCTTCCTGGCCTGCTCGTCAGATTTCCTGAACTGATTGGCTCTGTTTTTAGATCAGAAGACTCCCCGGGGTGTGAGCATATGTCTAAGGTCCCTGTTCTCTGCTTGCAGTCACTTCTGCCAGAGTGGAGAGAAATCCACCCAAGCACCTGTGGACAGGTGAACGGTCACATTCTGTGCCAGAGTCACACCAAGAACCATTCCAGCCGGTGGAGTGGGCCTGCACAGGGTGGGGGACACTGGATTTTCCCAGAGCGTCCCAGGGGTGGGACACAACGCGTCCCTGCCCCAGTGACCATCTTACCCCCTCCTCCTTCCCTCCTCAAGGTGACTTTAATTGCTGATGCGCTGCAGAAGCAGCCGGCAGGAGAGGGGACCCCGAGGTGGGTAACAAAGAGTTAAGGCCGCAGCTGCCAGTGCATGCAGCGTGGAGTTATGTTCAAACTGTTCCCACTGGAGACCGAGTCAGCTGTCATCAGAGAACAAAGGATCCCCCAGAGCCGCTCAAGTTATGTCACACCCGGGAAGCCCTGAGAGCTCCCTGATTAGGATTTCTAAATCAGCCCCATCGAGGCCTGAAGCACAAAGCTAAGGAACAATGAGCCGGCCACATTCACACAGTCCCAGTCCGGCCTGGCTGCCCGCCTCCCGCCACCGCCCCTCCCAAGGGGCCTCAGAGGCCACTTCACCTCCATTGGGAAAATCCAGTCGCCTCCAAAGCCCCCAGCGGGCTATGTCCCGAGAGCTCTGGCCACAGCCTAGGGGTATTTGCTGCCAGCGGGTGGGGAAGGGGAAGGTCTCTACTTGCCAATCAGAGTAAGGGGCCAGAGGCTCTGCTCAGGTGTGTATTTGGGGGCCATAAAGTGGCATCCAGTGCAAGGATGGGGTCGGCCCCCCCCCCCTCCAGGCATAGCAAAGGCTCAGTTTGGGAGCACAGATTTTGCTGTCTCTGTTTCACTCTGTGCAGATCTAGTTGGTCAGTGCTTAGTGCTGGAATCCTGGAAGACTCCACCCTGCAAGCTCAGCCCCAAGCCTTAGAACCCCGCTCAGCTCTGATACTACCTGCGGTTACTAAAAGGCCCAGAGTCCTCGGCAGAGACCTTGGCAAGATGAGCCACCATGTTTCCAAAGCACTTTATTTATTTATTTTTTTAAGATTTTATTTCTTTATTCATGAGAGACACACACAGAGAGAGGCAGAGACAGAGGCAGAGGGAGAAGCAGGCTCCCTGTGGGGAGCCCAATGCGGGACTCTATCCCCCCCCATCCCATGATCACACCCTGAGCCAAAGGCAAACGCTCAACCGCTGAGCCACCCAGGTGTCCCCCCAAAGCACTTTAAATTCAGAGTTTTGACGTCACCCCCCATGTAAGGATCTTCATAAAATCATTATAGTCCTGAGTGCTATGGAAACTTCCCTCTATTAGATGTAAAAGCTCTAAAAACACCAAACTGTCAGAACCATGCATTTGCATATGTTTTTAAATATTGTCATCCTTAAAAAAAAAAAAAAAAAAAAGACAGGCTGAAACTCTCAAATTCCGAGAGTTCTTTCTTTTCATTCACACATTTTTCCTTTTTTTCCTATCGAGAGTCAAAGTCATTGCCTGGGACCATCCTTCAGTTTTCGGGGTCATGGGGTCCTTAACGAGGGGTCTTGGGAGTGTTTGAGCTCAGAGGGGAGCCTGCGGCAGTAGCTGGGGGGTTCGGGCCATCCCCTGCTCTGCCTGGGTCTGGGTCAGCCCCATAATCTGTGGGTTCGTTTGGTGAGAGGTGTCCCACCTGAAGCCAGGCCCGGGGAAGCTTTGTCCACCTGCTTTTCTCTACCATGCCTTCCACCGACTGGAGTCACAAGGGGATATACTTGCATCTTGAGTTCCGTGTTCTACTTTTCTGAAGGCGATCCTGGAGGAAGGCATGGCCAGACTCCCAGACCATCTCTTAGAGCTCCAGCTCTGAGATCTGAAAGCCAGAGTGAAAAAGATCACAGTCCTTTGCAGCAAAGTGATTCAACTGCTCACTGGTTATCAACTAACTGCAGGGGCTCCTGAGGGAAGCGGAATGCATTCGGCAGGTGAGCACACCAAATGCATTGAGCTCCAAGATTTTCTCAGAAGCATATGCCTAAGATAGGACAATCCATCACGGAGTCTGTTAGTAACACCTGCCAACACGGGACCCTTCCTAGGTATGAAGCATTGCTTGCAATTTATGCCATAGCAGTTGGCCCTCAGAGCCCTGCTGCAGGGAGCAGAAATAAAGAGCAAAATATTGACAGAGCTAGGATCTGAGCCCAGGTATGTCTGTCTGCCCCCCAAGGCCAAATCTCCAGGTTTCCTGAGTGGCATTCCCAATCTAAATGTAAAAGTCTTCGGTTGCCACGCTTCCCCTTTCTCTTTCTGTCCTCTCACTCGTGAAGGATGGAACAAGATGGAACTGTCACCACCAGAGGACAGCGTCCCCTGGGTTGGGCTGCAGGGCAAGGGTGCAGCAGCCAGCCCGGTCAGGTGTGGAGGCAGCTCTGCTGACTGCAGGCTGAGCACCGTAGGTCAAATACCTACCCTCTCGGAGCCTCAGTCTCTCCTGTGTGAAAGTCTGGACATGACACCAATCTCACTCATATTGTGGGGATCCGAGGGAGAAACCTGCCTAGAAATGCCTGACCCATCCTATGGGTCCTGCGAGGTCTCCTCTACCTCCCCTCCAAGAGTATAAAGGTAACTACGAACTCTGACCTGTCATCACTCTGCTCCAGGTGAACAAACTCCCAGAAGTGGTTCCACTTTCTTTGCTCTCTTTTTGGACCATCTTTTATTAACACCATAACACCTTCTTGAACCCTGAAAGGACTAACCGACCAGAAATGTCTCCTAAAGATGAGCCAAAAGAAAAAAAGAAAAGAAAAGAAAAGAAAAGAAAAGAAAGAAAGAAAGAAAGAAAGAAAGAAAGAAAGAAAGAAAGAAGAAAGAAAAGTAGGAAAAGAATTATGGGGATACCTGGGTGGCTCAGTGGTTGAGCATCTGCCTTTGGCTCAGGTCGTGATTCTGAGGTCCTGGGATCGAGTCCCACATTGGGCTCCCCACAGAGAGCCTACTTCTCCCTCTGCCTCTCCCTGTGTCTCTCATGAATAAATAAATAAAATCTTTAAAAAAAAAGAAACAAGGGGATCCCTGGGTGGCTCAGCAGTTTGGCACCTGCCTTTGGCCCAAGGCGCGATCCTGGAGTCCGGGATCGAGTCCCGCGTCGGGCTCCAGGCATGGAGCCTACTTCTCCCTCCTCCTGTGTCTCTGTCTCTCTCTGTGTCTATCATAAATAAATAAATAAATAAATAAATAAATAAATAAATAAATATTTAAAAAGAAAAAGAAACAAATTATGATGTTATATCATGATGTAATGGATTCGTTGTCATTGTTGGAAATAAGTAAACTGGAGGAAAAAAAGATGAACCTCCCATCCCCTGAACATTAGGGTCAAACTGTTTTGTTTCTTTCCTAATCTAGAATTTAAGTCTGATGTTAGCAGAAATGCCTGCAAGCTCATCACCACTGCTTATGGATCTGGGAAAGGACAGAGGGACTAAAGGGAGAGGGCACGTGTTAAATGCAGGCTAACCTAACACTAACGATCAAGATGGTGATGGCAAGATGCTGTTGGCGGCCTTCAACTTTTCTCCAAAGTTCTTTCAAGTTGTCCAGCATGTGGCATCCTACACAGGCATCAGGCTGAGGCCTGTGGGCCTTGACCCAGGAAGGAAGCACTGTGTCCTGAAGATGCTCTGTTTAGGTGTCTAGGTTCAGCGATGCTGAACATGTGTGGTGGGTTGAATGAATGACTGATCATTCATTGATCATTCAATCAATAATATCAAAGGGATTTGATAGCACATCCCAAATCAAGATTTTCTCTACCCCCAACTCACTGTTGCCCAATGACATCAAAGTGCTATCAAATACCTTTTCCTAGATTTCATCTTAAAATGCGAACTCAACTCTTGAAACTAGAGAAACTTTCAAATTGATGTTGGGGGAATGCCAAGAAAAGACATTGGAAATTACTGACACACCTGAGTGGCTGGCAGGAGAGCAGAGGTGTGGCACGCCTGGCCAGAGGCTGGGGATGGGAGGGTGTGTCGAGCCTGGAAAGGAGAATGAATAGCAGATCTGAGGAAGACTGGATTGTTGGAAGACCCACCAGCGGCCGTTCCATGGTGTTAATGCAGGGCGTCAAGTTTAGGAATTCACAGAGCAAGACAATACGGGGTGTCATTCCAAGAGCGGGGACTTTAACAGAGAATCTGGTTTCAAACTTGACCACTTACTGGATTGGAAAGCTCAGTTTCCTCACCTATAAAGTGTAGAAACAAGTACCAACTCATTTCAGGAGGCTGTGGTGTGAAGGAGACGAAATTGAACCCGTATCTGGAGCCTGGTCCAAGGAAATGCTCGGTAAACAGTAGTACGATGGGGAGGGGGCGCGAAGGAAGGGGTTAAAGGAAGGAGCGGGCCGGGGACCCAGGCCAGGGGGCAGAGGGATAAGATCTGGCGCAGTAACCACTGTGTGTGTGAGGACACGTGGCCGAAAAGCGTGTCTTAATTATGACATGAAAGCCAATAAGGGAAAGAAAGGAAACATGTGTTAACTCAGGGAAAATAGGAAATGGGTGAAGACCCAAGAAGGATTACCTGTGGGACCCTGGCTTGGCCCCTGGGAGAGGCGTCTCTCACGGCTGCCATGGGCCACCTGGCTGGGGCAGTCCGGGTGCAAATTGTGCAACACACCCCATGTGTCCTCGTGGTTGGGGTCTTCCCGGTCCATACCTGTTCTCGCTCCCCATTTCCCAGAAGCCAGTGATGTCACACTGTCTCCCTCTCCCTGATAGAAAACCTGCCCTCCAAACGTTTCATTCATTCATCAATGTCAACGCATGGATGACGGGTGACAATTTGAAATATAAACCCACCCCACAGGTATTTATATTTGAAAGCCAGTTAAATAAGGAAGTTGACTTAGCAAATGTTTTTGGAACTCTGGTTTGCTCCAAGCATTGGGACAGGCACTGAGGATACAGAGCAGAGGGAAATGTCTAGTTCCCGCCTTCACTCCATGGCCTGCTTGCTGGTCCACCCCCCAGAGCCCTGACGTTTGAGCACCGCAGAGGTGCCCACGGGTCAAAAACACCCCGTCCACAGTCCCCTTCAGTGGGCTTCTCCAGCACACAGCATCCTGGGGGCGCAGGACATCGCTTCCATCTGCCCGACCTGTGAGCTCCGCACACTTGTCCCACAGCACAGGGCTGCGCACTCCAAGGGCAGAGGGTTGATGGGCTTGGAAGCCAGAGAGCAGACGGTTGACAGTCCTTGCTCTTACTGGCTTGCTCTGTGACCCTGGCCAAGCCACCTTTCCTCTCCGTGCCTCAGTTTCTCTTTATAAAAGCAAAGAGAGGGAACCCTGGGTGGCGCAGCGGTTTAGCGCCTGCCTTTGGCCCAGGGCGCGATCCTGGAGACTCGGGATTGAATCCCACGTCGGGCTCCCGGTGCATGGAGCCTGCTTCTCCCTCTGCCTGTGTCTCTGCCTCTCTCTCTCTCTCTCTCTTTCTATCATAAATAAATAAAAAAATTTAAAAATAAGTTTAAAAGCAAAGAGAGCCCTTCTAATACCAGCACTCCAGGAATTAAATGAGATGGCAAATCAGACTGGCTGAGAGAACCACTTTGCTTTTTGTATTATGTATTAATTATGTATTATACATATATTATTACATATACGTATATACAATAATACATAATTAACCATGCATTAATGTAATTAATATTAAAGATTACTATAATAAATTATAGTGATATATTATGTTAATAATATATAATAAAATAATGTATATATTAGTGTATTTACTATATAATAAAATTATATATACACGACACACACGTATATGTGTATATGTATGTATATATGTATCTGTGTATTTGCCCCCCTATTTAATTATGTGCATATTGTGTATATATGTATGTCATATATGCTCACATACGTGTGCTTGCATAAATGCACTTAAAATAGTATTAAGAACCAATGTCTAAATCACAGAGTATCTTCTCCATATAAAAAGGACCCACACAGCTCAGTCAGAGCCAGAAACAAGTTTGCTGCTCTTTGGACAGTGTCATTATTTTAGATTTTGGCCCCCAGGGGACATGGGGACCTGAAATCATTTCCCTGGCTCCAGTCTAAACAGGGCTCAGGGGTGCTTCGGGTGGCTCAGTCAGTTAAGTATCTGCCTTCAGCTCGATCATGATCCAGGGTCCTGGGATCCAGTCCCTCATCAGGCTTCCTGCTCAGAAGGGAGTTGGCTTCTCTTCCTCCCTCTACCTCTCCACCTTGCTCTTCTCTCTCTCTCTGTCTCTCTCTCTCTCTCTATCTATATATATCTCTCTCAAATAAATAAAATCTTTAAGAAATTTTTTTTTAAAAAACCCAGGATTCAGTGAAGACTCCTCCAGACTTACTACCCCCATGTGTACTTACTATCTGTTGTGTATACTTAAACCACTTAAAGTGTGCTTTTTGTTTCTGGCCTGAAAGAAAATGGTGCATTTCGATAAAAGGGTAAAATTAGTAAGTGAATCATGGAGCTTCAATATCAAAATTACTGATAATGATGATGGTGAATGACAATGAAATGTCTCCAGGCAGAGAATGGAAGGTCCCCAAAGGACTTTCTGCTCCCTGTGCCAGAGACAGAACTGGATGATGCCATCATTCTTGGGCTCACAGGTTGAGAGGGATGTCCAGGTTGGGAGGGGTCTCTTAAAACTTAGCCGATTCCACTGCACCTGATACACACGTAGGCAGGACATCTGGACCCACCACCCAAGTAACAGTCGATTGCATCCCTTGACTCAACCTGTCCCGTTCACCAAGTGAACACAAGAGGAGCTGGGCCAAGCAGATTGCACCCCTGGGGGCTTGGTGATTAAGACACAGAGAACAAGATGCAGGTTCCAGTTAGCAGGTGGAATTGAGTAGAGAAGTGAGCAAGTGGGAGTCTAGGCTGGGTCAGCATGGGGCCAACCACGGTCATGGCCACAATATTACGGTGCAGCAGAAACTGCAAGTACAACAAGCAGAGCAATTTCCCAGAGGGGCTTGTGAAGCAGCTCTATCAGCAAAGCAGAATGAGAGAGCATTGGCTCCTGAGAGGTGGGAGCTGGATGGAGAGCCCAGCCCTCGGTTCTCATGAAGCCCAGCAACACAGAGCTGCCACGGCAAACCAGGTCAACGGCAAATAAAATCCTCTAGAGACATCAGTAGTACAAAGTATGCTGCTAGTTCTAAATAAAAATTTACACGTGCAAATTGTGGGCATTTCGGTATCATCTCATGCTCCCTCAGTATTTCTGTATCATCTATGTCTTTTTTTCAATGCTAACGTTTTACCTATTTTATTTTATGTTATGTTATGTTATGTTATATTTTATGTTATTTTATGTTATTTTATGTTATTTTATTTTATTTTATTTTATTTTATTTTCGTTTTACCTATTTTAGATTGTAGCCTCTGGAGATGAGGGACAATATCTGTTTGTTTTCCTTAGTACAACATGTAGCACAATGACACGTTTGCAACTTGGGGGAGTGCTTTTTTTTTTTTTAAAGCATCATATTTCAAAAATGAGCTAGGATTTTATCAATTAAGAAAATGTCCTCATCTTGCCAGCTTTGTAGACCTGCTTTTGACTCTCTGAACTCCATGCATGTTCCAGTTATAAGAGCGCAGCCTGGAAAGTATCCAAATGTCCATCCACAGCAGAATGGAAAAATAAATTGTGGTATTTTCACACAATGGAGTATTTTACCACAATGAGAATAAACAGTCTATGACTTTATGCAACAATCAGACTGGATGACAAGAAGCCCGACGCAAAACCACACGTAGTGTGTGATTTCATTTATATAAGGTTCAAAAATAAGCAATACAAATTGAGAGTGTTAAAAGTCAGCATAGGGGTTTCCCTCCCTGGGAAGGGGGGAAGAGTCTCTGGAAGGAAGCACGAAGGGGTTTCTAAAGTTCTGCTTCTTAATCCCAGCGCTGGTTGCGAAGGTGTGATCAGTACACGAAATTCATCAAGCTGCTCACCTTTGTCATTCGAGCACTTTTCTGTGGGTACATTATTATACTTCAATACAAAAGCAAAGAACTATGTGTATAACTGTGGTAAACATAAAATAATACGTAGGAAAATACAGAGGTTTTACAAAGCATCTTTGAGGTTTATGGTATTTGTATTCCGCACAATCGTTCTGAACCGTTGAGACACAAGATGTTATAGAAAACTGTTTCATGAGAAGGCTTGCTTTAGAAAACTGTGGTTTTTTTTTGACTTTGGGTTATATAAATTCTGTCCTAGAAGGCTGCTCCCCAGCCATGCATCTAGTCGAGAAGTAATTCATTATGACATCACTAACTCAGCTGTAACTAACGTCCTGGACCTTTACAAAAGGTGTGCAGATTCTCTTAAAACCAGAAACAGAACTAAAGAGGTTTCTTCTTATTTTGTCTTATTTAATTAATCTATTTATTTGTTAAATAAGTGGGCATTGAATTCAAGACCCCAAGATCAAGACCTGAGCTGAGAGCAAATGTCGGATGCTTAAATGACTTGAGCCACCCAGGTTTCCTCTTATTTTTAAAAATTGATATTTTTATTTATTTTTTTATTTTTATTTATTTTTTATTTTTTATTTATGATAGTCATACAGAGAGAGAGAGAGAGAGAGAGAGAGAGAGAGGCAGAGACACAGGCAGAGGGAGAAGCAGGCTCCATGCACCGGGAGCCCGACGTGGGATTCGATCCTGGGTCTCCAGGATCGCACCCTGGGCCAAAGGCAGGCACCAAACCGCTGCACCACCCAGGGATCCCCAAAATTGATATTTTTAAGTATAAAATGGCTGTCTAACTAAATTGGGAGAAACAACATCAATTTCAATGCTTCCTTCTGATACACCAAGACCCATGTGAGATTTTTTTTTCCCTAACATATCCCCTGGGCCATCTTCTTCCCAACCATTCTAAGCCCAATTCAAGTCAGTTTGAAACAGAGGCATAAACATCCAGAGCAATGCTCGAGTTTTGCAAAATTCCCTCTCAGACAAAACTCTGTCCTAACGCTTGAGTTCTCAGAAAACTATGAATAAATGCATTATTTATGGATTGATGCATGGAGGTCTGTATAAGCCTACTTAGAGAAGGCACTCAACCCTTTCATGGCAACCAGAGACAAACATCTTATCTTTAAAAAGAAAAGTTTCTCAAAATTTTCATTAACCCATCACTTTCACAAAGCTACCTTTCAACCTTCTAAGACTTGGAAGGTAAAGCTCCAAGTTCAAACAGGAACATTTTTCTATTAAAAATAAGTCCCCTTAAAAAAAAACTAAGCAGGCTCTTAGAGTTCACTAATTGAATTGAAAGTGGGATTTTTTTTTTCATTTTTAAGTGTTCATCACTCTATAGCTGCTTAACTCTGAGCTCACGCATCAGCTTCCCTACAGCTGAGCATCTTCTCAGGAGGGCAGTGAGTACTGCAGTGGGGTCTGAGGAGCGGTGGAGCCTTTGGATTTAGCTCTTCTACTCAACCCAACCGTTCTCAAACTTGAGCCTGCATGAGGATCACCTGGGTGCTTGTTAAAATGCAGATTCGCAGGGCCCTACCCCTTTCCAAATTCTAAAGAGGCGGGTCTTGGCTGGGGACCCAGACTTGCATTTTGTCTGACACCCCCAGGTCACTGCCGCAAGTCCCCCTTGGCAGACACACTGGGATGGGTGGTACGGATAAGCCCTGGGATTCCGCATTAATCAGGGGAGGTGGATCAGATCCACTCGGAGGCGGAGCCACTTCTTCCCCGACCCCGCTGATTGACTTCAGCTCCCAAGCCCAGTCTAATGCACTGATCCCAATTTGCGAATGAATTGTATTTCAAATAGTATTTTGTCAAGCTTAATTGGAACTAAGAACTCATGTGGCTTTTTTGTTTTGTTCTTTCCTTTTGAACGGTGCTTTTGGCTCTTAGGTCCTCTCATTTAACCTTTAAGGGAGCAATTTGCAGCAATAACTATTATATGCAGGGTTCTGGGAACAGAGAGGTGGAAAAGTCATATTACCCAGACAGGAATGCTCTCAGGCAAATTTTTTATTCAAGGGGGTGGAGTTTGCCCCAAAGCCCCTCCCCTCCCTTTCTGCACTTTTCCCCCTCCTGGGATCCTTTCTTGGAGGATCTTAGGGCTTTCTTAGCCTTTATTCCACCCTTACCACACCGATTCCTGGTAACCAAGTTCCCATTGCCTACAGTCCGTGATGTCAGCTAAGATTTAAATAATGGCAATTTGATCGAATCAGTTCATGCTAATAGGTAAATGACTAATAGAGTGGAGTCATACTTTAGCAGAGCTTCGAGGTCAGAGCATCCCTGGGCCAGTCACAGTCCAATTCTCTGATTTCTTGTAGGCTCTCAACTTCGTACCTGAAAGATGTCCTACTTAGCATCCTTAAATTGGCTTAGAAGCCACACCCAGGATCTCAGGGACTCCTCACTCACACCTAGAGCTAGCCACTGTCTCGTCTGAATTCTTGATGGCGCTGCTAAAATTGTATAATTCCAGCACAGCCTGGTCTGCTAGTACTTCATCACTTAAAACTTATACAGATTTGACCAGGCTTGTCCATAAAAACGCTACAATTTCTCTCATTTTTAAAATATTCTCCCTCTTTTGCCATATTCCTGAGTATGTTGGAGGGCATCCCATTTCCTAAAACCAATATCGATTACAATAGGAAATCGCAAAGACATTCCCAGCTGCCCACAGAAGCCCTTACTAGGCTGACTGTCACCCAGCGGGCCCTAGAGACAGACAGGGCTGGGAGTAGCTTGACGGAATGTCCTGTCCCCTCCAATCTGGGCATGGCTCTGTCCATCCTCTTTGTGTTGGGGCCTTATCCTATTTCCTCGACATCCCGTCTTTGGAGATGTCAAGCACCAAGGCCCGCTACTGCTAAAACCACGTAGGGGGCGGACGAATGGAAAACTATGTTGAAGCAAATTTGTGTCACATTACAAATGGAGAAAAAAGGCAATTGCATAGTTTCTAGACTAGTCCTAGTATCCTTGACAGGTCTAAAGGAGAGGTCCGAGACCTGGGGTCCAGCTGCATATGTTCATTTCATTCCACCAGCAAGTTCGGGGTGACCCAAGTACACACCTTATGAATCAGCCCTAGATGGGGGCAGGTGAGGCGACAGGGGCAAATCAGACAGACAAAGCCTGACCTTCGGGACCCTACAGGTCCTGAGAGGAATCATGACTACTTACGGTAGAGAATGATAAGCACAACGAAAGAGGTTATATATATATATATAGTATATATTATACTATATTATACTATAGTGTATGTTATTCTATATTATATTTAGTATATATACTAATATATTAATATATATTAAAGTATATTATATATAATATAATTATATATATAAATTATATATATAAATAATTATAAATAAATATATATATATATATACTTTAAGGCCTGAGATTTATTTATACAAGAAGCCACAGAGGGGAACGTGATTCAAGTAGAAGCAACAGAGGAGCAAAGAGCAGAGAGAGGTGTTCTCCTTCCAGGCGGGCCCGGGGACTGGGAGGCAGCCGAGAGAACCCAGAATCTCCAGGTGAGAAGTTCAGGGCAGGTAAAGGCGGGGAGCCGGGCGGGCGGCGGGGAGGCCTAAGATTACAGGTGGGTTCAAAAGCCAAAGGATGCTGTGAGCAAAGCGCAGAGGCCTGTCCTAAGGAATGTGCCCCACTTTCCCGGCTCCTTGGGGACTCCAGGCATTCTAACAAGAGACGTGTCGCCTGCCAGCCAGCAGATGTGGCCCATGAATAAACATCCCCGCAGGGCTGGGGGGGTGGGGAGAATAATAAATATGAAGAAGGTGGTGGCCCGCCCCTCCGGGTCCCCCTCCCCTGCTCCCAGGGCAGCAGACACCCTGGCCCAAAGGGGCGGACTCAGACGTCCCCACTCTGGGCCGGGTCGGCCACACATTAATCCGGGTGGATTTGGCCATCCTGTGACACAGCCAATCAGTTCGAGGGAGGGGACGGCAGGAACGCCTCTCCTTTCACGCCACAAAAGGATTTTCGTCCCTTGAGAGCACAATGGGAAAAAAAGCCAATCAAGGCGGGATCAGCTGTGGGCTGGTCGCTGCGGATCTGTCTCTCCCAGAGGGGGGTGGGGGGGACATATTGGTCCGTGTGGGAAACCCACAGCCTCAGCTTCTCACACATTGTTCTCCTCCTCTTCAACTGCACCCCTCCCCAGCAGCCCGCACCCTCCCCTCTCCCCTCCCCTCCCCAAAGCCGTTAATGCCACAAAAGATACTTTCCCCATTGTGCCCGGACAGCTGAGAGGTCCAAGCTCGCCCTACACAGCTCTGCGTCCTCTCCAGGGAGAAGGGGCCGGACCGTCCAAATGGAGAGCGGGATGCTTATCATACAAAGGAATTAAACCCACTTGGGCTCTCTCCTGCTAATCTGGGGCTGTGGGGGGTTAAATACGGTTACATTTTCATTAGGTGCTAATAGCCAGAGGGCAGCTCGGGGCAGCAGGGACCAGACATTGTCATGCAGAAAGCTCCCCCCAGGCAAGGGAAGGTCAAGGCAGGTGGGGTGGGGGGCTAGGAGGGCCCAGCCAGCCCTACAGCTTGGTCTGGGAGGAAAGGGTGGGGTTTGCTTGCAACTATTGTTGGCCTCAGAGTTCCATCAATGGGAAAAGTCATGTTTTCTGCAAAGGGTACAAGGTGGAATTGTTGGGGAGGGGAAGTGCCGGTGGGTGGCTGGGGACAGAGCGAGGCCACTTGTGGCTCTGTCCACCTTCTAGGGAGCCCTCCCCACTGTCGGTTCTCCTCTGAGGCTCTGTCAGGGTAAATGGAAGATTCCACGCCTGTTGGGTGTGAGGGGGGCATGGGGTGGAGGGGCAAGTTTGGGAACCAGGGAGAAAGGACGTGAGCCCTGGGCTCTGCTAATCTCTCAGGGGCCTTGAGGCCCTGGAGCATCTGGGTGACTCTCTGAACCTGTTTCTTTTTCGGTGCAAAATGGAGATAAAACTTCCAACCACGGATTCCTGAGCAGCCTCAGTGAATGAAAAGTGCCTGGTACAAACGAGGTGCTACGAAAGAGGACAGCCTTGGACCGCCATCCGGCTCCCAACTACCACCAAAAAGACACAGCAAAAGGCGGGCTTTGCTACAGTGGCCTGATGTCACTTCACTCCCTTGTGCTGTTCCAGCCTCCTGGACCCCGGAGCACATTCCTCTTGTCTTCGTTTTGGTTTCTTCCAGAGTCTCCATCCGGAGCTCAGCTCCGCCACAACCTCTTTTGGCTTTAACTTGGGCCCATTCAGACATTACAATCCCTCAGGCCTGAAAATGTGTCCACGAATAAATCAACAGGCAGGCTCATGATCTATTTTCTGTTGTGGTTTTCTCTTCTGTGCATTCATTAAAACACCGGGCAGGAAGGGCTTCGTGGGGACGCAGAGAAGCGTGCGTGGGAAGACAAGAAAACCAACGCCCTGCAGGCTGGCCCTAGCTTTACGGTGGTGGGTATATCGCCCTTTCACTCAATAAGGCAGGAGACCATTGCATTTGGGCTTCCCAGAAACTCAGAATCCAATCGCAAGCTAAATAGCTAACAAAGTGGTGGATGGCCAGTAAAAGATCCTAAGGATCTTTTCTCTTTTTTTGTTTTGTTTTGTTTTATAAATTTATTTTTTATTGGTGTTCGATTTGCCAACATATAGCATAACACCCTGTGCTCATCCCATCAAGTGCCCCCCTCAGTGCCCGTCACCCAGTCACCCCCACGCCCCGCCCACCTCCCCTTCCACCACCCCTAGTTCGTTTCCCAGAGTTAGGAGTCTCTCATGTTCTGTCTCCCTTTCTGATATTTCCCACTCATTTTTTTCTCCTTTCCCTTTTATTCCCTTTCACTATTTTTTATATTCCCCGAAAGAATGAGACCATACACTGTTTGTCCTTTTCCGATTGACTTACTTCACTCAGCATAATACCCTCCAGTTCCATCCACGTTGAAGCAAATGGTGGGTATTTGTCGTTTCTAATGGCTGAGGAATATCTAAGGATCGTTTCTATATGGTAGACAACAAGAAGATGTTGCATGTGGTATCACAAGCTCAGCAGAGGTAGAATTTTCCTATGAACCCTTTGCCTCAAGTGGTCGAGGCATCCTATACCCTTCCCCGACATACTGCACCCCTGTGCTGCTCCCACCTTGTCTCCAGTACCCACCTCTGCCAACAGCGGTCCTGGATCTGCGTGCAGTGATGGCCTCTGCGGGTTTCAGGCTCTCCAAGACTGCTTTTCGACCAGAAAGAAGTGCCAGGTCAGGCTTATGGTCTCCAAGAGTTCCTCAGGAACGGACTTCCCAGGACGCAAAATGGCTTGACCAACAGTGGCGCCTGTGGAAAGTCTACAAGAGGGACTTGTTTTCTGGAGCCCACACACCCCATTTCAGAATGTCTCCAAAGAATTCAGTTGGGATGGATGTGTGGATGCGGAGGGAGAGGCAATTACGCCTTAAATTGGCGGAGTGTCTTGCTTGGTCTAACATGGGTCTTAGGGTGACAGAGGCTCTCCGGTCATTTCTACTTCATGGGAAGTAGTTTTGGCATCAGTGAGCACCACAGAAATAATGCACTCATCTAAATACCTCTGAATGAGAGAATAGATTATGCTCCGATCCAAGTAGCAGTCAGAGAAATTCCTCCTTGCAAATTCATTACCAGGGGTCTGACACCTGAAATCTTTAATAAGCTCCCTCTTCTCTTCGTCAAATATCAGATGTGACTTCTGATCTCTTATTCGGAATGTCAAAACTCAAAAACCAAGGAATTCAGGGGAAGCTAAAGCCCTGGACCAGACTAAGGCAAAAGGAGAAGGTTTCTAAACTCAACCTGGACTTTTTCTTTCCTCTCCTTCTTCTTTCGGTAAAAAGAGAAAATGCCTCACCCAAATGGTTAATAAAATTAGAATTCAAAAATCTTTCCAGGTGCAATGGTAGATCCCTTTAGAGGAAAAACTACTTCCCTGAAGCCAGCAGTGCTCAGAAATTACAACCGGTTTCAGCAATTAAGAGAAGTAAAACATTAAAAAGCAAGAGGCAAAGTACATTTGCATGCTAATAGCCCCTTCTGTAGTGCTGGGAAGCTGTGTTGTACAACAAAGCAGATAACTTTCCCACTATGGCAATATTAACCCTTGGGTTCTCACTCCAGCTCCTTGCCCGGAATCTAATGCCTGGAATTCTTCTGGCCCTGGTTGGGCAAGACCAGGCTTAGCTGCATATCAATCCATCCTCCACCCTCATGCTCTCTGGTCTGGGTAGGAGAAGAAATAGCAGCTCAACACGTCTTTAGGGGTAGTAAGAGGAAGGTGGGAAAGATGCACCAGGGGTGAAAAGAAGATTTCCCTAGAAAACATGCTGGGATTGCCTAGGCATAGGCCTGGGCGTCAAGCGAGACTTGAATTTGAACCTGGCCGTACATCACTTCCTACCGACATGACGTTGGACAAGTTCTTTAAGTTCCTGGAGCCCAGTTTGCTCATTGAATAGGGCACAATGATCATTAAATGAGGGAATAAGGATAACACTTCTATGCACCTGGCGACTCTAAAGGTTACTGTCAAGGTGTTGTGGCCGGTGGCGTTTGCGGTGCCTTAGGAGGAACTTTACAAAAAACGTGTGGGTGCAATGCCATGGAAAATCACTATGATTTTATTGGAGATGGAAAACAGTCCTTTTTACCTCGTGTAGAAAGTGCATTTTAGAATAACGGCAGGTAATATAAAAGAGTCCTTTGCTTTCTCCCCAAGGTGGAGGCCAGCAAGGTTTTGGGTTCCATCACAGATGGCAACTGTCAAGAATGTACAGGAGGCTTAAGGTAGCTCACAGAAATGAGGGGAAAATATTCAGTTCCTATCGGAAGAAGAAGGTATAGCATACAGCTTGGGGTTGGGAGCCGTGTACCCCTGGTTTGGAGATCCGCTTGCTTTGAAACTGCCTGGCTGCATTACTTTGAACGAATTTCCTAACCTCCCTGGGCCTCAGTTCCCCACTATAAAATGAGGATGATAAAATAGCATGCATTTGGGGCAAGGGTTCTGTGAGTAAGCTCTCGGCAAGTATCAATTACCAAGGGGTATGTCTTTGTTTCTCTTTCGAAATCCGTCCTTCCCCATGACACAACGGGGTAGCAATGCCCAAAGTATGTCATGTCTTGGATTTCAAGCCAACTCACTGAAATCGAGTAAAGATGAGGAAAGAGAAGTTTCTGTTTGTGCTCCAATGTCCTCATCACTCACCACATAGTTCTGCTGATGGGAAAGAGAGGCTGCCGGAAGGAAGCAGAAGTTCATCAAGGGCTGGCAAAATATTAATCTGGAAGCTCACGGATGGGCAGTGATGCGGGCTCTCCGGCAGCAGGCGTCCCCTTCATGGTCATGCTACCTGTGGGCTGGACGAGCCCACCACCCCGCCCTTGCAAGGGGGCGGGGGGCACTCACCGTGACGCACCACTCATCCTCTGTTCTAGATCTACCTCCACGTTACTTTCTGAGACACGAGGCCGGGAGGGGAATGGAGAGACAGAAAGGGAGCAGCAGAGTTCAGCAAGAAGCACAGGTACAGGTCTGAATGAATGGAACTCCTCCCTCTCGACAAGGTGCATTTCTCCCCCTGAGTGGTGGGTGGGTTTAACTCTGACCATGCATTGGAATCGCAGAGGAAGGGGCTCCTGGGTGGCTCAGTCGGCGAAGCATCCGCCTTGGGCTCAGGTCATCGGCCCAGGTTCTGGGACAGAGTCCCACATGGGGCTCTCTGCTCAGTGGGGAGTCTGCTTCTCCCTCTCCCTCTGCCTGCCGCTCCCCCTACCTGTGCTCTCTGGCTCTCTTTCTCTCTCTGTCAAATAAAAAATAAATAAAATCTTAAAAAAAAAAAAAAAAAGACAGAGGAAGCTTTACAAAGTTGTGCTGGGACTCTACCCCCATTGGTTATGATTCACTTTCGTTCTGGGGTGAGCCTTGTATGGGGGTATTTTTAAATAGCTCCTCAGTGATTCTGATGTGTACCCACGCTTGAGAACCATTGTCCCACTTGGAAGACCCCGCTGAAAGTGTCCCTACTGCTCTCTTACTTTGCTCGGTGTGTTTGATCAGCCACAAAGCTGCTCATTCTAGGGTACACATTAGGGTTACCCGAGGAGTTTGTCAAAATGAGGATGGCCAGGACATGCCCCCAGAATTTCTGATTTATTTGAAGTGGGGTGCAGGTATCCAAAATATCCCTCCACAAGCTTACGCTTTCATCCATACAAGACTATTCACACCCACACAATCTGTAATAGTCAAGATTGGAGACAAGTCAAATGTTTATCTAGAAGAGGTACGTTAAATAACGTTTAGTCCATTCTCAACCTGGAATACTACGCATCCGTGAAAAGGGATGAGAAAGATCTCTCTGATTGCACTGATTTGAAAGATCTCAGGGAAACATATAAAGAAAAAAAAGAAACAGAGTAGCTATGATAGGAAGGGGGAAAAAATCAAAAATATACTTTCATGTTTGTCCCTGCATAAAGGAAGATGGGAAGAATACGTAAATCATGAAAATGGTGACTAGAGACTTTTTATACTTTCTTAGTAACTGAACTATCTAAATTACTTATTTTTTTAAAATAAAATTCTTAAAAAGTCCCTCCGGTGATTCTAATGAGTCCTCAGATTCGAAGACTTTTTTCCAGGGCAGGAGTCAGCAAATTACAACCTGTAGACAAAACCCAGCCTGCTCCCCGTATTTCTTTCTTTCTTTCTTTCTTTCTTTCTTTCTTTCTTTCTTTTTTTTTTTTTGCAGCCAATTTTTATTTGGGAATGATTTTTGACTTTCAAAATTATTGAGAAAATGGCTCAGTAATTCCTTGTATGTCCTACACCCAGTTATTCCCCTATTATTACCAACTACTGAAAATTATTATCAACTTAAGGCCTACTTCAAATCTCCTCAGTTTCCCCTAAAGAGCTTTTTTGTGGTCCAGGATCCTGTCTAGGATCTCACATTATATGTATAGTCATCATGTCTCCTTAGATTCCTCTTGGCTGTGATAATTTCTCAGATGAACTTTCTCTGGTTTTGACCTTATCAGTTTTTTTGTTTGTTTGTTTGTTGTTTGTTTGTTTCAAAGTAGGCTCCATGCCCAGGGTGGAATGCAATGCAGGATCCATCTCATGACTCTGAGATCAAGACTCAGCTTAGATCAAGAGTCAATGCTTAACCAACTGAGCCACCCTGGTGCCCCAGTGACCTTGACAGTTTTAAGGAACACAGGTCCAGCATTTTGCTGGATGTCCCTCAGTTGGGGTCTGTCTGATTTTTTTTTCTTTTTCATGATTAGACTGGGATAATGTGTTTTGGAGAGGCAGCGCACAGACGTAAAATGCCATTCTCATCAGATCATTTCCAGGGCACATGCAATCCACAAGATTTATCACTGTTGATGTTCATCTGGATCACCTGACTGAGGCAGGTTTTGCCAGGTTTGTCCACCGAGAAGTTAGTGTTTTTCTGCTCCCTGTCTATACTGTACTCTTTGGAAGAAAGTCATCATGCGCAGCCCACACCTCAGATGCAATAGCTACATAAGTTGTTTGGAATTTTCTCCAGTTCTTTGGAGATTTACCTATCCATTTTTTCATTCAATTGCTTCTTAGGGTCATACACACACACACACACACACACACACACACACACATATATATATATATATATATAATTTAATTTTCTTGCTCAACCAGCTTTCAGTTGGTTTCTGTATCCTTTTAACATACTCCCATCATTGCAGGGTGTTCGTGTTGTTGTTGCTGTTGTTGTTGTTGTTGCTTTGTTTTTTGAACATTTTCTCACATTCTCGCACTATAGGATATTCCAGGGTCATTTTGTATATTTCCTGTTCCCAGAAGAATTAGCCGTTTCTCCAAAGATCCTTGGGTTGTTTTGTTTGTTTGTTTGTTTGTTTGTTTGTTTTCTCTATAGAAGATCATGGGCACTAGGTGTACTCATTGCTTCTGAGGAGTCGTGACTTTTCGATTCTCTCAGCTGACAGAACAAGGAGACATATGTATGTATACCCACCTGTGCCTACACATGTGTCTACAAATATCTCTATGTGTAATTAGCTGTGTCTATGTGAGGCTAACTATGAGTTCATACTGATGTCGTTAATGCATTACCCCATGGATACTTCTCGCCTCCTCTCCTTACTTATTTATTTATAATATCCCTTTCCAACAATAAAAAGCCAGATCCCACCATTCTCCATCCATCAACTTAATTGTCCAATTCTGGCATACGTGCATAATGGCTTAACTCATATGCCCATAGTCTTGCAAACTTGACTCATTTCAAAGTTAATTAGATCAGCACTTGTTCCCCCAACTTCATTCATTTATGTGCTTACATAATTAAAAATTAAAATTTAAAAAAAAATTCTTTTGTTGCATGCTACATTCCACCTGGGGATTCCTCCAAATGCTTGAGTGATTTTTAAAAATTTGTATAGTCTACTTTCTGTGCTATAAAGTTCCATGGGTTCTGATAATTGTTTGGTTCTTATACCCATCATTACAGCATCAAACAGAACAATTTCAGCACCCTAAAAAATTCCCCATGTTCCACCTCTTCAACTATCTGTCCCATCTGAACTGCTGGGAAGCACTCATCTATTTATCATCTCTATAGTGTTGTCTTTTCCAGAATGCCATATCATTGTAATCTTACACTTTGTAGCTTTTTCAGACTGTCTTCTTTCACTTAACAATATGCATTTGATTTATCCATGTCCTTTGATGGCTTGATGGCTCATTTCTTTTTTATTGCTGAATAATATTCCATTTTATGAATATACCACGGTTTATTTATCCATTTACCTATAAAGGACGTCTAAGTTGTTTCCAGTTTGGGGCAATTATGAATAAAATTGCTATGCATAAGCAGATTTCTGTGTGGGCATAAGTTTCCAGACAAGTTGGGTAAGTGCCTGGAAGTGTGATCGCTGAATTGTAGGGTAAGACGATGTTTAGTTCATCAGAAACTAATTGTCTTCCAAAGAGGCTGTATCATTTTGCAATCCCACCAGGAACAAATGAGAGTCCCTGCTGATCTGCATCCTTGCCAAAAGTTGGTATAGTCAGGTTTTGGATTTTAGTTATGTTAATAGATATGAAGAAAAAAATTGTTTCAATTCATTCTTTCATTCATGTTGTTTTATCATTCTTTGATGATACATTGAGTATCTTTTCATGTGCTGAGTTGCCATCCAAATGCCTTCTTTGGTGAAGTTCTGTTCATATCTTTTACTCATTAATTGGGTTATTTTCTTATTTTTGAGTTTTTTAAAAAATATTTATTCATTTATTTGAGAGAGAGAGAGAGAGGGCATGAGTAGGGGAGGGGCAGAGAGAGAAGGAAAGAAGGAATCTTAAGCAGATTCCACACTGAGTGTAGAGCCCAACACAGGGCTTGATCTCACAACCCTGAGATCACGACCTGAGCTGAAACCAAAAGTCAGCTACTTAACTGACTCTAACACCCAGGCATTCCTCTTATTGTTGAGTTATAAGAGTTCTTTGTATATCTTTATACAAGTCTTTTATTAGATGAGTGTTTTGCAAGTATTTTCTTCCAGTCTATAGCTTATCATTTTATTCTCTTAATGATGTCTTTTGCATAGCAGAAGTTCTCAATTTTAATAAAGTCTACCAACAATTCCTTGCTTCCATGGACTGTGGTGTTAATGTTTTATCTAAGAACTTATCACCAAACCCAAGGTCATGAAGATTTTCTCCTATGTTTTCTTCAAGAGTTAATTTTTGTGTAGGGTGCAAGACCCGTGTTTAGGTTCTTCTGTTTTGTATAAGGGTGTCTACTGTTCTAGCACTATTTGTTGAAGAGACTATCCTTTCTCCACTGAATTGCCTTTGCTCCCTTGTCAAAGATCAATTGACTGTATTCCTAGGAGTCTTCTTCTCAGCTCTGTATTCTGTTCCATTGATTTAATCTATTCTTCCGCTAATACCACACTGGCTTGATGACTAGCCTTTTGGTAAACCTTCTAAATCTGATAGTATGAATCCTCCAACTGTGTCTTTCTTTGTCAGTATACTGTTGCCTAATTGAGACCCTTTGTTTTTTCATATAAACTTTATAATCAGTTTATTAATATCTACAAAATACTTTGCTGAGATTTTGATTGGAATGGTGGTGAATCTACAGATCAAGTTAGGAAGAATTGATAACAATATTGAGACTTCTAGTCCATGAATATGGTATATCTCTCTATTTATTTAAATCTTTGATTTTTTTCCCCACCAGTGGTTTTGTTTTGTTTTGTTTTCCTGTTGTTTTTATAAATAACATTTCATTGGTCCATAGTCATGCTATTCATTTATGTATTGTCTGTGGTTGCTTTTATGCTATAATGTCAGACTTGAGTAGCTGCAACAGAAACTATAACTCACAAAGCCTAAACTTTCTTTCTTGCCCATTCCAGAAAAAGTTTTCTGATCCCTGATGCAGAGTTGCTGAGCATCTTTCTACCAACACTGCTCTCAATTATCTTTCTTTTTGTTGGCTTTGGGAGAGAAGACATCATCCAAAAAGGAATAAGGGCATCTTGAACCTCAGCGATGGGTTAAAAATTCTCCCTTTCAGGCAGTGAACAGAGGACTAATAGAAACCTTTATTATCAAAGTTTTGTGAGTTGAGTTTAGAAGTAGATTATATATGAGTTTGCTTATGATTATATATGAGTTTGCTTACTTATTATATATGAGTTTAGAAGTAGATTATATATGAGTTTGCTGTTGGCCTACCAATATCTTAGTGCCCATCATAGCACATGAAACATGAGAGATTCTTAATAAATGTTTGATGGATGAATGAAGTAAGAAGTGAATGACGTGTGACAAAAAAATTCTCTGGGCTCTGCTGAAGTGCAGAAGAAGCATCTCAGGAGCTATGAAACTGGGATAAATGGAACAGATGCACGAACCATGTAGCTAGCAGCAGATATATATATATTAAAAGAATGACCTTTTGTCTCCCAGGAAAGCAAACAGATAACATGAACACTGGTTTCTACCCTTAACAAATGCAGTCTCCTTTTTTGAAAGATTTTATTTATTTATTCATAAGGGACACACAGAGAGAGGCAGAGACATAGGCAGAGGGAGAAGCAGGCTCCCTGTGGGGAGCCTGATGTAGGACTTGATGCCAAGCCCCCGGGATCACGCCCTGAGTCCAAGGCAGATGCTCAACTACTGAGCCACTCAGGCATCCCAGCAAAGGCAGTCTTAAATTGAGTCTGTACCAGTACCAAAGCAATAGGGAGAAAAATGTCTATTATGTATTATCATGCTCCAGGCATCATGATAGGGTCTTTACACATATTATTTCCAAACCATACAATAGTTACAAAGTAGCCAGCCCTTAGTGATCCAATATTAAAGATCAGCAAACTAAGAATCAGAGAGCAAAGTGACTCTTTCAAGATCTCTTCATGTTGAGGTAGTAGAGACAAACTAACTGGGGGAGGAGGTGTAAAGGAATCTTGATCCACATTCAGCCACATTCAGTGCAAGTACCAGCAAAGAGCACAATATGCTTAGAGCTCCCTGCTATCCTACAGTTAGTATCTCTAGATGCCAACTCCAGGGATCTCAAAGGCTTGTCATAGACATAAAGAAACCAGCAGACATATTTCTATGCCCGTGAAAGTCCATCCTTACTCCTACTTTGTTTTTTGTGTGTGTGTGTGTGTGTGTGTGTGTTTTAAATATTTTATTTATTTAGCACAAGTGAGAGAAGTGGCAGAGGGAGAAGAAGAAGCAGACTCCCTGCTGAGCAGGAAGCCTGATGGGGGCTCGATCCCAGGACCCCTGGATCATAACCTGAGCTGAAGGCAGATGCTTAACCAACTGAGCCACCCAAGCGCCCCTCTACTCGTAGTTTGTTAATCAATTAATTGGTCAACTGAGGGAGTCACTTCCAGCTGAGCACACAGCTCTCTGTAGCAGGCACTGAATGAACATCGGCAAAGGGAGAAACCTACTTCCTGCCCACAGGAGCTCATGTTCTCCTTGGGAGTCTAGCACGCATGTGCACATACCATCACCAGGAGAGTCAATGAATATATTGAAAAGCACATTTAGACAAGTGATCATAAGCACATGGATTTATATATCTGGGCATTGACTCAGTATGATTCAGCTGCAGGGAACTCAAACTCTCCAGTCATTTGTGCATTCATTTATACAACAAATCCTCAACAGTACCTGATTTACACTGTCCAGTTAATCATCTAAACATCAAAAACAAACAGACAAAACTCTAGCATTTTTATCATACTTTATAGTTTACGTAGACCTTCCAAATACATTTCCTACCTTCAAGGTACCTAGTACAGGAATTATTATTGTACCCATCTCAAATCTTTCTATATTGAGGTTCAGGTAAGTGACATGATTTGTCCAAGGTCACAGCTAGTAAGGCAAGGCCTGTCCACTAGCCTACCTACAGTTCCCTCCACCACCCTCAGGTCCCCAGATCTTCGATGTGCTCATCTTTTCTCTCCATCCGTATGAAATCCACAGTTCCCTGTGCGCTGAGCATGCAATAATGAGGGTCTCCTTCTCCTCTCCTGGAGCTTCAAAACTAAATGGCCTCTCCTAGAGGGGCTTGGTAATTTCTTCTCCAGTGACCAGCAAAATGAGGTAGCTCCCAGTCCAAGAACCAGAGCTGATTTAGTCCAGCTTTCACCTGTGGAGCATCTGCAAACTCTTGTTGTCTCAGCCTAGCTGCTTTGTTGCCCCCAGCATGAAAAAGCATATAGGCTCAGCAGACAACTTGCCATGCAATGGCCAAGGCATTTTCCATGGATCCCTCTCTCTTTTTAAAATATTTTATTTATTTATTTATGAGAGACACACAGAGAGAGGCAGAGACATAGGTAGAAGGAGAAGCAGGCTCCATGCAGGGAGCCTGATGAAGAACTTGATCCCCAGAACCCGGGATCATGCCCTGAGCTGAAGGCAGATGCTCAACCACTGAACCACCTGGGTGTCCCTTCCATGGATCTCTTAACACAAGGCAAGTGAATCTGGTTCAACTTGAAAGCTCTGTGCCCCCAACCCACTGCCTCACCCATCCCCAAGGAACACACAAACCAGCTCCTCTGTTCTCATCCTCCCACACCCCTGTGGCCCTCCAGTGTCTTCCAAACCAGAGAGAGACCTACCACTTCCAGGGGGTAAACAAGGAAGTGGAAGATGGAAATTGGAGTAGACTCCCTAAAAGAACCAATGACAATCTTTCCATACCTTCCTTCAACACTAAGCAGTAGCTAAGCACCAAGCCGTACTCCAAGCCGTACGGAACAGGAGCTTGTATTGACAGAGCAGCTTTTGGCGTCTCATGACAGGTTGGCCAGGGTCCTTCCCCAGAGGGGAATATTTTGCTGTGAGTAAATCTCAAGGAATGGCCTCATCCAACCTCCCACCTCAGAGGAATCAGAACTGACAGGCAAATTCCCAGTAACCAGAGAAAAGCAACAAGGCTGAAGGGTGACCGAGGGTTTCCTGAGCTTTTGTTGAAGGCCACAGGTATTCACAAACTCTTGTCGCTCTTTACTCAAGATGTCATGGATGCTTTCTGAAAGGCAGGCTGGAGTGCAAGAAGATGAAATGGATGAACCGTTCTGAGGACAGGCAGCGATTATGACCCAAGCCCCCAGGACCCTGAGGCTGCCATCCAGCCACTCATCTAATGCCGCTTGTCTTGCAATCCAAAGGACAGACATGCGGTACAGATAACAAGTCAGAAACTGGACAGAGCCAGCAAACGCTCTGAAATGTGTTCTCCGCAATGGGAGTGGGCTCCCCTCCGTCCACTGGGCTCAATGCAGGGAAGGGCTTATTGCATCTTGTGCACTGCAGTATCCCTGACACCAAGCACAGTGCCTGGCACATAGTCGGTGACCCATACATCTTTACTGAATGACTGAGACTCTCCGCACCTTCTCTATCCTGGAGCTAAGTCTGTGCACCGACACCAAGCAAGATCAACTCCATTTCAGTGGGCACTAAACCCGTGACTCTGGCCACTTACTTCTGCTGCACTGACGTGGGTGTAACTACAGAACTTGGGCCAACATGGTCAGAAGAAGGAATCCGAGTGAGGAGGGGTCTGGCGAGGATGGAGGGAGGGACGGGGAGCAGTCACTGAGCTCAGAGCTTCACGCCTTCTGGACTGGAGGCACCAGACTGCTGATGCATGAGAGGCAGTCAGACTCAGAAGATTCCCTGCAGGAAGGAAGGGTCTTGAGCCATCCTAAAGCAAGCGATTCGCCCCTTGATTCAAGATCCAAGATGAGTCACTCTAAACAGTAACTTGTGAGACACTCAGAAGTAATCGAGTAGATTCTTCCTCCAGAAGCTCTTGGGAGGAATCGTGATTTTATGAGAGTATTAGAATGACTGTGGTTGCTACTACTCTTACTGCTACGATTTTCTTGTCTGACTCACAATGTTTCCCTTTGGCTTAAACTTCTTCTTGGATCTGCCCAGGAGATCATTCAGGAAGAGCGACCAGCACTCTCTCCCCCAGCCCTCAGATTTGTTTGAAGAGATCTGTATGAATCTGGAGAGAGAGAGAGAGACGGATCTCGGTCCCAAGGTTGGGCAGAGCTACTGCAGCTGCAAGGTTATAGGCCCATAAATAAAGTTTATGGTTAAACTGGCCTGACCTGGCTTTGCCCCTAGGTACAGAAGCAGTATCTTGTCATTAGTATGCAGAACACATCAGCCTAATGTCTGCTCATTTGTTCTCAAGCCACTCTGCTCTATAAATCTTTTGGCGAGGGCAGAGTTGGGGGGGGGGGTTGCAGGGGGCAAAGAGAGGGGTAGACGGAGAAAGGGTCAGGCGAGGGAGGGGTGCGGGCTGCTCCGAGTTGAGTTTCACGGCTAAACTCCAACAGGCCCGCTGCTAGTTCATTTGCTTAGTAGAGGGGCAAGTCACAAGTCACATAAAATAAAGTATTTTGTTTCTCCCGTGATAGGTGAAGCAGTAGGAGGCTGTGGGAAATCTAACTGGTAGGATGCGACCCTTTCCTTAATTCTGCAAGTTCCAAAAACAAGGTCAAGGTTATATAGCATAGGATTTTACCTAAAAGGCAGAGTCCTCTGCTTCTTGGGTTGGTTATTTTTGTCTCTGCCTTTGCTTTGTTTTGGGTTTGGGGTTTTTTGGTTGTTGTTGCTGGTTTTGGGGTTTTTTTGTTTGTTTGTTTGTTTTGGTGTTGTTGTTGTGTGGGTTTTTTTTTTTTTTTTTTTTTTTTTTTTGCCTTCTAAGGAAAGGACTGGATTTCACTCACCCAGACCCCATGAAGGGGAGCCCTTAGGGAATCAGAGGGGGCAGTTTTCATATTTCCATCCTGCAGGCTAGGGAGCTGCTGGGTGTGAGGGCTCAGCTCTTGGTCACCTATGCAGAGGGCTACCCAAGAATGAAACAAGGGCGAACAGGCACGTAGGAGAGCTGACCTTGGAAACCTCCCTGAACTAGAAGTTATTGAGAATTGATTGCATTTCCTGAAGGTGAGAGTTTCTTCTTTGCTGGGGTAACGTCCAGACCAGAATAAATCCTGACCCTGGCAGTGTCCTGCCTGGGGACTCTGGTGAGGAGCACTGGGGAGTGAGGGGGAGAGGTGGGTCTGGGAGCAAGGCTGGCCTGATATTTGTTGCCTCAGGGCTTTCCAACTTCCCTGGGGCAGCAAGCAAGAGGACTTCTCACCTTCAGCCTCCATGCAGGCACAAAGAACCTTCCATGGCACATTGGCAAGGGGTTGCAGGAATCATGCAGAGCCATAAATGGCTCATGTCAGAGAGACGTGGTGGCCTGGAAGAGCAGAAAGCCAGAGAAGAGGGCTCGGCCCACATCCTGTAGACTGCCCAGCCCCCAACATTGTTCTCTGCTGAAAGATGGTTAAAATTAACCCAGAGTAGCCTTGAAGGGGAAGTCAGGAGCAGGATCCTGCAGTCCTGGGGTCTGAGGGGAGGAGGGGGCAGGCCCGCTGGTCCCAGGCTAGCTCTCCAATCCTTGAGGATGGCACCCCAGGGCCAGAGGACATAGAGGGTGGCTGCTGAAGGTTTGTATTCAACTCTCAAGCCCTTCATTTATTATTATTATTTTTTATTTTTTAAGTAGATCATGCATCTCCCGATCTCAGGGTTGTGAGTCCAAGCCCCACATTAGGCATAGAGCTGCCATAAGCCCTTTATTGTACTGTATTTTTAAAAAGGATTCTATTTATTTATTTGTCATTAGTATGCAGAACACACAGGGAAAGGACGTGTGCACGCGTGAGCAGAGGGAGAGGCAGAGAATCTCAAGCAGATTCCCACTGAGCATGAAGCCCAATGAGGGGCTTGATCTCACAACCCCAAGATCGTGACCTCAGCCAAATCCAAGAGTCTGATGCTCAACCGACTGAGCCACCCAGGTGCCCGAGGCCCTCTATTTTATTTATTTATTTATGTATTTATGTATTATGTATTTATTTATTTATTATTATTTTTAATTTTAATTTTAGTTTTATTTTTATTTTTATTTTTATTTCTTTTAGGCCCTTTATTTTAAAACCAGTTTCTAGCCTCACTCTGGAGTTTCTCAACTGCTGCACTATTTACATTTGGGGCCAGATCACGGTGTATGTGCAAATGTGTGTGACCTTGTGTGTCTGTGCACTGGGGGTTGCTCAGCAGCATCCCTGGCTTTCACCTACGACGAGATGCCAGCAGCATCCCTCACCCAGTTGTGACAACCAGGAAGTATCTCTGGGCATTGCCACATGCTCCCTGGGGGCAAGATCATCCAAGGGTGAGAATCACTGCCTGTGTCTCTTTTGCCTCCTCCACTCAATGCCATCAACCTGACCCTGCTAGCTGCCTAAGGGCTTTCTCTGGACGGGCAGGAGGAATTGAGCCCCAGGGGACATAGTGAGGGAGGAAATCAAATAAGGATGCCCAAGGTCCTGACCTTAGGGAATTCTGTTGACCCAAAGCACCTTTAAACTCATCCTTTAGAACATAGACCAGAGAGAGACAAGCTCTCTGGTAGCTTCAGAGTAGAAGCTCTTCTACTCTGGCTCTTCAGGTAGAGCTGTCAGATTTAGCATCAGGGACAAAAAGGATGCAATTTTTTAGTATAAGTATACCCCCATGTTGGATTTGGGATATATTTACACTATTTTGTGTGTGTGTGGGGGGGTGTATCTGGAATTCAGATTTACCTGGGGATTCTGTGTCTTATTTGGCAACACTATCTTCAGGTGGTGGTTCTCACATATGGAAAAAGCTCAGAGAGATGTTCTCACAGTGCAGAAATCTTCCATTTTCTTGGAGCAGGATTTGACCTGTAATTGAGAACAAAAAAAAAAAAGGCCCCTGAATCCCACTGAAGCGCTCTCAGAATTCAGGCTGGACTGGAAGACTAGAGAGTGTCTGCATGTCCCTGTGTGAAAAAGTGGCCTCTGCTCCCCACTGGTGGTCCTATATGCACACCCACCCTGGAGAATCTTTCCCTGGACCTGGCTGCAGAGAGGAAACGTGACTGCGGGCGGGCGAGTCTTCGCCCGGCTCTCTCTGGAAGGGGGAGACGTGGCTATTTCATAAACCCACACACAACAGGCACATTTCCTGCTGGAGCTGGGGAGGCAGGGGGACTCTTCACTGGTCTTTTCCTCTGCCATCAATCTTTTTCCTCTTTCAAGGAGAGGCACCATTACTCATGGGCTGACAAACTGAACAGAGGGGAGGAGGGCCAGGGGCAGAAGAGGAGACCTGACTGGTAGGTGTTGGATCTGACAATCCAGGGGAGGAGGGAATCCCAACAGGACCAGACAAAGCTGACCAGGAGCCAGAGAGTTTCAGGGGATTAGATATGGTGGGAGGAGGGGATGGGAAGTCACAGGTGCTTATGCAGATCCTTCAGGGCCATTGGAACCTCTCCATCTGTATCTGTGTCGGAAGGAAGGACGGTGCTGTGGCCCGGTTGGGGTTCAGGGCCACAGTTCAGTCTTGACCTGCCTGACTCACTTTCCCAAGCACATCCCTGTCTCTTCATTTGTCAAATGAGGGGCCAGATCCAAATGATTTTTTTTTAAAGATTTTATTGATTTATTCATGAGAGACTCTTTATTCAAAGAGAGGCAGAGACAGGCAGAGGGAGAAGCAGGCTCCCTGAGGGGACCCCAATGTGGGACTCGATCCCGGGACCCCAGGATCATGCCATGAGCCGAAGGCAGACACTCAACCACTGAGCCACCCAGGCATCCCTATTGATCCAAACGATTCCCTTGGAATATTGCTTTTCCTTCCATTCTCCACATGCTACAAGCTTAGGGAATTCTGCTGCTTACCTCCTTTCATGAAAATCTGAAGCCCTGAGAAACCCTAGGGAGCCCCTGAGCCCCATGATTTTCTTTGAAGGTGATGCAAAGGGACACCACGTCCAACAAGACGTCTCCTCCGGGACAGCGTAACCTGAGGGAAGCAGGTAACTTCTGTGACTCCGCTATACCCACCTGTAAAATGGGGGAGTAAGGCCTGCAGTTCGTCTACTGAGACAACGAATGAGATAGGTGTTAGGGCAGCATTTTCAAAAATAAAACAGCTCCACACACTTCATACCTAATAGCACACACGTGTGTGGCAGACACGCACACGCAGGGCAACGTGACTCCAGCCGTCTCTAGACTTTAAGAGTGGAAACAGAGCAAGAGCGTGTCTGGGAAGGGGGGGGGCAGGTCTTTGGGAAGAAGCTGCCAGTCTGTCTTTCCTTCAGGACAACAGCTAAATTCCAGAGCCTCATCAGACAGGCCCTCCATGTCTTAGTAAAACTGAACTGACAAGCATGACCTCCCCTTGGCGGTTCACCTTATTGAAGCTGTCTGCTAGGTGAGACGTTTATTAACACGGATGGACGGCCTACCGCGGGGGCCCCACCACTGAGGGCTCAGCAGGATGAATTCCTTCCCCAGATGCAGTAAGGCTCCGCTTCAATACTGCATTTGACCGTGTCCTCCTCGCCGAAGGGCCCTGACTGAAGGAAGGCCGTGCTCATGACGTGGGAATGGTCAATCCAGGGGGCTGAGGGGCTCTAGTGCGAACCCCAGTACTGGGACCACAGTGCCTGTTCCACGGCTCTGGACAGGCCACTCCAAACTCAGTTGCCCCAGCCGGGAACTGGATTAAAACTGTCCATGGTAAGGATGGAGCTGGGGAGGGACAGCATGAGAAATATCACGGAGTCAATCCATTGGAATGTCAGAAAGGTCACAAATCACTCTCCGTCCCGGGGACCCATGTACACACACCCATGTTTAAGAGGAAACATTGGGGGGAAATCTCAGAACCAGCCTCAGCAGCACAGCAAATGTATTAGCTATCTGTTGCTGTATAACAAATGATCCGAACACTCAGCGGCTTCGAACAACAAAACACTTATTATCTCAGCCAGTTTCCGGTGGGTCAGGAATCTGGGCTCAGCTCAGATGGGTGCCCAGAGTCTCACAGAGTGGATTCGTCTCCAGCCTTGACTCGGGAGCGGGGGTTCGAACCTGCTTCTAATCCCCTCTGCTAGGAACGCAGGGCTGCTAGACGGAGGGCCTCGGGTCCACACCAACTGTTAGCCTGAAGCCTCCTTCAATTCTTGTCGTGTGGGCCTTTCCAGAACATGCTCACAACCTAGCAATCGGTTTCCCTTCCAACGAGGGAGGGCACGTGTGATGGTTACTTTGACCCATCACCCTGGCTGGACCATGGCACCCAGATATTTGGTTAAACATTAATCTGGAATTTTTTGTGAAGGTGCTTATTGGATGAGATTAACATTTAAAGGGGTGGATTTGGAGTCAAGCAGGTTACATTCTGTGGTGCGGCTGGGCCTCATCCAATTATGTGGAGGCCATAAGAGAGCAAAGACTGACCTGCTCTGGAGAAAGAAAAAAGTCTGGTAGCAGACGGGCTTTAGATTTGAACTTCACCTCTTCCCTGAGGCTCCAGCCTGTTGACCTCCTCCATCAGATTTTGGACTCAGTGAGCCTCGGCAATTGCACAAACTAATTCCTTAAAATCTGTCCATCTATCACCTCTCTATCATCTATCCATCCATCCTGTTGGTTGTTTCTCTGGCAAACCCTGATTAATACAGACAGAATGAGAGAGCAAGCCAGATGGAAATCTCAGGGGTTTTTGTAGCCTAATCTTGAGAGTGAAACACCATCCCCCTTTTTTTTTTTTTTACTAATTTTTTTAAAAGATGTATTTATTCATCTGAGAGTGAGAGAGTTTATGTGAGTGAGCAGGGGGAGGGGCAGAGGGCGAGAGAGAGAGAATCTCAAGCAGGTCCCCTACTGAGCACAGAACCTGATGTGAGGCTCGATCTTACAACCTTGAGATCATGACCTGAGTTGAAACCAAAGTCAGATACTCATTCAACTGCACCGCCCAGGCACCCCCTCTAATTTTTTTTTAATGTAAAATGCACATAACATAAAATTGACCACGTAAACCCTTTTTTAATCTACAGCTCAGTAGGATTAAATACATTTATAATATTGTGCAACCATCACCACCATCCACCTCCAGAACTTATTAGTTTTCCTCCACTGAAACTCCCTGTGCATTAAACCATAATCCTCATTTCCCCCGACACACACACCTCACTCCTGGCCACTACCTTCCTACTTTCTGTCTCTATCAATTTGACGTTAGCTACCCTGTATGAGTGGAATTCAGTACTTTTCCTTGTGACTGGCTGATTTCACTGTGCAGTATGCCCTCCAGGTTCCTCCAAGTTGGAGCAGGTGTCAGAATTGCCTGTTTTTTTGTTGTTGTTTGTTTAGGATTTTATTTATTTATTCATGAGAGGCACAGAAACAGAGAGGCAGAGACACAGGCAGAGGGAGAAGCAGGCTCCATGCAGGGAGCCTGACATGGGACCGGATCCCAGGTCTCCAGGATCAGGCCCTGGGCTGAAGGCAGCGCTAAACCGCTGAGCCACCGGGGGCTACCCCAGAATTGCCTTCTTTTTAAAGGCTGGGTAATATTCCTTTGCATGGATAGACCACCTTTTGCTTATCCCTTCATCTGTGACACCTATCAACTTTTGCTGTATTCTACTAGTTAGAGGTGAGTGGCTGGGTCCAGCTCACCCTCAAGGGGAGAGAGTTCCAGAGGGTGTGCATGCCAGGTGACGGGGATCGCTGGTAGCCATTCTCAAGGCTGCCTGCCACAGCAGGAGGCTGGGGACAAACGTTCTCGTGTAACTTATCAACTGCATGATTTGGAGGCAAGTGATTTCACCTCCTTAAGCCTCATTCTCTCATGTGTTATAGAGAGGGAGGGAGAAGGAGAGCAAAAACAAATACAAAAACAAAAACAAACCTCTTATAGTGATTCTATTGTGCAGTCAGCATCAAGATCTATTGCCTAGAGCAGGTTAGTGACTATGGCCTATGAGCCAAATGGCCCAATACAAGATTTTATAAATAAAGTTTTATGAAACACAGCTACACTCATTCACTTGCATATCGTCTATGGCAGCTTTCTTGCTACAGCGGCAGACTTGAATAGTTGCAACAGAGACCACATCATGGTCTGCAAAGACTCAAATGTTAACCATCTGGCTCTTTACCAAACAATTGGCCTCCAGCAGTGATTGTTCAGTCTTGGTGGATATGGAAATCCCTGGAGAACATGATAAAAATGCAAAGGCCTGGGCCCTTTCTTACTTCCACGGGCCTGTGCCTCCGAGACTTTACTGGAGCTCCCGGTGAGTCTGTTGCACTGGTTCTCCTGGAGGACAACCCCTAGCCTGCCTGATGAGGAAGACCAGGAGAAGCGGCACCCAGGCCTGAATATCAGCAGAAACTGGGCTGAGGTTCTGACCGCTGACCTCTTGTCTTTCTCCCTCTCTCCTTCCCTCTCTTTCTTCCAGGCTTTTGCTCCATGGAGCTACAGATTCAAACAGGCTTCTCTCCCCAGATTGAGATGTCACAAGAATCATTTCAGTTCCTCATGAAACCGTGGCTTGGAGCCATCCCACACAAGGTCCCTGAATCACGGGGGAGGCCTTGCTGGCTGCAGTCAGGCACTGGGGTGCCATGGGCCGGTTATATTCTTGGGCAGGATCTGGAAGGCCCACACCTTTGTTCTGACCACTACCTCCTCTGTAGTGTTTTGCTCCTGGGAATAGCCCTGACATCTGTCCAATGCAAAGGGTGTTACTGTGGTGCAGTGGCTCTCAGCCATGACGTTGCATCACTAGAACTCCTTAAAAGATCTAAACAATAATCTGATGCTTGGTCTGCACTCTTGGGGATTCTCGTATAGTAGGTCTGGGGTGGCAACGGGGCAGCTGGTTATTAGAACACGGTCGCCTGGCCTGGGAATCATTGTTCTAGACTCTAGAATCTAGAGCAGTGATTTCCAAACATTTCCATGCATCAGAATCCCCTGGAGGGCTTGTTAAAACACAGATTGCTGGGCCCCACCCTAGAGTTTCTGGGAGTTCTGGGGTGGGACCCGTGGATTTGCCTTTCTAGCAAGTTCCCAGGTGTTGCTGAGGCTGCTGGGGGCAAGACTGTGAGAACCACTATTTTAGTACCCCATCAGGTCGGACCAGGGAAGGGACTTGAACAGACAGAGAAACATGGGCTTGATTCAGGGTATTTGAGTCCTGTGGGGAAACCACTGGCAAGTCTGTCTCTCCAGATCTCGGTTTTGTTGTGTGCGGATACTAAGTCCATCGGCGGGTGGTTGGGGGGGGCGGGGGGGGGCCAACAAGGTAACATAATATCTGCTGATCTCCAGATAATTCCCGCTGGAGGGCACCAGGGAAAGATCAAGGATGATGAACAAGGGATGGGTGAAACAAAGCCCAGGAAAACAAAGCATTTCAAAATTGAAATTACTCAAAGCTTCTTTAAAACCCACCACCAGTGGGAACCTGAAAGTGTAATTATTACAGAACCCACGAATATAATTAGGTGCTTCCCTCCTGTCCCCACCCACTTCTCCCAGGCTTTGGGAATGGGAGAAGGCGGGAGGGGGTCCGGAGAGTCTCCAGACTCACAACACAACACCCTACATTCCCCTGCTCTTATAAACTTCCTCAAAAAACAGTACTTGGATCCAGCTGGAGCCAAACCCCAGAGCTTCTTGTCCATCAATTAATATTTATTGGGCCTTCACAATGAGCTAAGCAGGCATATAAAAGACAACAGTTCCCGCAGACTGTTATTAAGCCAGAGAAGAACAAGCACCTCGCCTTCCTTTTCAGAAGGTGCTGGCAGCTGGGTGGTTGTGTCTGGGTCAAAACGAACATCCAACCACTCAGCCCACAAAAATTTACTGAGCACTCGCTACGTTGCCGACACGGTTGTAGGTACTGGAGGTGTGGCAGTGAGCGAGACAGTCAGAAGCCCTGGGCCAGGTGGAGGGTACAGGAGAGGGGCCCTAAGAAGCATGGGGAGAGAAGGCCGGTGGCAGGTACAGCCCCACACGTGGAACCCTGAGTCCCCGCCACCCTGCTGTAACCCTGTTCGTTAAAAAATGAGCAAACAGGGGACACCTGGGTGGCTCAGTCGGTTGGGCATCTGCCTTCGGCCCAGATCATGATCATAGGGTCCTGGGATCGAGTCCCTGCTGAGCAGGGAGCCTGCTTCTCCCTCTCCACCCCCACCCCCCTACCGCTTATGCTTTCTCTCAAATAAATAATTTTTTTAAAAAAAATCTTTAAAAACGAACAAACAAAAAGCTCTTGATTTTACATGCTCCTTTCCAAAAAAACTGCTACTGGGATGTAGCTGTGTAGGATTTCAAGGCCACGGGAGGAAGGAGTCTGAGTTTAGACCACGTGAAGTGCGTTTTCCCCAAGAATGAATCAGATGCTCGTTGGAGCTCTGAATCTCTTGCCCAAATAAAATATTCACCTTCAAACCATTTGAAGCCAGAAAGTCTCCAGAGCATCTTCTCATCAGCTGCCCTGCTCCTCAGATGCCATGGGCCAGTTTGGAAGCTTCCTTGACCCTCACTGGAAGCTGTGACTCCTCCAGGTCAAAGGTGGCTTGTCAAACTCTCCCAAAAGGCACTTGTGGGTTTCCAGCGTGTGCAGTGCCCTTCTGGGAAGGTGGCTGGGGACCAGAAAGTCCGTATCTGAGCCTGACTGGTGGCCACAGCAGGAGTGCTCCCAGTCAGGATCCTGGGACTAGAAGCTTCACAGAAGCAGGTATCATCGCCCACCATGGCCATCTGAGCACCTAGCAGTTTCCTTGGAGCCCAACGGGTGAGTGAAAGAAGGAATGAGTGAATAAATAAATCAGAAGCACCGTGTGGACCTTTGCAGTCCTATGAGGTTTGTGCCTGGAACCCTCTCCACCCTCACGTGTGTCACATTGACCTCATAGAGCACATTTACTGTGTCCATGGGACATGGAGGTGAGACATGAGGCCAAGTTTGTAATCGGAGACTCACAGGATGGGAGAAACAGCCACAGGAAACCTAGACAGTTGTCCCATGAGGAATGAATGGAGGAAATGGCTGGTGGAGCTGGAGAAAAAGCAACCTGCCTCATACACTATCTCCTGCAACCCCACTCCTACACGTCAGGTAGAAAGGGGAGCATCGAGGGACACCTGGGTGGCTCAGCGGTTGAGCATCTGCCTTTGGCTCAGGGCGTGATCCTGGGTCCTGGGATCGAGTCCTGCATCGGGCTCCCCGCAGGGAGCCTGCTTCTCCCTCTACCTGTGTCTCTGCCTCTCTCTGTGTGTCTCATGAATAAATAAATAAAATCTTAAAAAAAAATAAATGAAAGGGGGCATCGAGTGAATTTTGAAAGAGAAGTATTTGAGCTTCAGAGGCAATAAATCTGGGATGAATGGGGATTGAGCCCCATATTCGGAGGCGAGGAAGAAGAAGAAACAATGCATAAAAGAAGCTCAGTATTGTTGCAGGGTGATACGAGAACGTGTTACGGACGCAGAGCAGTTAGCGTGGGCCCGCCAGCAGAGGTGTAATGTGTACACTGAATGTCTAGTGTAGGTTCTATAGGGAAGCAGGAATCAGAAAACCAGACAAGTTTGTGAGAAAAGCTCCACTGGGGATAAGCAATCACCATCTGCTTGTTCTCACTGTGGGGAACGTGTTTTGCCTTCTCATAGTTTTCTCTCTCTGCAATGTCAAGATTTATCTTTCTAGAAAACTCCTATTCAGCCTTCAAAATTTAGTTTTCGTGTCACCCCCTCCCCCAAAATGACCGTATTTCCCAGGGATTGCCATCACACCCTGAACTTCTACCATCATCGTTTATATGTGGTTGACCTTGTTACCCATCGGATAGATGGATTGACACCTTGCTCGGCCATGAGTTCCTGGAGGCCAGGATCCTATCCTACTCATCCTCTGTCTCTCCAGTATCTGGCATGAAGTCATCCTCAACGCATGTCTCTCGGATTGAAAGAAATAAATTATTAACAGAAAAGGAAAAACAACCATTACGGGCCTTGTCAAATCTGAATGTCCTATGGAGACACGTCCATATGGGGGTAAACCAAGTTGTTGCAGAGAGTTGAAAACCATTCCTTGAGTCAGACCTTCCAGGTCGTGGGCAGTGGGGATGACCCCATGTCAACGCGGGGCCAGAGCTACCCCATCATTCCGGAGGCCCTCTCCGGGAGCAAGGAGGCTCACAGGCGATTGGAGACTTGTTTATATCAAATAAGCACTTGCTGGAGTATTCAACCATCAGCAGGTTCCAACTTGAACTTTCTGGAGAAGTCATGGCCATATACCCTACATTTGGTGCAAGAGTGTGGGCTGCTAGACTAGGATTCAGTCTGTGCCTTGATGAGAGACCCAGTGGAATGGTCGGGGTGCCAGGGTCAGCAGGACCTCAGGAACTTTGCGAAGACAAGCTACCCCTCATCCCACTGCCAGGTGTCCCTGCTGCTACCTGGGGAGACTGGTAAGCAAAATGAAATAACAGTGGTATTTACCGCTGTTAATTAACAGCAAGGTGTTCGTGAGTAATGTTGTGGTATTAAGGGCGTGGTGTAGCTTTTTCATTACTGACTCCCTCCTTTGCAGGGTTATAAACTCCAGAAGAGATGTTCCCTCCTGGCTGAAACTTGGCAGCTGGCCTGAGGATCTTCCCTGTAGCTGGTGCTGGACCTGCCCGCTCATCAGCCTGTTGAGATCTGCTTCCATTTCCACAGCAATCACGGCAGGGGCCATAAGCTTCTGGAAAACTCGCCATTGGAAGCCGCTCCTGTGTAGAACCTAGCATATGAAGCTCACAAAGCAAAGAAGTCAATAATGAGATGGGCATCCTCTAGAAATGCCCAAGTCCTTCCGAAGGGCCACCCCAAGGGCCACCTGGAGGTAGCCTGTGAGTGCGCAAGGCTGTCTTTCTACGGCAGAGAGGTGCAGAATTGTTGAATCAAGAACAAATCTGTTATTCTCATGACCTGAGACTCAACATTTCTAGCAGAAGTCCTCCGAGGGTTGCTACAGATGAGAGGCTGTATTAGGGAATGAGCCGGGGGTGGTGCGTCTTTTATTTGGATTACGTTTATTATAAGTTATAACATGCTCTGACTTCTCATTCCCTGGGCAGTTTTCACATCCCACTATGTTTTGCACTTTATGCTTTCCATTGCCTTTTCACAAACAATGTTTCATATTCATATTCCTCCCTCCAACAACCCTCCAAAGTGGGATTCGTACTCCGGTTTCACAGATAAGGAAATCAAGTTTCAGAAAATTCAAATGACTTTCCCAGATTTATGTGACAGTGTCCAGATTCAAACTCAAACCTTCTGACGCTTGGCCGAGTGCTCAGACTTTCCACTCTAGCCTGTTCTAGAAAACTAGGAGTCACCACTGGTCCCACTTCCTGCAAAGCTGACTGGCAAATGGGCTGATGGTAATGGATTATGAATTTCCCTCTGGGAAAGGAGTGTTGCTCAATGAGCTGCGATTCTCTTTTGCCTAAGCACAAGAGAAACTTGGTTCAGCTTGGCTTGGATTCCCGATGGTTAGGGACCCAGAATGAAAGGCCCTTCTGAATTCTGTCAGCCAGAACACTAGGCCAGAGAAAGAGAACCAAGGGCAGATGCTCTGGAGACCATTGCCAGACCCCTCCACCCCAATCAGACAAGGGCTACATTAATGCAATCTTCTTAGCCCCCAAGTCCTTAAAAAGCAGTAGCACGATAAAAGGAACCAACAAATTAGTAACCCATTACCTACAGATTTTAATTAGTAATGAAAACTAGACCCAACATGAACTCCTCTCTAGAAATTCTTTCTGTTCCAACCACCTGGCAGGGACATTCACTCCTATCTGGGAATGCTTTCAAGAAGCTGGCAACAACCAGCTCAACCTGTCCCATCCTCTAAGATGAAGGAAAGAAACCCTTGGATGGGTTTGAAGCCCAGCCAATGACTCCAGCAGAGCCCAGAGATCCATGGAAAAGCCCAGCCAAGGACTCCAGCAGGGCTCAGAGATCCATGGAAAAGTGATAGGGCGTTGGTCTCAGTTGCCTCTGACTTCTTAGCAAATCTTGGCTGAACCATATAGAAACAAACAAACAAACAAAACCAAGAAAGACATCTCATTTTCATACTTGGAGATTTAAAGCCTCCTCTTGATTATCCACCTGAACAAAGTTTAACTAACACAGAGTGTATAAAGAGGTACTTATGTTTAATTTTGAGATCAGTGAAATATGCTTTATTTTGCAATGGCTTCCCTACCTGCTTAGAATTACTTGGCTCCCACTTGCATTATTGTGCATCAGCTGCGCAATGGAAACAAGGAGATGACGAATGGGGAATATGAAGTGAATGTGAAGCGTGGAGTATGGAGATGGCACACGTGAAGGAATTGCATGGTGTACGGCTCTTGGCTCTTCCTCCCAGGTGCTTTCTTTTCTGAGCCATGAGAGGAAAGAACCATCCTAGGATTAGTTTTCATGCCTTCCCATATTCAGGGAACTGCCTTAGTCACTGCTTATCTTCTGGTCCCTCCACCACTGTGGCTACCCTGAGGTGATGTGGCTGGTAATCCATGGAGGTGAGGGTTGGTGCTCTTCCTGTCACCTATCATCCCCAGCAATCCACAAGGTAAGGGGAAGCAGATATCTCTCCTTGCCCTGGGACCCTCTGCCTTTCGGGTCTTCCCCCATCCATCTGCTCAAATGTTCACATTTTTTCCCTGAAGTGTTGGGAAGATCTCAAGGAGCGATATTGGGGACCTCACCTTCATTATTTCCTTGTCCCGTACCAAGATGAAGAGGTATTACAGAACTCAGGAAGGGAGAGTTCCCACATGGAGATTCCTCTTCTCCTGACCCATCTCTTTGCACATGTTCTTTATCCTCTCATAGGACCCTCCAGAATGCACCCCATGCTCTTTCCTCAAGAAATCCACCCTTCTCATTTCCTACTTAGATCTAGCAAATATAGCATTCTATGGGATGCCAGTGAGGATCTCATCTGTGTGTGTTTGGAAACTCAAGTAAATGAGCCCCAAGAGTTGGGTAGAAGGTGGGAGTTCAAGTTTACGTAACACCTTCTTTAATAGGAAGCTGCAGCTGATATACTCACAGGTTACCTAAAAAGCAAGCCTTCCTCATTAAAGCCAACAGCATTGTATTTTTCTCAGGGATGCCGCCATCTGGTCTTATATGAGGAAAATACATCCTTCTAATAGCATGGCTTAGGTGTTTTTCTTTTGAAAATAGTAATCCTGGAATTATATTAAAATGTTGGATCACTTACTAATATAATGAGAATGTGTTAGGAGTAGATGACATTTACATATCAGGGCTGGGTGGTGGGAGCACCTGGGTGGCTCAGTGGTTGAGCATCTGCTTTTGGCTCAGGTGGTGATTCTGGGGTCCTGGGATCGAGTCCCACATCAGGCTCCCCACAGGGACCCTGCTTCTCCCTCTATGTCTCTACTTCACTCTCTCTCTCTCTCTCTCTCTGTCTCTTACAAATAAATAAACAAAATCTAAAAAATAAAGAAAAGAAAAGGGCAATGACAGTTGCAGTTAGGTAGTGCTGGTGACCTAATATTTCCTCCGTTTATCTCAATATGTCCAGGATTGTAGTCCTGTCTCTGAAACTGAAATTCTTCCTCTCCTCCCAGAACATAAAGTTCTGTTTAGTTCATGCCATCTTGGCCATTTCTTTTCCAAGGAGAATCAGTGTCCTTCCCCAACCATACAAAGGGAGATAACAATCTGGAACTACCTTGGCCTCTTGACCTCATGGCATCCCTGTGGGTGTTGACAGGCACCTGTCAGAATGAAAGAGAAAGAGAGGAGTGCCTGTCACCCCCCCCCCCTCTTTGCTCTACGGTGCAGGTATCTCAGCCTCTACTCTACCAGGGGACAGGATTAGACAGGTTGCTTGGGCATCAGATTTCAGACTCTTGACTCTTTCGCTTTCTCCTTAGCATGTAGGTTTGAGAACTGAAAGCAAGACAGGAAGGGGTAAAGTGGTAGAGGCAACATGGAAGATTAGGAGTTGATAGATAACTCACAGAGCTGGAGAGAGAGTCAGAAAGTGTAAAGGTAGGACTCTCAAGGGGTCAGTGCAACTAAGCGAACAGTAGGGTGTCATGGCCACATCAGTGGTTGACCTGGGCACATCAGGAGTCTTCAAAAGGAGGGAGTAGACAAGAGATTCAGGTAGAAACCACACATGAGAAAAGTAAGTCTTATCAAGGGATGAGACTCGATACTGGCTGTTGAAGTTTATGCGTTCTGTCTTTGATGAAAAATAGCATTTACTGAACTAATGACCTGTGTAATTAAGCTCCAGTGGCTAAAAAGTAATGAAAATTTAAAACTGTCTCGAGCTCTGGAGCAGGAGAAAGTAGAGGAGATGTGCCAGGAAAGATGCCTCATTAAGAGTGAGGCTAATTAAAAGCAAGACCGAATGATTCAGGACTACCTTAGAAGGGGGGAACTCTGACTCCACTTATAACCTGGATGAAAGGCCGAGATGACCTATGATGGCTCTCTTGAATTCTGGACGGCCGCTGTGTGTAGGAGACCGCCTCTAGGCAGGCACTGAATCCGACGGTAAGATGAGGTTAAAAGCTGAATTGTCAAGTTCAATTTCCTCAGTATAATGATGAAGAAGAGTGAAAAATTTGGAGTCAGAGACTCCAAATTTGGGGTTGGTTCCCCAATCTGCCTTTCAGCCACTGTGTGATCTTGGGGAGGTTACTCGAACTCTCTGAGCCCCATTCTTTACTGTGTGTGACATAAGCAATAGTGCTCAACACACAATATTGTTGTAAGCATCATACTTCTAGAAAGAGAAAGAGAGGAGTGCCTGTCACCCCCCTCTTTGCTCTGTGGTGCAGGTATCTCAGCCTCTACTCTCCCAGGGGACAGAACTAGACAGGTTGCTTGGGCATCAGATTTCAGACTCTTGACTCTTACTCTTAGACTGCGGGTAAAAGTAGTCAGTGCCAGAGCATACTTCGTAAAAGATACTTTGAATGTCAGTATTCTTTAGCTCAGAACATCAAAACTCAAGAGATGAAATAATGTTCAAACGACTAGTTAATAAAATAGTCAAGGACGTAACTTGGGTCTCTTAGCTAGTGTTTCTTACTAGTTGAGAGCCAGTGACTTGAGGGTGTTTATAAATGTTATAATAGGGTCATTCATTGAGATTTTCCTTTTTTGCCATCTGGATTGAGCCGTGAGCAAACCCCAACTCAATTTCTCAAGCATTTGTTGCCTTCCCATCAATCCGGAGAGTGGAGTGAATGAGTACTTCCCCCAGAGACCAATGTGGCAGCTTCCCAGGGGCTGTGGGAGTTCTCCATTCATCTTGACGGTGAGGAGGTGGCAATAGGCAGCATGAGGAAGGCATGTCAGCATGCTCCCAGAAAGCCTCTCAACGTCAGAACAGAAATCTTCACGGGGCATGGGCAGCCACTGTGGGGCCAGGAGGTTGGTACCATCTTAGGAAGGAAAATGGGTCCTGTCACATGCAAAGACTCTCTCCTCCTGCAGCTCCTCACGAGACTGCCTTGTGTCACCCAGAATGCCAGCTAAGCCATAAATCCACCCATTGGGTGAGCCCCAGCAACCTGTCCAACCCTGCTGGGAAACAACACATCCGGCCCTTGACGGCACTCTTATGACTGCTTGGCTGAGAAGTGGTATTTTAAATAAAGAGAGAAAAAAAAACGCCCTATTATTTTACTCTGGTAATTGACAACAAGTTTCTCCTGAGTAATTTTATAGGGCTCAGGGTGTGCCAGGGGTTTGATTTCACTTCTCTTTACAGGAGCCTCAAAGTTGCAGTACAAACACTATTTTGAATGGAATGAAACATGCTTCAAAAATTTACATGGACGTTGTCAAGGCTTTAGTTGAAATATCCTGATCCTGCGGCCCACTAAGAACTTATGTCATTGCTGCTTCTCTCAGATTCCACTTTGGGGAAAGGAAAACATCTGAAATTTGGGATTCTGAAAGATCTTAACTAAGAAAAAAAGACTCTAGTTGTCTTAGTTGACTCTAGTTGTCTTAGCACAATTCTAGTATATATATATATTTTTTCTTATAAATCTATATCCTAACAACTAGTGAGTGATTGGCAAAGTAGAATATGCAGAAAGTAAGTTCCCTGAAATATTCTTTAAAAATGGGTGGAGAAAAAAAATAAAAATAAAAATAAATAAAAATAAAAATAAAAATAAAAATGGGTGGAGAGTGGGACGCCTGGGTGCCTCAGTGGTTGAGCATCTGCCTTTAGTTCAGATCATGATCCCGGGGTCCTGGGATCCAGTCCCGCATCGGGCTCCCCGCAGGGAACCTGCTTCTCCCTCTGCCTGTGTCTCTGCCTCTCTCTGTGTGCCTCTCATGAATAAATAAATAAACAAAATCTTAAAAAATGGGTGGAGAGTGATTTCTACAAATCAAATGTAATTGGGAAACACTGCCTGTACACTACTGATTCTAGAAAGTCACAACACACACTAGTGTGATAAAGGATCTGGGAAGTCCTGCAGGAAGAAAGCCTTGCTCACTGCTGTTTTGAACACAACATCACCTCCCCCCCCAAAGGAAGTATAACACAGCATTTCCCTACAAGAAATTACATATACAAACACATTCTGCCATTTGATAATGTCACAGTGATATTTGATCCCACAGAGTGAGAATTTTGAGAACCAGAGTGTGAGAAACCCTGAGATAAAAGAAAAGGAAGGAGGTAGGGGAGGGGCTTAGGAGTAAGCCATATTGTGCTTGACTTTGGCCTTTGTACCCCAATACCTCGATTATTCGTTCAACAAACATTTATTGAGAATTCAGTATGGATAATGGGCACGAGAGATGCAAAGATAAATCAGATATGAAGAAACAAGTAATACAGCACTGTTGAGAGATAATGTGACGGATCGATTCAAAAGATTGAGTTCCACTTCCTTTCTAGCTAGATGGGGAAACTGGGACTCAGAGAAATTGCATGATTAGTCTCTGAACGTAGATCACCGAGGCACCGCTTCTATTCTGAAGCCCCTTCCCTTAGAACATCAACATGACTGAATTAATATTTAACCTAGAGGAGGAAAAATATGGTTCCAGATACAAGGGCCACGAGTTCAAGGCATCTGCAAAAGCTTTCAAAGTGAGGGTCTCTTCCTGCAGAAGTTTTAGAGAAGGGGCGGAAATCAAGGTGGCTTATTTGCAGGAAAGACATCAAGAGGAAATTTGATAAGCCAGATGTCCCGCATGAAGGAGGAAGTTGGACACTCAAACCTCGTCTCTGCATTGAGAGGAAACAGGCCGTGGTAGCCACATTCAAGGCCACCGGGTTCCTTCTAGGACTCAATGGCCATGGGAGAGCCCTAGCGTTTATGAGAGACACTGTCCTTGCATTCTCATGCTGGTAGTACCGCTGGGCTCACCGGGCGCTCACAATAATTGCTCTCCATGGGTTGGGTTTTGTTCTCTCTCTTGCTTTTAGTGATGAGTCCTCCGTGTAGAGTGTTAGCTCAGTAATGTGATCTTTCTCCTTTCCAGCCCGCGGAGAGCTCATTCATTCCGAGAGCTTTGATTATGACCTGTGTGCGGATGACTCCCATGTTTGTGAGTCAAGTTCTACACTTCTACCCAAGCTTCCTGTTGGGTGTTTTCATTAGTCTCCACACATTCCCCTGGGACTCCTTACATATCTGGATGATCTTCCTTCAAAGCCTGTTTCCATCCATACAAGCATTTTCCATGATTCCCCATCCCCTCATTTCCAGTCTCCCAGGCACTCAACTTTGAAGGCACAGAACTTTGCGTCTCTCCTCTCCACTTCCCACAGGCAATAAGTCACTAAAATGTGCCCTTTCTTCCTTGAAATGTCTCATGTATCTATCTTCTCCTTCCCTTTGTATTTGCTACCCGCATAGAAGAGGTCTTGCCCTCTGTGGCTGGACCACCAGTCTTGTAACTCCCGCCCACTGTTCACTCCCTGCTCTGGTCCTCTCATCTTCCTATGGGTTCTCATACCAGCTGGGAGCACGAGTTGTTGAAACTAAAAAAAACCACACTGAAACAAGCATGCTCGGGATGCTATGTATGTTTTTAATTAATTTATTTAAGAGAGAGAGAAAGAGTGAGTCAGCAGGGGGGAGGGGCAGAAGGGGAAGGAAAGAGAGAAATCCCCAAGCAGACTCCTTGCTGAGTGGGGAGCCCAACATAGGGCTGGATCCCAGGACCCAGAGATCATGATCTGAGCCAAAATCAAGAGTTGGACGCTCAACCAACTGAGCCACCCAGGTGCCCCCAAGGATGCTATACATTTAATACATTCCTCAGGTAATACTGATACTCTGCCACAATTAAAAAACCCTTTGCACCCAGTTGGTGTTCAAAGCATGGTGGCCTCTTTGATCATACTATCTCCTAGGACACAGTCTCAATCTCCTCATCAACCACGAGTGGTCCCCGCCTGTTCCCTGCTTACCATATGCCAGGCATTTGCTCATTTGCTCCATCATCTGCCACCAACATCTAAAGTTCTTATCAGGAAGTGACTTCCCATCTCTTCCATCAGCAGGAAGGACAAATTACATTTGGGCCCTTTAAAATCTTAATTTGCATATACCCCGTCACCTTTGCCTATTTGAACAGTGAGTGGAAATAAGTCATTGGGGAGAGAGAGAGAGACGTGAAAGGAAGGCATGCCTCTGTCAGACACAATTGGAGGTAGCAAGTGGAGAAAGCATGGAAAAGGCTGGAACAGAAGAGAAACTGTCTATATTAGACCCGGGCACTGCCTGTCAGCGCACTAGGCCCCGCTGTTAACATCAACCTCAAAGCCAACCAATGGTTTGGCCTTGTTTTGCATTTTGAAGAAAAGCATTACAGATGCCCCCCTGACCCAGGCTGTTGCAGGGGGGCCCCTGGCTCAGACCCCACCTTCCCAGAGCAGAGGTCTCAGACCCCTCCCCAGTCCACTCCCCTAACGGCTTTCCATTCCCTGGGCCCTGCTGAGCCCTGTCTCTGCACCTGCCTCCACCCCAGCCGGCCCTCAAAATGGCAAAATCAGCTGAGGGGCGGTGGGATTACCACAAATGAAGTAAAGATAATCCCAGGCAAGGACCTTTTATCCAGGAAAAGTCTCCATCTAGCCGTCATCACGGCTCTGCACAATCTCCTCTTAATAACTCCAAGGCCGGAATGTTGCAGAGATTAAACCTGGTGAGGAATTTGATGCTTTGTAGCCCTGACATGGAGTGCTCTGATCCAGGGCAGGGAGGGGCAGGTGGAGGGCGGTGGACGGCAAAAAGGAGAAGAGGAGAGAAAAGCAAGACAAAGGACAACATACTCTGCAATCTTTCTGCTAAAAGCCTTTGTTCCGCCGGGACGTTATTTGGTGATCTAGACAAGGCATAATAATGTACTGTATCTGCTCGGTTTATTATGTGTGTGTGTCATGGGTGTACATGCATATTACGGACTCTAAAATATATAGACTACGTGCCAGAAAGAGGACAGAATGCAAATACTTCTGACTCAGTGAGAGTTTGCCTTCTCTTGGGCAAGCCCGCCTTCGGGCACCCTAACTGCGATGATCATCTGTAGCCCAGCAGTGATTTTTGAGAAGAGGCCGTGTCATAAAGTAGAAATAATTAAAACATAAGATAATAAACAATGACTGTTAATTCTTGCTTCCAAGGGCCTGGGCTAAGAACAAACCAAAAGACTCTCCTGGTCACTAAGTGTCATGTTTAGTTTTCTGGGAGTGCAGTGAGGGCGGGTGGGGTGGTGGGGTGAGAGATTGCCCCGCGTATTACTGAAGAGAAACGTCCTATCTGCAGACCAGCTAGAGCAAACTGGCTTCTGTGGGTGTTTTCTGAAACATGTTCTCTGTTAATGAAATATTCATGGAGGTAGAATTAAAAAAAAAAAAAAAAAGCTCTGGGGTTAAACAAACCTGGGTTCAAATCTTGCCTCTGCACCACCGCCTCCGGGAGCTGTGTGATTCTTGTATGATCCTCTTTGCTCCTTGGTTAAACTCATTTGCAAAATGGAATAGTGATTCTGACCTTGGAAGGTTTGTCGTGTACACACTCAACATAGGGCACATGGCTTTAGCATCTGCCATTTACAAGTGGCACAACTGGGGAGTTGCCTTCCCACCTACTGCAGAATAACTATGGCAAGGGGGTGAATTACTGAGGGAGGTTGCTGCTATCTGACTGCCTTTGGGAGGTCATCCTAACCCCCTGCAGTGTCCATGAAAGAAAGACAATCAATTATAGCCAATCAACTCCCAGAGAGTTTGGAGAATATCTTATATCTTAACCATACGATTATTCTTTTTTTTTTAAGATTTTATTTATTTATTCATGAGAGACACAGAGAGAGAGGCAGAGACACAGGCAGAGGGAGAAGCAGGCTCCATGCAGGGACCCTGGTGTGAGACTGGATCCCAGGACCCCAGGATCACACCCTGAGCCGAAGGGAGGCACCCTACTGCTGAGCCACCCAAGGGTCCCTTAACCATACAATTCTTTTAAAAGAGGGAACTGGCATAGGAATTCACTTGTCTTTCCCTAAGGAAAATGGGGAGATGCCTCCAAAGCATCTTCAGGACCATTTGTCGCCTCTGAGTGAGCTTGCTGTTGCAGGATGTAGTTTAGCACCCTTGGCTCATGCATGGCCAAGTCTGTGCTCTCTCACTGACCATTGAAGTTATTGCCAGTCACCATACACCAGGTCTCTAACCATTTGCTCACTCACTTCGCAGATGTTTGTTCGTTTTAAGAATACTACGGGGTGTTATGATATGTACAGGGAAGCGACAGAAGGACACATCTGCCCGCGGAAAGCAATAACAGACAATTTCAACAAATCTCAAAGTCTTATCCTGGACGCTCCTGTTGCCTTCAGCTGTTCAGACATCTGTGGAAATCATCAAAGATAGGAGGAGACAGGAAGAAGTGAAATGCACATTTTTTGGTAAGCAGCATTGGAGGGTACAAAAAGGATAAAAAAAAAAAAAAAAAGGAATGGATCGAAAACAAAGGAAATGACCAGTTTAAAACAGGCATTACTGATAGAAACATCGGGGTGCAGGTGTCCCGACGTTTCATTGCATCTGAATCTTTGGGGTAAATCCCCAACAGTGCAATTGCTGGGTCGTAGGGCAGGTCTATTTTTAACTCTTTGAGGAACCTCCACACAGTTTTCCAGAGTGGCTGCACCAGTTCACATTCCCACCAACAGTGTAAGAGGGTTCCCTTTTCTCCGCATCCTCTCCAACATTTGTTGTTTCCTGCCTTGTTAATTTTCCCCATTCTCACTGGTGTGAGGTGGTATCTCATTGTGGTTTTGATTTGTATTTCCCTGATGGCAAGTGATGCAGAGCATTTTCTCATGTGCATGTTGGCCATGTCCATGTCTTCCTCTGTGAGATTTCTCTTCATGTCTTTTGCCCATTTCATGATTGGATTGTTTGTTTCTTTGGTGTTGAGTTTAATAAGTTCTTTATAGATTTTGGAAACTAGCCCTTTATCTGATATGTCATTTGCAAATATCTTCTCCCATTCTGTAGGTTGTCTTTTAGTTTTGTTGACTGTATCCTTTGCTGTGCAAAAGCTTCTTATCTTGATGAAGTCCCAATAGTTCATTTTTGCTTTTGTTTCTTTTGCCTTCGTGGATGTATCTTGCAAGAAGTTACTGTGGCCAAGTTCAAAAAGGGTGTTGCCTGTGTTCTCCTCTAGGATTTTGATGGAATCTTGTCTCACATTTAGATCTCTCATCCATTTTGAGTTTATCTTTGTGTATGGTGAAAGAGAGTGGTCCAGTTTCATTCTTCTGCATGTGGATGTCCAATTTTCCCAGCACCATTTATTGAAGATGTTTCTATCAGCAATGGCCACAATAGCCAAACTGTGGAAGGAGCCTCGGTGTCCATCGAAAGATGAATGGATAAAGAAGATGTGGTTTATGTATACAATGGAATATTACTCAGCAATTAGAAACGACAAATACCCACCATTTGCTTCAACGTGGATGGAACTGGAGGGTATTATGCTGAGTGAAATAAGTCAATCGGAGAAGGACAAACAGTGTATGTTCTCATTCATTTGGGGAATATGAATAATAGTGAAAGGGAATATAAAGGAAGGGAAAAGAAATGTTGGGAAATATCAGGAAGGGAGACAGAACATAAAGACTCCTAACTCGGGGAAACGAACTGGGGGTGGTGGAAGGGGAGGAGGGCGGGTGTTGGAGGGGAATGGGTGACGGGCACTGAGGTGGACACTTGACGGGATGAGCACTGGGTGTTTTTCTGTATGTTGGTAAATTAAACACCAATAAAAGTTAATTAAAAAAAAATAAATAAAACAGGCATTACCTTCAAGAGATAGTTCATCTCACTGAGAAAACTGGGCATGTGTGCACGAAGAGGTAATAATTTAGGGTAACAATTCCAGAAAAGTCAAAGCCCTATTCTTTCAACTTTTCTAAGGGTAATAAATAAATAAGTTACAAGCAGGCCATGTTCATTTTTGCATGGGTGTCTTAAATGGCATTTGTATTATAAGAAAGCTGACAGCACGGGATCCCTGGGTGGCGCAGCGGTTTGACACCTGCCTTTGGCCCAGGGCACAATCCTGGAGACTCGGGATTGAATCCCACGTCGGGCTCCCGGTGCATGGAGCCTGCTTCTCCCTCTGCCTGTGTCTCTGCCTCTCTCTCTCTGTCTCTCTGTGTGACTATCATAAATAAATAATAATTTAAAAAAAAAAAGAAAAAAAGAAAGCTGACAGCAGGGATGGCTGCCCTGATCTGAAACAGATCGGAAATTCTCTGCAAAAGAAAAAGGACTTGAGTTGAGCCTTTTGAGAAAATATAGTAAATCTCATGATCGGTGATGAGACAAGTTGCCTTCATTTCTCAACCTCACAGGCTGTGCCAGCCCCGGTGTTATGTGCTTAATCAAAACTGTCCTCATGAGATTCTCATATAATAACCAATGTGAGTTTTGTTATCCTATTTGACAGAGGTGAAGACTGAGGCTCAGAGACATTGAGTGAGTTCAAGGTCTCAAGGCAAGAGAAAGTGGTAAAAATCAGGATGCAAACCCCATTCTACGTGACTCCGGGAGTAGTGCTCAACCTCCTCAGTCAGAGCGTTTCCCTGGCAAGCAGGACTTAGATAAACAGAAGAGTGTGTCAGGCAGGGGAAGGGGAGACCATGATGCAGCACAGCATGGTCACCAAAATACCATGTTTTGTGAGGAAATGAAAGGGTTGGCTCTATCCCTGCTAGGGATTATTGGTTGATCCCAACAGCCGTTGCCACTTCTTGCTTTGGTAATAAAGCCCTGAGTCTTGGCCAGGCATGCACAATGCCCCGCCATAGTAAAGCATACACGTCCTAGCCCCCCTCCTTTGTGCCCAGCTGTGGTCATGTGATTAAATTCTGACCAATAAGACTTAAGTGGAAGCTGTCTATACAATTTCCAGGAAATGTCCTTATACAGAAGGGCTGTATCCTTCTTCACTTTTTCTTACTTCCTTCTGGGTGGACTGTGAATTTGACTGCAGGACCTGACATGGCCACTCTGTATCCAGGGTGAGCTTGGGGATGGAGGTCACACAAGGTAGAGCAACATGATGGAAGGAGCCAGGGTCTCTGGGCAGTCGATAAAGCACAGCTATCATTCCCATCCTGGGCTTTGAAATGAGAGAGAAACAAGCTTCTGTGTAGTGTAAGTTATGGTTATTTTAGGCTATGGTGTTACTGGTAATTGAACTTAATCCTAATTAGAAAGTGGTCTAAGTTGACTTGAGATGAGTTCCTGTAGGTGATCCATGGGAGAGCAGGTCAGAAAAAAAAAATGGAGATTGTGAAGAACTTCTCAACTCATGTTAAGGCACCTGTTAGTGATTTCGTTGGGTTTCTGGGCAGACGAGTATAGAAAAAGTGGCATTTCTAGAGGAATACACACTCTGTGTTTTATAGTGTCCCAGTTTAAAGAACTAAGGGAAGATGTGAAGGCATTTGGGAAATCATGCCAATGAGCCAGGCGTGAGGTGTTCAGGGCCTCACCAAGGGGACAGGACTGAGCAGTCAGGACCTGAAGCTATAGGACTCAGATACTAAGTTGACATTGCGGGTCAGGATATAGAGTAGTCCAAGGTGACTGAGATTTCTCTTTGAAAGGCCATGGTACCTTGACCAAAACAGAGAAGTCAGCAAGGGAATGAAAAATCAAAGGAGACAGGGACCTCTGTTTTGGAATTACAAAGCTAGAGATCATGGCAATACTAGCAAAAAGACGACTGGGGTGTCCATGCATGCAGCACAATAGAGGACAAGTCGAAAAATACAAGTTGGAGCAAAGGTAAGCATAAAGGATAGAGTTGAAATTGTGACCTTAGACGGGTTTGTTAAGGAATGTGCTAGAAGAATCAGACCAAAATCGTGAGTATGAGGAGGGAAAAAGAGACAGTAGAGGGGGAATAGCAGTGGTGAGTATAGAGAGAGAAGGAGAAGGTAAATTGGGATGATTCATCATCTTAGGGCCCAAGGAAAGATCTTCCATCCGCAGTCGAATGTGCCAGAAAGGAAGAATAAAAAAGAAAATGTGATTGAATCTGACAATGGAAGAGGTAAGTCATCGTTGACCTTTGAGTGACAGTGTCACCAGAAGGCTGAGGATGGAAGCCTACCTGAAGAGGTTTGAAGAATCATTATCTAGTAGGTGAAGGGAGCTACATTTAAGAAACCTGTGTATGAATTGAAAATAGAAAAAAGGAGCTAGAAAGTGAGGCTAAGAGGACAGTGGTGTCAAAGTCTTACTTGGGATGGGAGATCCCTACATGAATTAGTTAGGGGGAGGAGCTACCCCCCCAAGTCTTGGTATCTTCATGTGTCCCATGAAAGTATTACTATCTACCATGTGGGATCGTGGCAAAGATAGATTAATATGTGTGAAAATACACAGCACGGAGCGGGTCAGGTAGTAGTTACCCAACAAACATCTACATATTCCTCAATGGTTCAGATTCACTCCCCCATTTCATCATGCAGTTTTAGATCTAGCTACAGCCCCCCACACGGATGTCTGTGTGCTTATGGAGGTCGGATGAGGGTTCACTGCAAACTCACGCCAACCATTTACGGCAACAGCCCAATTGCACTGTGACCTGGATCCCACATGGCCTCGGATTTCCCAGCAGCTTTGGGAGCCCTGTGGCAGGGGAGGGACCCCTCAGAAGTGGAGACTCGAACCGTTCCTGTAGCTCTCCACACCCAAGGAGCATACGATGGCCCTCCCATATGGTAGCCAGGCCATGTGCTAAACCCAAGCAGACTTTATTCCACTTAATTCACCTTAGGAGGTTGGCACGATAATCTTCTCCATTTCCACAAGCTGGTGCAGAGCTCTTGTGAGGAGGAAGAGGGTTTTGAGCTCAGTTTGTGTCTAAAACCCATGAGTTCTGTGGTTGCTCTATAGGTTTCTTTTTGATGAGGTATTTGGAGACCTGGAACTTTACTCAGTGCTCTCTCTGCCCCATGAAGGAGAGGAGGCCCAGAGGGAGAGAAGGCCGGAGTCAGCCCTGGCCCAGCCATGAGAGGTGGGATGGTAGCTATGTTCAAGGGCAGCCGGAATGAAGGACGAGCCTGTTCCCAAATTGGGAGGGGCAGAGGGGAGGCCAGTGGCCCCAGTAACAGAGACGGAGCCCAGCCCTGTCACCTCATTTATCCAGAGGCAGAACTGGACCAGACCCACACGCCCCAGCTTGAACTTCCACACAGTCTGGCAAATCCTGACACATTTTATGCCTCCCCCAAGGCCCCTTCAGCCACCAGAAGCCACTACCTCATGGACACCGAGACAGCCCTGGCCTTCACACAGCGCAGTAATTGTGGTGGCGGCTGGGCCCCCAAGTGACCCCACCCAACTCAGACACCTCGAAACAGCTATTCTCTGAAGCAGGCCTGAGACTGTTACCTCTAAATGAAGTAAGCGAAAAGATGAAAGACCAAGGTGATCATTTCAGTTCGGCTTATGCATAATTATGTATTCATCAGTCAGAGCTTTAATTACCTGGAGATAAAGGTACCATTAGCGTTTGGGGGAAAACTGGCTCCAGCAAAATGCATTTCTTTTGTCTCCCAGCCAGTGACAACTCACTGTTATCCTCGGAAGGGCTTAGTAGGGAGACTCCAGCCTAAACCATAAAAGGCCCTCAGCCCGAAAAGGCGATGCCACTGAGTTAGGAACAGCATTTGTGGGAGATGCGGCCTCTCTGCATGGTGGGGAACAGAGAAGCATAAGGCACAGGTTCTGGGGGCCCATAGAACAGGGCGGAGGGAAACATGAGAGCCTCTCTTAGAGTTTTACCTGGCTTGTCCCCGCCATGAAATGCAGAAATCTCTCACATTCCACCCAAGATCCATGGGATCAGAATCTGAATTCTCACATCATGTCCTCGGTTCTTTATACACACATTCAAGTGTGAGACACATTGCTTTAGAGGTCCTCATACTCCGGACAACATCCTTGTTACTCGTTATTAAAAACAAGGAGGTGGAGCTTACTCACCTCTTCTATTTGTCTTCTATTCATTAAAGATGAAAACTGAAGACAGAAATGAGTGTGTGTGTGTGTGTGTGTGTGTGTGTGTGTGTAGGGAGTGTTTTTCTTTTCTTTTCTTTTCTTTCTTTCTTTTTTTTTTTTTTAAATTTGGCAGGAGAAATAGATTTTTCCCTTCCAGTGCTGCTTTAAAAGGTAAACATAATTGAATGGGGGCAAAGTGGGGGCGGAAGTAAAGACCATAAAACACACAATGTCAAATTGAAATGATTAATAAGGCGGAGAGGCAAAGCATCCCCCGGTGTGCTGTGCGATGCGACAGACAGGTCAGGGCAAACGCTAGCGAATCAATTTCAGTGCCTCTCGCCTAAGGGCTGGGACAGGCAGCAACAGAGAGAAAACCATTTCACAATGAGAAGAGGAAACTGGCGAGAAAGAAGCCTCAAGAAACAGGGGACAGGGTGAGAGGGAATCATGTAGGGAGAGAAATTGCTTGGGTGGTGAGGTTATAGGTGTGGTGGGACGTTAGGGCGGCATCTAGACCATCCCCACGAGATCGGATTAACAGACCATAAATGCCAGGCATCCAACCCAGAGTTTTGAATAATTAGCCAAAGTTCTGAGGTCTGAAGACAGATTTGGCTTTTCATGCTAATGCAGCCACTTAGAAATATATATCTGGGTGCAATGCAGATTTTTCTCGCTGCGCCTGACCTTCTTCTTCTGTAAAATGGGATAATTTTCTCAGTCTCACCGAGTTGTAAAGATTAAATGAGGTATTGCCTATTCAACCTCAGCACAATGCCTGGCATGTATGACGCTCTCAAAAATGGGACTATTATCATTTACTATTTGTCTGGAAAGTATTCCCAGCCATTATTAAAGTCCCAGCAAATCTCTTCTCTTAAGAGAAGAGGTCCTGACCTTAATCTGTGCCCTGAAAGAGTGATGGAAAGTGATTCCAGTCCCTCTCCATACTCTTCAGGTAGGATCTAAGTAGGATCTTTCATCCCATTCATTCATTCTTTCAACAATATCGAGCATATTAACAAAACTTCACCCACTGGTATCAAAGCATCAGTGGAAAAGAGTGTAATAAAGATGCACAAAAGCAGGAGAGGAGAGTGCTTGGAATCCTGTCAACCATGTGCACCTGCATTTTCTATCAACCCAGATCTGAAGAAATTCGAGACAGGGTTTGAGCCAACTTCGCGGGTCCCCTGAAAGTGTATATATGCTCTGAAGAATGACTCCAGCACAAGGTGAACAGCTCAGCGATTTCTGCACCTCATGGAGCACTCCCTCCATGCTGTGTCCCTCAGATGAAGGGACACAGAGCCAACGAAGCCTTTCTCGGCCACTCCTCAAGGGGCTTCTTGGCACTGTGATGTCATCTGCATCCCAGACCGGATCTGCTGCCACACAGACTCACGTCTTTTATCCTGAGTATGACGGAATGAGAAAGCAGGTGGATCTGCATGATTCCCCTTTCAGGGGGACGGGGTGGGAGGGATGAGTAGGCCTTGAGAGCAGAGCTTCGGAGCTGGTGAGTTTTTGACGTCATTGTCAGGGGCTTCCAACACAGGAAGGAACCGCACAGAAGTCCTGAGGTACAGTCAACAATCACTGGCCTCAGCTCAGATACACCCAGACCTGCACACCTCTTATAAGGTGGGAGCCCTTAGCCTTAGTGGCTTGCTCTCCTCAGTCCTCAGTTTTCTTGCCTGTAAAATGGGGATCACATTAGCAATGACTTCTATATTAGTCAGCGTCCTGGGAGGAACAGATGACACACTCAAATTAGGTAATTAGGGACAGGTTAATGAAAGAAATACTTATAAAGGAGTGAGCAAAGTGTAGGGAACTAAGGGGGATAGTGCACTACCTGAAGGCCAACTCTCAGGGCTGAAGGACAAGAATGCAGAAGAAGAGTGATATGCCCAAAGAGCAGTTGTGAACTCTGATGGAGGGATGCAACTGGCCAGGGTGACTCTGAAAGGTAGGGAGTGGCTCACCTTTGTCTCCTGCCCCTTAGCTGAACCCAACTGGAAGCCAAGGGCTTGATGCTTGGATCAATAGGAAGCCAACCTATTGATATTGTCCCTACAGCTCAGCCTCTTGGGCACAGAATAGGGTGGATCTGGAGAACAAACTGAAAATACCCAGCACAGTCTCATGGGGTCATCATAGGGATTAAATGAGGTCACACATGTGAGCTGTGGGATAAATGTTAACTCCGACAATGACCCTTTTCTTTTCTTTTTTTTTTTTTCACCAGTGAGGAGAGTGAGATTTAAGAAGTTTTTAAGCTTTCCCTGAGTTACGAGGAATGGAAACAATCACTGGTTACTAGTCCTAGAATGTCACCTCCCAGGTACAGGGGCAATGACAAGGGGACACAGCAGGTAAATGGAACATCTAGAGGAAAGATCTCAGGCCACCAATAAAATCGGTCACACACCCACTCTTCGTAGCCTCTCGTATTAGGTCCAGGGGATGGAGTTAACAGGAAATATCACCACCTAAGATATTTATGGGATAAAGAGGGGATTTGGGCCAGACATAAGAATGCAAAAACAAATATGTGGAAATTGCAGGTCTGTCTTGACATCATCTAAGCAGATGTAGAGCTAAGTATAGTCCATAAGAACCAACACTTCCATGTACCTGTGAGCTCGACACTGGTAGACCTGGATAACATACCCAGCATTGTCCACAGAGCAGTCTGGAACGTGACTGGTGGGTGGCTGCTGGCATAAACTGCATCTGTCCCGTTCGGGGGCATCATGCTGAGTGAGGCTATGGAGCCCTGTACGCTCAGGGAGGAAGAGCTTGTTTGGCTAGCCCGCTAGAATCTGGAGTCTGCCTTCCTTAAACCCCTCATTTCAGTGTAATGATGCCTGAGTCTTGCACTAAATTCTTATTTTGGAGATGATCACCTAGAAAGGACCCATGGGCTCCAGGACTCTTGCCAGATTACACAGGTATCTACTACCCTCTCTGAAAACAAGAAATCACCCCACTACTGTCTAACTAGCTCCCCCAAAAGATCCTACTGAATACACAGTGCTGACTCGGGACCTGACGATGTGTTTCATTAATCTCCTGTCATGAGAAACATTTCTTCTGGACCCAGAGTCATTTACAAAAACTTGACTTTATATGTTTTGCTTTGACTTTCTCGGGGACATCCGTGGGGATGCCTTAAAATACACCAGAGGACACCGTTTTTGCCATCGGCTCCCTCTGCTCTTGGCTTCCACTACTGCTGGCAGTCTACGATGGCTCTGTATCTGGCTATAAACCACAATCCCTGTATCCCCAGAAGAATAAACACCAACGTATTGCAAAAATCTTGGCCTCGTATGCAAACCCCTATAGCACTTACTCATACCCAAATTGTTTCATCCAGAGCTCATCTAATGGGCAAACACAGGAGTTGAAACAACTCCTCATTAGGTCAACCTCAGGTAGCACCAGAACCAGTAATCCCCAGGGATGGTCGCCAACATATGCTCCATTTGGACTCACAGGGTGAGATTGCTCAACCGTCAGACAGCCACCAGCTTGTTGGACAAGCGTGCAAGCAGCTCTCCCCCTGAATGCATCTAAGCTGAGCTTATCCATGGCAACTTGAGTTTTCACGGCCCTGCTAAAAAGTCCAATTTTAAAGCAAGACAGCAACAGTTTGGTCTCAGGAGCAAATTCAAGCATAAGCGTGCATTCTTAAATGGATGCCTCAAGCTTCAAGATGCCCTGCAAGTCACACCTCTAATCATCAACATTTCTAGTCCTGAGTTTTATAGGCACTTCCCCAATTATTTTCCTAGAGGAACAGTGGAGATGCCACTTGGTATTTCTCCATCGGCTTTTGACATTTCAGGACACCGGGCTCTGACCAAAACCAGAGGAGGCAGTATGCAGAGTGGGTCAGCCCAGGTTGTTGGTGGGAAGACAGACATTAGCTGCCAGGCCTTGAAATTTCCTATAGCTTTCCTGGCCTCTGTTTCCACAGCTGTAAAATGGGGCCAAGAACATGGCCTGTCTCCTAAGGAGGTTTGTGAGGAGGGGTGAGAGAATTCACAAAACATTGAGTCCGACAGACGGTAGCCCTCAGTAAATATTAGAAACAAACAGGAAAGGACGCTCACCATCCTGACCAATTTCCTTTCTTTTCTATCCCTAAAGCTAGTTAAAATACCACATTAAACACTGGAGAGGTTTGTTCCAGGCAATAATAGGAAATCCTTGATAGAAGAGGCATTTTCAATGACATCGGCCATTTCACCTCATTGATACAGATGTTGACAGAGGTAGGGGGTGGGATGGGGCATGCACAGGCCAGTCTGACCAGGGGCTGGGATGACAAGGAGGGCAAGAGTCATTTTAGTAGCTGTATGGCGATCAGATGAGATTTGGCTTAACATCTCTTAACTAGTGAGATGCTGACTCAGTTGATGAAATATGGAAAAACTTAATAGGAAAAAATGAATCCCCATTAGGGCTGCCTCCTCTTGCATGTTGGCTACAAGGCTAAGTGTATCACAGGCTTCCAATAAATATGAACTAATAATCAAATTGAAAAGCTAGGAAATCATTGTTCTCCTAGCCTGGCTGCCAGCCCAGCTGCTGCTCGGAGGGTGATGAGCTGCTTTTTTATCTGAGAGTGGATCTCCCCTTTGCCCGGAGAAATTGTTAGGAACCCAGTCCAGCTGGAAGACTTTTCTCAGCACTGTTTGCTTGGACCATGGCCTCCCTTCTCTAGCACAATCCTCACACCACACCCCCGGGGACCTCACCCTTGGCTTTTTTTTTTTTTAATTTTATTTTTTATAAACAACTTGCATTGGTTCCAGTTTCCTTAAGGATCAAAGTATAAAGAGTCCACTTTTGGCTTCCAAGTCTACATTGCCAAGAACAGAGTTATACTAAAATCAATCAGAGCCCAGGAAAGACCAAAGGAGAGATGCCACTAGTTCTTTAAGCTGGAAGAGTCCTGGGAGCTCCATGTTGATTCAAACCTGGAGCTGGAAGGCACACCACCATCTAAAATGGACTTATTCCATCTCTGTCCAGTACCTCCCTGCAGGATGCTTCTGGTTAGTTCCTGTTACTTCTTCCTGCTGCAGTTGTTGACTAAGTAATCTGGATATCAAAATGGGGTTTATTATCAGAGACGGCAAAAAAAACATCAGGTTTCTCAGAAGAGTAGCTTATACATTGACGCAGAACATACATTATAGGTGATTCTAGAAACTCTCAGTCTCTTAGGGGTCTCCATGCCATAGAAGCTTCTAAAATACAAACAAACCAAAAATAAATAAATACATGCATACATAAATAAATAAATATATAATAAATAAGTAAGTAAATAAGTAAGTAAGTAAATAAATAAATAAATAAATAAATAAATAAATAAAATCAAAGAGTTTTTGGCCAGTGCATTTGATGGATAAAGAAGAAATGTGACCTAAGGAACTGTAGAGACTGGTAGAAAAATTGTCCACGCATCCCCAAAACGTTGAATGGGTATCAAAAGGAGAGATACGAAGGTGCCAAAGACCTTTCTGCTTACTCTTTTACCCAGACCAAGCCTATTTTTTTGTTTGACCAAAGCTTTGGGACACTCTATTCCAGTCCAAACGAAGGCAGGAAGATCTGGGTAATGAATATTGAAAGAAACCATGCACTTTACAAAGGAACCACCAAAGATTTCCTCTGATGATTTCCTTAAATATGTGTAAAACTCACCCACTTCAAGTTTCCCATATCCGCACGGATGTCAAGCCACCTGTCTTTTGGAAATGTGAGGCACACATCTGTAGAAGTTGTAACTTTTCAGACGTTTTGTCTTTGGAAAAGAATATCCTATCTTTATCCCATTTTTTTTCTCTTTTTTTTTCTTTATCCCATTTGATAAGATGATTAAAATTACCCTTCACAAATTTATAATTAGTTACAGGGGAGATTGAGAGCGAGTACATAATGGAGAACTGGTTCCACCAAATTCTACCAGCTATAGCTTTGCATTTCCTCCTCAAAGCCCACCTCTGTAGGGCTCATGAAACCCTGGCAAAGGAGATCTCTGTTCTTCCTTAAAGACCGCCCACCCATCTCTAGAAGATGAGCTCCAGCAACCCTTTATCAGTATTTATTGGACCAATCTTTTCACATGCAGGTAAGCGTGATGTTTTAAGCATGCAACCTAAAGTCCAGGTGAGAAAAGCAATCAGTTAAATAAAATGGCCAGAGAAGTCCAAGAGATTCATTGCTTTAAATATAAGTTTTTGGAGGTCTCTAGGGTTAACCCCCAGAGGGGGTAAGGGGCAGCAGATTATCTCTGCATGTCCTCTGGGCCCCTCTGGAGGAAGCTCATTTTGGTGTTGCAGGATCCTGCGAGTGTATGATCATGGGGCACTGGACTGTGGCTCAAATTCCAGCTAAGCAGACAAAAGACAACATGGGGGTCACTGGCCATGACCGTTATGGAGGGAATCTAGGACCTGCAGATGGCATCTGAATGGAGAATGTAGGCATCTGAATTAAAGTCACGCCACCATTCCCACTCCAATACACACACACACGTGCGCATCCATATCCACACATGCACATATACACACACAGTTACACACACACAAAGATATACTCATGTGTGCATTCCACATCCACACATCCACATGCAGTTACACACACACACATGCATATAGAGCCAAACACACAAATACACACACACAGACAAGCAGATCCACGTGCATACACGCACATGAACGCATACACACAGTGACACACAGACGTGCAGGTCCACACACATACACACGTGCACACATCTGTACGTGTGGCCGCTTCTCCCTCTGGTATTATCCTCGATCATGTTCAACATGACTCATCAATCACACCCTCCACTTATCAATAAAACTCCAGGACCCCAGAACACCTCGGTCTGACACCTTATCTGAATTCCCACTAACAATTTCAGAGCCAAATGTATCCAGAGGTAAGAAATGTCTAAAATGAAGTCAATCAATCCAATTCATCCGTTCTTTACCTAAGGCTACTGTTAAGAGAGGAAAGGAAAAAAAAAAAAAAGGGAAGGAAGCTATCCCATAATATCCATCCTCAGGCCTCCGAGCGGGTTTGCCTAAACGTTGCCATGGTGATGTGTATAGAAGTCGGTCTTCACCCTGAACCACAATCGCTGACTTGACAGAGAACACCCATTTGGGCTCCAACAGGTAATAGCTGGGGAGCAGGAAGGCATGTTTTTGCTCAGGTTGAAACTTGAGATTGCTACCTCCCTACAGGAAGTCGCGAGGTATTTTGTGTGTCGTGTTTGTCCCCGTGTCCCTCGTCTTCTTTTCATCCACTCCCCACTTCTGCGGGGAGAGAGGATGGGGCGAGGAAGGAGCCCCAGGACAAGCCAGAAGGGAGCGTGGGGCTGCGCCAGGCCCGGCCTTCATCTCTGCCCGGAGCAGAGGGCGAAGGGAGGCTGGCCCTGGAGCTGGCCTCCTGGTCCTCCCTCCTTGACAGAGCCTCAGGGGGGCAAGCCACCCCCCATCTGGGATGGAGAGGGACTCGCTCACTTGCTTCCTTAAAGACCACCCACCCATCTCTAGAAGATGAGCTCCAGAAACCCTTTATCAGTATTTACTGGACCAATGCAGGTAAGCGTGATGTTTTAAGCATGCAACCTGGAAGTCCAGGTCGGAAAAGCGATCAATTAAATAAAATGGCCAGAGAAGTCCAAACACAGATTTGATCTCCTGACTCCCACCCAGGGCTTCTCAACATAGGCGACAAGGGCATGCCCAGGACTGTCTGGGAAACCGACATTCTTCTCATAGGAAGTGTCGTGTCCATTCCACACTCGGAGGGCGCCACGGGCATTTGATGAATGAATGAATCAGTGAATGACTGCAAGATCAGAGAACGGGCAGCTCTGTCTTTCCGGGGTTTCTGGATTCCGAAGCCAACTCACAGCTACAAAAATAACTGGTCGGAAACACCTTGCATCCCTAACTACCCAGTTCACAACCCAGAGCCAGTCTGCTCCTAGGCCCCCAGGGTTGCCCCCTTGCCCATCGTGGGAATATCAAGTGATTGACAAACCAAATTGTAGTTCCAGGGTGTGTTTTGGGGGCGGTGAGGAGGAAAGCTGCTCTCATACGCCATGAGTAGATTGAGAATGTAATCCCCACACATCCTTTTGTGTGAGGTCCCATTTCGGACCGAGGTTACTCATTTATGAATGAATAAAGTGCCACCTTGGGTCGGCAGTGCCTTTTGTGGCTCCAGATTACGGCTGGGCTAATTAGAACCTAAAGGGGGCGAAACCAGCAGTGGTGTCCTTACCTTAAATGAAGCCAATTAAATTAGCCAGTTGCATGCCGCATTAACCCCCTCCCCGTGGCACCCCAACGACACCGCTCCTCTACAAATAGAAAGGCAGCTGAAGACATGCGTCGCTTCTACAGAGAGAGATGCTACATGTAGAAACAAACACACAAAATCACCTTCTCAGGATAAGCTCGCTGCTTCTTGGGCTTTTGTAGCCCAGCCCTGCTGGCTGGCAGCTTGGTTTGTCTCCTGAGTGGGAACCATGATGCATTTGGCTGGCTCTTGGCTTCCAGTCCTACTTGTAATTTGAAGCGAGGGTAGATGGCTGGGGTCAGACAGCAAGGAGCCTGCAGGCTTAGGGGGGGAGCCTCCTTGCTTGATGAGACACCGCAGGGCGCCGAGGTAGGAAGTCCTAAAACTCTGCAGTGTTCCGCGTCCTAAGCTGGATCCTACTAAAAGTCTAGAAGGGGGCAGATTTTAACTCAGGCTTTAGGAGCTCCCTGGGGACGAGTGCAGAACACACCTAAACACCCCACGGCTTGGCATTCCCAGGGCACCAGGGGATGTCCTACTTAAGCACCAAGGATAAGACAGATGTTGCTGCCACTTGCTGAGAGTCCCCAGGGAAAAAGCGAGTACGGTGCTTGGCACATGGCAGAAGCTCCTTAAATGCGTGTTGATTTAAACCAGGAGAACCTACGTCTGCCCCCCCCCCCTTTCTGGCTTACACTATTTGCCGTACCAAAGAGGAAATAAATTGTGGTGATGGGTGAGTCAAAAAATAAGTTTGGACTGACTTTGAAATCTATAATATGGTGCTTTTTAAAGCTGTTGCATCAGATCTACTTCGCTCATTGTTTTTAACCAGGTTGAAAAAAGAAAATGATCTGGGTGTGAGGCCCCATGGGGATGATCACGAGAAGTATCCAGAAGTGGACAGGTAGGGATCCCCAGCTGAGCAAGCCATAGAAAGCAGGCTCGTTCCTGTTCTATGGGGGAGACATGGTGCCAGTCAGAAGGCAGCGGACGTGTTTGGGTGGGGCAGTGTGTGCTCCAGGGTGACTCAGTCAGCTGCAGAGCTCCAAGGATCCAGAGTCGCAAGGGGCCAGGCTGGGAAATGGCCAAGCCCCAAGCCCAGGTGAGACCCAATTAACTCTCACCTCCCCTGGGAGGAGTTTAATATCTCAGACTCGCCTCTTAACCTGTCACCGTCCAGCTACCCAAACTTCAGGAATGCAAACTCATGCTCACACCAGCCCAAAGAAAAATGTACAGTCCTGAGTGTGAGTTCACCTGCAAAGTTAAGTGCATGTGTTCGACGCTAACAACTCATGTCGTTCTTCTGGGTTCTGTGCCGGTCAGAATGACCAGAGACAGTTCCATCTCTCGATATCGCCAAGGCAAGCCTCAGCTGTGCCCGTTACAAGCTGTGTAACCTTAGGCATGTGGTGTAGCCTCAGATCGGGCCCTCACGATTCCATGCCTGTGATCCAGGAGCCGTGCTAGGTACTGGGGACACAAAGGTAACCACTCTTTCTGGAAGAGTCTTTGGGAAAGGTGAATACTTCAGCCAAGAATCTCAAGACCACGTGGTCATTGCTAAGATGCACTAGGCAGTGCGTGTGCCCACGTGTGCACATTGCACCCCGGGACCAGAGAGTTAGACACTAGGTTGTTACCATTCTACATGCTTTACATCCAGAACCTTACAGGGATCCCCCATCCTACAGATGAGGAAACTTGACGGCTCACAGAAGCAAAATAGCATCTTCATGGATGTCGCAAGGGCATGGTGGAGCCAGAGTTCAAACTCCATCCGGTCTAAGCTCGTTCGTAATCCCTGCATCATCCTTGACCTTGAGGATTTATGGTCTGCTGAAGGGACGGCGGGCAAAACATTGTAAAAAAAGAATGACATCAACCGGAAAGCGTACATGGATGGATGCGTAGGTCAATACTCTCCTTCCGGCTTCATTTTCCAAGCTCCAGATTCAGATTCCCGGTGGCTTCCTGAAAATTGCCACATGGGAACACAGGAATCCTGTGGCCACCTCAGAATTGGCAAAAAATCCAGAATCTCCAGTCTCCCCACCTGCACCCTCCACCCCTGCACACACACCTGGTCTACCCTTTTATATTCCTTACCTCAGCCAGTCTGGTTATTGTTCAAACAAGTGTCTTCATGATCCTTCCCCTTGCCCCGCACGCCCCAAATCCTGCTGAGTCTACTTTCCAACCTCTCACAGGATTCTTTCTGCCTCTGTCTTCCCGCTGGTACTGCCTCGTCAAGGCTGCCGTCAGGCCTCCCTACTTGAATCTCGCCTTCACGCTAGAGTCAGTGACTCTCCAACAAACCCATCTGATCATGTCCCTCCCCTGAACTAAAATGCCTCGCGGATGTCGCCATGCTTCCAGAAGAAATTAACCCTCGCTGATGTCCATCCTTGCATGCGACAGGCCCGTTCTCATCTATAATCTTGCCCTGTTGTCTATTCACTAATGTCTGGTCTGTGGACTTTCCCCCATTCCCTGAACACACCAATATTTTTCCAGTTCAACACACATTACCAAGTATCCCTTTATTTGCCAAGCCCTGTATTGGGCGTAAGGATGCAAGGCAAGGCTTCTCAATTGTGGCCCTATTGACATTATATGCAGGTAATTCTTTGTTGCAGGGGCCTATCCCATGGATTATAGGATGTTTAGCAGCATCCCTGGCTTCTACCCACTAGATGCCAGTAGCAACTCCCCCCAAAGTTGTGACAACCGAGAATGTCACCAGGCACTGCCAAATGTCCCTCAAAGGGACAAAATCATCCACACTTGGGAACCACTGCTCTAGAGTAACATATGCTCCCTGGCCCCCGAGAGCCTGCCTGTGGTTTGTGTTAGAAGTGATGGGCGCACGTTGTGCAATGCAGCAAGGGAGATGCCGAGAACATGAGCTTTTCGATGGGTTCACCCTGAGTTAGTGTCCTGGCTCCCCTGCTTCCCTCTGTGGGCCTTTGGACAGCTTCAGGAACACTTCTGAGCCTTCAGTGACTCATGTGTAAAATAGTAATTCTAATTTTACCTCCAAGCTCTAGTGTGTGCATTATGCAAATGAACGCCCATACATACCTGACGTGTTGAGACCCTCAAGAGATGATGTTTTCCCAACCCCCACCACACGCCTTCCTGTCCCCACGGTGGGGCCCAGAACTAGCTTTTGTGCCTTTGCCACATGCTGCTGCTTCTACTTAGAATCCTAGTTTAGCCCCCCTTCTACTTAGAATCCCCTCCCTTCTCACCCTTTGACAAATTCTTTAAAACTCAGTCCCAGTGTCACTCCGACAAACCGGTACAGCCTCCCCCCCCCAGAAACAGGCCTAGACACTCCGTTCTCTGTGCTCTCCATGTGCTTCGCTTACATCTCTCGTAGCCTATTGTTCCTGTCATTCATTGACTAGTTCTTCCTCAATGTCAGGGGCCAGCACACTTTTTTTCTTAGGGGCTAAAAGTAAATAGTTTAGGTTTTGGGGCCTCGTGGTCTGTATTACCACTATCCGACTCAGCCACTGGAGGTGAAAGCATCCATAAACTGTAGTACCCAAATGGGAGTGGCTGTGTGCCAATAAAGCTTTATTTATAAAACTAGATGGTGGCTAGATTTGGCCAGACTTAGACCTCTGCTCTGAGCAGTGAGCTCCTTGGGGTCAAGGCCGTGTCTTATTGGCTTTTGTCTCTGCAGCATCTCACCCAGCACCTGGTGCGTCACAGACACTGTTAATTTTTTTTTAATTTTTTTAAAGATTTATTTATTTATTTATGATAGACAGAGAGAGAGAGAGAGAGAGAGAGAGGCAGAGACACAGGAGGAGGGAGAAGCAGGCTCCATGCCAAGAGCCCGACGCGGGACTCGATCCCAGGACCCCAGGATCACGCCCTGGGCCAAAGGCAGGTGCCGAACCGCTGAGCCACCCAGGGATCCCCACAGACACTGTTTAAATCATCAATACATCGATGGATCCATATTAGCTACCATCTTACCAGTATTAGTAACACAGGTAGCTACACAATCTTTTTTGAGATTGTGTGCGTTAAGGAGCTGATCAAAACAATGCAAACAGCCTCCAATGCTAATTCAGTAATTATAGAGCCAACAGCATACATTGAAAGAAGAGTGGAAAACCTCTCTCTTCGCTGGAGCCATGAGCCAACGTTTAGTTAGGTGTAGGATTGCCAGAGAAAGTATAGGACATGCCACTAAGTTTGAAATTCAGAGAAATAACAGTAAAGTTTTTGGCATAAGCATGTCTCATGCAATTTTGGGGACATACCTATTTCAAAAAAATTAGTGATTGTATATCTGAAATTCAAATTTAGCTGAGTGCCCTTTCTCTGTATTTGTTAAATCTGGCCACCTGACTTAGGCACAGACTGTTGACAATCTCTTCTGGTTCCCTCCCTCAACCTTCCAGGAGAAAAGATGAGAGCCTGTCTGACCTGCTGGGCCACCTTCCCACCCTCCAGGAAGAGGGCCCCCTGTAAACCTCATGGCAGCAGCAAGAAGTTCTGTTAGAACTAGAAATTTAATTAACAAAATGCTAACATGTAATTTCGAGGAGGAGGGGGAAAAAGTGTTATCACGAAGTTAATAAGAGAACTATTTTAATTACGGTATTTAACAAGTTATGACCATGCCACTGTTGTTCTCTGGGGAAGGATTTACACAGTTCAAGAATCTCGGGGCAGGGAAGGGATGCGATGAGGAAAGGAGGTGGAAACATTGCTATCCTGTGCTTCTCTGCAGCACACCTCTGAGTCCTCAGGCCTGCCCAGCATTGAAAAGCCCCCGAAAGTCAGGTTGAAGGAGCTCCCACTTGCCAAGTCTGGGATCATTTGAATAGCAAAATCGACCAAGCAAGGGCTTACGACTAAGGAAAATAAGAATTCGTGAGTCCACACTTATAGAAATAAATTGACATTTTGATGAAAAACAGAATTATCTGCAGAGTCTCAGAGTGCCTCTCCGCACAGGAAAAATATTTACTAATTACATAGGGAAGAGTCGTAACTTTCTCATGGCAGGATCTAGTAGCAGATCCACCTTCTTCAAGTGTTCAGCGTTGTGCATCACATGTCAGGATGTAATGAAAAGAACACAGGGGCGCCTGCGTGGCTCAGTGGTTGAGCATCTGCCTTCAGCTCAGGTCGTGATCCCAGGGTCCTGGGATCGAGTCCCGCATCGGGCTCCCTATGGGGAGCCTGCCTCTCCCTCTGCCTGTGCCTCTGCCTCTCTCTCTGTGTCTGTCATGAATAAATAAAATCCTTTAAAAAAAAAGAAAAAGAAAAAAGAAAAGAACACAGCATCGCTGTGATGTGTCTGCCTGATATGCACCGCCTAAAGGCAATCATGAAGAATCATTCACCACACAAACTAAAATAAAGGACATTCTAAGAATTCTAAGAATCACTGGCCTGTGGTCTTTAAAATTGCCATGACATGGGGGAGCCTGAGTGGCTCCGTCAGTTAAGTGTCGGACTCTTGATTTCGGCTCAGGTCATGATCTCAGGGTTGTGAGATCAAGCCCCACAGGGGGCTCAGCGCTCAGCGTGGAATCTGTTGGAGATTCTCTCCCTTTGCCCCTCCCCCTGCTCACACTCTTTCTCTCTAAAAATAAATCAATACATATTTCTAAAAAAAAAAAAAAAATGGCCAATCTCATGGAAGTCAAGGAAAGATTAAGAAACTGTGATGGTTCAACAGTCCCTAACAAGACATGTCAATCCCAATAACTGGATCCATTATTGGAACAGTTGGTGACACATGAATGGGCCTCAGGTGCTAATGTCAGGTTTGGGATGGCTGTCTCTTAGCTCTCTTAGGATGCAGTTGTGTACATGTAGCTCCTCCTCCCCCAAAGAGCTTGTGATAATTCATAATCAGTGAGGCTAAGACAATTGTCCTGGTGCTGGTTCTTCTGCTCCAGGACACCTTTCCTACACCCTTGACTTTACCAGCGGGAGCCTGGGGAAGGCTTTGCTTCTTCGCTGCCCTACAGCCTGCTTCACGGAAACCTGGCTGCGGCTGGAGAGGTGCGGCTTATGTCTGTCCCACCTAGACCCTCTCCTGGAGCCTGGTGGCCTACAGCTCACTGGAGCCATGACAGAGGCTCAGCAGGAAGAGCTCCTTTCTTCCAAGAGAAGGCGCTAGAAACACAGCCCCCCACTGGTCCAATACTCATAAACCTTCTAGCAGCAGTTCCTGAGATACATTCCAGGCCTTGCGTCATCTCTTTATCTTTACTACAATGGCCAGTAGGATGGGATGGCTCTTCCTGGGCAGCTGGTGGTATGTCAGGGTAAGGTATTTCAGGAAAAGAAGTCAGATCTCTTCCTCTGCATGAAATACAGATGCTCACCCACCACAGTTGCAAATACTCCTAAATATCTGCCCCAACACTTATTCAAATCACCGTCTTCTCCGATGAATGGTTGGTAATGCCTTGGAGCGCACCGATGCCCCTTCCTACCCCAGTTAAGGTTTGAGAGACTCCAGATCCAACAGGAAAAGGGTGAGGGAAATGCCCACTAGACCAGTTCAGGTGTCTTTCCTCATAGAATTCTCCAGGAGAGGGAAGAATGTAAACTATGCTTTTCTCTCAACTGCCGGCCTGCCATGAGGCATGACAACAGGCGGGTCAGAGAGATGGCCCAGATCACATAACATGGCCCTGGCACCCGGCTCCATGTGGCACCCTGACAAACCAAACACGAAACTGCCAGGCTCATTCTCTGCCACCCGTGTTGCTGGGAATCCAACTCTGGGTGAAATGAGAGTTTGCTTAAAAGTAGGGGAGATCTGCCCAAGGGTCTCAGCAAATTTTATAGTTTAGCCTTGAGCAATAGGTGCCTGCCATCATTCGCATCAGGTGTTGCTCCATTAAAGAGCATGATTGTGCTCATCCAACTGAAGCACAGAAATGTTAAATGACCAGCCCACGCTCGTATTCAGAGATTGAATCAATTATGATGTTTCTGGCCATGATTTAAAGAAAAAAAATAAACCGAGAAAACTGACTTTTAAAAACGAATACATTTAATTATGTCATAGAGTAAGAGGTCTGAAGGTAGAGTTAATTTGGCAGCTCGAATATGTCCGGGGTCTGGGTCACAGTCCCTGAAATTTTCCACACTTTTCCTCATGGTCACAAAATGGCCCCTGCAGCTCCAAACATCAAATCCTGTACTGAGCAGCTGTCATCTGCTAAGCAGTATACAAGGATGAGCCAAACAATCGAGATCCCTGACTTCTTGTGTCCTACGGTCTGTGGTTAGTCCAGAGAATGTCCTGGAACATGCCCAACTACAGTGATTCTGATGCCTTTCAATCCTGATTGCATAAAACGGCTTTGCACAATGCAATCCGTACTCACATATTTTAAAACTCAGAGGTAGTCTGAAAGCTTGACATATCCGGAATTCCTTTCCTCCAGGATTCCAGCTTTCCCACCTCCTTGAAGGAGTGTTGTTAAATAATTAAAAGATGCCATAAATAGAAAGCACGTAGCACAGTGCCTGAGACATGGTGAATACCCGCAAGAAGTAAGCTCTAGTAACCTTCTCCCGATGGTTGAGGGTCCTGGCCACCACGAGCATGTGTCCTCCTCCCTTTTAAGAAAGAGTTTCCTCTTGTTGGGTTCTTAACCAAACTACAGCCTGGTGACAGGCGAGACAGTGATTTATAGGGAACCTTCTATCCTCAGCCTCAATTCTCCTACAAGGGCATGTGAGCTACTTAGTATCCTCAGAACACGGTGTGTCCCAGGTCCTGATCTATGAAATCAGTCCCGGATTAATTCTATACAGAGCATAAAGCTCTCCACAGCTGTAGGAACCACTTCTTAATCAGTTCAATGTCCTAGAGACACTTGCCTTGAGATCAAAAGACAGGAAGATGGATCTCTGTATGGATGGGAGTCAAGAAAGAATCTTTTCCTAATTGTTCCTAGATTCCGGTTTCCAGGCTACACATCACCCAATTTAAGTCTCCTAATAATCAAACGAAGGAGGTGCTATTTCTTTTCATTTTCACCTGAACAAACTTGGATTCAGAGATTCGAAGATTTAGGCTCCACAGCCAGTGGTAAAGCCAAGATTAAACCCAGGTGTCTTGAGACGTGATCTTTTCTGTCTTTGCCATTGATGTGGGCTTTACCATGGAGAACAATGGGTAAGAGATGGGAGCGGGGCAGGATAGACCCTCTCACAGTTATTTAAGCCTCAAAGCATCTGCATGGAGCGATGGGCAAAACCATCATTCGTTCAGTAAACATGGCTTATTCATTCACCAAACACGCTCCCCTTCTGCTAAGGCCTGGAAGACTTTAGAAGGTCCTACAATCAATGAGACAGTAGATCCCAACCTTCAAGGACCTCCCATCTATGCAGGAGTCAGATTGGTGGGAGGTAAAGGCATATAGAGATTTTTTTTTTTTTTTTAATGATAGTGGAAGTGGAAAGAGAGCCAAACATGTCTACTTCTGGAATGAAAAAATATAGGTTTTTTTTGTTTTTGTTTTTGGTTTTTTACTTTTAATAAGAGAAGGCCCTTTCCAAGCAAAAGGTATTGTCATGGAACCGATACATGTACCTAAATAGCAACAGAGCTGGAGGGAGAAACAAGAAGCAATGATCTGATACCTCTTGTTGCCGAGCAGGAAAAACATTCCCTCCTGATTTTCACACCTCTCTGCCAACTGGGGAAATTCCCCTCCAGGTCCCTGTGTCGAATCTCAACACCAAATCTCTGGAGAGTGTGCATCGAGGAGGCCTGTGGGGACCAGCGCTGGTGCAACAGGTCACGCCTGAGAGGGGAAGCCAGGCCGGGGGGGACAAGAGAGCTGGAGGTCAGCCCTTCAGGGTGGTGTCATTCCAGGCAAAGTCGCCGATCGTCTTTGTTGAAATTTCCACTTCTCCGTAGGCTGGAAACAACTAGCTTTGCCCTTTGACTGTTACAGTGAGCGGAGGTCCAAGGGGTCAGGGCTATGGAACCAGCTGGAACGGGCCCATCCACCCCTCATCTGTTCTGCTCAGGAGACCAAGTGTAGCAAGAATTCCAATTATTGCGTCTTTCTCACTAAAATGAGACTCATCTCTGACGTCTCTGGGTCCTGCAGTGTCACGCGTGCTGCCCTGTGGCCTCTTCCCATGACTGTCCCTGCAAGTGTCCTGCAGGGACAGTGGCTGAAGTCCAGTGGACATGGCAGCTTTCTGGTTCCTTGACTCCAGTTTCAATGCCCATCCCTGTCTTTGCTCTTCACGGACCCACTTTTATGGCCATGTCTTGGACTTAACGTCATCCCAAACAGTCCCACCTCTGACATTTAAAACCTGAGATCTCTGACACAACGTCCCCTCTTTCCAGCTCTTTCGCTTGCTCAATCTCTCACCTCATCATGCTCTCTGGACTCCGGACTCCTCCCTTTTCTCTCACTTTGTCATCTTTCTCCCCCCTGTCCTTTCCTTCCCAGGTAAGCCCATTCAGCCAAGGCCACAATCTTGCCAACGACTAAAACAATGCCAGTGTCTTTCCACCTCCAGCCCCACTCGTGCACCAGGCCAACCACAGATCTGCTCTGCCCCCATACCCCAGCCCGGTGGCCGGGGACCCAGTGAGAATTGCTCACAGACCCCCCCCCACCACCACGGGCAGGGCCATGATGTGCCAGGAGCCAGCCCCGATGACTTCCTTAGCGCTCAGCCCTCCTCCTGCAAGTTACCCATCAACCTCACACCCTGTTTTCCTCACAGCGATGCCAGAATCGAAGCCCCTTCTTTCCTAGCAGAGGGGACCTCGCCTATTTTATTGAAACAAAAAAGGAAAGAAAAAAAGAGGCAAGTGGACAGGAACTTCTTCCCTTGGTACCCAACCCTCCCTGCCCCCGTGCCTCCTTCCTGCATCTCTAATACTAGTGGAACCTGTACCTTCCATCCAAGAAGCACCCACAAATAGTGTCCATTTCTCCAATAAAACTTCCCAACATTTTTTCCTTCTCTCCATTGACTTCTTCTTGTCGGTCTGTTGACATATTCAAGAGTTTTCAATCTTAAAGAGTCTTTTAATTTTGCATCCCTTCTAAATACTGTTCCTTGTCTACTTATCATCTACCTATCCGTCTATCAACCTCTGGCCTGTCTCGATGCATGCGCACTACCAGGTTTTCGACAGTCACGCCTACATTTAGGGGAGCTACCTTCTCACCTGTCAATGCCCCTCAGCTCACTGGATGTGTCCTCTCCTTCTCTGCACTGAAACAGCTCTCTCCAAGATCCCACTCAGCCTCTAACTCCCAGACAAAAGTGATTTTCAGTGTCCTTGTTTGCCCTTTTTGCTATGTTTTCCATGTTAACCACGCATCCTCTTTGGTTTTGATTTTGTTTTGTTTTGTTGAAAGATTTTATTTATTTATTTATTCATGAGAGACACACAGAGAGAGGCAGAGACACAGGCAGAGGGAGAAGCAGGCTCCTTGCAGGGAGCCTGATGGGGGACTCGATCCCAGGACCCAGGATCACGACCTGAGCCAAAGGCAGATGCTCAGCCACTGAGCCACCCAGGTGCCCACGCATCCTCCTTAGAATGTTCCCTCACTTCCTCTTCAGACCCTGGTCACTATCTCCTAACCGGCTCCCTTCTACTCTTATTGCACCCCCTTAGCTCTATGTGGACTTCTCTTTCTCTCCCCATCTCATCAGTGTGGGTGTTTCCCAAGACCTAGTTCTCTTGCCACTACCTTTTGTCCCAGGGGGAATTCACCCACGCTGAGACCGTAACCACCACCCACATGCTAATGACTTCTAAATGACAGTCCCCACCCACACACATTCCTTCCCTGGACCCCGTACCCCCAGAGCCAGCAGTGCACTGGATATCTACACCAAGACCTCCCCGGAGGACCTCAGAGACCCCCCTTAACCACTGGCTCCCCTCATCTCCTTGCTGTCTCCCTCCATGAACAGAACCACCCACCACAGTTTGTCCGAGTAAGAAAACCAAGACCCATGCTTCCTTGATTACTCTCGTGTAATTGAAAATTAAATCTAGTTGATCCCAAAATGTCTCAACTACCCACCTTTGCACCACCATCTGCGTGCCATTACTGTCAGGTTCCTTTGCTTGGAATTTGGAAAATGCCCTTATCTGGTCTTCCTGCCTCCAGCCTAATTCCCTATACTCTATATCCTGCATGATGCCAGAGTCATCCTTCCAGAGTGCAAACATGAGCCTCTCATCCCCATGCACGTAAAGCTCTTTACTGGCTCCTTACTGACAGCAGGATGAAGGGTACTCTCATTTTCATGGCATTAGGCTTCCTGTGAGCTTGACCTCTTCACTCCTGTCTGGCTTTATCTCACCATGGCCCCCCTACCCCACCCACATGTGATACTCCAGGCATTAGTAATTCCTCACTACTCCATGCTCTAACTACCTCAGTGCCTTGACATTTGGCTTTTCATCTGTCTAAGATAGCTCATCTCTAACCCTATCTCCTTCTGATCTCCGCTGGAGGTGGAGGGGTGCGGGTCTCTACTCTAGGATCTCATCTCTTAAGAAGTATCTCCTAGAAGTCTCTCCAGAAGATTCTGGAGCTCAGTCACATGGCATTGGCATTGTTTATCTACTCCTTTCTTTCTTCCAAGGGAGGAGTCACATTCTTATACCTTTATGTTCCAAAGGCTTAGACTCAGGTATAGTGATCCCATAAAACTGTGTGAGGCAATACATGAATAAATGAAATAAAAGAAGAAAGACCCCTCCTAGTCTTTGATCTCAAATATATACAACTGAGAAGAAATACGCCAGCAGAAGGAAGGAGAAGGGGACCACAGCAACAAATGTAGCCAGGTTCAAATATGAAGGTCTTTATCTAGAATACGATTTTTGCACACTGGATCATATAACTAGCATGGGACTACTATAAGAAGACCCTTGATTATGCATGAGTTCCTATTATTTGAAGTATGGGATTTGAAGTCAAATCATCCTCCAAATCCACAGAGTATTCACTGTGTGCTAAGCCTCCTTGAGCCTCTGACTCCATTTCCCCACCACCTCAAAATTAAGGTCTTGCCTTTGAGCATCTGACTACCCATTGGACTGTGGCTCCTGAAGCAGATTGGTCTGCACCCAGAGAACAGACAGTCCCCCATGTGCTAGGCTGTTGCTCCCACAGACCCTTTCCACCATGACTTCAAATTTCCTGAAACTGATTCTTCCTGTTGGTCATGGCAGGAATCAGCGGCTGTCTCAGTCCTGCAGAGATGGGAGACGGGGGCCAGGTGACCACTGCCTGCAGATTCTTGGCTAAATGACTTAGCAACAAGCCAAGCCTGGGCTGGGGGAACGAGAGTGTGCAGGGGGAGCCGACCAGGAAGGGGTGCACCCCGATTCCAATCCGGTGTTTCAGCTTCTAAGATATTTTCCTTTTTATCAAACCTCTAGACAAGCAAGTCTCCTGGGAACAGAGCCACGTCAAAGGGGGTACCATGAGAGAAATGGCTTCAAGAGAAAAAAAAAAGAATTTATCATGTCATCACTTATTATAGAGCAAGGAATTCCAAAATTTTTAGACCATTTAATATAGTTTGGGGTGCACTTGCAGTTAGAGAATACTGCTTTGGATGACTTCCTAGGGAGGAGCCCCCTACTCTCCATCTCCTGGGTCTTCACCCACTCTGCTCCCCCAACCCACTCCTTAGACACACCAAAGGAACGTCGAGTTCAAACATATATAAACCAAGCGTCTCCCATTCCCTCTCCAAGTCATTGTCAAACTACTCCTGGAGAACAGCCAAAGACAAGTGCCACCTTCTAGGGGACTCCTCTTTCGAATCACCAAACCCGAAACTAGATTTTTCGATGGTTCCCCAAACTCGACAGCTGTGCTTCTGGGCCATGCAAATGAGCACAGGCCCACCACTGGTCCAGGACTCCAAGACCATCAGGCCAGGATGAAGAAAACATACCCAGCTATTTCCTGCTACCTCAAGCAAATGTCACCGTGGATTTGTTGGCAAGTGGGCCAAACAGAAGTGAATTTTATTATGACCTCTAAAGACTTTGGTTAACAAAATAGAATCCTAGAAGCCAACCTAATGAACATTTATATCTGGCACTCTGTTAGGCGTTTGTCACGATCTAGGTCATTTAACAGTGACCAGAGACTTTTTGCTTCACTCTAGGAACACCTGCCTGCCTGCCTCTGAACCCCATCCCCCCAACACTGAAGGGAGGATCACACCTCCTCGACATTTCCCAGAGGCTGCCTTGGGTGCTTTCTGCTTCATCCCAAACTGGGTGCCCTCTCAATCACTACTGGGCTCGGAACTCTTCCAAACTATCCTAGTTTGGAAGCCCCCTGAGGGGGACCTCCCAGAGGGGGACCTCCCAGAATTTGACCTCTGACTCTTAATAGGACTTCTGATTCCATGTTCCTACCACCCTGTTCTGAGGTCCTTCAAAACCAGCCCCTCACTCAAGCAAAGGGACCACAGCAAAGAGCTCCTGGAAGAAATTTCACCTCCCTGCAGTCAGCCCCTGGATAGGTCCAAGGCACTGATGGTGCCATGTGTGGAGGGAAAGGCCTGAAGGGGCCTTGGAGCTATATAGAGACCTGTCCAAGTGTCAAAGCAATGCCACCATGTGCCCTGTTTATGTTGCATCAAGCCTGAGTTTGGTCCTTCTTTAAAACCTTTTCCTTTAAAGAGTAGGAAAATGCCCTGGCGAGAAAGATGATCCCCTCCTACTGAGTTCCTCTGAGCATTAGCTCATCAGAACTTCCTTGCTTGTTGCTGCCGTGAAAGGAACTTTCAGGAAGGGAGCTAAGGAGGAGGCGTGGCAAATTCAGCAGCTTCTCAGCTGCCTGGTTGGTTCCAACAGACCTCTCTCCTGCTGCTTGGATGGTAGGTCTTTGGATAAAGAGTCTCAACTGATTAGGCTGCCACATTCCTCTGAGCTTGTTTCAGGTCTGGAGCCTTCCCCCAACCCACTGCCATCCTCTCTCCTCCCTCCCCCCTCCTATTCTGTCCTGTAGACAAAGGGTTAAACATTCCCAGAACTAGAGAGGCCAGGCAACAGAGGTGCAGGTGCTAACAGGGAAGCTGTGGGCTGGAATCTAGAATGATCTGTCACCGTTCCAAGAGCTTCTTTGGGTGAGGAGTGATCACAGATTTCACCAACAGTCTCCCGCTGAAAATTCGATAAATCCAGAAACTGTGAAACTCAACGGAAATTTAATTAAATGAGTTAGTATATGTAGAGGGTTAGGGACAATGCCTGGCACATAGTGAGCTATATAAACACTTTGAAATGAGTACGAGTTTGGGGAAATCTACATTTCAACATCACAGCTGTCTCTATATTCCAGAACCCTGGCGAATGGTCATTTGGATTCGCGTCTGTGCGCTCCAAGTCACTCCTCTCTGTAGCCAGTCGCAGGGTGTTTTTCTCCTCCATTTCTTTCCTTCTGTCCCCCTAAGAACCTGTGAGTCTGCATGCACGGCTAACGATCCCCGCCTTCTGTTCTCACTGTTATGCCTTACTCTCAAATCCAAAAAAAAGGCTTGATTTCCCTGACCCTCATGTTGGTGTGGCTTGTAGGGTGTCTTTCCTATCGCCTTGGCAGCAAACACACTGGTTTTATAATAATAACCATTTAGTGCTTTAGAATCAAGCTGTAATTACAGGAATGCACTGGAAAGCCCATCTACAGTAAGCTTTCTTCTCCTGAACACATTGGCAAGGGTTCTCGTTGGGTTTTCAGCAAAGATCGGGTCTGGAAATCTCAAGGAAAAGAGGTTTGGAGGTGTGGAGGGAGGTGAGACTCCAGTGGTCCAAACATCTGCACTCACCCTGAGTGTTCCCGTCGCTGCTGTGCGCTGCCCGTTAAAAATGCAGAAGCCTCCACAGCAAAGCAAGTCATCTGTCGTGTCCTTCAGAGTCGCAGCTCAAGGAGGAGAGGGAAGAGAAGCGAGGATGTTTCCTTCTTCCTAATTAATGTTTCACGGGGAAGAGGACAAGGTGGTTAGGAAAGCAGGAAACTTCCTTCACCCAAATGTGTGCACAGGGCCTGAGCTAGAAGCCGACCTCCCAGCTTTGCTAATTGCTCCAGGGTTAGGCCCGGTCCCAGCTGCACTGAGTTCCAGCTCTCTCTGCCCCAGGCCCTCCTGTTCACCAGGAGAAGGAGCGAGTGACAGACTGTTCTCCTGACACATAATGAAAGATATGAGTCAGAAGAAGTGGGAGAGAAATTGGCTCCAGGTTTGGGGGCTCCAGGGTACCCACAGCTGGATGGGGCTGACGAAAAAGGAGAGGGACCCCTAAGGAAGAAAAATCATTGTCTCCAGTTCCTTTCTTTCTAACCTACTTCGGTATTTCAGAAATACCCCAGGTCAAGAGTGGTCAGGTCTAGGAACCAAGGAGCCATCTATAGGTATATCCTGAGCTCCTACTCCGTGTCTCACGCTGTTCTCGACCTAGGCTGATAAATGGTCCGGGGAAGGCTGGATGGGAACAGTGAGGTCACAGTGCTGACCTGGTTTTGATGTGGTCACGCCATATAATGTCCAACTTACAGCAGTTCTCAGGTACCACCGTTTTGCAGAGAAGCAAGCAAAGCTCAGAGAGAGCAAGGAGGCTTACCTAAGACACAGCAACTCAGCTGGCTGGCAACACTTCATTGTTTTTTTGGCCCCTTGGGACAATACAATGTGCAAGGACAATGCAGAAGAGCTGGTGCATGAACCCCACATCTGTGTCTCCTTGGGGACACTGACCTCCGCACAGCTCCCCACCACTTTGTCACCTGCAGGCTTCAGGATGGCCACATAGGTGACCTCGTCCACCTACCCTGGTATCTCAGTCTAGGTCAGAGTCCAGGATCTGTGATTAACAAGCTCCCTCCCAATCTTAAGAAAAGCAAAAGAATCCACGTGACTAAACATGTATCCATGATGGAAGATTCATCAATCAAACATCATAAAGCAAAAAAATAAAAAATAAAAAAAAAACAAACATCATAAAGCTTGAGACTCTTACACTTCTTTATTATTAAGAAGGAAAGAAAGGGATCCACGGCCAATGTAAACATACCATCTACCTTGGTGTCTTTTAAAAAACAAGCGACAGGATAAATAATCTGTGGTCCATCCAGACAACAGAATATTATTCGGTACCGAAAAGAAATGAGCTATCAAGCCGTGAAAAGACGCAGAGGGTCCTTCCATGCATATCACTCAGTGAAACAAGCCAATCTGAAAAGGACAAATAGGGTAAAATTCCAATTCTGTGACATTCTGAGAAGGAGAAAAACTATGGAGAAAGTAAGAGGATGAGGGGTTGCCAGGGGTTAAGGGAAGGGAGGGATGAGGAGGTGGAGCACAGAGGGTTTGGGGGAGGCAATGAGACTATTCTGCATGACACTGTCATGGTGGATACATGTCCTCATACATTTGTCCAAACCCATAGAATGTGCGAGACTACAAGTAAACTCTCACATAGGCCATGCGCTCTGGGGAATAACGACCAAGCCTTGGAGGCTCATGGATTATATAATAAAAGCCCTGCTCTGGTGGGGGATGTGGACAGTGGGGGAGGCTGTACATGCGAGGGGCAGGGGTATATGGGGAATCTTTGTATCTTCCTCCCTGTTTTGTTGCTAACCTAAAACTGCTCTAAAAAAAAAAAAGTCTCAAAAAAAATAAAAAAGAAAAATTCCTATAGTGGCTGGGATCCAATTTCCAATTCAATCCAACCAACATTTAATTGACTTACTAGTTTCAGCAAAAGATATTTTTTTCTCCCTGACATTTGCCAGTTTCACTTTTTCACAACCCTTGGTCTTCTGTTTTATTTTGTGAAAATGCAAAGAAAAAAATAGCAAGTGGCCCCTGATCCTAGGAGAATGTTCCCCAACTGCAGTGCACACGTTTCAACCATCGCAGTCACAGGAGTGGGGCTGTTGGGGCGTGTGCTTGTGAAAAATGCACATCCTTGGGCCCTCCCCCAACCCCAAGAATTCAGGTCCTCTAGAGCCAGGGCCAGGGAATCTGCATTTTCACAACATCCCCACATGCTCATGAGAGCTCAAGTTTGGTAAAAACCACCTCCTCGATGCTAGGAGGACAAAAGCCTCTGGGAAGAAGTATGCAGGCAGCATGGCTGTGCCCTCCCCAGGAACAATCTAAGATTGATGGGAACAGACTCACGGAGGACCACAGACATCAGGTGACAAGCAGGGGGCAGGAAATCAACACTTGCCCTTTCCCAAAGATCATTAGATCTGAAAAATCCACTTTCACTGTGGCCTTTCCCCCCAGATGGATGGCAAGAGCGTCACACTCGTTCGTGGCTCTCTCCCTGGTACATGGATACACAGATGAATTGGGCTTGCCCCGGAGAAGACCCAGATAAAGACCCTGGCAAAGATTTCCCAAACCTCACCCAAATTATTCATTCACTGCTGCATTTGAAGGTGCAGCTCTGGGTGCCTGGGTGGCTCAATGGTTGAGCATCTGCCTTGAACTCAGGTCGTTGTCCTGGGGTCCTGGGATCGAGCCCCTCATCAGGTTCCCTGCAGGGACCCTGCTTCTCCCTCTGCCTGTGCCTCTGCCTCTCTCTCTGTATCTCTCATGAATAAATAAATAAGTAAAATCTTTTTAAAAAATTAAATAAAATAAAAAATAAATAAAGGCACAGCTTTCCGTGCAGGCTGTGTGCTTAACACTCCAGGCTGCAGAAATGCATAATAAAGCCCAAACGGAGCTTGGACACTCACTCCTCGGCTGCTGAGAGAAAGTGACTGCAGGGACTTTTTAACCTTCTGGAAACCGGGAACATTCTGTTTCCAGAAGTCACAGCTCTAGGGAGCCCTGCTCGCTCAGGGTGGTGGCGCTAGCATTGCTCAGTTTCCAGGATACGAAAACTACAGCAGCTAAACAGACACCAAGTTCTCAGAAGGGACTAAGGCAGTGAGCGAAAATGGGGCCCAGGCCTGCAGAGATCTGCAGCCCCCGCCCCTAACATTTGCCCCATCGCGGCTCAGAGGGCCCCGGATGCCCTCCTCTCCGATGCATTTCTTTGAAGCTTAAAATGCTCCTGAAATTGTTGGAACCCTGACCAGCACTAGGGTAGGAATCCCTGCATGAGTTTGCTAAAGCTGCAATAACAAAGTATCACGGACTAGGTGGCTTCACCAAGCGTGTCATCTTACAGTCTGGAAGCTGGAAGTCTGAAATCGAGGGGTCGACAGGGCTGGCTCCTTCTGAGGGCCCCCAAGGGAGGGATCCATCCAGGGCTCACTCCTCGGCTTGTAGACGGCCGTCTGGTCCCCGTGGCTCTTCACGTCATCTTTCTTCTCTATGCACCCCTATGTCCAGATTTCCTTTTTATAAGGACACCAGTCATATTGGGTTGGGCCCCACCCTATAAGGATCTCACCAAGACTTGATCACCTCCGTCAAGACCCCATCTCCAAATAGGGTCACCTTCTGGGGGACTATGGGGGACGGTTAGGACTCCAACATGTGAATGTTGAGGGAGGGGGGACACAGTGTAAGTAACTCCCCATATTAACCAATCCCCTTCTTTTGGGACAGAAGCAAAACAAAGAGAGACTTGAGGAGAAAGAAAGGCTGATGGTCAGAAACAAGCACTAAAAGATGGGATCGGCAGCCCCAGGGGAGGAAGAGAGAGGGACACACGCTTGCAACACGGCCCAGGGTTGGTCTCAGCACTCGCTGGTCCTTACCTGTTATGTGGGCCACTATGTCGCTCCACATGTGCCCCTCGGGTGATACAGGCACACTGGTGCTCTGCAACTATAGGGAGGGGACAGCGTTTGGAGGTCCACGCTAACTCTCCTTCTCCACGTCCTCAATCGCCCTAATAACCTGCTCCCACGCTGAGCTCCCTCCAAAGCCCAACGTGCGACGTTGCATTTGCTCCTAGGCTGCCTTAAAAATGCCCTCCAGTTGGGAGCAGGGGGCGTATCCTGTCACCTTTAATACATTTTTCAATTCTTTTGGTGACAGGCTAACCCAAGGTCTAATACCAGTTCCGTCACTTACCACCTGTTTGGCCTGGAGCAAATTATTCCACCTCTCTGTGCCTTGGTTTCTTCACTTCCTGGTGGAGATAATGGTGACCTTCTGTGTTATTGTAATGATTCAATAAAAGAGTGTATGTAAAACGTGTGTGTGTGTGTGTGTGTGTGTGTGTGTGTGTGTGTGTGGAGTGAGGACTGGGGATTACCTGCTGCTCTGCGATGCTCGACACCTACTGCTTTTCTGTGTGTACGATGGGTGCCCGGTGCTCCTTATCACCTGTCGTTGTTCTGTCCATATGGAGGTGCTAGGAAATGCTCAGCCCTGAGTGCTGACCCCGAATCAGCCCCAGACTTCTCGTCCCTGTCCCTAGAAGCCAGGTACCATCCCTACCTTTGCACCCCATTCTCTTCCTTTAAGCCCAAATATTCTGGGTTTTTTTTAAGATTGTATTTATTTGTTTGAGAGAAAGAGAGAGAGAAAGGGGGGGGGCAGGAGCAGGAGGAGAGGCAGAGGGAGAGGGGGAAGCAGACTCCCCACTGAGCAGGGATTCCCAATATGGGGCTCGATCCCAGGACCCTGAGATCATGGCCTGAGCCGAAGGCAGATGCTTCAGTGACTGAGCCACCCAAGTACCCCAAGCCTCAGATATTCTGTTCTGAGTATACCAATTCCTTGAGTCACTTTAAGGGAAAAACCCTCTAATAAAGGTTAGGCGAATACAGTTGGGAGGGTGAATCGTTCTCAGAACTTGAGGACCCCTGGCCATCCCACTGGGACATCTGGGGGATCCTGACCCGTGAGGCCCCAGAACACCCTCCATGTATTTGGCAAGACAAGCCAGATCCTCTACCCTTGATCTGTGGTTGCTTTTGAAATCCAGCACCCAGGCGAAAGAGTTAACATAAGTTCATTGCAGGAGGATTTCTCCATAATCTGTACACATGTCCCAGGGATCAGGACTGTGGGAGGTGGTGCTATTCTGTGGCAGTTCTTGGGTCCTTGGCCCACAGCCCACCACGCTCCCAAAGCCCTCTTGTTCAAGTCCATTTCAGATTTAATTAAGAACAACCGAGCAGAGGCTGAGGCCTCCACAGAGCCACCACCCTGGAGCTTGGAGAAGGCCAGGGAGATAAGTATCTTATCATGAAACAGAAAGTTGGAAGAGGCTCCTGTCACCTCACCTGTGAAAATAAACCAGCCTTAACCAGCAGGGCAGAGGCCCAGAGTTTGGGCCCAGAAGGAGCCAGAGTCATGCCTGTGGATGGTAGGGTGGGTGGTGGGGGGGTATGAACAGTGCCCTCCGTGGCAGCCTCGAACTGACCACCCTCCTGTGGTCCCCAGAGGCAGCAGGAGGGCCCGTCTGCCTCTCCACCTCCTTCCCACCCTTTAGGGCCATGAGGCCTGGCACTACTTCTCCCCTCACACTGGTGTGACTCAGTAACTGATGTCTGAGAATAGCTTGAAACACAAAAGCACAAAGAATATAAAGGGAAGAGAGAAGTAAGGCAACACAGACCGAGTCGTCTGACACACCCCCGGAGTAGAGGCCCTGGCCCGGTGAGAGCGTGGAGAGAGATTAGTGCCTTGGTGGTGTCGGGTATTTCTACATGCGGGTCACTGGCTCTCGATATCAGGATGGTCCCCAATTCTGGGATGCTTCTGATCAATACTGATTTCTAGGCCTGCACCCAGACTTAGGAGAAGACCATCAAAGGGGCCAGATGTTTTAAAACATCCTTCTGATGATTCTGACCACATATTTTAGGAAGCTAGGGTAGCCTAGAAGAGGGATTGGCAAACTGCAGCCTGTGGGCTGAATGTGGCCCACTGTCCGTTTTTATAAATAAAGTTTTATTGACACCCAGCCACCCCCACTTGTTTATACATTGTTCATAGCTACCTTTGCAATACAAGGGCAGAACAGAGATCCTGTGACCCTCAGAACCTGGCCCTTTCCAGAAATGTTTGCCAGCCTCTGATCTGGAACAGTGATGACCTTAACAATGTATTAGAATCACCTGGGAAGCTGCAAAAATTCCTGATGTGGGCCCAAATCAATGAAGTCAGAATGAGGGTAGCAGTGGCCTCAGGCACGGATCAATTTTTATGCTGCTAAGGTCTAGACAAAGTTGTGAGAAACCCCGTGTACTTGCGGAGTTGGCAATGATTTGGAATTGGCTGGTGCTCCCTCCTCTGATGGCAAATGGCTCCAACAAACACTTATGGAGGATCTTCTAGTATGAGTAAGATACTAGCACTAAAAGGTGACTCAGCCATGCCTGTCTTCTAGGGGTGCACGGTTCGTTACGCAGTAAGTGACAGGGGTGCATGGTTCGTTATGCAGTGACACTCAGCTGTGTTTTATCCCCTGGATGCCAGAGGTCTGCTCTATCCTTAAGGAGACATCTTCAGTTTCCGCCAGTGACTTCCCAACGCTGGCTGGCCCACAGCCTGGTAGCCTCAGAGTCACTCGGGGGAGCTATTAGGAATCCAGATTCTGGATCCCACCCAGAACTATGAGTCCAACTCTGTGAGGCTGGGACCTGGGAAGAGTTTTGATTAATGAGCATCCAGGTAGTTGTCGAAGCTGCCAGACTCCGGAAACCCTCAGTAGAGGTCTGAGGCTTAGCTGGAGAAAATTCCATTTCAACAAGGTTGAAGGTGCTCTTCTAAAGCCAGTAGGTCCAAAGGAGTCATTTTTCCTGTTTATGATATGAATTGGGAAGGTAGCTGATCCGGGTCCATTTCTTGGCTCCCAGTATGGAGAAGTCAGAGCAGAAGGCTATGATCACTCTACAGTAGTGTGCATGTGTGTACATATGTGCGTGTGTGGGCCTGCATGAATATGAGACTGTGGGTGAGAGGGTGTGGGGGCAGAAATGTGTGACTATGAACATGGTAGTGTGTGCATGTGCCCATGTTTGAGTACGAACATGTTGATGTGTAAGTGTGAACATGTTTGGTGTGCAAAATGGTTTGTACAGGTGTGGACATGTTAGTGTGCAAGTGGGCCGTGAGAGTGAATGTGCTAGTGTGCAAATGGGTGTGAACATGCTGGCTTGTAAGTGGGTTGTGAGGGTGAACACGTTGGTGTGCAAGTGGTTTGTGAGGGTGAACATGGTATGCAAGTGGGTGTGGACATGTTGGTTGCGACGTGGGGATGTGAGTGCAAACATGTTAGTGTGCAACTGCGTATGTGTGAATCTGTGTGAGCACGGGGGTACGGGAGTGAGTGCATATAATTGTGTGAGAGCATCTGAGTAACGCCTACACAAGAGATGGTTCTAGTCCATGAGGAAGAGCTCAGGGTCTGGACTAGGGTAGAGGGAGTGAGATGCCCGAGGTGCTCGCCCTCAGGGTCCCCTGCCAGCCTTCAGGATCCCAACCCCCCAGCTACTCACCTACCCCCTGCATGCAGGCAGGAGATGTCGCTTCCCTAAGACTATTTCCTCATCCCCAAACTTGGGATACTAACCATGCCTACCTGATAGAGTTTGAAGAGGGAAAACAAAGAAAATGTGAGACGAGACCTCTAAGTGCTCAGTTGAGGGCGTGGCTGCCAGGAAACCACTCATCTGTTTGTCCTTCCACGAAATGTTCAGTGAGACCCCGCTCTGCACAGGTTCTGATCTGGGTACTGGAAATACAAGCATCGAACAGAATAAACTCCTGGTCCTCGTGGAACGTACGTTCTCCTGGGGATGGGACGGGGCCAGGAGCAAACACAACCAACCGAGTAAATACGCTGTACCTTCAGCTGGCTATAAAAGCTACAAAGGACGGTCAGCAGGGCCGGACATCAGGCTGACACGGGTTCGAACGCTGGTGGTAATTCAGAAACAGGGGCGGTGGATGGCTGCCTCCCCAACGTGGATGGCTCAGCGATCCTCCCTCCAACACCCCCCGACTTCCTGGGACCCGAACATAGTGATGTGTGGTTGAAAGCGGAGCCTTCCATCGAGAAAGCTATGCGAAGCAAAACAAAAAAAACAAAACAAAACAAAACAAAATAGAGATGTAAAAACAAACACAAAACCCCCATACTTTTGCGGGAGGTTTGTTTTTGCTGGCTTCTCTGCCAAGAGGGAATATTTACCCACAGGAGCAACAAGAAGGTGGGGTCCTCCAGGATGCAGCAGAAGTGGGGGGCCAAAGAGGGGGGACTCCCCCCCCCCGTTTCTAGGGCAGCCGGCTGACAGCTTCAGGGACGGCTGGGGACCCTGAGCCTGCCCCTCCGGAACCCAAGCCCTCATTTGCAGCTTGTAACTCTAGATGCATTGAAGACCGAGCAACCCGGATCGTGGCCGTGTTTAGCCCACCACGCTCCCAGGGGGCGTTTCGTAATGGAAGGAGAAGATTTTGAAATGACTCTCTTCTGGCCAGTGAGAAATAAATCTCAGTTTCTGGTCAGAGGCTGAGACTGACTGGCTCTCGGAGTCAGTCCGGAGAGAAATGCATCCACCACCGCTCCCCCTGGCGCATCCCACCTCCGCCCCGCGCCACCCGGGAAATACATGACCGCTCGCGCACCCTACCCGGGCCAGCTTTGGAAGGTCCTCCAAGGATCCGAGAAGTGAAATGCTCAGGGCTGGCTGGGACCTCTCAGTCGTTCGCATGGATTCGTGCAAGCAGCAGCCCTTGTGCAAGGGTCATTCCTTCAACCCCACTCATCCCCCACCTCCCACTTCCAACGCAGTTGGGATCCCATTAGACAACCTCAGTCCAAGTCCTTCAAAAACTGCTGGAAAGAGGGGCCCCTGGGGGGCTCAGTCCGTGAAGCATCTGCCATCGGCTCAGGTCCTGGATCCCGGGGTCCTGGGATCAAGTCCCGTATCAGGCTCTCTGCTTGGTGGAGAGTCTGCTTCTCCCTCTGCCTCTGGTCCCCCTGCTGTCTCTCTCTCTCTCTCTCTCTGTCAAATAAATAAGTAAAATCATTGAAAAAGATGAAGTAAAAACTGCTGGACTGTCATTGCTATTCTCCTCCCCAGACCCGCAGCACTCTCAGACCCGAGTCTGCCTGGCGTGTTAGGAACACTCGGGGGGCTGTCTGCGTTCATTGCCCATTTCGAGGACAGGATGGTAAAGAATGGGCAACAGTGATACGAGAATCTGCCATAGAGGCTGCACCCTCAAGACATTCTGGATTCTTCTGTCGGTGGCCGCCGCTCGCCTCCTCCGAGCTCATGGGCCCAGAGGAGACAGACCAGGGGGAGAAGTCATCCGCACTTGGATTCTAACACTGAAGCAAAAAATCCCCCTTAGCGTATATCTACTGAGCCCTCCCTCTGTCCCCAGACACCAAAAACACAAAACGAAGGGACACCTGGGTGGTTCAGTGGTTTAAAAAAAAAAAAAAAAAGACATTTTCTTAAAAAAAAAAAAAATGCAAAACGAAGAAGCCACGTTCCCTTCTTTCCTCTCTAGGAGTGCAGAGTCTGTAAAAGTAACAGATCAACAAATGTATTTTATTTTTTTAAATTTTTAGAAAGATTTTATTTATTTATTCATGAGAGACACACAGAGAGAGAGAGAGGCAGAGACACAGGCAGAGGGAGAAGCAGGTCCCATGCAGGGAGCCCGACGTGGGACTCGATCCCTGGACCTGGGATCACGCCCTGAGCCAAAAGCAGACCCTCAACCGCCAAGCCACCCAGGCATCCCTACATGGTGTTTTTCTAAAATATTAGCTACAGGGTTGCAGAGAACTCACAGGTCAATGCCCAGCAGTGTGACAAAACAACGTGAAGATCGTGCCACGGAAGTGGGAGCAGGAATGGGAGGATCTTCTAACGGTCCCCCCACCTTTACTACCCAAAGCAGTTGCTAAGACCGACCATAGGGCCTCCGGCCATGGAGGGACACAGTTTAAAACACAAATTCCAAAACTTACCCCCAAGAACTGAGACATACAAAATGAACTCAACGAGAGCACATTTCTCTGTGGGCACCAAAGCTGCAAAGCTTAGAGAAAGTGTCACCACCAGCCTGTGACCCCCCAGCACCCGGAATGAGCCCGCCCCCAGCTGTCTACTGCAGCAGCACGAGCATCTCTTTTGGATTGCCCGGTGCTGGGTTCAGGACACTTGGGCGCAGTGGCTGGTTTTTAAAAATTTGTTACGAAGATGATGTAACCGGCTCACTCTGATCAGAGCAGAAAAGGAAAGAGTGCTGAATTCGAAATGCAGCAGGAAGTGAGGAAATAAAGGAGACTTACGGTGGAAAAGCCTAGAAAGAGTAGAATAAGACAGACGCGTATTTACTGACTCTGATAGGAAAGGGGACGCCGGGAAGCTGGGTAGGACATGTGCAGGTGAGACCCCTGAGTCCCCCGCTTGCTCTGAGCCCTGTCCACTCCAGCCGCCCCACGGAGACCCCTCTGTGGGCCGGTGGACCTGGTGTCCGAGGCAGAGTCACAGGAACTAACGTCTCACCTCCGCTCCACCTCAACAGCTGCAGGACATGGGTCAGGAGAGCACAAATATCCATCACGACAGCAATAATAATAATAATAAACCACATTTGGAGGGTTTCCTGGGTCGGCAAGACGCTAAGCGTCTCACATTCAAGATCTCAGCTAACCTGCCAACAATTTATGAGACCAAAAGTGGACTCATCCCTGCCTTCCAGGTACGTTACATAATTTCTCTACGGCTGCACCGCCCTGGGATTCAAACCCGAAGGACCCTTCAGACCGAGAGACCCTCTACCCACCTCCTCCTCGTCTACACAGTGGCCCTGACCCTTCCTACCCTGTACACCTCACAGGGCTACTGTGAGGGACAAATGGCATGTCCCATGTGACAGTGTCTCTTAGGGGTGCCTGGGTGGCTCAGTCGGTTAAGCATCTGCCTTTGGCTCAGTCATGATCCCGGGGTCCTGGGATCGAGCCCTGCTCAGCGGGGAGCCTGCTTCTCCCTCTCCCTCGGCCTCTGCTCCTCCCCTGCTCTCTCTCCCTTTCTCTCAAATAAATAAATAAAATCTTGAAAGAAATGAAGAAAGAAGAACCTCATAAATGGGAGCACATGCTCTGGTTGTTCCCTTCTTCAAATCCGCACCGCGGGCCTCCTTGGGGCCAGACTGGCTCGGAGTCCAGGCAGAGCCCAGAGAGACGTCTGGGACGTGCTGCCGGCAGACAACGCAGACAGAAATAAAGTGAGTGGCACAAAGGGCCAGGAGGAAAAGCAGAACAGGCCAGGGCAAGTGATGGTGAGCCGGTGAGATGCCACAGTGCACAGAGTCGACGGGGAAGGCCTCCCTGGGCAGAGAACATTCCAACAGACAGCACCCGGCCCTGGGCCCCGCAAGGGAAGAGCGCTCAGGGCAGCAGGACCATGTGGGCAAATGGCTCAAGCCCAGGGAGGGGAAGGGCGGGCATGAGGTTGGGAAGCAGCCAGAGCCGAGATGTAGGACTGTCCTCCTGCGAGGCGGGAAGTGGCAGGGGAACTGCACCCCCGGGAACCTCGAAAGGGATGGCTCCGGCTGGACACCGAAGCAGCTCTCCCGGCCAGCAGCTCCTGACTTCCACCAGTCGCCCTGAAACCGCCCCGGCTGCCCTGGCCTTCGGCTCCCCTCTTTTCTTCCCTTTGCGACCTGCACGACCTGCACATTAGCTGCTGAGCACAGAGATCGGGGAACAGGGAAGTGGGCCGGAGGTGCCTCCCACCACCTTTCCTCCCACCTGCCCCTGCTTATTTGCATGAGATAACGGCAGTCAGCAGTTCATTCCAAGGGAACAGCAGAAACCCGGAGAGACGTGGGAGCGAGGGCATCCCAGAGCAGGAAATGATAAGGGTTAGGGGTAACGTGTTAAAGCAAAAAGGGAGCTGGGATGAATCAGGGTGCAGACTGCACTTAGCCAAATGTGATTCTCCACGTCCCCGCGAGCAACGCCCAATGCAAAACTATTTGCATCCAGCCACCCTGTACAGCAACCCCCCGCCCCCCAACACCACAGGGGGACGTGTGACTCAAAGGCAAAAAAAAAAAAATTGCCGGATCCGCTTCTTGCCACATGCACGAGCTCCCCTGTGTGTGAGGTGAGGTTCAGGGGTGGCGGTAAATGGTCCCCACCGTTCTGGTTTCTCCCCTCTGGGTCCGTCTTCTGGAAGAGCTCTGCTGCCAGGACAACAGCCAGCGCTGTTGGCTTTGCTCTGGGGCTGCCCTTGGCCGTGGAGGGCCCAGGTTCTAGGCTTCCTTCACCGCTGGCCCCTTGCCGTGTGTCTCAGCAAGGTAGAAGGGGAATTGCCTGGTCTAAGGAGGGCAGTGATTTCTGATAGAAGGTTCCCATCACCCTCAGAAGGAACCAACCCCGCTGACACCGGACAGCAGGTTTCCAGCCTCGAGGGCTGTGAGACATTACGTTTCTGCTGCCTAAGCCACCCGATTCGGGGTTTGTCACGGTAGCCCCAGAAACAGATTTACACCCCGCCAACAGGCGACACTCCACAGCAGGTCTCTAACCATTAGTGTGTTTCCCTGCCTTCACCCCCCCTCCACCCCGATGCCCTGCAGAGGCTGCTCATGGAACTGAAGTTGGGGCCAACTCCTGTACGGTTTTGAAAGGTGCTGGGCTCTCTGCTCCTGGTTTTCCCATGAGGACTGTGAACACGCCCGCCTCCCAGACCGTCACTGCTCCCTTCGTCCCAGGCCTGGGATGGTTTCACTTCATCTCCATGCTACTGGTTCCTCCGTTTTACAGGCGAGGAAACGAGGACATTAGTTAGTGCATGATATTCATGACAGACGCCTGGAGCATCTTGGCCAAAGAAGAGTCCTCCTGAGAAGAGCTCTGCTCATAGTTGGTGGGGATGGTGCCCATGGAGCTGTGAGTTCTCCTGATCCAAGGAAACACATCCCAGAGGAGGAAGAGGCTGAAGTTCCAAGCCTGGCTCTGCTCCCCACCACCCCTACCAAACAGCCATCTGACCTTGGGCACATGGATTCCAGAGCTCTCTCCATGAGGAGGGTATTGGCAGGAATGTCCATGCATCACAGGACGTTCAGCATCCCCAGGACCTGCCCACTCCTTGCAAGCAACACCCCGCCGGTGGACCCCTCAGATCATCCCACACATTCCAAATATCCCTTAGGGGACAGTGCCCTACATAGTAGAAAGTCACTGGGTCACTCTGATTCTCCTAAGCTTTGCCTCTAGAATGAGAAAGGGACTATCCTCTTGTTTAGGTCATGAGAGCCTAGAGATTTTCCATATACAGAGAGCAAGTTTTCTCAACTTTGGCACCATCCGCGTTTTGGACTAGATGAGTATTAATCATGGGGTCTGTCCTGTGCGCTGGGTGTTTAGGTGCATCCGTGACTTCTACCCACTACGTGCCAGGAGCACCCCTGCCCCCAGTTCTGACAATCAAAAATGTCTCGGGAACATTGTCACATGTTCCCCGGGGGTGGGGGTGGGGGCAAAATCACCTGCAGTTGAAAACCACTGATATAGAACAGTCAGAACAGCACGAGGCTTGTGATAAGGAGAGAAGGAATTATAGGTTTTACGGTGAAGACACTCAGCTTTCTTCTGATTCTACTCAGTGACAGCAACCAATCAATTGGATCAGACGATAAGATTGACCCACTGACCCCTGGTAGCGCCCACAGGCTTTCTTATTGATTCCAAAGACAGAGCATATTTATTGCCATTGTCTTCCTCTTGCCAGGTTTTTAAAATTTTTTTTCCTTTTATTTTTTAGGTAGGATCCACGCTCAACATGGGGCTTGAACTCACAACCCTGAGATCAAGAGCTACCGACTGAGCTGACCAGATGGCTCCTCCTCTTCCCAATTTTAAGAGCCCTTTGCAGAAGCCCTGGCCTCACCTCTGACCCCTCGGTCTCCAGCAGCTCCCTGATGCTCCCTGGCCCTGTTCAGTAGTTAGTCCCCCACTTGCCATTCCCTCTCCAAGCTCACCGCCACCCCCCGAGGCGAAGCGTCCTGCATCCTTCATCCACACACCTTAGCAGCTTCTCGAGAAAGACCCTGGTCTTCCCATATCCCTCCAATCCTTCCACCTCCTCCTGTCAAGACAACATTTCCCCGGACACCATGTTGATGCTCCATACACCAAAATCAAGAACTTTCACTGACTTCCAAGTCCCTTTGTCATCTTTCACCTTCCCACACTTGCAGCCTTCCTTCCCGGGCCCCAGGGCCTGTCCTGTTGCCCTCTTGCTTTGTGCATTCTTGCCACATCCTCCCATGCAACATGCATCTTTCTCCCGACTTTCTTCCCGGGATTCAGCTGTCTTCAAAGCTTTGTTGAATTTCTCCAACCCCCAACTACTTCTCCCTTCATTAAATTCTATTACAGGTATGATCATTTCCAGACAGCAGAACACTTATTCATTGTTTAAATCCAGTTTTGCCTTAAAAAAAAAAAAGACAAAGAAATCCTGGCATGATTAGATGAATGAAAATATTATCTCTATGGCATGAAGCTCAGTACCCTTCCATGCCACCCCACCAAAGATACCTGGCTTATTCCATCCTTCAGATGGGTTACTTGAATGTCATCTGCTCAGCACCACCTTCTCTGACCACCGTATTTCAACTGGCAACTCCCCCGGGACACACACGCAAGCAACCCATGCCCTCACCTACTGGGGTGGCGGCAGCTAGAGACTGATGAGCTGTTGCTGTCATGGACCTTATGCGAGCTGACATATTTACTTGGACATCGGCTGTATTCACTTCATTCCCTCATTTTGTTCACAGTTCAATATCAAATCTGTTCTCAGTATTCTACGATGACGCCCCATCAGTAGTCCGTGACCTTGACTTGAATCTCAAAGACCAGAATCTCCTCGGGTCTTTTTTCAGTGAACGTTTAATTCCAAGATCATTTTCTTTTCTTTTTTTTTTAATGAATTTTTATTTATTTATGATAGTCACACAGAGAGAGAGAGAGAGGAGGCAGAGACACAGGCAGAGGGAGAAGCAGGCTCCATGCACCGGGAGCCCGACGTGGGATTCAATCCCGGGTCTCCAGGATCGCGCCCTGGGCCAAAGGCAGGCGCCAACCTGCTGCGCCACCCAGGGATCCCGATAATTTTCAATCCACAGAAGCACCGTGGGGTTGGTACAGCAAGCTCCCATACACCCCACCCCGTCTCCCCTATTATGAGCATCTTCTGTTACTACGGTACATTAATGCACCAATATCGATGCATTACTGTTGAATGAAACCCTTACATTTTTCAGATTTCTTTAGTTCTTCCCAATGTCCTTTTGCTGCCACGTACATCACATGTAGTCACCGCGTCTCTTCATGTGCTTCGTGGCCATGACGGATTTCAAGTTTCAGTTTTTTTTTTTTTTTCATGACCTTGGCAGTTCTGAGGAGTACCAGTCAGATTTTTTGTAGGATCTCCCTCCAGTTTTATTTGTCTGATGTTTTCCTCATGGTAAGACTAGAGTTACAAGTTTGGGGAAAGAAAACCATGGAGGTAAAGTACCATCCTCATCCTATCATCTCAAGCCTACGCTCTTGACATGTTTTATCATTGTCAGTAGTGACCCGGGCCTTCTGGCTGGGGTAGCCTTCATCAGGTTTGTCTGCTGTGAAGTCCCCTCCCTCCCCTCCTTTCCTGACTGTGCTCTTTCAGGGGGAATGTCACTAGGTCCCATCTCCTTGATGGTACAGTATCTACATAAATTATTTGAAAGTCCTTCCCGTGTATTTATTTATTCAGTCATTTATTTACATCAGTGTGTACTCATGGATATTTCTTTTATCCTTTGGTTTATAATCCAATACCACATTATTTATTTTTTTGCCCAAATTGTTTCAGCTTTGGCCATTGAGAGCTCTTTCATTTTGGTTCCCGTGTTCCTTTGACATACCCTCATCATTGTGTGTATGTGTGTTTTGGTTTTTGTTTTATTTGTTTGGAGTTTAGGCATTCTCTTACTTTCTGGCACTACAGATGCTCCAGGCCCATCTTGGATATTTCCTGCCTCAGCCCTGGAATCAGCCATTTCTCGAAGGAGCCCGGGTTCTTCTTCCTGAAGAATAGGACCAGAAACAAAGGGGATTATGTGTGCTCATTGGTAGTGTAGTGATGTTAATTCTAAATCCTCTCAACAGACAGAGCAGGGAAACATGTATGTACCAATCCACATTTGCACACACACGCACATTTATAAATGTTTCCGTATATGATCATCTGTATCTCTATTAAGCTAAACATGAGTTCATACTGATATTTCCAACTCTAATCCTTTACCACATGGGTCATTCTAGCCTCCTCCCTTTGCTTAAATGAGAAGTCCACTCCAACAGTGAGAACCTGGGCTCCCACCATCTGCTGTCCATTTACCTACATGCTCAGTTCCAGCAAACATGTGTAGCAGTATGAGAACTATTAACCCATGCCTCCGTGGGAACCAATTTTGTGAATCATGGTACCATAATGGGCCATTCCTTTTGCCCTTAGTTTTACAGAGGCATTTCCAAAGTCAGGTAGGCCCATACCTTTCCCTTCCTCACGCTTCCATGAGATGGTTGCATATATTTCCATCATGGTTAGATTCTTCTATCACAATCCATCTTAGAATCCTCCAACCTCCCAAATTTTTCTTTCTATTTTTTTAAAGATTTTATTTATTTATTCATGAGAGACATAGAGAGAGAGAGGCAGAGGCACAGGCAGAGGGAGAAGCAGGCTCCATGCAGGGAGCCTGACGTGGGACTCGATTCTGGGTCTCCAGGATCAGGCCCTGGGCTGAAGGTTGCGCTAAACCACTGAGCCACCCGAGCTGCCCTCTTTCTATTTTTTAAAGATTTATTTATTTATTTATTTATTTATTTATTTACTTACTTACTTACTTATTTTAGGGAGAGTACAATGGGGGAGGAACAGAGGAAGAGAACCTCAAGGAGACTCCCCACTGAGCACAGAGCCTGACATAGAGCTCGATCCCACGACCCATGAGACTATGACCTGAGCCAAAATCACAAGTTAGACGTTCAACCGACCAAGCCACCTAGGCAAAGTCCCCCAAAATAACTTTTCTCAATTGCATACATTAAGGTTTGCTTTCTGGGCTGTAAAATTTGACGGGTTTTGACAAATGCACACTGTCACAATTGCTGAATCGAACACAATTGTTCCATCGCCCTAAAAATTCCCTTGTGCTTGGCCTATTTAACTCTACTTCCGTCCTGAATCTCTGGCAATCACTGATTTCTTTTTTTCTCTGTTTCTGCTATCCATATTTTTGCCTTTTCCAGAATATCATAAAAATGGGATTACACAGTATGTAGCCTTTTCAGACTGGTTCCTTTCACTTGGCGATTCTCACGTAAGATCCATCCATAATTTGGTGTAGTCTGAGATAGTTCATTCCTTTTTGCCACTGAATAGTATCCCATCGGTCATTATATGTACCCACCGAGGTCTCTTGATCCATTTCACCTACTGGAGGACATGACAGTTGTTTCCAGTTTTTGATGATTGGGAATAAAGCCGTTACAAATATGTGTGTGCAGGGTATAAGCTTCCAAATCAGCTGGGTAAATATCCAGGAACACGATTGCTGGGCTGCATGGTAAAACTATGTTTAGCTTTGTAAGACCTTCTTTGTTTATTTGGGAAGTTTTGTTGGTTTGTCTGGTTGGTTGTTTTTAGCAGTGCTCTGTACTGAGACATCCACGGACAAACATTTGATAAATAACATTTTATGTATTAAGGATCTAACAGTCAGCAGCTTGTAGACTCATTTCCTGTGAGAGCAACTTTAATTGCAGCAAAAGAAAAGGACATCCCTGGCATGACCACCTTCACTGCCAGAACAAGGAGTCAGGATGCCTCAACATCAAATCTGCTTATGGGGTCATACGCTGTGTCTACTTCTGCACCTCAATTCCTTTCAACTCAGCCATGCCTTGTGGTTTCTGAGATAATACACGTTAAAGGAATATTAATCATGATTAACTGCTAACCCATCAGTTAATATTAAATTGTGTGGCCAACTGAAAACCATATTGTCTCCATTTGATTACTGTATCCTCATTCCCTAGGCGGCTGTTTTCCCAAATCCAAACACTCTTGCTGCCACACCCCAGAGTGAGGAGAAGCCCATTTTTCCGAGGCGGGAGGGAGGGGGGGTGGGGGGAAGTAGTGTTAAAGAGCCTGAGCTTATTTAGAAAATATCAGATCTCTCCAACAGGATCTGGTTCTCCTCCCATGCACTGGAAGACAGAAGATCCTGTCCCTCTTCTTTTCTAGTGTTTGGTGGGACAGAGGGGACCTGGGATGTGTCTGGATTCTCCTGCTGACCTCTGCAGATTTAGCCCAGAGCAGTGGGTGTGGGACTTGAGCATGCATTCAAATTCCCTAGATGTTAAAACTCAGACTGCTAGGACCAATCCCCATAGTGTCTTATTCAGTAGGTCTGGGTTCAGTAGAACTTTCTAACAAGTTCCCAAGTGATGAGATGCTATTGGTCCTGGACAAGGTTTGAAGAGCCATCCCCCTAGAGGATTATCCTTCATGCAACCAATGCACCCAAGCCATCACTAGGACTTGCTTTCACCACTCAGATGGAAGACAAGGCTGGATGAAAGAGCTGGGGAAGGTTGAGTTTAAGGGAGGAGTGCCAAGGAGTCTGGCACTTTAACAGTGGACACACAAGTCGCCTGCCACTCTGGAAATGGCTCCCTACTGCGAAAATACAGGCATTGGGAGGTGAAATGGACTAGGGTGGCCAAAACCCCTTCATTGTAAAAGGGAAGCAAGTGAACCCAGTGGGTGGAAGCAACTCCCACAGCAAACCAGGGCAGAGCCACAGTGACCTAGATCTTCTGGCTCTTCCTATAGTAGTAGAGCTACTCTTCCTTGTTCAAGGCAGCACAGGCCACTTCTGTGCTCAGAGGTGAGGAGGGCAGAAGCAAGCCCATTACTGAAACGGTGATGCTTGAATTGTCATCTCAACAGGAAGTGAATAAAACGTAGCTCCTCCCTCCACCCATGCCCTACACACACACACACACACACACACACACACACACACACACACACATACACACGGGTTCACGAAGGCCAGCAGTCCAGAGATAAGATTGAGAAATGGGCAAGTAGGGAAGATGAAGGATCATTGTTTCTCAGAGCAATAATTTGTGTTGGACCACACAGGATAAAGAACTCCAAGCTTCTAGAAGATGAGGCTACTAAAATTCTCAGTTGAAAAACCAAGGGCTTAGATTTGATGTCCTCAGCTCCTCCCCCAAAATAAAAGAACTCTGGCCATCCATCCTGTCCTTGTGACCCTGGACATTGCTCACCTGAGCAATTCACCATATTTGTTGAAGATGAGCAACTTCCCATCACCGTGTATGGAATCCGGATCTCAGATCACCTGTAAAAGGAAAGGGGAGGAATGGGCAAAGGAAGGGGTGGGGGGGAAGAGAGGCTTTGCCTGCTTTTCCTTAGATTTAAAATATTATTAGATGATTTCCTTGAATTTCTAATAAGCAAGTAGAAGTTTAAATTACAAGATCTCTAACAGAGTCAGAATCCAAATGGCACAGGAGTCCACAGACAACAATTGCCATGGCCGGATGGGTTTCAGGTTTGTTCTTTGCAAAGACAAAGCTCCCATTGAGTGGTGGAGAGGAGGAGAGCCCACGGAGGGTTTTCATTACCCTGATCACCATCCCGATGGCCAGGGGAGGACGCAGAAGGAGAAAAGCATAGCCTGACTGGCCAATGTGCTGCTGAGGATGACAGTTCATGGTGAGGCACACACCTGCTATTTGTGGCTCCTCTGGAGCAGGGTGGGGACAGAAGACAAAGATGAGAAAAGAAAGAACCAAGCCCAGCAATGCAAGCTCAGGCATTCAGCAAAAATTAAAAAGCACAAACCTCAGAGTAGAGAATGGGTTCTTGGTAGCAAACAACTATGTCGCGATTTGTGTGCGAGAGGAGAGTTCTTGCTGAGGTCTTAATGGGAGATTTGGTTCACGCTTCCTTCATTTTGTCTATGAAGAATTTGCAAAACTCTTCAGCCAGAAATGTTTGTTTAATCGATTGTCTCAGAGGCAGTGCAGGAAAGTGGTTATGGACCGAGGGTTTGGGGTGAGGATTTCAGTCCTGCTTCGGATACTTAATAATAAATTATGCCCAAATCTCCTACTTCTCCTAGGGCTGTTGTGAGCATTTAAATGCAAATATACGTAAATGTTAGCAGTGCTCCCAGCACCTGTAAGCACCCTATGATTTGTAGCTACTTGTTGTCCTCTCCCTTGTACCTGCAGAAAAGAGGCTCTGAGCAGCACGGTGACTTCCATTAGAATTTGACCACTCTCGGGATCATCCTTCACTGAAGGACCTTCAGCCGATTGCTTTCTTGCTCAAGTTTCAACATTTCCAGTTTCTCCTCCAGAACAGCTGGTCCCAATCTACTAAATAACCCCTTTGCACACTTGAAGACCATTATTAAGATTCCCTTTGGCCATAAACATATGAAGAAGTGTTTAACAGATGAAAAAAATGTTTAACCTCACTGGTAATCAAAGAAATCCAAATCAAAACAACAAAATGCAATCTTTGCCTATCAATTTGGTAACTTTTTAAAATGATAGTACTCCATGCTGGTGAGAGTAGGGTAAGGCGGCAATTTCGTACATTGCTGGTGGGAACATAAATTGGTACAGTCTTTCTGGAAAGCAATTTGGCAATATGTTATCAAGACCCTGAAAATTGTCCTTACCCTTTTACCCAGTAATTTCACTTCTGGGAATCTATCTCAAGGAAATAATCAAAGAATCGGACAAAGATTTCTGCTCCGTGGGATTTGTTCTAGCACACGGTATTTTGATTTGTGAATAAGTAAAACCACCCAGAAGTTCAGGGATGCCGTGGCACATATTAACAAGTTATTAAAAGTCATGTTAACAAGGCCTATTCAAGGACATGCAGAGTGGTCACCATAAAATGGGAAACACAAGCACACACAACAGGACACAAAACAACGCAGTAGGATTTTAATTACATAATTACATAGATTTATACTTTTATATGTGCACAGGGAAAGGCTAGATGCAAACACAGCAAAATAGTAACAGTTCTTATTAGACAGTGATAGAATTGCGGGTGACTTTTTATTTTCTTCTTCATAATTTTATAGTTAAAAGAAATTGTTTAAGAGCTCATGTGGCCTTATATATGTTTCCAGGTGGCTTAGCATGGTTGCTGTCCTGCCGTAGCACATTGTCCAGAACCGAAACAATGGACGATCAAGGGTTGCGGAGTTTTTCTGGAAAGAGCCAGATAGCCAGTGTATCAAGCTCTGGGGAATCATACAATCTCTGTTGCCCCTAACTCGACTCTGCTGTTGTATGGCAAAAAGCATCCATAGACAATCCATCAACGAGTGGGCGTGGCTGTGTTCTAATAAAACTTTACTTTCAAAATTAGGCAGCAAGTTCACTTTAGCCTATAGCTTTGGTTGCTGACCCCTGGCCTAGACGATGTGAATTTCTCCCAGCCTCAGAAAAAAAATCTATAGTTTCAAACAAATATACCTGGAGAGACTTCTAGAAGAATTGGTTAAGGCATCACTCTTCTGTATTCTCCTGATGAGTCAATCTGAAACCTTGATTCAGAAGCCGTCAGCGAAGGGCACTCTTCACGGGCCTTGCCCATTCACCACTGCAAGACGTTCCCTCTACCCCATCATCAGCACCACCTTCCAAGGAGGCTGCTCGGCACCACCCACTTCAGCCCTTCATGCAGATGGTGGAGTGGGGAGTGAAGAAAGCCAGAAGTCTAAGTGCTGACAGCAGAGGGGCTGCAGACTTGGCACAGCTGATAGCTGGTTTGAGATTTCCACTCTCTGCCATCCATGTAGCTGTAGAAGCTTCCAGAGTCCTAGGTCTATTGTTGTGTGCTCCTTTGGTCGCTGGGTTGGGAGGTTGACAATACATCAGCTGCATCCCAAGCAATGTTCAAAGGGGGTGCAAAGAGATGTTTTTGGTGGTGGTGGTGGGGGGGTGCTTGATTTTGTAGACAGACAAACTGAACCCTCGGCGAGAGCATATGATGCACCTGTATGTGCACGTATGTATAATACGAAGCTCTGCAATTTCCCTTTTTGGGTTTGGAATCCTTCACACTCACCTTGGCAGAGACACAGGCCGTCACGGTATTAACGGTCTTTCTCCTCACTCCCACCTGTCTTTCCCTGCCCCAACTCCTGGTGTGTGTTTCCAATGGAGACACCTTATCTAAACCATTGTAGACACTGGACACTTGTCCAGGAGGCAGGAACGGCATCTCAGAGCAGCCTGCATATCAGACCCGATGACGTGACAGGAGGTTGTAAGATGAAAGTGACATTCCAGGGCTCTTTATTACGTTGTCACGTTTCCCTAATCAAATGTCACCAAATCAAATGTCAAGTTGTGAACCACCAAGTAAAAACGGCCCAAGTGGAAAGAAAAAAACCATAATCTGGGGCTTCTCCCAAAGTCCTCGTTCTGGCTCTTGGTTTTGATTCCCCTGCCTTGGCTCAGTCTGACTGTCATATTTTCTCTTAACTCTGAATCCAGGCTGTGAGTCCAGGAGACAGGCACTGGTGTCTGCCGGGTTTCCACAGAGACTCTGCCATCCGGACAAGTAGACAGTAATAAAGGAAGAGAGAACAAAGAGATTTTGCATTTAAAAAAAATTAGGGGGCACCTAATTAAAAAAATTAAGGGTGCATGTGTGGCTCAGTTGGTGAGGCATCTGCCTTCGGCTCAGGTCATGATATCGGGGTCTTGGGGTTGAGCCCCACTTTGGGCTCCCTGTTTAGCGGGAAGTCTGCTTCTCTCCTCCCTCTAGCTGTCTCTCCTTGTGTCCTCTCTCTCTCTCTCTCTGTCAGATCAATAAATAAAATCTTTTTTTTACATTTTTATTTTTCCTAAAGATTTTATTTATTTATTCATGAGAGACACAGAGAGAGAGAGAGAGAGGCAGAGACACGGGCAGTGGGAGAAGCAGGCGCCATGCAGGGAGCCTGATGTGGGACTCGATCCTAGGGCTCCAGGATCACGCCCTAGGCCAAAGGCAGATGCTAAACCACTGAGCCACCCGGGCTGCCCAATAAATAAAATCTTAAAGGAAAAAAAATTAAAAGCCCCAGTAGCTTGTTTTGCTCATAAAATGTCTCTGACATCATCACTAAGAAAATACTCACACCAAGCCCTCTCCTCTACCTACCTGTCCACTAGGCTGCCCATCTATGACGTGTTTTCCTGTTCAAGACCGTAATGTAGGTCCTATTCCGATTTGCCCTGGATAGAGGCATTTGATTACTGTTTCATCAGAACAAGGGAATGGAATGGGCCCATTGTGACCTGCCCTGTCGCACACCAGCCCCTCTTTTTTTTTTTTTTTATTAAATTTTGTTCGATAAACAACTATTGGGAGTACCATGGTGTATTGAAAGGCCGCAGGGTTGGAAGTGATTCACGCAGCCTGCTTCTTAGGCATTTTTGCTACAGAAGACGTGGTTTTCTGTAGCAATGCAGTTCCATGACTTCCCAGCTGTGTGAATTACTTAATCTCCCCAGCCTTATCTTTCTTCCCTGGGAAGAAGAAAAAGAACTATGTGGGGGTGGGAAGCACAATGAGATCCATCACACAGAGTTGTAAAGTCGGAACAAGGGACCACATGTGAACGCCCAGCACAGTGTAGGATGGAACATCTTATTCCCTTTTCAGTTCTTTAAGCAAGGAATGGTGCTAATACCTCCGAGAGATGCAGGGAGGAAAGGCACCTGGTCCTGCCCCCCACCCCCAGCCATCCCCAAGCGTTGGATATTTAGGGAGCAAGATTTATGCGCAAAATGGTTGTGTCATGTGCTGTCAGAACAGAGAAGAGAGAGAGATTCAATAAAGCCTGTAGTATTCGTGAAGGCTTCTGGGGCGGAGGGGAGGGAGGGGACATGTGACTTTTCAGTTGAGCCTTGAGGGACAGGGTTGGAGATGCAGGAGAGGCTTCTGGTCCGGGGAACGGCCAGAACACAGACTAGAGACAGAGAGGAACAAAGCACTTCGGGCAATGATGCAGGTGGGCTGCTCAGTCAGGTGAGCGAGGGCCCAGAAAGAAGGAGAGACCAAAGTCACCGAGGAGCCCAGCTCACAAGGGACCCACGAGCACTGTGCTGAGGCTACATCTTATTATTGCGGGGGGCGGGGCGTGAGATTTCAAAACCAGGAAATGGATTCATCAGAAAGTCCTGTTAATGGGGTGAACCCGCATCGCTGCCTGCCCAGGGCAGCCCGGCCGTGTCATTGTTACCAGAACTCCCTTTGGCTCACAAAGTGTTTGTGTCGGGGCAATGAATGATGAGCCACCCTAATTTTTCACCTTGCTGTCAACGGAGAGATAGAAACCAGGACAGAAAGAGGCTAGCCCCAGAGAGATCCGTTCAAAAGCCACTTCGAGTATCTGGGCAGGAAGTTAGAGTCTCCAAAGGCAGAGGACCAATGGAAACACAAGGAAACAGATCAACGACCCAGCCTGAAGCGGGTTCGCCAACTCCTGTGCATTGGTAGTTGGTAGACAAGGGAAGGAGGGAGCATGGGCCGTGGCTGGTATTTTAGTATTAGATGAGTTGGGTCCACGGGGTGAGCAACACACTCCATGGAGAAGAACTAGCAAGGAGCTGGAAATGCGAATCTGGAGCTCCGGGGAGGTCAGAGCTGGAGATGTGGACCTGATAGACTCTTGGGTAAAATCGTGGCTGAAGAGGGAGTGTGCGAGACCACCCAGGAAGAGGACAAACAAGATGACACTCGGGGGGCTCGCAGACAGATGCTGATGAGTCACGAGCCAAAGAAATGAGGATCCAGGGAGAGGCGGACGCAGGGACGGCCAGGGAGGAGAGAGTTTGGGGATGACCGTTGGGATCGCCAGAGCCAGCCGCTCCCCGGGGACCGAGGGGGCTGGAGGAGGGCCATCAGAGAGACCTTGGAAAGAGCCAGGCCGCCAGAGCAGCGGGGGCAGGAGGCAGATTGCAGTGGGCCCGGGGTGGGGGCGAGTGGGAGGCCAGGAAGTGGTGTCAAGGAGCATAGACGATTCTCTGGACAGATCTGTGAGTGAAAAGAAGGAAAGAGAGGGGCCTGCGGTTTGAGGGAATGATCAAGAGAAGGCGAGCACTGTGGGGAGTGAAGTGGAGCCTGCACCCACCAGACGGCCAGGGGGGATAGGGCTTTGGAGGCCAGAGATGCTCACGGGGAGGGACACGATGGGAGCAGAGGGCTCCTGCTTCAGGGGAGAGGCCGCCCATCGACCAGAGGCAGGACTCCCCCTGGTCCAGAGTGGGGGGGGGGGCGGCGTGCGAGGAAGTGAGGCTGTGACTCAAAGGGTGGCTATGAAGTTGAGGGAGTGCATGGAGGTGGCCTCCGTTTGTCACAATTGGCGACACTTAATAGCTACGGCTACTTCCCGCTTACGTGCAAGTGCAAGTTGCGCGCATCAGTGGAAACCTCTCCGCCACCCATTTTACAGGCAGGAAAACTGAGGCTGAGGGAGGCGATGCCAATTGCCCACGAGCAAACCGTGAAGGCGGCGGAGCCCCACTTGAAGCCCAGGTCCTCCCCACTGCACCGCCAGGCTCGCAGGCCATGTGGAGTCCGGATGGACCGCGGCTTCATCATCTCCGTGGAGCCGGAGGTGAGGTCACCCGCTGTGAATGATGGGGGTGGATTCAGAGGCCTGAGGACGGAGGAGAAGAGTTGAAACAGCTGCTGTGAAGAATGCGGCGGGGATGGGCCCAGGGAGAGAGAGGGCAGGGACAGCTTCCCAGAGGTGCAGAGAGCTTCCAGGAGATTCCATCTTGCTCTTATCGGCCTGCACTTCCCAGCCCCATTTCCAGCTGAGAACTTGCCCCATGAGCTCCTGGTGTCTTTTGTTGCCCTCTCTCTTCCCCTGGAGGGACGGATGGGTCACGTGGGCCAAGCAGAACAGGGTCAAAGATCTTCCCACCCCTGGGTGGCTTGTTGGTGATGAGCCAGGAATGGAGCAGGGGAGGCAACGCTGAGCTCCTACCAAAGAAACCTGGAGCCTGGAGGCTTTGAGGAAGCCGTGCGCTCCGTGGGCAATAATGATTGCACAGGGAATGGCTGGGAGCCACGGTCCAGTTGCTTGGGCCCAGCCCACAGCGGAGGAGAGAGCTGAGTCAAAGGACTTCAGCCAGGTAAGCTGGCCACCGCCTCCTCTCACGCCACCACCGTCTAGTCCAGCGACGGGCCCGTCCGTCCTGGGACACCTCTCCCTACTGAAGGTGTATTCCTTTCAGGTGGTGACCAATGAGGAAGCCTCCTGCCCTTGAGTCCAGAGCTTAAACAGCTCCGTCGGAGACCCTGGCTTGACCACTATGAAAACAGTAACAGCCTGGAGCTGGCCCTCCCCCTCTGGGAGAATGCCATCGACCTAGTCGCTGATGGTGTTGGCCCCAGGGACAGGCCTGAAGACGTAGGGTTATTGCTCGTTGGACGTGGCCTACCAGCTCCAACACAACTATTAAGCCATGGGTGGAATTAATAAAATCCATACGGGACCGGAGTCTAGAAAAAGCTGGGCTCAATTCAAATTTCCATAAAAGCGGCTAACAGGACCAGGGAGTTGGCATTGAATTCTAGAAGTGTGCTGGCTTCCTGCCTCCCCGAACGTCATTTTCAACACACTGGGACTCGGGATAGAAAGTCTGTGGGCTGGAAGATTCCAGAAGCTTTTATGAGCATCTTCTCAGGGCTGTCTTTCTCTACGGGGCTAGAAACTCACTTGCAGGTGGGTGATCATAGTTGGTTCTTTCAAACAGATTGGGGAGGAAAGGGCACAGGGCAAAGACCCGCAGCTTCTGTGCAGGCCCAGATGGAGTCATTCCAGGGGGATACAGGCGAGTGGGGCTCTGATTTACATCCGAGGGCCTCTAGTTGTGGGGTGGGGCAAGGGAGAGGGGGCACTGGGGCACCTGGCAGAGAATTGGGCTGAATGTTTGTGTATTCCGAGGGCGTGGGCAGATGATGGAGAGGCAGTGATCCCTCTGGGTGTGTGTGTGTGTGTGTGTGTGTGTGTACACACACATGAGCCCACAGACACTCCAGGCTTGGGAAGAGGTGCCTACCATCATCCAGCCCGAGGTAAAATACAGCACCTGTCTCCTGGTAGCCCCGATTTAAACTGGATCCCCCTCCCACAGGCAGGGGGGTCTCCTGAAACCCCTGGCCGCATCTCCCACTCCCCCGCAGATTACCATCTTACCCAAAAGTCGCCCTGAAAAGAAGACCATGGGCAACACACCCCTCCCTCTCCTACCCGTTCCAACATTTCTCTAATTAATGCAGGAGAAAATTAATTACAGAGGGATTTTCAAGACCTCGGCATCTAATGGCCAGCCCGGCACCCCACTCCCCCACCTCCCCGGGGCCAACTGCAGCCCCCATTGGCTGAGGGGCCTTCCCTCCTCCCCAGCCCTGCACACAATACCACAGGCTAATTAGGCCGGGAAGGAGTTTCTTGGCAAAGGGGGCTAAGCGCTAGGTCAGTACCTTGAACAACCCAGAAGAAAGACAAAACAGCATTAAAAGAAAAAAAAAAAAAAAAGAAAGAAAGAAAGAAAGAGAAAAAAAAAAAAAAAAAGCCCCTGCTAATCCCAAGTGCATTTCCGCCAAATATTCTCCTTTTCAAGTGTTTTCTTCCTGGTAAACAAAATGCTGTCGCTGGCTCTGCAGATTTTAGGACACGGTTGCTTAGTAATATTGGGGAAAACACCAAGTCCTCACCTCAGTTCCATTTGTTTCTCTTCTGTCTTGCTCACTTCACTGAGAGGCCCTGACATTCCCACATCACGAGGGACTGCCCGTTTTGTAAAGAAGAGCTGCCTTTTCTTTTCTTCTTTTTCTTTTCTCTTTCCTTCTTCCTTTCTTTCTATTTCTCTCCCTTCCTTCCTTCCTTTCTTTCTTTCTTTCTTTCTTTCTTTCTTTCTTTCTTTCTTTCTTTCTCTTTTTTTCTTTCTTTCTTCTTTCTCTTGTTGTCAAACTGCTCCCCAAAGCCAAGCTAGGAACACAGTTCAGGCCCTGTAGACCAGTGCCATCCAGTAGAATGGTCTACACGGTCCAATATGGCAGCCACTAGCCACTCATGGCTCATGGGTTGGAGCTCCAGGGCTCCTGACAAAAGCCCTGTGAGTTGTGCTTGGCAGGGCCACTGAAGGGACAGCCATAGAGTCTGGTGGCTCTGTGATGGTCGTAGGGGACAGAGGGTGGTTTAGCATAAGGATCACACAGGCTTCCATCCGAATGCATCCCATCTTCCCTCTGTGGGGTTTTGTGCATCACTTAACTCCTCTGTACTGCTCTAGGCAATCCCACAAGCACACCTCAGGGTTGGGTCTGAGGCCCTGATGATGGAGGCCAAGTCCCCAGCACATAGGTGAGGCCCCCAGTGACCCCTTCCACCAGAGCACAACGTGCACAGCTGGCGTGGCCCACTCCGCAGTGTTGCTCTTGCTTTTCTCGCGCCCAGAATCCTGTGCTGTTTCCCACCTCTGTGCATTCCCCTCTGCCGGGAACACCCTGCCTCCCTGCTCCTCTGCCTCGGCCTCTAATCTAAGAAGTCCGAAAGACTCAGCTTGAGAATCCCTTAAACTGAGATGCTGTTTCTTTTCCTCTCTAGAGCCCCTTACTCTCTCTCTCTCTCTCTCTCTCTGTCTCTCTCTCTCTCTCTCTCTCACACACACACACACACCTTTACATACACCACAGCCCCTCCCTCTCCCCAGAGCTGGGCTGGAGATCCTTCCGCAACCTTGTCTCTGTGCCCATCTGCTCCTCTGCATTTGTCTCCTATCATCCCCGTTACAGAGTGAACCCTGAGGACATAGCCCGTGTTTGACTTTGTTTTGCTTTTCAGAGGTGTCCCCAATATCCAGAATGATATCTAACACGCAACAAATTCTCAGTTAATATGTGTCATCTAGGAAGCCACAATTATCCATCACCATTTCCCCCTTGCATCAGAGGTCAGCAAACCATAGCCCACGGGCCAAGTCCAGTCCACCACCTGCTTTCAGTTGACCCTCAAGCTAAGAAAGTTTTTGTTTTTTGGTTTGGGGGGGGGGAATTTTTTTTTCTTAATGTTTAAAGTGTTAGATTTTAAATGGTTGTATAAGTACCTGTGTAATATAGAACTCTGACTTTGCCTCTTGACTTGCAAGGCCTAAAATAGTCACTTTCTGGCCTTTTAAGAAAAAGTTTACCAACCTCTGGTCTAGATCTCAAGAACAGCTGCTGATGGGGCTTGGTGCAGCCACCCTCAGAGAAAGGGAGAGAGGGTGCTTGGGGAGGGGTGCTGAGAGAGGAACCCAGAGCTCCCATCTGGGCCTTTTCCAACAGAGTTGAGCCCATGGAGCTGGGCAGATGGCACGAGCTAGTCCCCAGGGATGCCGCCAGTGGGGCAGCACGGACAGGGCACGCTTTGTCTTTCTTCCACCACCTGCCTCTCCCCCGCTGCAAACACCTCAGGAAGTCGGAATCGGAGGGACACACGATGTGGGCTTCTGAGAAAGCTCTACGTGCCCACACTCAACCATGGCAAATGGAAGAGGGGCTTTTCTGTCATCTGGGTTGTGGTTTGGCTGTGTTAAGTAGCAGTTTCTATTTAAAGTCAAGCCCCTCAAACATGTTTTCAATAGCAATGGGAAGGTCTTCCAGAGCAACAGGCACAGAGGCTTGGAAGCTGTCGTCCAGGAGGCAAGAAGCAATCTGTTCTTCTCCGTCCTGCTAAGACATGAACTGAGGTTTCTAAGAACCAAAGCAAAGATCGCTCCAGGCCCTCATGACATCGTGTCAAGGTGAGCAATAGGAGCCTCAAAAGCACCCCATCTCTCCCATGTCCCTCCCTACCTTCCATACACCCCGCAACGTCTTCCGATATCCCGTCCAGAGGCAACTTGCCAAACGACTCAGGCATGTGGGAGTACCTGGAGGCTCACTCATTTCACTGCTTGGTTCCCTCTTCCAACAGGGAGGGGCCGAGTGCACCCCACGTGCTAAATATTTCACTGCTGGAGAGTCTATTTTGCTTCTGCTGCTGTTTGGCAGCAGAGAGACAGGAAGCTATTTAGATAGATTATCTTCCTTTTCAGGAAGTTTAGAGGAACTTTTCTATTGCAGTTCACACAAACATCCAGCTAATGGTCATTTAGTCATGCCGGCTCATTAAGTCACCAGTGAAGAATGCTCAGCCTAGTTCAGCGACACTCGAGCGTCTCCACTCGTTGCCCTAGATCCAAGGGAGAGGGAGAGCTGGGTGAGTTGTAACCAAGACCAGGAGCTTAGCCTGAAGGCCGTGAGGGTCCAACATAAAGTGATTCTCACTTCCCGGGGTTGCCTGTGGTTTTATAGAGTAATTGAAATGTGAGTGAGTAAGAAGGTGGTCTTCTTGAAGAGTTTCTGGCCAGATGATGCTGTGTTTTTAAGGAAGATCAGAGAGAAATTCTTGGCAGGAGGTAGTGAGAATGTGGTTATGAAAAATGTGATATGGACCCATGGACTAGAGTTCAAGTCATTGAGATGAGTCAACAGCTGGAAAAGGAGACTGGTACAGACCATCATGGTTAACTATGATTGATCCACGGCTAACCATCATGGACATTAGGCTCTGGACATAAGTGCTCTACATGCATTAACTCATAGGAGGCTCAAATAACTCAGGGAGGTAGGCACAGTGAGGAAATTGGCCTAGAAAGCCAAACATGCTGCTTAAGCTCACGCAAATGGTGAGTGGCAGGGCTGGCATGTGCATCCGGTCTGAGCTCTCCAACGGGACTTTCTGCAAGGGTAGATATGTCCCACATCAGTGCTTTCCAATATGGAAGCTACATGTGGCTATTGAGCCCTTGAGGGTAGTGTGACTAAAGAACTGAACCCTTAATTTTACTTAATTTTAATGTATTTAAATCCAAGTAGTCACACGTGGCTAGAGGCTGCCATACTGGACTCCCAGATCTAAGCAGCCTGGCTCCAGAATCCACAACCTTAAACATTAGACTATCCTGCTTTTTAAATCATTTGAGAGAATCCGGAACTATTTATTAGGGGAATACTTAAAATCTAGAGGTAGATTTTGGTTGATTTAATTTTAATTAATTTTCAATAGAACATATAAGAAATTTCAATAAGAATGAATATATAAGAAATCAGACTGAATGGAAATGCAAGACAGAAAAGTTTGCTTATGTCAAAAAGTAACCAATTAGGTAACCGTTCGGATCAGGTGTTTGGCAAAATATCTATAAAGGGAGGAAGGTAAAACATCAGCATGATTTGTCAAGAGAGGTTTCCTCTTGTTTCATCAATAAATTGTATCAAGCTCCTATAATACAACTTTATTAAGTCTCTGCTCTCTAAAGACATATGGTCTAGGTAGGAAACCATGTCAAATCCGTCAAACAAAGTAAGGCTGCATGATCCAGGGTGGACGGTACAAGTAAAGTGTGTTCATCCTGTTGGAATTCAGGTCAGATGTTTATCCGCAAAAGTGAGAATGATCAAGGAAGTCTTCATGGAGGAGATGGCATTTTAGCTGGAGGTTGAAGGATGGATTGGATTAGCACAGCGGGAAGTTGGAAAGGATGAAGGTAATGACAGGCTTGGAAGGAAAAACAAACTGTTCTTGACAGATCTCTTGGAGACTGACATTTAGGGATTAATCAAAAGTGACTCCAAATTCTCTAGCTTGGACAAAAATAGTGGTTCTGGGGGCAGACAAGGGAACTTTAAGGGGTGGTAGGAGGCAGTTTGGGGAAATTATGACTTTGGTTTTGGCCATGTGGATTCTGAGGCCACAGCCTGTGTAAATCTCAGATTAATACTCACTTTTCACGAGCCATTAAATGTCCAATTTAGATGGGAGGAGGGCGGATCAGAAGGCTGCCCAAGATCACCTCCATCCTAGTACTCAGTGACTTTGCTTTCCCTCTGAGGCTGAGAAATTAGGCCATGGCAAAATGGAAGAGAAGCCACAGGACTCCAGTGATGCGCACGTCACCACCCCAGTGGGGACAAACTCATACCTTGTTTTCTCTGCTACGCCGAGTTGACAGACATCCGGTTACTTCATCTTGGGAGTTATATTCATCTGCCCTTTGGAACATCCTGCCCAATGACTGATTTCTTTAAATAGCTTCCCCCCCCCCCAATTATATTTGTAATACCTACTCACTGCAAAACATTTGGAAACTTCAAAAACAGAAATAAGGAAATGCAATCACATATGCGAGCACATGTGCAACAGACCTGCATACATATGTGCACATTCCTATGTGTATGTATATTTATATAGATATAGTTTTTGTCCATTTCTACCTGGTATTTTAAAATACCTTTTTAGCTGGAAAAATCTGTATGAAAAAAATAAGAAGATAATGGTACCCAACTTTTATCGGGTTGTCCGTATGTTCTAGGCATAGAGGAAAAAAGTCGTCAATCCCCGCACGCGAGCACATCTAGAGGCATCTATTCCTAAAAGGAACCTATAGGCCTCTCCCCTTACTGCTCGGCAACTACGTCTTTAATGCCTGTCTTCATCATTTGCTTTATTCCTTAGAGCCAGACCACTATCCATTCAAAATTCCCTGTAAGGGACCGAGAAAACCAAAGAAGGGGCAGCGGTTGAGGCTTAGGAGTGAAGAGTAGGGATCAAAGGAAGCAGGTGCCCCGTCAATAGTCTAAACCGCACATCTGGAATTCCTGACTCGAAAGAAGGTTCTGGACAAGAAAACAAACGCTGAACAAACAGAGGGGAAACCACAAATAGACATCAGCAGCACCTGGAGAGAAGAAGTAGCCTTGCGGAGGAAAGGGAGTGAAGAAGACATGAGATGAGACTGGGTAGGACCAAAGGGAATTTGTACGTTGCCTTTAAACTGCCCCAGGGAAATCAGAGATGGAATTATCCCCTGGTGAATACGACCCATGTAGACAGGGAATCTATGGATAATTCACACACACATAAGCAAGCAATCTCAACAGGGGATTCTTCACTCCTGCCTTGGTTTCCTGGGGATTCAAACCAAGGCACTGGTGCTCCATTCTTGGAGATACCCCAAAACACCAAGGCTGTAAGGCTGTGGGTGGATCCTTATCTGGTCCTTTTCTTTCTTTCTTTTTTTTTTTGCAAGAAACGGCTTGCTCCCTGAGCAAAGCTTGTGGGAGGAGAGCGCTGTCTTAGTGTATACACCTAGGGAGGGGGTAACGAGGGGATGGCCTTTCCACCAAAGATAACACAACAGCCCCAGACCGCCTGTGATTCCCTCTCCAAAACTTTCCTAATGAGCTGTCTGGGGGGGGCGGGGAGGATCTGGGGGGGGTGTATTTTCAACCATATTTCAGCCACTACTTGTTTTTTTTAGATTTCTGTCTCCATTTTTTGATTTCACAAACGCTGTTTGCAATGACCTTTCCCTCTCCACCATCTTTGACAGTTTCTCATGCGTGAAACATATTTTTGTTCATTATTTTTTTTTTTTTTTGTCCACAACCTCCCCTCACAACCGTCCAGCCCGGGTCTCCCTCCCGGTACCCTTCACCCCCATGTCAGACATATAATGAATTACCATTCCTTCAGACAACGAGGTTGAAAACTCGTGGTCTCCAAGGCAACGGGGTGTCCTGGGGTGGGGTGCTGGGGAGGGGGGCTTGCCTGGCCAGGAAAGGACTGGAAGTAAAGGGGGGTGGGGAGGCAGAAGCAGAGATGATATCATTCCTGAAGACTGAGAGCAGCCAATCGGCTGGTGAGGATATGATGTCATCTCCCCCACCCCCACCCCCTTTTGGCCTAGGTAGCCCCACTGAGAATTCTAGACAAGTATTGAGCTCAAGTTGTATTGCTGTGAGAGAAAGAGGGCGGGCGATGGCAAAGGGGGGAGAGAGAGAGAGAGAGATCTACCGGCTTTCCGGATGGCCCTAGCAGACACTACAGTCTTCACTGGAGGCAGCCCCATAAAAATGTCATCAGCTTGGGCTCTCCCTGCATTACAACACAATGATTTCTTTGGGGAGAAGAAAAAACCCTGAGATTTATTTTGCAGCCACACCCCCGCCTCCCTTGCAAGAGAAAAACCAACCAACAACAAGTTGTGAATGAAGTGTCTGCAGATCATCCCCCACCAACCCAGCCTGAGAACTTTCTGAAACCGAAAGACGCACACACTCACACACAGCCAGCTGAGCACATTTATGCGGCCCTCTGCAGCCACAGGGATGGAGGAAAGGCTCTAGGTGCTCCCGGGGTGGGAGCCTGCTTTGGGGGAGAAGATGCCCAACCTGGCAGCGGGGGCCACTTAAGGTGCTGGGGGAGGGGCGTCTGTCCCCAAGACAATGACAGTATCTTGGGCTCGGTGCCAGGCTCCTAGGAGAAGCAAACAAGCCATGGCTTTAGGGAGGGGTGCTGGCTCGTTAGAGCGCCTACTGATGTGTTACCCCCACGCAGAGGGGAGGGTGAGTGTGCATGGCTCTCTTTTGCCAGATCTTTCTCTTGGGACTGGGAAGCAGTGCTATTTCACAAAAAAAATAAAAATTAAAAAAAAAAATGTTCCCAGGAGTACAGGCCACAGGACGGTGTGTCCAAGGGCTCAGATCAGGCCAGGGAGGCCCTCGCCTCCTGCCTTCGAATGGTGCAAGACGTGTAGGTTCCCCCACGGTGGTCTTTCCGAAGTCTTTCTGGAGTTGTCCCACCTGGACCCACCGATGTCGTCTTTCAGGACACAAAGAAGCCAAGATCCATGTCCAACACCCCATTTTGTAGATGCGGGCATCAAGGCCAGACAAGGGAGGGACCAGCCAAATGACGAACAGATGCACCAGTAGATGGAGAGTTGGCCCCAGAGCTCTGCCCTCTGTTCATTCTTCGAGACAAGCCCGTGACGCAATGGTGGCCCTGCAAGATGGAAAGCCTTCAATTTCAGGGTCACCTGCTTACCATCTTCTGCATAAGTAATTACAGGTACTGGACTGAGATGATGATCTCCAGCCCCGTTCCAACGAGGTGTGAGCGAGAGTGACCCCACAGACATCTACCTCGCATCCAGCTCCCCCTTGACCACCAGGCCCAACGCGCACAGAACCAGAAGCCACAGCCAGGCTCCCGAGGGGCCCACCTCCAGGAAAGGAGACAAAACAGGGGCCATGAAAGTATGTGCAAATTGTACACATGAGCGTTACGAATCAGGGCTGGAGACCCGCGAGAGAGGGCGTGAACATCCCTATTGTAGCAAATACTTACTGATCACCTACTCCGGCTGACAGATGTCAAAATAGAAGTAAGGCTAAGTCTGAGTTCTACCCTCACGGCATTTCTGCCAAGGAAAGGACACTGAGGCTGTGTGCACAATGACCCTCTTTGAAAACCCCAGGAAGACAGGGACTCGGTTGTGCTGACGGTGTATGCCCCGTGTGGTGCCTGGTATACAGCAGGTGCTCAATAAATTCTTGCTGCATGGCCAAAGGGAAGCAGGGCCTAGAACACATTGTTCTATCTTTGGAGGACATTAGCAAGGAGGTGATACCCGAACAGGGCAATGGAAGAAAAATAAAAATTTGCCAGGTAGAAAGAGGGGGAATATATTTTTTAAAGATTTTTATGAGACACCCACAGAGAGAAGCAGAGACATAGGCAGAGGGAGAAGGAGACTCCCTGTGGGGAGCCCAGGACCCTGGGATCATGACCTGAGCCAAAGGCTCAACCACTGAACCACCCAGGTACCCCGGAGGGGGAATATTCTAAGTAGAGGGAACCACAGTTGCAAAGACACAGTGTATAAGGATAAGACAGGATGGGTTGGTTCTGCTAAGATAACAAATAGCCCATAAGTCTCCATGGCTAAAATAACAAATGGTTTAAAAATGGTAGTTTTCAGGGCTTTACCGCCTCCCCCCACATTTACCCTCTGGCCTTCAGAATGCTATTAGCAATTTATCCATTATCTATCATTCATCTATCGATATTATTAGCATGGACTCACAAATTCCTATTTTTTAATGGCTTATAATTCTTATGGACTGAGTCCTTGTGTCCCCTCGCATCCAAAATTCGTATGTTGAAATCCTAACCCCCAGTGTGATGGTGTTAGGAGGAGAGGCCTTTGGGGGGCGGGGGATTAGGTCACGAGGGTGGAGCCCCATGGATGGGATCTGTGTCTTTATAAAAGGAGGCTCCAGAGAACCCTCCATTTCTTTCCACACCTGAGGACGCAGCAAGGAGATGGCCATCTCTGAACCAGGAAGCAGGTCCTCACCAGACACTGAATCTACTGGTGCCTGGACCTTGGCCTTCCCAGCTTCCAGAACTGTGAGGAATCAAGGTTGTTTGTGGAAGCCACCAGTCTCTGGTGTTTTTGTTAGAGCAGCTGGAGCTAAGATAATCACTCCTTCCCTACTAAATCATGGTGGTGGGGGTGGGGGTCAAATTTGTGCCAGGTGTGGCCAAGGGGAGTGCTCCTTTAAGTTGATTTCTGTGTCTTTGTGACTGCCCCCATCCTTTTAAAATATATATATCATTTTTTAAATAGGTACCAAAATGACCTCATTCTCTTGGATGTTCCATCGTGATCACGAGGCGGCTGAAGACTTGGGGAAGGCAGGAGAGTTTTGGGGAAGCAGGAGGAAGCCCCCTCTTGGCTTTCCAATGTTCTGGGGAGAGGAATCTGCTTTGTGGAGAAGTGACGAGCCCCTCTTAACCCAAACCGTAACAAGAGCGTAAGAAACAGTCAAAGAAACGACTACAGAAAACGCTCCTTTGCTGTTCCCTTTCAGAGACACTTTTTGGAGCCAAGGCTAAAGGGTTCGGAGGCACAGGGCAGAGGTGGGAAGGTGCTGTTTCTTTGCACCATTATAGCTCAAAATGCCACATTCTTGGAATTTTTGTGGAGTTCTGTAAGTTTTTAGCAGGCTGGATACAAGAGTCCCTATTACCACCCCCATTTTTGGCAACGGAGCTAATTCTTTGTACTATTACCCTTCCCCTCCCAACACGATCTTCTAATAGAACACATCTGGGTAAGGGTTTCTTACTCCCATTTTACAGATGATGGCACTGAGGTCCCAAGACATCAAGAGATTTGTCTGAGGTGACACAACCGGGCATTTGGACACCAGCTCCCTGACCACTCTATGACTTGGCTGATACGTGTAGATGGGAAGGAAACCAAAACAAGCATGTACTTCTGGGCTCTTCTTCACTCCCACTCACCTCACACTCACAAAAGTGTAGCCTTCTGAGGGTCTCAGGCCAGTCCAGGCCCCGGTATGAGGCAGGGTATATACGGCTATGTCCAAAAGCAAACAGTGGGATGTGCCCACTGCTCATTCTCTCAAATAAATACAAATTTTAAAAAATAATCATAAAGCCAGAGCCCTAATGCAGCAACCTCAGGATGAGACCAGGGAAGCTGTCCAGGAATGACACCCGAAGCATGGCGAGTGAGGCCTCCAGGTGTCCCAGCTGAAGGGAACCCATCAGGTGACACCATGCATCCCTCTCTCTGGGGTCAGAATGAAGACAATGTCTTCAGATTAGGAGACTAAGAGCTCCTGCAACAGGGGTCAGCAGCACTGGCTGGATGTTGGTCCCCATCATAGCACCGCAGGGACCAGCGAGTTACCCTGACTTTCGGATTCCCCCCACCTCAGTGAAACGAAGACACTGAAGACCCACAGAGAGCCTGCAGGGGCATTTCTGATGCCAGCCCCATGTAAACCTTATTTATCTTTTTTATTCTTTCCCTCCCACGGCCTTTTATTTTTTATTCGCTTAAGAGATGGAGCTTTGGAAGTCAGGCAACGAGAACAATTTATTGCGACCTGAGGTCCCCCGAGCCGATTTCCTCTCTACATGGGCCTAAGGATACCTCCACCTCAGGGCTGTGTTATGGTTAAATTAGACAATGTATTTCCCAAGGGGTGCTTTGCTCAGTCGAGCCCAGAGAAATCCCCCAGTCTGCGGGAACCAGAGCTGGATTTGGAGGCAAGGCCTCTAACAAGGTAATGAAGGTAAAATGAGATTATATGGGTGGGTCTTCGTCTAATCTTGACTAGTGGCCTTGTAAGAAGAGGAGGGTAGGACAGGGACATGTGGGCACTGAGCGGACACACAGAGAAGACAGCCGTTGGCAGTCCAAGGAGAGAGGCCTCAGAGGAAACCAGCCCTGCCGCCACCTTGACCCTGGAGCTCCAGCAGGTGAATGTGTGTTGTTTGAGCTGCTCGGACTATGGTGCTCCTGCCTGTCTTTTCCTTCTCACTTCTCCTTCTTCTCTTTGCCTGCGTTCCCCTTGCCCTACTCATGGCTCTCATGGTCTTTCTGGAGAGTCTTGTGGCTGACGTATGGCTGGTCCCACCCTTCAAGGGACAAAAGGCTCCGAGGTCTCATCTGGGCCACACCTCCAGGTTCTGAGCCTTTGGCTCAAGAGTAGATGGCGAAAGACACACAGAAGATAGGACTTTGCCTTTAGCCCGGATTCTGTTTTTCACTTAAAAAATCCAGGTCTGCCGCCTGCCACGCTTGTCACGTGGCACATATACCACCAAAACCCATTGCATAGTACTTGGCATTCGGAGCTGGGAGGCCAGAGCAACACTGGAATAAAATCACTATTTATTGGTCTCTGACTTCTGACAAAACTGGTTCTCTGCTGCCCACCCACCCACGAGGCCCGTGGGCGAGACTACGTGGTGAAGACACCGGTGTGGTGAGTCACCAGTCGGCTCAACCGAGCACGCTGGCTGCTCAGGGAGGCCCAGGCCTGAAGCCCCACTGGGCCGGCGTCCACAGTCAGGTCAGGCTCCCTAGGACCCCCTGGCCCGACTGATGAGACAAAACCAGAGAGAATGCCCTTCCGACAAGGCGGCCCTCTCGTGCTCCTGTCCCACGGCCCTGGCCGCAGCCCCCTACCAGCCAGGGAGCTCTGGAAGGTAGAAGAGTGTCTGGAGGAGGCATGAGGGAAGGGGAGGGCCCAGGGCAGCAGGGGAGGGAAGCAATTCTTACCACCAGTTCAGATCAGCTGCGTTCCGCGAGGCAGGTGACCTGTACCGAGGCTCCTTTTGTGGCCTCTTCACATGCAACTTTGGCCTTCCCGCCACGGCTAGTCAGGGCATTTCCAGAAATGATTACAACCAACCACACTATCCCGAGAACTGCCCCAGAGCCCTGCCAGGGCAAAAACATGCTGTTCTTCTATTTTATGAATGAACAAACCTGTATGCTTTCTATAAATGTCTGCATAAATCACTGCTGAGCATTCCCATCTTGGCACAGGAAACCCATCCCAGGCTGCAAAAGTGGCTTCTTCCCCAAGAGAGAGGCCCGGGGGCCACTCCCTGCATTTCTCCTGGACCCCAGGGAGCTGCCTCCTGAGCTGTTCTCTGGCTCCGGGGAGAGAGCTCTTGCTCAGACAATGACTCAGCCCCAAAGGGGCGGCAGCTCACCTTTCCAGGGGCCTTCTGGGCCGAGCTCCAGGTGAGGCCCAGCCAGGCCTGCTGGGGTTTAGGGGATCCTTCGTAAGCCGTCCTCCTGGGAGCTCCAGCTCACCCAGACCCACGGCCCCACTCGGCCCACCGCAGCTCGCAGAGGGTAGCGCCTGCCGCCGGAAACAGCCCCTGGGAATGGATCTGCGCCGCTGGCATTTTATGCAAGAGCTCCGTGTCCACTTAACTAACGAGTAATCATTAATATTACCCCTGGCCCATGTATCCAACTGTTAAACTGACACTAATGAAATGACTCTCAGGCACCATGACCAATATTAAAACCAAGTCTGCACTGTTAACTTAAGTGACCCAGGCTGATTGATACATCGTGCCTTGCATTTAACCAGAATGGAAGGTTTTTTTATAACAAAATGCACAGACATTTCTTCCACCCTGGTTTTATTCTTTCTGATTATATCCCAGCGCCAACTGGATCAGACCAGACCGCAACAGACGGTCCCAGACTTCATTGCTGGAATCCTAGTTCTGCTTCCTTGGTAAAAAAGGGATTGCCAGCAAAGGGGGATATTTCATGGAAAATCTAGGGTCGAAAATAATGTACCACATGTGACTTCGGAATCAGCTGTGATGAGCACGCTATAGGATGGACTCATTCAAATGGTCTGAGTCTTGGCTTTGGTTAAAAAAACAAAAGGGGAGGGCAGCCTGGGTGGCTCAGCAGGTTAGCGCCGCCTTCAGCCCAGGGCATGATCCTGGAGACCTGGGATCGAGTCCCACTTCGGGCTCCCTGCATGGAGCCTGCTTCTCCCTCTGCCTGTCTCTCTCTCTCTCTCATGAATAAATAAATAAAATCTTTAAAAAATTTTAAAAAAATCAAAAGGGGAGGGTACTCAGTGTTAGGAGGGCTCTCCTGAGGGGAGGATTCAACTCAGCAGGGGTTGCTCACAGTTCTCACCTCCTCCAGGCTGGCCTCTGATAGTCAAGAGAAAGTCAGGATCCAGGAGGACCGAGCAGCAGAAACCCTGCCAAGGATGAGAGGCCTGCCCCCCTGCTGTCCTTACCTCTTCCCAAGCATGCTGGGCTTGGTGGTCTCCCTTAATTTAGAAATAAGTGGTGCATTCATCCCACAGAACACTGCACGCCCGCCGGGCAGCCTGCCTTCCTCCTGGTCCCGCCCCTGGCCTCAGGGACACAGCCCAAAACAGTCACTCCGCCTGCATCATCTGCCCGCGACCCACAGACTCCACGTGGGTGGGCGGCATCTGGGAGAAACACAGACTACAGACAGCCCTGGTCCTCTGGCAGCCCTGAGGAGGGCATGCGTGGGCCAGCCCAGGAGGCCACCTGGCCACGGGATCCTGAGGCTCCCCTGTGACAGGAGGGCTGGGGTCTTTGGGGTTGGGCAGCGATCGGGGCATTTCATTCCAAAGACCTTCGAAGCTGGTGCTGCCACAAGCCAGGATTGAGGGTTTGGGGAATGTTCCGGGTAGGCAGATAGCATCTACTCCCTGAGGAAGACTAGGGGGACCAGGGGGGCACGATAGTTAGGGAGCCCAGCTAGGGAGTGAGTGGAGGCATCCTAGGACAGAAGATGGAGCGCACCCTCCAATCCTGGTGGACCTACCTGCCCCGGCCCTGCCGTGTGGCACTGTGGCCGGGCTAGGAGTGTGCTAAATCACGACAAAGCCTTCAGAGTCTCACTTTTTTTTTTTTTTTTTAATTTATGATAGTCACAGAGAGAGAGAGAGAGAGAGAGGCAGAGACACAGGCAGAGGGAAAAGCAGGCTCCATGCACCGGGAGCCCGACGTGGGACTTGATCCCAGGGCTCCAGGATCATGCCCTGGGCCAAAGGCAGGCGCTAAAACTGCTGCGCCACCCAGGGATCCCCTTTTATTTTTTTAAACTTTTTTTTTTTAATTTTTATTTATTTATGATAGTCACAGAGAGATAGAGAGAGAGGCAGAGACACAGGCAGAGGGAGAAGCAGGCTCCATGCACCGGGAGCCCGACGTGGGATTCGATCCCGGGTCTCCAGGATCGCGCCCTGGGCCAAAGGCAGGCGCCAAACCACTGCGCCACCCAGGGATCCCCCCTTTTATTTTTTTAAATCATCCACTAGTTGGTTTTGATTCTTGGATCTGATCTAGCTGTGTGGCCTTGAGCAAGCTACCTGCCCTCTCTGAGGTTCATTTCCCACGTCAGTACAACCGGCACGATAACAACCAAACACTCGTAGCGAAGGATTAAGTGAGATACTTCGTGTAAAGCCCGCTGCACAGTGCCTGGCACACGGAGGATGCTCAAAAGCCGTGGCTTTTCTCATCTTCCTGCTTCTCCCTCCCCCAGAGGTGGTCTAACCCCTTCACCTCTAGAAGGGAGGTGCTCTTTCCTCCTCCATCACCCCTTCCTTACTCATCAGCTTCACACGGGGCTCCCCTGGGAACGCGGGCTGCAGGGGGGCAAGTCTGGAAGCTTTGGGCCAAGCCAGACCATCTCCCTGCAGAGCCAGCGCTCAGCAAGCCCACCTCCACCTGACCTGCCCAGGTGAGCCCAGGTGGGCCCTCCCCGAGGCCACGCCCCCACGGTGTCACGTTCAGTTCAACCACCTTCCCTCTCCCCCCTCCTCGGGGCCTGGCCCTCGCCTGTCCCTTCGGAAGCTCTCAGGCACCCCTGCTGCCTTGTCAGGCCCTAACTCGTCGGGCCGGCTTGCCTTGGCGCTGTGGCTTATCCAAACATCTTCATCGCTTTTCATAAATTCAATCCCTCCTTATCAGCCGCACCATCAGGAGGAAGGGCAGGGGGGCTTGTGACTGAAGTGCGGGGAAGAGAAGCTTTAATTAGCCTCCCTGCTCGGCGGGGTCACCCGCAGTTCACGCGCCCTGCCCTCACATGTTCCCAATCACGTAGTGGGAGCGCCAGCGTGGCACACGCGGGCGACGTCTGTCCTCTGCTCCCGGCTCACACGCGGAGCTGGGCAGGAGGGAGGCCGTGCAGGGGAATCAGCTGGCGTGACTCCCCACCCCCCCACCCCCCACCCCGATCTGTCCAGCCACCCCCTGAGCTGTCAGAACAGAACCCCAGCCCCGCGCCACGAGCAAGTCCTCCCTGCGGAGAGCGTCCAAGCCCCCCCAGAAGGCCAAGTGCCAGCTCTCGGGAGCCCCCTCGACGACAATGACCGGAACGAGCACTGGGCTTGGAGCAACGCGCTCATCAAGACTCTGGACTCTACTACCCTTCAGCTGCGCAATTGCACAAGAGTCCTTGTCTCAAAACAAACAACTAAAAAAAAAAAAAATGTGGGGATGAGAACACTGATCTTCCCTACCTCTGAGTGTTGTCAGCCTGGAGCAAGACTATATGCAAACACGCTTTCTTCTGTGCCAAGTTCTAAACAAATGACACATATTCCTACCTCTCCAGACCGCGGGACGTGTGGCGACGCTTTGCCACAAACAGGCTCAGAGACCGCCTGTGTTTTCACCAACTCTGACGTTTTCTTCAAGCCCCATCTCTTCCACAAAGACTTTGACTTGGTCTCAGGCACCTCGCTGACGGGGTTTACAAGCTGGGGCTCATTTTTCACAGTGTAAGGGTGTCACACAAACGTCACCCCCACCCCCTCCCCCTCCTCTGGCCACCGCCTCTCCATGCACCTTTAACCACTCCAGGAAACCCACAGGATCCTTCCCGGACCTCCCCCACCCCACCCCCCAGCCTCGAATCCACCAAGACAACCCAGCAGCCAAATGGGCTTGACAATCAGCGTTGCCGAGGGTCCTTCCCGGTGCCAAGCCCTGTGCTGGCTCCTAGGAAAAGTCCTTGACTTGCTTGTGGCTGCCCAGAAGGGTTACGGACGGTGAGCCCACGGACCTGTTCACCCAAACTGGAACACTCCTGAGAGCAGAAGTGGGCTATTAGTAAGCACATTGGGAAAACCCGTGTAAACTGGGGGACTGTCTTGGGCCAGTCGGAGGTGTGGTCTCACATTTTCTAGATCCTGGGGGGAGAAGGGAGAAGCCAGGTGAGCTCGAAAACTGGGTGCCCAAAGGGCTAGCAGGTCACTGTGGCAGGAACTGGGAGAAATGGAAATGCTCATCCTCTAAGTGGGTTCCAGTCCCACCCAGGAGGGGCGCCTCCACCCCACCCCCCCAGCTGCCCCCTCCCCCCTGCCATGCACAGCTGAGCACCTGGCACATGAACAGGCCTTCGGCGTTGGCTGGCCCCAGCTCCAGGGAGGAGACCAATCTCAAGGAGAGACACAGTCCCAGATTCCCCGAGAGGTCCCAGCCCCAGCCTTTATGATTATGATTCTAACTGGCATGTGTGTGGTAACCAGGCCTCCTGAGCACATTCTCATGCATTTTCTCTTTTGATCTGAAGCAGATAACGCAGACGGGAGCATGCGTCCATAGGCCACCCCGTTGAACAGTACACTGGCTGAGCAAGAACAAAGACTGTAAATGAAGAAGGATGTTTGCACTACGCTTCCCGCTTGCCTGCAAACAGGAAGCTTTGGAGGCCTACTCTGGCGAGATCCCCACCTCTTCCTTACCCCAAAGCGACATGGCCTAAGAGCTTTCCTTTTATTGCTTTTTTTTTTTTTTTTAATGGGGCAAATCTCTTCTGATACACTTTGTGTGTGTGTGTGTGTGTGTGTGTGTGTGTGTGTGTGTGTCATTTTGCTGCAGCGAGAGGGAGCCACGTCTGTTCTGATGGCTCAGGGGTGACATGAGTGGGTGGCAGATGCTGGTCCCCTTTCCCTCTTACCTGACTCGTGACCTCTGCAGATTCCACCTGGTATAAGCACCTGGAGGGAGAAGCTGCCACTGGCGGGTGGGGGGAAGGCCAGCAGTTGACCCATCATGACAGCTAGGCATGCTCCTGGGGCTAGTGACTTGGAAGAGGTCAGAGGTGGCAGGCTGTTGAAGCATGGTTCCCTGAAGACAACAGGGATTGCAAAATGGCCAAACTGACTTGTCTCAGGGATGGTCTTCATCAACCCCAGAAAGGACTGGAGAAGAGCTCTCTTGCTGACGGAGGAGGACCAGGGACAAGCCAGCTAGAAAACCCAGGGGTGGAATATGGCTGGGCATAGATAGGAACGGGATTGGGGATGTGTGTCTCGAAGCCGCAGGTGAGATGTGGTCCAGACCGGCCTCAGGAATTTTTATTCTATAGCCTCAGAAGCCTCTGGGTCTTCCAAGCTCCTGTTCTTAAAATGCAAAGGCTGGGGGCACCTGAATGGCTCAGGGGTTGAGTCTCTGCCTTTGGCTCAGGTCGTGATCTCGGGATCCTGGGATCGAGTCCTACATGGGGCTCTCTGCAGGGATCCTGCATCACCCCCTGCCTAGGTCTCTGCCTCTCTCTCTGTGTCTCTCATGAATAAATAAATAAAAAAAATCTTTTTTAAAAATGCAAAGGCAGGCAAGGGAGTAATGCTCTGAGCAGTGAGAGTTCTTCAGAGAAACAGAACCAATAATGGGATATGTACGTATGTATGTATGCTTGTGTGTGTATCTTTATATACATATATATGCCTAATGTTCTCAGGGGCAAGTGTACCCCAAGAACATGGCAAAGAACATCTGAGCAAATTCAAAAAGTAGGAAAAAGGAAGAAAGAGAAAGAAAGAAAAAGAAAGAAGAAAGAAAGAAAGAAAGAAAGAAAGAAAGAAAGAAAGAAGAAGAAAGAAAGAAAGAAAGAAAGAAAGAAAGAAAGAAAGAAAGAAAGAAAGAAAGAAAGAAAGAAAGAAAGAAGGAAGGAAGGAAGGAAGGAAGGAAGGAAGGAAGGAAGAAGAAAGAAAGAAAAAAAAAGAAAGAAAAAAGAAAATGATAGGTAGATAAAAATCTGTAATTAAATATATCAAATAGAATATAAAATTATATAACCCAACATGAGGGGATATGTGATCCACGTGTTTTAAGATCTGGGTTTTCCTCTTTCATTTCTTAATCGTGGTTCTCTTTGGACACTTGCTGAAAACCTCTGGCAAAACCATATGCTTTGAATTTGGCAATTGCTACTGAGAACAGTCTGAAGACTGTATATACTTGTCTCCATATCTGAAGATGATAAAGTGGAAGAGCCACCCTGGAGAAAGACAAGACTGCGGTGAAGGGAACGGGAGACCTGCAGGGGGAATCCAAATGGCAAAACGCAGGAAAGGATGCTCTGTCTCCCAGGAATCACAGAGATCATCACTTCAAAAAGTACCGTGAGGAAGAGGTCCTCTCGCACTGTCGATGCGGGTTTTTCTTGGAGGTCGGTTGGGCAGATCTACCCAGTTTGACTTATATTCTTCAACCTAATTCTATGTATAATTATCTATCCCTAGGGAATACCCACCTTTGGGTGCCTCTGTGTTAGAACGCTTGATGCAGTCTATTGTGGCTACCAGAGAAACCACAAAAAGCTTATACATCCACAAAATGGCTAAATTATCATATAGCCAGGTGATGGAATTTTATGCAGCAGTTAAAGAACGGGGGGGGGGGGGCATATACATTGATGGGGGAAGGGCGGCACGATGCCTATAGCGTGAGCCAAAGTTCTATTTTACAAGCTCTGTATTTTTTTTTAATTTTTATTTATTTATGATAGTCACAGAGAGAGAGAGAGAGAGAGGGGCAGAGACACAGGCAGAGGGAGAAGCAGGCTCCATGCACCGGGAGCCCGATGTGGGATTCGATCCCAGGTCTCCAGGATCACGCCCTGGGCCAAAGGCAGGCGCCAAACCGCTGCGCCACCCAGAGACCCCATACAAGCTCTGTATTTGCACGTGTGTGTGTATGTGTGTGAATACAAAATTATCTGGGAAACGAACTAGGGGTGGTGGAAGGGGAGGAGGGCGGGGGGTGGGGGTGAATGGGTGACGGGCACTGAGGGGGGCACTTGACGGGATGAGCACTGGGTGTTATGCTGTATGTTGGCAAATTGAACACCAATGAAAAATAAATTTATTGTTAAAAAATAAATTTAAAAAAGAATTAAAAAAAAGAGAGAGACTAGGCAAAGTGCATTGGGATGGAGGAAGGGGGTGATGGCACAAGAGGGTACTGAATTATTCGCCCCCTACACGCACTTGTGTCGTTTTATTTGTTCACAACCAGAATGCAGTCCCACACGGCCTGTATAATTTCAATGACAGTAAGAACAGCAACAACAGTATTAATGAAAGGCAAACCCAGAAGGGAGTCATTAGCCTTTTGCTAATCACTGTGATTGTCTCCCTGTTGTCCACCCTCCCTGCTCCCCAGACTCTCCTGGGCGAGGCCCTCTGAGGCTTAGCTTACTCTCAAGGAATGTGAAAGCAAAAGGGATCCGTAAACACCACTGCAATTTCTAAACTCTTCCCTCAAACTTCCAGTTACGGCATCGGTCAGGGGCTCGGCAGGAAATGATGACACACTCAGATGAGGTCATTGGAGGTGAGTTAGGAGGAAGGTTGTTTTATAGGGTGCAGGCAGGTGTAGAGAAATCACGAGGGGCGGTACCATCCGTAGGGGCTCAGCTGATGCCCAGTGAGCGCACACCTCCCGGGGGGATAGAATGGGGTGCTGAGCACCCCGGCTGCACCGTCCTCCCTGTCTCCCATCTTCCTCCAGAACTCACCGTGGACCAGAGCCGATGTCCGGGAGCCTTTGGATGCAGGTTAGTCTCCTGGGGCCCAGAGCGGGGGATGCCGGGTGGAGAGGGACAAACGAGGGAAACCCACACGCACAGTTGTCCACTCAGATGCGGAAGATGCACACGGTCACCACTGGACTTTGAGCTCCGGCATCACACGACCGCTTGGACATGCGTGACTCGCTGCCACTAACTGGTGATGTGCCCTTGGGCGCCCTCCTACCCCAGTCCCGCCGAGCGCCCCTCATTTCTTAATCCGTAAGATGAGGGTGTTGAGTGGATCTAATTATTTCCTAGGTGCCTTCCAGCTCTAACTTCCATGACTGTGAGTCTATAGTTTTGCCTGGGCCCTGAGCCCTTTCCATGGCCGGTAAGTACTGGTGACAACTGTCACCTCGTTGGCAGCGGGGAAGCAGCCAGCTCTGGAGGACTGTGGCAGGCCGGGAGTCTGTAGGGATATTTGCACACCCACGGCCTGTCTGCGCTCCAGGACAGTAAGTGGAGCCCACGCGGTCGAGCCCACGGGCAGGCTTACGGCTTCACCACGCTCAGACAAGGGGCAGGTGATGGGGTAAAGTCAAAAACAGGTAACAGATTTTCACCCACTCCAGGGCCACTTTTCTCCTCTATGGACTGCTCAGCCCCCACCCGCTGAGTCAGAATAAAGATAGTTCAATTCCCGAGGGACGTTGCCAAGAACCCTCGTTCCTCAACCAAAGACTCACGTCTGAGGAATGTGATGCGTGATACACCTTTTTATGTGGACCCCTCACAACCCAAACAGAAGGATGGTCTAGTACACAGGTGACCCCATTGTGGTTTGGCCCTGCCCCTCCCAGGCCTCGGGCTCTGAGCTCTCCTCCCTCAAGCAATGAGCCATTCTTTGGAAATCCAGGTACTTCTTTACCTCTCTAGAGCATAAGGGCTCTCAGCAGTGACCTTGAACCAAGAGCACACAAAAGCTGAGAAGTCCCCTGAACTTCAGAAGGGTGCAGGACCCAGCTTCATGCCTAGAAGAAGCTGCAGCGGTGATCACAAATGCTTCCTCCATGACTTAAAAAAAAAAAATTAAAAAAAAAAAAAAAAAAAAACTCGCTCCCACCACCCTTCCTGCAGACTTTTGGCTTCAATAGAACTTGAGTTCACTGAAAGGCAAGGATTTTACTGTGCATTTCCTTCTACACTGCCATAGCTGTACTTCTGTTCGATGGGCACCCGCAACAAGGAGAGATGGGAGGGTGCCCATCAGCTGAAGAGATTGATACTGAACGAGGAAACTTGCCTTTCGAGCAAGAGACTCTCAGCGTATGAAATAAGTCCCCAGCAATGCAGGGCATTGCAAGGGATTGAGTCACACCATGCCAGGGCCTGTGCCAAGATGAGATACTCAGCTACCCGTCTTCCCAGGTATTCGAGCTAAGAAAGAAAAGAGAGAAAGGTCTGAGTAATTCTTTCTCGGCATTTGGTTGATTTTCGTTTTCAGGGGTTATCCGGGTGCCCCCGTGAGGTCTCAGCATTCAATGCTCAGGGTCACACTGATGAGAGCTGTGCTCTCGTCTGCGGACGTCCTAGGAGAAAGAGAAGGGAACGGGCCGTATCGGTCACGAATAGACTGGCTCAAGGGCTTCATAAACATCATTGCATCTTTTTTTTTTAAGGATTTTATTTATTTATTCATAGAGACAGAGAGAGAGAGAGAGAGAGAGAGAGAGGCAGAGGGAGAAGCAGGCTCCATGCAGGGAGCCCCACATGGGACTCGATCCCAGGACTCCAGGGTCACGCCCTGGGCCGAAGGCGATGCCAAACCGCTGAGCCACCGGGGCTGCCCCATCATTGCATCTTATCTTCACTATTGTTATGCCCATTTAAAAGATGTGGACGTGGAGACATTCCCTGGGAAGGGAAATCGATTTTCCCAGGACCGCTGCTAACTGGCCACTATCCAAACCTGAGTCCCTCTCACATTGGAGCCCTGGCCCCATCCACCTCAGCACACTACCTACATGTGGATTTGGGGGAACTAAATCCGGATCTCACGGCTTTTGAGGTTCCCCAGATGGTGTCACGTGGCATGCTTCTGCTCCATGGGCCGTACCATGTTGTCCATTGTCCACGCTGCCCGGCACCAGGGGGTCTGGCCACTGCAAAGGAAAGACTTGCTAATGGGAGGCATGGAGAGCTGCTGAGAGGTGACACCAAGTGCTCAGCTCTCCGGGCTGGGCCGGCCTGAACTGAGCAGAATGGGGGGGGCGGGGAGCTTCAGGTGAGGCTGGAGAGCAACCGGGCTCTGAGCTGGACAAGCTCCCCAAAGCAGGTAGCTGGTGTAATGTTCTAGAAGTCTTAACCGATGCTCGTGCTCCCACTTCCCCATCCAGCGTGGCCTCGCGCTCTTGGGCCTCTCCTGGGCCCACGGGGAAGGCCCTACTGAGTCGGCTGCATCGGGGGAGGGACAGCGCAGCAAAAATCAAAGTAATCCATTCCAGCTGGAGTTTCGAAGGCGGCTTTGGAAATGTATGGCATGGGGATCCCTGGGTGGCTCAGCGGTTTAGCGCCTTCCTTTGGCCCAGGGCGGGATCCTGGAGTCCCGGGATCGAGTCCCACGTCGGGCTCCCGGCATGGAGCCTGCTTCTCCCTCTGCCTGTGTCTCTGCCTCTCTCTCTCTCTCTCTCTCTCTCTCTCTCTCTCTCTGTCTATCACAAATAAATAAATAAAATCTTTTAAAAAAAAAAAAAAAAGGAAATGTATGGCAAACACCACACATTCGGGAGAACCCAGGATGGGGAAGAGCTCATGGATAGAAACTGAGAGAGTCCCTGTGTTGCGGGGTGGGGTGGGGGTTGGGGTGACAATCCTGGGAACAGGGTCAGGGGTGCTTCCAAGGCTTCTTGAAGCAGTAGCTGGAAGCATGTGGCCCTGGAGGGTCTCTGGTGGGGAACAAGAGGTGACTCAGCGGTGACTGGTGTGGACTGATGGCCAGGGACCTCGTGACTAGCTGATGGAGGTGTCGGAGGAGGCCAGTGTGGATGATGACGCAGACACAGCCTGTTGCCGGGCGCCCCTCATGCCACCATGCTCTGTGAACGCCCCCATGCCCTGAAGTCGATGCCACCCCATGGAAAACGGGGCAGTGGTGGTGCTGACACGTCCTGGTAAAATGCAGTTGTAAGAGAGTCAAGTTGTAGTCCTTGCATTTCCTTTCTTTTGTTTTTTTTTTTAAGATTTTATTTATTTATTCATGAGAGACACACAGAGAGTGAGAGAGGCAGAGACAGGCAGAGGGAGAAGCAGGCTCCATGCAGGGAGCCCGACGCGGGACTTGATCCCAGGACTCCAGGGTCACGCCCTGAGCTGAAGGCAGACGCTCAACCGCTGAGCCACCCGGGCGCCCCTAGTTCTTGCAGTTCTGACTGTGTAAACAGAGGCTCGCATCTGTTCCCCAAGCCAGGCATTTCTCCAGGACAGACCCCGGCGCCCCTCGTCACCCCTCCTCACCCTGAATCGAGTTTCTACCCTCTGCTCCCTACCCCAAGGCCCCAGAGAACCTGCCCCACGGGCACCTCTGCCACCCAGGAAGATTCCTGTGTGTCACGCTGCACCACACTCGTGTAAGGTGCTGCACACTGGGACCTGGACTTTGAGCTTCGAGGTGTCCCCGCCCACCGCCTCCTGCCAAGGACAGCAACGCTGGTGACAAGTCCATCCCAACCCCATCCACGAGCAGAGGAAAATATGGAGGAAGGAGAAAAGCTGAACAAGAAAAGGACAATCTCCACCCCCCACCCCCACCCTGCACCCCACAGTCTCGGGAACACGGTATCTCAGGTTTGTTTGGCCACCCAAGGTGCCAGCCCCTGCCAGACCAGATAACCGTTCCGGTTTGACAGGCACCCAGGGCCCCCTGGTATGTGCCTCTGGGCCACCCCATAGTTCTGTTTTCCTTCTCCCCTGGGATCCCTGGGCTGCTGTTCCCTGCCCCTCCTCACCCCTGACTTCCAACGCAGGCTCAGGAGATGTCACCCCGCCCTGCAAGAGGCCACCCTACAAGAGGCAAGTGGCGGGACGCCCCAACATCAGGAAAGTTGTTTTAGGCTTTTCTAGACCTTAGAAGCCTTGCAAGGGTGAGAAAGAGCCCGACATACCTTGGAGCACTAGTTCTCGGCCCACCCCAGACCTGCGCATCCGTCTTCCCCAGTCCCGTGGGAGCACTTGTCAGGCACCAGGCTCTGTTCTGGGGGGTGGGGAGCAGCCACAAGAAAGATCTATGAGGGGATCTCTGGGTGGCTCCGCGGTTGAGCACCTGTCTTCGGCTCAGGGCCTAATCCTGGGGTCCTGGGATCGAGTCCCGCATCGGGCTCCCTGCATGGAGCCTGCTCCTCCCTCTGCCTGTGTCTTTGCCTCTCTCTCTCTCTCTCATGAATAAATAAATAAAATATTTTTTAAAAAATAAGGAAAGGTCTACAAGATCCCTGCTCTTGGAGAACGTACATTCTGGCCAGGCAGGGCAGGGCACGGAGACGCGCCGCTCGGATTCCCCTTCAAGAAAGGGCGCGTTGCCTTGGCCGAGGAGCTCGACTGGCTCGCGGCCCCCCTCCCCGGCCACTGGTATCTCCAAGGTCCCCTCTGGCTTCCAGCTGAGGTCACGCTCTTCTTGGGGAAGCCCCTGGCCCATGCCTCACCAAGGCGGCGGGCCAAGAGCCAAGCCATTTCCACCCACGGGGGATTTCTCCAACCGGGCAGTCTCTGCTCCGGAGGCTCCTCGTGAGACTTTTCAGGTCTTCACATTCTCAGGGCCCCTCCTGCCCAAGCCTGCTCTCCCCACCTTTTGCTTTTATGGGTGTTACTCCCCAGGAAACCCTGGCTCCATCTCAGCATCTCCGGAGCACCCAGTCCACAAAGCACAGAGACGAACAGCTGCTCCGGAAAGAGGCGAGGGCCATATGATGAGCACAGCTGGTTTGGCCAAAGAGGACAACGTCAGCTAGATGTCAAGTGCCCCCACCTTCTCTGAGCAGGTGACATTGGAGCGGAGTTGGAAGGAAGAGAGGGAGTCAGCGGTGCCCCGAGGACCAGGGAGAGGGTTCCAGGTGGTGCAGAGAGGAAGAAGCGCCTCGGTGGCCGAGAGCGGCGATCGTGGCTGGGGCACAGCAGCCAGGTGACGGGAGAGCCACAGGCCGTGAGCCAGCGAGGCTCGTGGCATCTCCAGCACCACCGAGGGGCCCAGAATTCCCTTCTCTGTAGCACTGGGTGCTGGCCGCCCTGCCCTGGGTGCAGCGTGGTCCCCTGGACAAACCCAAATGTGATGAAACCGTGGAACATGGCAGTAACTTGTCATTGCAACACTACTCGGGGCATGTTACCCAAAGCTGCCCCCGCCATCTGGGCTGCGCCCTGAGTGAGACAGGCCTGGAGCAGTGGCCAACTGTGGCCACTTGGAAAACCATGCTGGAATCCGAGAGGCTGCGAGCCGTGTTGCTGTGTCAGTACCTGCTCTAATTTGTTTTCGAAAGTGAATCACTCGCAGACCTCAGGATGTTATTCATAGCCACTCATCTGTTCCCCTCCTCATGAGTGACGGTGACACACTCGCATGTCACTTCTCCCTGGATTAGAGCTGCTTCCCTGGAGGTGGGGTCGCGGGGCAGGATTTTCTGGAACAACGAACAGTGCCTCCCTCCTCCGGGACCCCTGGGTCTTGGCAGAGAGCCTTTCCTTGAAATCGGTGGGAATCTCCAAAGAGAGGCGATTTTGTGCCCCTGGGAACATTTGGCCACATCTGGGGACACAGTTGGTTCCTACAGGTGAGGGGGAGTGCTAGCGGCATCTGACGGGTCGAGGCCAAACATCCTGCAGAGAGCAGGCCGGCCTCCACTACCCAGGACGGTGGCCCCCGGGTCGGTAGTGCCGGGGTCTGGGAGGAAGTCCGCCTCGGAGCAGGGCTTGTCCAGCTGTGCTTCCCAGCCCAGCAGTTCCACCTTTACCGGGGAACGCGTTAGAAAGGGGCGCCTGGGTGGCTCAGCGGTTGAGCATCTGCCTTCAGCCCAGGGCGTGATCCTGGAGACCCTGGATCGAGTCCTGCATCGGGCTCCCTGCGTGGAGCCTGCTTCTCCCTTTGCCTGCATCTCTGCCTCTCTCTCTCTCTCTCTCTGTATCTCATGAACAAATAAATAAAATCTTAGGAAAAAAAAAAAAGCAAATCCCCAGCCTGGGTCGGTGGGGAGCCCACCCCCAGATTTCCTGAATTTTCTTCCTCAACTATTTCCTTCTATGCAGTGATCCCAGTGGGCCCCGGGAACCACAGGACCATCTCAGGCAGGTGCCTTCGGCGGAGAGCTGGCCGCAGCGGTTGATGGACACAACCAGCGGGCATCCTGCCGTCTAATCCTGCGATTGCAAAGCGCCAGGTCTGAACGCTTGCACTGTCTTACTTTACTGTAGTTAAAATACCAAGAAAAGGTTTCCTTCAGAGAGAGAGCCTAACCTTTAAGATGGCAGTCTCTCCCGCACTGGCGGTCTTCCAGGCTGGCCGGTAGGGCCAAGTGGGGTGCAGACCCGGCTGGAGGGAGAGGATTGGGCAGGATGACCGCCCCCCACCCCCGCCCAAGGGAGGTCCTTTCCAGGCAAGCATTCCTATGATAATAATGTAGAATGTGGCAGAGTGCTGCATTTTAATTAATTTTAGTCCCTTTCAAGACCACAGTTATTATTATAAAAACACTGATAATACCAAACACATGTTGAAAGTACACAGCAGGCTGCAACCCTGGAGACCTGGGGACATGCTAAGTCATATGTCATCTGGGGTGGTGAGAAATCGGCGGGCCCCTCCCCTGCGCGCTCTGACACCCCACACCCTTCTGGTAGGCCTGCTTTCTTTGTCACCAGCAGGCCCCTTCCCACTGAAGCTCGGCCCTCCCCCCTCCCTCCCCGCGGAAACTGCCAGAAACCGGGAGGGCAGTGAGGTGTCAGGCCTCCAGAAATCCCTGTTTAATTATTTTATTGAGCAAGGTGCGGGGGGGAGGCAAGAAAAGGCGCATTCTCTGATTTTGGAAGAATGCTTCATTATCTGCCTCTGCAGAGCGCGGAACAGCTCCCTGGGCTGTAGGCAGTCCTGAATTATGACGTGAGATGCTCAGGCGCCTGGGCTCTCCCCCTCCTCACAGCAACCCCTCCCGCCCACCACCACCACCACCACCACCACCACCACCGCCGCCACGGCCCTCCCACCCTGCAGGTTGAGAGGTGCATGGGCGCAGCCCCCTTTCAGGTGAGGGCTGAGAAGGCCCAAGAGGTGCAGTGCAGCGCGGTGTTGGCAAAACAGGGCTGGGACCCGGTCCCAAGGTGGCAGCCCCCGTGAGGGCTCCTGCCCTGGAAATATCCCCTGAGAAGAGACAGCCCGGAGGATGGCTGGTTCCCCCAGCGCTCCTGCCCGACCCCAGCGTCGCCTGCATCCGTGGCCTCTGCTCACTGCCAGTTCCCGGGTGCCCCTTGCCTGGGAAAACATCTCGAGTCCCCAGAGGAGGTTAGGAAGCTCCTTGCAGCTGGAACAGGAGGACAGACACCTGCCTGGGGAGGAGCCCTCTGTCACTGACGGGCGAGTTTGCAAGTCTTCCGTATCCACGGTCTTACTCAACTTCACCTCCTCTTGCAGATGACAGAGCGGTACTGTGAGCCCCATCTTACAGAGGTGAGGTGGTTTTTCCAAGGACACACAGCAATTATAAGGCAGGGTCATGGGGGCCAACGGCAGGGGTGGCATGAGGCTCTTGCACACTGATCCATCCCAGAGGTGGATAATCCCCACCCTTGGCTGCTAGCAGCCTTCACACAGACATTCTCTCCAAACCCCAGGGCTCATGTGGCTCATGGAACAGAGGGGAGGAGGGGGTCCCTGTGTTCCAAATAGTGGCCTCCATCATTCAGGGGCACAGCACTGGGTTCAGGGGTGGCTGATGCTGTCAGATGCTGCTTCCCCCACCAGCGGGGCCTCCCCCCTACCCCAGAACAGGGGCTCCCCCCACTGAGCTTGAGCATCCGGGCCCTGGTTCCCCACCACCACCCCTCTCCTACAGGAACCCCCGCAGTCAGTCACCTCTCTGCCCTATCCAGGGCACTGAAGGACCAGCCAGGCCTTCACTCCATCACCCATGGAAAAAAACTGAAACCTGTCTCTGCCTAACTTTCTAAAGACCTGAGTGAGGAGTTTCTTGAGGACAGCCCCTGAAACAAGGTTATGTTTTTTGTTTAAAAAAAAAAAAAAAAAAAACACAGGTAGAGACTATTGAGTGTAGTAGGATTAATACAACCTTATTTTTTTTTTTTTTAAGATTTTGTTTATTTAGACACAGAGAGAGACAGGCAGAGACACACAGGCAGAGGGAGAAGCAGGCTCCATGCAGGGAGCCCGACGTGGGACTCGATCCCAGAACCCAGGAATCACGACCTACGGGTCCCTGCAGAGAGAGTTTCAAACTGGAGCTCCTTCGGACGACTTGCCCAAGCTAAAGCATCTGTAATTCCGCTTCCTTCTTTTGCTTTGAAAATCTCCAGGTCTGACCTGTGTTTTCAGGCCTCTTATAGGATCACATACTTTGAGAGATCGCAGTAGCTACCATTTCAAACAACACACTCAACCTTCTTGACAACCCGTGAGATGGCACTGTGTTGTGCCCATTTTTTGGATTAAGAAACGGAGGCACAGATTGCTGGAGGCCACATAACTGGCACGTGGGGGGAATAGGATTAAAAAGAATCTGTCATGGGGAGGGAGGGTCACACACGGGTCATTTCCCAGGAATATTTCCGGGAGGATAAAATCACCTTCTCATGTTTTTAAGCGCCCTGTGGTTGGGAGAACAAGGCAGTATCCGAAGAGATTACGCCGCTACCCACATTGTCAGTACAAAACCATCACGTCTCCCTTGGGTTTCCTTTCCCACAGCTGTAGTAGCATAATCAGGGCAACTCGTGCGAGCTGCTGTAACAAAACACTCCCCGGATCTCAGCGGCTTAACCCTGGAAACGTTTATGTTTCATTCTTGTCACAGACCAAACGGGTGTGTTTGAGAGGGAGCCTTCCACGTGGGATTTCAGCAGATTTGGGGCGCCCAGCTCCTTTGATCTTGTTTCATCACACTCTTAGGACCAGTAAGGGAAAGAGCGGGCACAGAAGTAGCATCGTTCCACGGAGTGGTGCCAAAGGACCGCATCACAGCTCACCATATTCCATATTCTATAATCCAGAAACGAGTTGGCCATAGGCCCAAATTAACTACGGCAGGAGGGGGGTGGCCAGTAAATGTTGACTTCCAGCGTGCCCCAGAAGAGAACATGGGGACGGAGAGCATCTAGGGCTCTCTCCCGTATCGGTTAATCCACTTTGATATCTTCAGCTATAACTCCGCTGCGTGCCTCCAACGGTCACTGTCTCTCTTCACATGTGATGCCCGGGATTAAACATACGCCTCCGGACGTGGCCTGGCCCAGTCCAGGAGACCCTGTAGCATCACCTCTCTGGATCTGGACACCATATGTCCATTAAAGCTGCCTACCAAAGATTTCAGCATTTTTTAGCAATAGTCACACTGTTGGATCATATTAGGCTTGTGGTCAACTAAAACCCCCAGATCTCTTTCATGTGAACTGCTGCCAACGGAGGGCTCTCTAATCTACTTCTTGTGCTTCTGAATTTGAAACCACATGAAATCGAACAGCAGTAGTTGAAAGTCTTCCATCTTGTTGGGTTTGGCTGAGCATTTGGGTCTACGGAGATTATCAGGGATGCTAATGCTGGCATCCATCATCTGGGCTTCGCTTCTAGCCTACGGTCATCTTTGGAATTTCTTGATCTTTGTTCAGGTCACTGATACAAGTTCAGAGGCCAACGGAAGCCTAAAGCACAACTATGTTTGAAACGAGCCTTTGATACTTTATGGGTATGGTTGTTTAACTATCTGGGGATCTGCTGAACGAAACTTATCCAGCTCACATTTTACTCTTCTAAACAGATGATAAAGTCAACTGCAACCTCATTCGTCCCGAGCTTGCTTTTGAGAGCATCTAATTTACCCCCAATATATCATCCCTATTGAATTCAGTATGCTATAAGCTCTAACCAGTCCACGGTCATAGTTTCTTATCTGAAGCCACACGGTGTATTATTAACAGAATCCCAGTGGAATTTCGGTCCTGAATCCCACACCATCAAGAATACAGAATTTCGGTCCTGAATCCCACACCATCAAGAATACACTGAGACAGCCAAGGCACACGGCCTTGCAAAAGAAACCGACCCGATCGAAATGGTGCCACGTAGCCGTTAGTACCTCCTCCGAAATGCCCACATGTTTTCCACCTTACAGCCTCCCATCCATCAGCCCTCCTTTCTGCCCTTCCAATTAGAAAGACAAGAAATGTGGCTGCCAAATATCATGTTGAGTAAACTACCTGGAGTCTTTCAGGTGTGACTCATGTCACGTGCGTGTTCATCATGTGTTTAGGGAAGGCCTCCTGGGGACTCTTATGACATGGCCAGTGAAGGTCCACCTCCACACGGCTCCCAAGGTCAAACTCAGGGAGGAAGGCTGATCTGAATTAATGAAAACCCCCGGGTACCAAAAGCTGCCAAAGACGGATGCTTGTATGACTTCCAATGGCGAAGTACCTCATACCTCACCTGAGAGGGTGTGGCCAAGGAGAGGTTCTGTGAGATCTGATAAGAATCCTCCCTAATTAACACACTAATTGTTTCCAAGTAGATGTTTCTAAGGGCTAGAGAAGCTTGTTCCCTCAAGTAGACCCAAACCCTCCCTCCCTCCCTCCACCAAATACTATTTCTGTCATTAACTCCGTGGGCTACACTGTTTATCATAGAAAATCTAGAAGCGAACCTAAAACATGGTGAAATCTATTCTGAATTCTTAATGAATGAAATCTGATAATTACAGTGTGTGTGTGTAGACACACACGCAGATTAAAAAATATATATTTTTAGTTAAAGGGAATAAAGGGGAAAGGAGAAAAAAATGAGTGGGAAATATCAGAAAGGGAGACAGAACATGAGAGACTCCTAACTCTGGGAAACGAACAAGGGGTGGTGGAAGGGGAGGTGGGTGGGGGTGACTGGGTGATGGGCACTGAGGGGGGCACTTGATGGGATGAGCACTGGGTGTTATGCTATATGTTGGCAAATTGAACTCCAATTTAAAAAAGAGAAAAAATAAATAAAAAATAAAATATATATATATATATTTTTTTTTTTCAGGATCTTACTAGAAAATGGGAGGAAATTGTCCAAATTTTTTTTTTAATCATATGCCTTTTGTTTATAGGTTTGTTCTTTTTAAAATTTATTTAAGTCATCTCCATGCCCATCTCTATACCCATGCTCACAAGCCTGAGGTCAAGAGTAGAATGCTCTTCTGACCCAGCAGCCAGCCAGGTGCCCTCCCCTCTCTTTTATTAACAGGGTAAAAACCTCCTCCCTATGTAGGAGTCAGACACTGGGCTGTGTGCTTTCACTTATTCTGTTAATCCTCACGGCAGGAGAAAATCAGTCCCATTTACAGATGGAGTCAGGGAGGCTGAGATGGATCACGGAGTGAGTAACACTTCATTTCTACAAAGCCAGGAATCAAACTCAGGCCTTCGACTTCAGCAAGACTTTCCTTTTTCTGGGAGATACAGGCATAGGGACTTAAGCCCACAGGCTTTTCATGCGCCCATGACAAAACATTCAGACCCTACAAACAGAGAAAAAAATATTGGCTCCAGAATATAGAGGACTACAAAACCTATTTTCACCAAATGTTTAGCTAAGTATCCTCAAAATAACCTTGCTAACTGGCCAATGGTAATTTAACTCAATTCTCAAATAGTTATTGATGAACATAATCAAGTTTAAACCACGAGAATAGACCTTTATTCTGAAATCTCAAAAAATAAATAAATAAATAAAAGTCATCCCATTCTTCTCCCCCACCATAAAACTATGTTTAATGCGGGGTGTAGGGATATGTTAGGACTTTCGATAAGATGAGGGGTGGGGCCTTCAAAAATAAGCAGCTTAGGGGTTGCTGAGACCCGAAAACATCTGTGGATTTGAGTCTCGCCTTGTAATCCTTCTGCTACACTACATTTTCTGTCTAAGTTCATGGTTCTCCATCCTTGAGATGAAGCATAAGCCTATTGTTCTTTGCACATTTTGCACCAATTTACTCATCAACTTCTCTATGTTGGCTTGTAGGGCCCACTCAAGTTGAATGTATAAAATGCTATTTCTTCATAAATAGTTGCCAATACTCTAAAGCGAAGGGCTTGGGCTAAGTCAGACGCCCTGGGGAGATAGTACCATTGGCTTAAGTGGTGTTTCACGACAACTGGGCAGGAACAGGGCAGGACGACCCAGGAACAGTTTCAACACAGATTTGGCTTAGCTCAAACGGACCATTGCTTCCCTAGGGGCACGGGCCAGGCCTTTTCCAGGAGGAGCCGAAAGGGTTGATGGCGCAGCAAGCTTGCCAAACTCACGTCCACCTACTTTCCGCAGAGAAATCACATGTGGTGCCCCCAGTCGCAAGAGCCCCGATTTCCCGGAGGTGGTATCCAGGCCTGGCATCCCGGGCATTGGCCTGGCTGTCAGGAGGCTCTCCGCCTCTCATGAGGCTTTCGTCTTTGTCAGAAGCCAAAACAGGGATCCCTGGGTGGCGCAGCGGTTTAACGCCTGCCTTTGGCCCAGGGCGCGATCCTGGAGACCCGGGATCGAATCCCACGTCGGGCTCCCGGTGCATGGAGCCTGCTTCTCCCTCTGCCTGTGTCTCTGCCTCTCTCTCTCTCTCTGTGTGTGACTATCATATATATAAAAAAAAAAAAAAAAAAAGCCAAAACAAATAAGGCAAAACCCACTTCTTGATTTCGAGAAAGTTCCAGAGAGCCCAGCTAAAGGTAATTGAGGGTTGGGAATGGGGTGCAGGTGGGGATCAGGGCTGGGCTCACATGAGCCCTGCAAACTGCCTCTTGAAACCATTAACAATGGCACCTGATATTTTTAGTGGTTTTTTTGGAAGATACGTGTGAGCACGTGTCATCTGATGCAGCTGTCATGCGGAGCATGGAACCTACGTGAGGCTGAGTACTCCAAGTACTCTGGTGGTTAGGGGACTACCCCCAAAACCACGCAGTGATGCAGGGGCAAGACCTACGCTAGCCCAGGGCCTCCGACCCAAGGACAGCCCTTCTGTGACGGCTGCCGGTGGCTCTCCCACGCTGCGGTCTGAGCCTCCCAAGAGAGTCACCAGCTCAAATCCTCCACTCCGGGCTACAAAAAACCCCAGAGACCCAGGCCTGCTGGCAGAGGGCCTCAAATTACCCAAGCGCTTGACTCCAAAATAGTGTTTGTGTGTCTAAGACCTGGTAACTTGAACTATGCTTCTCATTTTTCCCCTTTAAAGGAGCCCAGGAGCCTGACTCATGCTAGCTGTGCTGGAAGGTGAGACCACAGCACCCAGCCTTCACTCCTCCCCGCCACGGCCTTGCTGGGCTCCTGAGCTACTGGGCAGAGTGGCTTTTGGGCCAGACGAAGCCCCATTCTCTCCCCGCTTTAGACACGGGGTGTCGGGCACCTGGGTGGCTCAGTGGTTGAGCATCTGCCTTAGGTTCAGTTCGTGATCCCGCAGGGAGCTTGCTTCTCCCTCTACCTGTGTCTCTCCCTCTCTGTGTGTGTCTCTCATGAATAAATAAATCTTAAAAAAAAAAAAAAGAAAAAGAAAAGAAACAGGGTGTTTGCCCTGCCACGCGGCATCCAACCCTCCATCAGCATCTCGTGTCAGGGCAGTTAGCAGCTTCTCGTGACTGCTGTGCCCTCTGCCCACTTCACGATCCCCACACAGGTAGGTCTCCCAGACGCCTGAGACCCATGTGGCCAAACCCAAGACCGCCTGCAAGGAGGTGAGCCCTTGAGCCCATTTGGGGTACCCGGCTCATCTTTAAAACCTTTGTCATGTCCACCATGATGTGATGACCTCCTCGCTCTCCCTCCCATGAGTCCATTCAGCAGGCATTTTATTTAGCTCTCCCTGACAGCCAAGGACTGGTGGGCACCTAGGATACAGTCTGTGCCTTCAAGGAGCTCACGGCCTAGGGGGTGAAACGGACCAGGGAACAATTCCGATTCAAATGGGTTCGTATGATGGGGGCAGCATAGGGCCAACTATATAACCCGGGGCGGGGGGGAATTTAAGCACATGTAACCCAGGGAAGGCTCCCTGGAGGAGGTGATGCTGGAGTGGAATCGCAACACCCGGATCAAATTCTGTTTCCTATCAGGCCTCTCTGCTGGCCCCGCGTGGGCCAGCCCAAGTGGGCAGACACTCAAGCCCATGCCAGTAGGTGTGGTCTCTCGGGATTATTACCAGGGTCTCCAGGGCCCCCGCCCCTGCGTCGGTAGCCGGTCTGCCCTTTCCCCAGGGTTATAGCATCAGGGTTTCCCTAGAACCAGGAAGCTGAGGCAGCAGGGAGGGCTCTGATGACAGCTGTCCTCCTGACGGCGGTGTGCTGGCTGGAAGGAAGAACCTCAGCAATGGGCTCCTCGGGACTGGTGCCTCCAGGGAGCGAGGGCATGGGGACCCGCGGAGAAACCACCAGTTTGGCTCTCCAGGCCCCTGGAGAGCGAGATGCCGATTTGGCTTGGCTACCTTCCCAGATGAGGAGACGCTGCATAAACCTCAAGGCCGGTGGTGTTATTCCAGACGCCGAGCCTCTCCCCATAGTCACGGTGAGGCCTGGCCGTGCCCAGAGACCGTGTCTGCACACACCAAAGAGGGCCTCCTCCCAGCTGGCCACCAGGAGTGTGGGACAAGCAGCTCTGAGTATGGTTTCAACCCCATCCTGTGACTGACTACAGGCCCAGGAGCACGTTGGCCCCGCCTGGCTCCTCCCAAAGGAGAGGCAGACACAGCTTGGCCACCAGGCTCTGACAGCGTCCCATGGAGCGGGGTCTGACAGAGGAAGGTCGGACATGGACCTGGGGAGCACCTGGGTGTGCAAAGCACACGGCGACTTTGGGGGGGGAGAGAGGACATAGAACCCTGCTCGTGCTGTGCCAGGCGCTGTGCTGGGGCCTTTGGAGGCACGATTGCAGAGCATCTGAGCCATGCTGAAAAGCATGACCTGTCCTCCGTTAACGGAGGCTCACAGAGGCCAGGAAACTCGCCTAAGGTCAACCAGCCCAAGTGACAGCACTGAGGTCACAGCCCGGTTCTTGCGACACCAGCGCCCCTGCTCAAGAGGTCGCCTTTCAAATTGTCCTGACATCAGGGAAGAGGAGGACAGGAAGTGGGCGGCCAAGAGCTGGGGCAAAGCTCAACGATGCAGGCCTTCCAGCTCCACCCCGGGAATGCCATGTGCCACGCTTGGGGGGAGGATGATGATGGTGAGCCCGTGACATGGAAGGAAGCAGCACAGCACCTGCAGAGTGGGCACCCCAGGCTCATCCGTCCTTCCCACCGTCAGCTCCCGCCCTCCTTCCCGTGACCCAGAGAGGCCCTCCCGGGGGACCAGGCACCTCTGTGCCTCCAAGTGAAGCCTCTGGCCCCTGGTTCTTTCTCCCACATCCTGCCAGCTCCGTGGAGCCAGGCAGCAACCTCTCCGCCACCCTCGGAGGTGGCTGGGAACACTGGTGCCTGGCTCAGGGAGGCTCCTGGAAGCCCTAGGCACGGATCACTGCACTCAGCTATCGGATTAAAGGGGCTCAGGACGAGGGCAGCCTGCATGGCTGGGCCTGCTGGGCTGCTCTGGAGCGAGGCCAGGCGGCCCTTCCCTCCTCGGCCCAGCCAGTGGGATGCCAGGCCCGGAGAAGCTGTGGACAGAGAACAGAGGGTGACGTGGCCTCACCTTTTCCTTCCAGCTGCCACAAAGGGCAGAGCCCCTGGGGTCTGGAGGTGGCCTTTCCTGGGGAAAGGAAAGCTCTCCGTGGTCAGATTACCAGTGGAGGGGTGTGGGGCTGCTGCTCCATGGACGGTGTCCCACCCGGGGCTTGTTTAGAGTGAATCACTTGGAAAGAGACCTGAAACCGTATCCTACAGGAAATCACAGGCCAAGAGCCAGAAAGAAACCAGGTCAAGCTTCATGGAATCAGGCCACCAGGAAGGAAGGCAAAGAGCCCACTGTTTACGGAGTGTCTTCTCCATGCCGGGCACACTCAACGCTGGTGAAACCTCACCGTTCCCGGGAGGTCAGGCTGTGCCCCATTTCACGGGCGGGCCAAGGCAATAAGTGATTTGGTGGCGGTTACAGGAGCAGCAGGTGGCCCAGCTAGGATGCAAATCTAGGTGTTCCTAACTCCAAAGTCAGAACTCCATCCATCATCCCCAAGACCACCTCCGGTCACTGCCACCCGCCCCCTCCTGGGGGGGCACAGCAGCAGACGTGGTGGAAAGTCTCAGAAGCCACCCTGCACCCTGATTCTAAGAGGCCGCGGAGCGTCAGGGCCAGGAGCGCGCAGGGGGCGGTCGAACCCTGGCTCTGCACTTAGAAGCTGTGTGGCTTTGGGCCAATGTCTTAACTTCTCTGTGGCGTAGCGTCCTCTTAAACGAAAAACAGAGCTGTGGGCGGTCTATCCCCGAGCCTGACTGTGGGGAAGAAATGAGGGATTCGGGGTAAAACGTTTAGGCCGGTGCTTGAACCCTGTAAGCGCTCCGTACTACGGTCAATGTCTACACCAACCTGCGTCTCAAAGACCCAGCTCCCATCACCAGACCTGCCTTTACCAAATCCCCCCTCTAAACCCTGAATGAGTCGCAGGTTTCCCTGGGCAGGTTGCTGATGGCTCGGGGCGGTCCCTCGGTGGGGGCTGAGACCAGCCGGAGGAGGCTGGGTAACTAAAAATAAACACTCATCATCAGCAGACCACACACTTCACCTCCCGCACCCCCTCCCTCCCTCCCTCTCTGGGCGGATGGGAGGAGAGAATGCAAATTTCCCCATCCACGTTGAGTAAAGGCAAATGTATTTCTTCATCAAGGCAGACGAGGCCACAGGAATTCGAAGGCAAGTGCCACAAACTACCACCCGAATGTCGGTCACCTCGTCTCAGGGACAGCCTCACCTGACGGCTCTGGAGCTGGGAAGGAGCCAGGGGCTGGGAGGGTTTGGGACCATCATGGGCTGGCAACCTGGAGCGGGGGTGGGGAGGGGGTACATGAGCACACCAAGGGGCCCCACGTGCCAAGACACACACACTCCTGCCCAGCTGCTCCTAAACTCTGGGGGAGCCACAACCCAACTTGACCTCCCCACCCCAGGACACTGGACACAGAGCCATGTGGCCTGGGGACTCTAGAAGGAACAGAGTAGGGGTAGCGACCCCCATGAAGGCCCTAGAGATGGGGCCTTCCAGGACTGAGTCCAGACCATCTACTGGGATGGGAAGCCCACTTTATTTTAAAAACAATGGCCCCTTCCCCTCCCTTCTTGCTCACTGGTGTGTGCCCCAGTGTGTTTCTGCAGGTCGCCGGCTCCTCCACTTTAGTAGCCCTACATTGTCCCTTTAGGGCTGTCCCTCCAAGGACCCTCAGTCTCTGAGCTGCAAGGGCCTCTGAGCTGCAAGGGCCTCTGCTTGAAGCTGTTGCTTCTGCCCCTCTTAGGCGCCCCTAACACAGTGGCCCCAAGTCCCCTGCCCCATGGGGACCAGGGAGCACCAGCAGCTCGGCCGCTTGCCCTGGAGCTCACCAGAATTCATCTACTCCCGGTGCTCAAGGCTCACCTCCTTCACGGAGTTTCCAGCCTTCACTGCTCCCCACAGCACAGCATATAATACCCCACTTTATATGGAAAACGCTAAAATAGGATCACACCTTTTAAAGGATATTTCCACCTCACAGACTTCACCTTTCTCCCACCCTCCGCAACCACCGCCCCGGCCCCCTCCACACACACTCACACACACGTGCACACACACATACACACATGCACGCATGCACACACACCCGTTTCGCTACCAGACTTCCCTAAGCCCGTTTAATTGAAAAGGCATGATTTAGGCTAATTGACAGCAGATGGGTTCTGCTGCAAAATGCAGAGAAGCATTTGTTGAACATGATTTACAGCAACGAGGCAAAACTTTCTCCTTTTTATATCGTTCTTCGAGCTCCACGGCCAACACAGCTCAGCAGAAATGAGAGGAGAAAAAAAAGTAATTAGTGTTTAATTTTTTAACAATTTTTAACTCCCTTTTTAATTGCTTTACATAAACCTGTCCTAGAATTTTACAGCCTTCAAATCTCTGTCTAAGTCTGGTCCTTGTTTCTGGTTTTAATTACAGGGAGGCTTGTCTGGCACATTAAATTAGAAGAAAAACACACACACACAATTTCAGAAATATTTTGCTCTTGGACTCCCAACTGAACATCTAATATTTCAGCGTGCGAATGGGAAGGCTCTGGTGGAAGCCGAAGTGGGCCAAGTGCTCCTGCCGCATTATTGCCTCAACCCCACAACTGTCCCTTAGGTTATTAGCAGTGAAAGAGCGTCACAAGCAGAGTCCGAGGGCCCACGGTGACCGGTGGCCGGTGGCTGGGACGCCTCAGCGCGGCTTTGGAAATAACCCGCTTCCCAGAAGAGCGGGCGAGCGGCAGGGCCCTGCAGGCTTTGATCAGACTTCAGGTCTGGCTTCCAAGCCAGGCCATCAGACCTTCCGCCCGCTTCTCTGCGGTCCCTTCTCAGCAAGACTGGAGGGGAGCGTGGCCTGGAGCAGGGTGTCCTCGGTGCAGGGGAGGGGGGCAGCGAGGGCCCAGGAGGCGGTCGCAGGCTGCACGCTGGCCAGGTGGCTGCATCCGGTGGTGGCCTTTGCAGAGACAGCTGAAGCGAGGTCGTACCTGCGCTGAGCATTAGAACTTCTGGGCACTCCCAAGGGGTAACCACCGGCCTCCGTGCAGCTATTTACATCGAAACGGATGCACACGCGTGATCCACTGGACGGTTGCCTTCTTCCGTGGGGCTGGCCACGCGCGACTGCTCAACGGGCTCATGCGGGTGAACGCCAGGTCAATATAGTGTAAATACGGGGCATCTCCATCTCCATCTGTTGGACAGGGTCGCTCCAGATGCTTCCTATTGCAACTGGGGTCTGGGGCGAGGCAGCCTGGGCGTGCCCCCTCCTAACCCACCTCCCACCCCCCGGGGAGGTGGTGAGAAATGCAAGGCCTTGGGGACATGGTGAGAAATGCAGGATCCTGGGCCTCCCCGAGACTTGGAACCGCCTTCCTAACAAGCCTCCCCCCTCCCTGGGGTGATTTGAGTTCATCCCGGCAGCAGCAGCAGCAGCAGCAGCAGCAGCAGCGTGGCTGGGGCCTGGAGCAGAGTAATGGCCCATGGATCCCCTGCAAGGTGTGCGCAGGGGTGGGGGAGAGCATGCAGGGGGGGATGAGGGGCGGCGGGCCATAAAATGTCCTCGGGACACAACCCCGCAGGGCCGAGGCTCCCCGACCCGCGGCCTGTGTTCATTAGCGCCGAGGCCGCAGCCCCCCTTGGCAGACCCTGCCCAGCCTGCCCTGGGCTCCTCCAGGACCCCCGCTGGGCGGCGGAGGGCTGCCTGGCGCCGCTGGGCGGGCAGCTCTAGGGATGGAGCCAGGCCAACGCGGCTCCCCACACACGGTCATTACCTCCCGAAAACCCAGGAGTTATTACAATTAAAACACGTTGCAGGGGGGAGCGGGGGCTGGAGGAGGTCCCTTTAGGAAGGAACACTGGGATTAAAAGAAATTAGAGCAGTTGTCATGACGACGCTGCCAGGCCGGGCCTACCCTGTGATTATTTCAATGGGAACGGGATGGGGGCAGATGGGCTGGGACAGGGGGTGCCGGGGAACCGTACCCAGCTGCAGGGCAAAAGCTATGCTTTTTCCCCCAGAAGGGGGATGCAGCAGCCCCAGGAAATTCTCCCCAGGCCTACTCCTGCTGGCATTCGAATTCTCTAGAACTATTGCTTATCCCGGGGACCTCTGTTCTCCAGGAGGTTCACACCCCAGGCCTCTTCCATCCCAATCTGTTCAAACTAGGAAACTCCCACAGGGTCCCCTGCTCTTACTGGCGTGTAGGTGGGCCGGCCTGGCCCGGTCTCCAGTCAGCTCCCCTCTGGCTGAGCCCCCGAGAGCCAGCCGTCCTTCCCCTGGACGGGAGGTACAGGTGTGCAAGGCGGAGTCGTAGAAACCAGGAGTGGACGTGTTCTGGAAGCGGGCCCATGATAATGAGCGAGGTGGAAAGCTGCCTGGGACACCTCCAGGCACCAGCAGAGGATTAGGGTCCCTCCAGAATGGGGATCCTCGTTTGGCAGAGCTACAGGGACTGAAAAGAAAAAACAGTAATTAGCTCTCCATCCCTCTGCTCTGCCTCCCCACCGCCCCCCCTCCTCACGCCCCTCCAGGAGCTGGCCAACAGGCAAGGAGAACCTGTTTTGGAAGCCCCTCGGGGAGCAGAAGGGGAAGGGCTGGGAGGGGACTGGGGGTGGAGGAGGAGAGGGAGGCAGACGCTCTCAGCAAATTCTCCCTTCTCCAATCCCGCCTCCTCTGCTGCCACCTTAGTGGGCTCAGGGGCTGGACAAGAGGGCGTCCATGAGGGCGGCCTTCCATCCAGAGGGTTAACTGGACCCCAGACAAGTCCTTGATCCTCCTCACACCCCCAGGCTGGAGATCCTTGACCCTCTCGATCCTCCTCCTCCTCCTCTTCCTGGCTTTGCTCTCCCTTTTGAAAGCTCATCATTTCCAAATTTCCAACCCCCAGAGCCACTGCCCTACATCCTGGATCTTCAACAGAGTTTCCTGTTTATAGTTGCAAGGCCTGAGGTGTCCCTATAAAAAAAACATATCATTGTAGAATTAGGCCTAAGTGTAAGCCTGGCCCCAGCCCCTGATTTTGCATGTGGCCTTGGGCAAAGGTCAGCTCCACGTGTCTGTCTCAGGTTCCTCCTCCGTACTAACCCATCTAACGTACAGCATCATCTCAGGATGTAAGACTGCCAGTTTTATTTAGCTATTTATTAAAGATTTTATTTATTTACTTGACAGAGAGAGAGAGAGAGCAAGCATAAGCAGGGAGAGCGGCAGGCAGAGGGAGAGGGAGAAGCAGACTCTCCGCGGAGCAGGGAGCCCAACGTGGGGCTCTATCTCAGCACCCTGGGATCACGACCTGAGCTGAAGGCAGATGCTTAACCCACTGAGTCACCCAGGTGCCCCGGACTTCCAGTTTTAAAATAGGGACATTCCCCAGCTAATTGGGACAAGTTAGTCACCCTTCCTGGCACAGCCTGTGCTTCTTGGGGGTCCAGTTATTACTGTATATAGGGGGCTTCACTCCTCTGTAAAATTCTTTATACATCATAGATGTACACAAAAGGTGTGCGTGTATATATATGCACATACATACACACATGTGTGTACATATGAAGTTTCCAAAGAGGTAAATTGGGAGGTAATTATTCACATTTCAGCAAGAATCCTCACTTGTGGGCGCGGGGGGGGGGGGGGGGGGTGCGGCCCCGGTGACTCCATGCTTTAGCACCGCCTTCAGCCCAGGGCCTGATCCTGGAGACCTGGGATTGAGTCCCACGTCAGGCTCCTGGCACGGAGCCTGCTTCTCCCTCTGCCTGTGTCTGCCTCTCTCTATCTGTGTCTCTCATGAATAAATAAATACAATTTAAAAAAAAATGAATCCTCACTTGGCAAAATGACCAAAAGTGACGTTCCACTCTACAAGGTTAGGGTTAGGGTTAGGGACTGGGACTCTGTGTGGAAGGCACATTCAGATAGTCTGAGTTGACAGATGGGAAAGCACCAGGAAATCCGCGTGGTTCTGCGATCCTCTCATTTCCGGGGAAACCCCCGAACTTCTAGAAGATTCTTGCACCAGCTTTGCTGAGCTCTTTCTAGCGGGAAACGGAAGCAGAGTACAGCCCCACTGGCCCCACTGCGCATCCCCAGGAGACCCCAGAGCCAGTTGTCTATGGATGTGCTGTGGGGGCTGGTTTGCAAAGGCTCCCAGTGGGCTCCAGCCCGATGGGATGAGATGGGATGGGCATTCCGAGTTGCCCTTCTATGTATTTTCCTGCCCACCCTTGGCTCAGAGTTCCCCGACTGGCTCAGACTCAGGCTTCTCCAGCTCTGAAACGACTTCAGGTGGCGAGTTCCCACACAATCGAAAACACTCACGTATCATAACATCCTGCCCGGGATTTTTTTTTTTTAATTTACTTTTTATTTTTATTTTATTTTTTTACCATTTAGCATGTAGACCAACAGGTGAAAAGGGACAGAAGGGAAGGAAGGGAGATGACAATGGGGTCATGATCCCCTCTCCCTACCAGCTCAGAAACCCAGAGATGTGGCTGAGTGACACAGGTACTGTGGCCCAGGGAGGGGTTTTGGGAGGCAATGTCTCTGCCCCCCCTGCACCTGCTGCTTTCAGGGACAACCTGAGCCACCTGGCATCGGCCACATCAGTATAATAAACTTCACTGGCTCCCAGTCTAAATCGTGAAGAGAAAGGGCCCAGCTGGAAACACATCCTGTCTCCTTCAAGGTGAGGTGACAGTGGGGCCAGGCACGGTAAGGGGGGAGGATATTGGAAGGTGTTGAAAAGGAGCCCTCTCTTTTCCTCCCTGTTGGAGGGATCAAAGTCCTCACTTAATGAAAAGGAGGCAGGTCACCTCTGTGCCCCCAAGGAAGTGCAGGCTCCTCCTCCCAGGAGCCCCAGGCTCCCAGCCCCCCAGCCCCCCAGCCCTGCAGGGGCAGAGGCTGACATCCCAGGGAGCAAATGGTGACCACTGAGCCTGTCGGCCTTACTTGGAGACACAGGGATACAGCCCTCTGCAAGGAGCTGGCTGGTGATGCCTGGGCTTATTACTTCTTTGTGGGTTGTTTGGTGAGAAACGGTGCCTCACTATCTTCAAGACTAGGGCACAGTCCTGCAAGGAAGAGAAAGCTGAGCAAAACGGTCCTGACATGCCCACCTGCCCCCAACCCCAATCTCCACCCCTGCCTGTTTCCGCTACTTACTACATTTATTATACTACTTTAAAGTCAGTCTTTGTCTCTGTCTCTCTCTGTCTCTCTCTCTCTTTCTCTCTCCAGCCCCCCTTGCCTTTGACCTCTTACAAGACAAAACTGGGCTGTCTGCAGCATCTTCGTATCTCATGCACACAGGATGCACTAAATAAATGTTTACCGAAATGAATTCTTTACTACCATGGGTGCCCAAGGGGCACAGGATCTATATGGCACCCAAGCCAAATCCCCAGGAATCCAGGCAGGTTATCCTGGCCTCTCCTGACCTCTCCCCTCTCCTTTTCCACAAATTTCCCTCCAAAGGAGGCTGAGGACTGGCCCATTGCAGTGCCTCACACTATTTAACAATAATAAAAAGAAAAAAAAAATGCAAACAAGCCCTAGAGGAAAAAAGTAGCAAAGAGAAAAAAAAGAAAAAACCCTGAGAGAAGAGGAACATAATGTGCATGTGTACACACATAATACAAGTTAGCATATCCCAAAGCCCCCTGGACAGAAACCAAACAGGAAATCTAGAATCATTACCAAATGCACTTCCCCTGTTTGCCCTGCCCTCGGCCCCTGGGGGTGGGCCAAGGGTACTGGGGGGGGGGGGCCTCCCTCACCGGGCTAGAAGCCGCAGGAGGGTGGGGCTTTGATGGACTGATTGGCATTTCCTCCCCTACCTCCTCCCTCCTGACCTCTGGGTAGGGCTTCCCGGTGGACGGTGGACGGTTGATGGGATGGGACGGAAGCCTCTTGCTGCTGCCACCTCCCTGGAGCAGCGGGGCTCAGAGCTTTTCCACGCAGGCCCCCCACAGTGTGGGAGTGGAAGGTGGCCAGCAGCTGGCCTCCCTCACCCCAGGTCCGCAGAGAGCTGTGTGATGGCCCCGGCTTGGGGATCAAGACCTCCTGCTCTTAAGAAAACAGATCAGAAATTTTGGCATCAAAATATGTTGAGAGGAAGCAAGGAACCCTTGGAGCGAAACGCAGGCCACGGGACCGAAGTGGAAAGTCTGAGCAGAAACCCGAGCTGCAGTGATCATGAGTTCAGGTTCACCCTCCATGGGCTACTCTTGCTCGAAAGCACGGCCAAGGATTGCACCCTGGCTCCGGTTGGCTAACTCACCCATCCATCAAGAGTCGGCCAACTTCTACTGTAAAAAGGCCAGATAGTAAATATTTTTGGCTCTGGGGCTATGGGGTGGGGTGGGGGTGGAGGGGTCTCTGTTGTAAATGCTTAACTCTGTCACTGTAGCATGAAAACTGACACAATACGTAAATGATCGGGCATGGCTGCGTTCCGGTAAAACCATTTATAGGGGCGCCCAACTGGCTCTGTCGGTGGAGCGTGCGACTCTTGATCTCAGGGCAGGGAGTTCAAGCCCCATGTTGGGTGTAGAGATTGCTTAAAATCGGATCTTAGAGAGAGAGAGAGAGAGAGAGATTTTATTTATAAAAACAGGCAACTGGCCAGATTTGCACCACAGGCTATAGTTTTCCAACACGTTGACTTATTGGCTGGGTCACCTTGGGCCAGCCACTCAACTCAAATCAAGCGCAATGTCCCCACATTTAATGAGTAATAATGCCTGCCTCACCGTGGTACATGGATGATGGAAGCTAACCATGTAAAGCATCTGACACTCAATAAATGCCAGCCACTAACAGTTCTCATCGTGAGGGGAATTAAGAAGAATCCCGGGGCGGGGGTGATCTGGAGTCTTCCATTGCTGTGGGATGAGCCTCTGTGCACCTGGTGATGAGGGTCCTCAGTGTCTTAGGGTGCAAAAAATCCATTTGCTAAAATTGAATATTCATGGATTCATCTCATGACATTAAGTCAGCGGTTGCACCTTAGAATCATCTGAGGAGCTTTTAGATCTCTTAAACCAGAATCTCTGGGGGTGAGACCCTCATGCATTGATTTTGAGGCTCCCCGGATGATTCCTCTGTGAAGTCCACCTGGAGGATGGGAAGCAGCATAGAGTCCTCTCACTTCTTTCTTCCACCCAAGGTGGGGTCCGTGCACCGGCAGCATCAGCCTCACCTGGGAGCTTGTGAGAAATGCAGACTCTCGGGTCCCACCCCAGACCTGCTGGATCGGACTCTGCTTCGACAGGATCTCGAGGGGATTCCTGTGCACACACAATTGGAGGAAGAGCAATCTATCCCACAGATGCCTGACCAGACTTGGCTCTTCATCAGAATCCCCTGCAATGCTTAAAAAAATCCCTAGATCTCATCACCATCTCACTGAAGCAAAAAATCGCTGTGGGTGGCCCAGGGACTGGTACTTTGTTCCAATATTTTATTTGAAAATGTTCAAACGTATAGAAATGTTGGGCCCACGCACCCACCACTTAGATTGTCAAGATTTTGCTCTGTTTCGCTTCATCACGTACCTATGCACGGATCTATCCATCAACCCATCTCGCGGGATCCCTGGGTGGCGCAGCGGTTTGGCGCCTGCCTTTGGCCCAGGCCGCGATCCTGGAGACGCAGGATCGAATCCCACATCGGGCTCCCGGTGCATGGAGCCTGCTTCTCCCTCTGCCTATGTCTCTGCCTCTCTCTCTCTCTCTCTCTCTCTCTGACTATCATAAATAAATAAAAATTTAAAAAAAAAAAAAAAAAAAAAGCTGTTCAACCCATCTCGCTTTTTTTTTTTTATTTTTATTTTTTATTTTTTTTTATTTTTTTTTCCCATCTCGCTTTTTAAATGCACGTCAGAGTAAGTTGCAGACATCCGGACCCTTCATCCCTAAACACCTGAGTACTCACATCATTAATTTTTAACAAGGTCTCCGATTGGTGCAGCTATTCATCTAGTGAGAGTCTTTTTTTTTTTTTTTTTTTTTTTTTTTAATCCAGAGGAAACAGTCCTTAGGATTTGGTAAAGAGCCGTCCTCTCCGTCCAACTCTTAAACAAGTGATGCCAGGGGCTCTCTGGAGCTGTCACTCTCAGGATTAGGAGAGGATTTCTGGCGTTTGACCTCATTCCACATTGCTCCAGGTACCTCGTCTTTCCCCTGGTAGGACATGGAGATGGTGGCCACTCACTACTGTCTTCCTGCCTCTCCTATATTTAACAGTCACATTAACTGGACAACGCCACGGCCCCAAAACCTCCCCTGGTGTGCTCCCTCCTGGCAAGCCCTCCAGTTCTTCAGCATCCCACCGTGAGGACTAACGGTGAGCCTGCCATTACAAACTTCCAACTCTGTCGTCGAGAACTTTGGAACGGTAGGCCACATGCTAGGTTGCCATTGCTCCTTGCTGCTGGGTTTCAGAATATTGGGGACCAGAGAGCTGCGACGTGACCTCCCCTTGGGATTTTCCTTCATCTTGTCTTTGATTTTGTTTTGTTTTTGACAGTGACCTGGCGAATGTAAATAATTGCCTGACCACTTCCAAATACTCTTCAACAATCTACGGAAGGAAAGGGTCTCCCAGAGTCTGAACACACAGTCCCCCCACCCTGGCAAATTGCTCTTAGAGATAACTGGGTCACGTAGAAGGTCACGCTTCATTCAGCATTTCCACCTACAAACTTGAAAGGGCCAATGGGTTCTCTCACCCCCTGCCCCTTGCCCACTTCTTTTTCCAGACCACCCATTCTCTGTTTGTATTGGTCCTCCAACCTTGAAACCCGACACCCTCCTCTGTAGGAACCACCCATGCTTAAATAAATAAATACCCCAAAGTGGCCCTCTCCCTGGTGGTGGTATTCAAATAAATGTCCCAGGAAGGAGGGTGGGGGAAGGAGGAAGGGTACTCTGGGCCTTCTCTGCCCGGTGCCTGCCTCGAAGCTTCCTTGGGTCAGTGTTTCTTTGCAAATATCTGTACAAGACTAGCAATGAGACCCACCAGAATGGAGAGGGTCTCCATGGGCTAAGAGGTTCTGTAAGTCACCTCCGGGAAGGTTCTGGCTCCTGGAGCTCAGAAAGGGGAGAGAGGGGCATTGGGCAGTGCTCGGTCAAAGAGGGACCACTCCGAAGCCTGTATGGAGTTATCTCTGAGCTCCTCATTACTGGGCCATAAGCCTGGAAATCCCTCCAACTGGGGATGGAGTGCTAGGTGCCAAGAGTCGATGGGTGGGCGAGTGGGGAGGAACAGGGACCGGTTCTCTATGACCCAGAAACACTTAAATAATAGCCCAGAGACCAGCCTACAGTGAGGAGGGGAGGCATGCAGGGAGACAGGATGGACCCTGCAAAGTAAAAACCTCCTTGCCTCTGACTCAAGGCACAAAAACCACCGCGAGTCTTTGGTTTCACGGAATGTGGACAGCTAGTTTGAATAAAGTCTCAGCTTTGTCACGGGTCGGTTGGTCAACGGAGTCACTAATGAAAAGAAGTTTCAAGCGTATCTGGGAAATAAGTCGCAGGGGAGGCAACTGTCACTTTAAGGGAAACTCTGAGAGTTGCAGAACCTTCCCCCCACTGCTCGAGCCCCTGACCCCCAGGAAGGGAGGGGGAGGAGCCACTATCCTCAGGAGTTGGCCAAGGACACTTATGGATGGCCCAGGAAAGTGTGGACAAGACCCAAGACCGTGCTGGGAAGCTGGCTGCACACCACTGGTGGGTAAGGGAGAGGGCAGGGAGAAGGAGCCTACGTTTCAAAAATAAACACAAACCCCAAAATCAACACTGTTAATGGAAGTGACTAATCAAGGGTGTGCTGAACTTGGTGGTTCTTGATAAGATACAGGTGGAAATGCACTCGGAAAAAATAACAGAGTTTTTTTTCCCCCTTTGGTAAATAAAGCGATGAGAGAGGTGGGGTGGGGGTACAAGGGACTGGGGTTGGCGCACGGTTCAACCCTGCAGCACAGATTTAAAACACAGAGTCTCAAGTCCAAAGCTACTGACATTTGGGGCTGGATAATACTTTGTAGGGGGTGGGGCTGTCCTGTTCATTGAGACATCTTTAGTAGCCTCGGCCAGCTTCTACCCACTAAATGCCAATAGCACCCTCCCGTCGGGCGATGACAACCAAAAGTGTCTCTGGACATTGCACATGGCCCCAGGGCTGGGGATCGAGGGCAACGTCACCCCTGGTCAAGGACCACTGGTTAAAATCAGGAGCACAGCTGAGTTTGAAAGTCACATATGAGCTCGCTGTAGGGCCTCAGAGGGCCAGACAGCAGGCCAGCTGGAAAGGAATGTAGCATCCCATGCATTTGAATGTGCTAGTGGTTAATGGCTGTGCCCTACCAGGACCTCAGCTGGAAGCCACCCATTGGCACCCAGGCCAACAACATGACCGGGATCTTGTCGGTTAGGAAGCCCTAAGAATGAAGTCTGTTGACAAGCAGGTACAGAGCCACACTGCTCCCAAAGCTCTGGAAAGAGAGTTGTCATTGGTCTCAAAGTTGCCTTGACTGGGAAGGTCAGTGACTATGACCCACTTCAAGGAAGAATTCTCCAGATAAGGGACATCTGGATGCCACCAAGAGTCCAGGGGGTCGAGCGACCTGTCTCACTGGGCTCCAAAGCGAGCCATGTGTAGGACCCATGAGAGTCACTACTGAGACACCAAGTTTCTCTCGCAAGACAAAGGCCAGGGAGAAGGCAAGGGATTGGGGGATGGTTTTCATTATTATTATTATTTTTAAAGATTTTATTTATTCATGAGAGACACAGAGAGAGAGGCAGAGACTCAGGCAGAGGGAGAAGCAGCCTCCCTGTGGGGAGCCCCATGTGGGACACGATCCCAGGACCCCAGGATCACGCCCTGAGCCCAAGGCAGATGCTCAACTGCTGAGCCACCCGGGCGTCCCGGGGAATGGTTTTTAAAGACACCGTTTTCAGAGAACCCCTTGGCCACCCACCACTTTTGGTCTACAGAGTCTCCAATGACCTAATCTGTAGTCAATGTACCTGTCCCTTTGTTGGGGGGTGGGGGGGTGGGAGGAGGAGTTTAGCTAAGGCCCGTAAGCAAAACGTCAACCACCTCACCTGCCATCTTGGCTGGCGAGCTCCTCCACGTTGCTCTGGGATCACCTTGAACCCAGGCAGCCCACGTTTCTAGAAGGGAATCACATCACACGTCATTCTGCACCCGGGCAGCCTGGCCTGCTGTGTCATGAGTCCCACTCCGCAACACACACTACAGAAGGGGACGTCTACTGCAGTGGGGTTTTCTGTTGCATGTACGCATGGAATTAAAAACAGTGATTGCTTGTCTCACCTGTGCAAGTAGAAAGAGTTTCGGATGCTTCTGCTTGGCCTCCGAGCTCTGCCTGGACTCAGGGTGCTGGCTGGAGGAGAGGGTGATGGGCCGAGACGGAGGAAGGGGAGAAGCCCACGGGGCCAGTCCGCAGGAGCTAAGTCCTGGCCTTTCTCTCTGCCTCCCCCTCACCCCCTATTCTGGAAGCACCGCAGAATCATCTTCCCCACTGGCCTGCTGCTGCTTCCCTCCTCAGCAATCTGCTTTCCACAAAAAAAAAAAAAAAAAAAAAAAGTTCTAAATAGAGCGGAACTGAGAACAGGGCCGCAGCCCGGATGAAGTCTTCCCCTCCCCGGAGAGCCCGGCGTCCCCCCACAGAGGGCTGGTCCGCCCCCCAGCGCCTCTTATTCAAAGCAATCTTGACCCAGGAGCGGCCAAGCCTGACAGCAGGCGCGAAGCACCACAAATGGATTTTGCCTCTGCAGCACTTTGCTGGGCTGGACCCCTCCTCCCTCCCAGGCATCTCGGATGCTTTCTCCGGCCTCCTCTCCCTGCATTTACCTTGGGAGGCACCTGGGGGACCCTCTTCCAGGCAGGGGTTCAGAGGGGTTCCCATCAATGCTCACCGGTAGCTTGTGGAGTGAGGTTGGGGGGCTCCACTGACCCACCTGAACCTGGGCGTTACCCCAAACCGAGGGCTGAGAATGATGACAACAGTCTCTCTCCTACCACCTTAGATTGTGGAATGCCAATTTGTGTTAAGAGTCAACTGTTGCTCTCAAGGGGGCCTGGGCACCAGACTGGGGGTGGATCCCGAGACATTTCCTCCTCCATTCTGGAAAAGTCTACCCAAAGCTCCTGCTGACCCAGCACGGTAGCAGGGGCACATTTGTGGATCTGGGCATAGCACACGGTTCCATGCATGTCACCCTTTCACATGCACACCCCAGCATCATTCCAATGTCAACCAGGTTTTATTAATGAGGTTCTCACACTCTCTGGAAGAAGAATCACACCGTTCAGCCCCTCAGAAGACACGGCTGTGAGGAAGGCCTGCATACTCCAAAGGGGAGTGTCCAGCCTCCCCCTACATCATGCCACCAACTCATAACCCAGGTACCAAGCCTGGGTCTGGGGACCCTGGGCCAGCTCTAGGATGTCTTTGGAAGAAGGGTGTGGTGGTGGTGGCAGTCAAGAAGAACAGAGGAGGCTGGGCGGGGGGGGGGCATGGGGAAGCTGTGGGGGTGTAGCAGACCCCACCTTCCACCCCATACCCCTTCCTGGTGCCTCCACTGAGTTGGATCTTAAGGAATTTGAAGTCGAATCAATGCCATGACTTGTCCGTGAGTCACGCCACTCCGTTCTTTGCGGCCTCTCTGAACTCGGCACCTCCAAGAACGTCAATTCATCCAACCAGGCGGAGGCAAGGAATGTAGAAAGTGAACTTGAACAGGAACTGGGGATTACCAACACGCATCGCTGACAGCGTGGGGTGTATCTCCTCTGCTCCAGCACAGGACGAGGACGGCGGAGGGCGGAGGGGAATGAGAACAGAGGGATGGTTTGAAATAGGCAGACAGGGGTCTTTAATAATGCAGCACGGCTACAAACAGGAGTCATCGTTGTTCAAAACTGTTTGTGTGGGGAGAAATTTTTTGGTTTTGTTTTTTTCTCCAATCTTGTGTAGTTCAGAGCTAGGGGGAAAAAGAGGAAGAAAGGAAGAAAGGAAGGAAGGAAGGAAGAAAGGGGAAGGGAAGGGAAGGGAAGGGAAGGGAAGGGAAGGGAAGGGAGGGGAAGAGGAAGGGAAGGAAAGGGGAAAGGAAGGGAAGAAAGGGGAGGAAGGAAGGAAGGAAGGAAGGAAGGAAGGAAGGAAGGAAGGAGAAAACAAGAAAGAAAGAAAGGGAAGGGAGGGGAGGGGAGGGAGGGGAAAAGAAGGGAAGGAAGGAAGGAAGGAAGGAAGGAAGGAAGGAAGGAAGGAGAAGGGAAGGGGAAGGGAAGGGAGGGGAGGGGAGGGAAGGGGAAAGGAGGGAAAGGAAGGGAAAGAAGGAAGGAAAGAAAGAAAAGAAAGAAAGAGAAGGAAAGAAGGAAGGAAGGAAGGAAGGAAGGAAGGAAGGAAGGAAAAAAGAAAACAAGAAAGAAAGAAAGGGAAGGGAGGGGAGGGGAGAGGGGAAAAGAAGGGAAGGAAGGAAGGAAGGAAGGAAGGAAGGAAGGAAGGAAGGAAAAGAAAGAAAGAGAAGGAAAGAGGAAGGAAGCAAGGAAAGAAAAGAAAGAGAAGGAAGGAAGGAAGGAAGGAAGGAAGGAAGGAAGGAAGGAAGGAAGGAAGGAAGGAAGAAAGGAAGAAAGGAAGAAAGGAGAAGGGAAGGGGAAGGGGAAGGGAAGGGAGGGGAGGGAAGGAAAGAAGGAAGGAAGGAAGGAAGGAAGGAAGGAAGGAAGGAAGGAAGGAAGGAAGGAAAAAGAAAACAAGAAAGAAAGAAAGAGAAAGAAAGAAAAAAGCTATTCTTCTCTATTTCCTTTGTCACAAATCTGGTTCAGTCCAAGAAAAAAAAAAAATAATCGAAATGCTGCAACAAGGTATTTTATCCCCCCTCCGGATGAACCGTTTTACAGTAAGCTACCTGCTGGGGTCAGGAAACCTGAGATCAGTGGCTTTCTGCTCACACAAAAACTCACGAGGGGGATTCGTGCAGAAGAGCTTCTGCGGCGCGACGGTCACCCACACCCAGCCGCTGTGCAGCTGTTCAGCCTGCGTGTGGACCCCTCCCTCTCCTCTGCTTCACCCCCTCGCCTCCTTCCTCCGCGCTTAGCCAATGCCACCGGCTCTCCTGGAGGAGCGCAGCGTCCAGCCGGCGCCCACCGCCGAGGTGAGGTCGCGGGGTGAGGTTGTGCTGGGAGGGAAGAGGAGCACCCGGCGGGCCGAGGGGAGAGCTGCTCCCAGGGCCCCGATAGGGAGCTTATTTTCTTTACTATTAGGTGTGTGATGCTCAAGAGGCAGAGGCAGGGTCAAAATAAAAATAAATAGTCAACGGAAATAGGCGGCCCCTCCCTGGGAATGGTAATTGCACAGGATGAAAGTTTATCCAAACACATGAGAAAAATGGTTCGTGTTGGAGGGCCGGGGGCGAGAGGAGTGATCCTTACTGGAAAGGAAATTTGTTTACAACATTTTATTTGCTCCTTAGTTTTTAATGCTGTTCTGGCCCCGTGTCCTGTAAACAGACCGGCTTTTCCATTCTCTAGCGGTGCCAGGGGAGCCAAGGACGGAACAGGCTGAGCTGCTGCCAGAATTCCGGGCCGCCGAGGTCTCCCAGTTGCAGGAACCCACGCCCAGTCGGGGGTCCGGGGGGGAGCTTGGGAAGAGAGGTCCGCAGGGAAGAAGGGTGTGATTTGAAGTCGAGGTGTGGAAACCCGTCCAGCTGGTGAGAGGGGCTCTTTTCTCCGCTCCTCATGTGGGAGGCAACTGGGGGGACCTCAGGTGCCCAACGTGTGTGTCTAATGGAGTATTCGGTAGAGGCCCTGGGGTCAGTAGAGGCCACGGGCAGAGCATGGAGAGAACGTGGCCTTTGGGAGACACAGCGTGACTGGTATTCAACTCGGTTGAAGGGACTGTGGTGTTGAGCGTGCCCAGGAAGGAGAACCGCTGTTCCTAGATTCGGGGTCCAGACGTCATCCACATCAACACTCCTGGCCCGCAGCCCAGCATTACCCCCAGGACCAAACCAAACAGGCCAAACAAAGAGCATGCTCACGGCCAGAGAGAATCAGCGACGCCCTGCCACATCAGGAAAACACAGACTCGGTGGTGGGGTTATAGGAAGTTTCTCTTCCCATCCAGGCACAGAGATCGTCTGGGCCAAGAGTCATGGCAGGCGGGCACTTGGCTCCACGTCTAGAGTACAGAGCCCACGCTGCCTGAACGCTGAGTTCCTGGCGCTGTTCGAAGTGCCGTGCCTGTGATAACTCACGTATGCCTTGCTGCCACCTCATGGAGCAGTTTAAAGATAAGGAAACTGAGGCCCAGGGAGGCTACGCTACTCCCTGGAGGTCTCACGGCTAGAGTGGGCGGGATGGTTCGGGCCCAGCTGGTCTGAGCCAGAGGCGGTTCCATCTAGCCTCTCTTTAAGGTGGCTGGGTCCTAAAGTAGGCACCAGAGTCCCTGAATTTCTGCACAAAAAAGAGCCTTCTGCCCCCACCACTGCCTCCTCATATACCACCGAGGTGTAAATGGGAAAAACTTGGAGATCTGGGCTGTTTTGTTACAGCAGCCAACTGGGACCGATACGGCTTGCATTTTCCATCCCTCCCGAGAAAGCGCAACAGGGTGCGGAGGGCAGGGTCCTTACGGGGTGTGCTCCACGGCGAGTCACTGACCCCCTCAGCTTTGCATCCCCACCTGTAACAACGAGGTCTCAATACCTCTCGCAAAGTGAGATTCAAATGAGAAAGTTTGAATTGTAAAGCACTCTAGAACACCGGACGTACGTATTGCTTCCTGACTTGCCTGATTTTTCTCAGCCGAACGTCCTATCATCTCTCAAACGTCTGAAACGGACGCCAGGTGACCGCAGCCTACGGATGGCACCCCCTTTGTCCAAAACCCTAATTCTACTGGTTTGTACTAAGTGAGAAGATGAGGGGGCGGACTTTGAGTTCTTCTCTTCCTAAAGAAGGTGGACCTCCCACATAAATCTCTGCCGCTCCCTTTTCCTTCCTTTGCTCTTCCCCTTGGGAGAGGTAGTTAATCAGAGAGCGAATGGGAACAGGCCCTTCTCTCCCTGAGCCTGCTTGCTTTTGAGGGACACCTCTTCTGTCTTTGCCTTCTGTCCCCAGGTGGTCAGTCCTTGAACCCAGGCCCATCCCCTGTAGCAGGGGATCTGCCCATCATCACCCAACGTCTCTGCCCGGGACTTACTGGGGAAGTTTGCATTATCCACCCAGATTCTCCAGGAATCCTCACAGAGTTCATCTGGCAAATGTGATTAAGTCTGTAAGTAAGATCCCGAAGGCAGGAAGCATCTCACATGTGAGTACTTTTCGTTCTGCATTTCTATCAGACACCGTGAAGTTCTTCAGAAATTTTGACCTAAGCTTTTGAGTTTCAATTATTCCTCATTCCTATCTTAAAAATGAACCTAGCTCTCAAATAATCAGCGAAAACCAGACACGCTCTATTTGAAGAAAAGTTTCTGCAGAGAAATCAACCCATCACGCAACAAGCACATCTTCACTGTTCAGAAAACACGTCACTGATGAATAGTGGGCAAACAAGAAACCGGCAAAACTGGTGGGACACCCAGCCACAGGTCATTAGTAGGAAAAAGTCAACCCAACATCCTTCTTGCACATCTACCACGTTCAAACGGCCGTGCCACAACTGAAGAGCTCTGAAGTCGAGGCCCCGTAATGACCTCGGTTTTGATCCCTCACGCCTAAGACTGGGTCCAAGTGATTGATCCATGGGATTCTGTTTTCTGGGGATTAAATGTCAAATCACAGTGCCCGCCATGTGATCGTGAACATGAGAGGGCATCTCAGGGATAAATTTCAATGCATAAGGGGTGACCCAGTTCCCAGGGGAGGGAGGGTTGGGGAGAAGGGGGGTAGTTAAAACAAGTTCAGTGTCAGCACAGTAAATAACATATGAAAAAGTACTGTGGTCCGGGAAGGAGGGGTCAGCATTTTTTTGAGTACCTATCCAGTGCCAGATGCTTTAAAAGAACATGTGCCTGGTCGAGAGGGAAGAAGGAATTCAGGAAGGCATCCCAGAGAAGGGAGACTTGGAGCTGCGCCTTGAAGGACTAGTGGGACTTCAGTAGCCTGGGTACCCAACAGTGACCTTTTTTAAAAATAGACTCATCCAGGAAGAATTGCCAGAGGATTAAAAATCCTGCTGAGTTCAATCAAAAATCACCACTGGAATGTGAAAGAACTTTCTTAATTAAGCAATTCCAGAACATTCCCAACTCTTGGCTACCGGAGTAGTGGTGGTGTAACCATTATATCCTGAACTGGCCCTTGAGATGCCAGGGTGGCCAGCCAGGGAACTTAGGGGCTGACATGGAGCAGGGTGCTCTGGTGGGTTGCACCCCAGAGTGGTGGGTGTTAGCAAGCAGCACCCATGAGGCCTGCGGACCCGAGAACCTCAATGCCTGAGTAGACTGGCTTTGCACTGAGGATGTTTGAGGCCAAGGGTAAAGAACGTTCCACGTGGTTTAGCCTCATTGCAGCTCATCCTTGGAAACTGGATAGACGGAGGGCCTGTCCAGCCCCTTCCAGGCTGGACATTTCACTCCCTGGATGGTGACAAGCCCTGGTCTGACCCCAATTAGCACTCACGGCGCTACCTTCAGCAGCTCACCTTTCAATGCCTCTGGCTGAAATCACCGGTCACTGCTCAGCAAGAAGAATCACACAGGAAGGAAAGGTTACGACATACAGAAATAGGGGATGTGCCTCTTTTTTCTGATGCCCATACTTATGCTCAGGACCAGGGATGGGTGGGGACCCACAAGGACCACCTGGTAGGCTCAGGACCCTCCGCACCAGCAGCTGTTTGGTTCCTAGGCCAGCGAGAGCCTAGAACACAGCCAGCTTCGTGAACAGGACAACGTGACAACGTGTCTTCCAACCACCTCTTTAAAACCCAGCCCTGAGTTACGATCGCAGTGGGGGAAGGCAGGCAAAGGAGCGAAGAAAGGGAAGGAGACGGAAAACAATTTAAAAAAAAAAAAAAAAACCTTTGACAGAACTTGATAACCCGAGGTACACAGTGATCGGGGCCGGACGGCCTACAAAAGCCAAAAGGCAGGTCCCAGGACGGGTCAACTTAAGACTTAATATTTGTCTTTCACTAAGCAAACTAATAAATCCCCTCCAGTTGTGGCCACGCAGAGCTCCCAGTTTTTATTTATTGGTCAAAACTAGAAGCAGGGTTTTTTTTTTTTTTTCCCTCCCCCTCCTTGTCACCCCGGGCAAATAGCAGTCCCCCTTCCCCGTGCCTGTCATCAATCTATATGTCTATTTGCCTTCTCCCTCAACAAACTCAAGTTCACTGCAACTGACAACGAGTGCAAACAGCTTTGAAGTATTCTTTGGTAATGGACTTCCCGGCACGGCCCTGTTTTTGGCTTGTGCAGCCGAAGGCAAAAGGAGAGGAGCCACTCGTCTGAGAACAGGCAGGCATCACCGCTGGGTCGGGCAAGGCTAAGAACTTGACACCTGGGGAGGACCTTGGAGGATCACCCACAGCCCCCCACTTCCCCTTCCCTCTCTCTCGCTTTGTAGATGAGAAAACTGAAACCCACAGAAAAGGACCTTGGGGCTCTAGCTAAGGTAGGACTAGAGTACAGATTTGCAGACTCGCCGCAGTTCAGGGCTCTCGTCAGTCTGGGCACGGAAGGTCTCACCCTGAAGCAGAGGTAGGGGGAGGCAGCCCTGCTTCCCACCAGCCTGGCATGAGAGTCTGGTTCAAGGTCAGTGGTCACTCCCAAGGTCACCCCTATGCCCTTTAAACCATACTCCCCCGAGCAGAGGGCTGTACCTCACCACTGGAATCTCCCATCTCTCCATCAACACCAGGGTTTGAAGAGGATAAAAAGGTCCCTGCAGGCCAAGTTGCAATGCCATGGGAAAATCTCACAGGGAAGCCTGAACAAAATCTTGGGGCAGGGCGCTAATTTGAGGTTATGTTCATAATGAATTGCAACAAGATGAGTATGTTCAGCACGTGGATGAGATGCCTTTCCACCATACCTTGGGCAACATCTGATTTACGCGTCCCTCACGGGGCAAAAAACAAATCTTCAAGTCGTGGACTCGGTTAAATAGGGCAGCATCGCAATGTCAGAGATAGAAGAGGCTTCTGGGATCATGTGGCCCGACGCCTCCGTTTTACAGGGAAAGAACGAAGATGATGGGATTTTGGAGACAAAACCTCAGGTGTCCTTGTCTCTCCACTCTATGCTTTTTATCGGCAGAAGACACGCTGGAAGCAGAAGTAAGAGACTCATACATGCTGGGGCGGAGGCAAAGTGCATCCGGCCCAAAATCTCATTAAGAAGTTGACATCCGTGGTCTCTTGGCAGCCAAGGAACTGCTCTTCACAATCCCTACTGCTTCCCCTACCGGGCTGAGTATCGCTCACCCCTCTCTCACCGTCTGTCTTCTCTGGCTCTGCCAAAAAACCTGCCTCCCCCGGCCTAGGCGACCCGTCCCCTCATCGGATGTCGGAAAGGGGATTCCTGCCTCAGTCAGAGGTAAATCTAGATAAAGGTGATGCTATTAGACCACTTTGAACGCTCGGATTCTGTGATTCTATGTGGATGAGATGATAAGAGAGAGAGGGAAAGAGGAGATCGTTGCCTTTGGCACAACAGTGAGACTTCGTCTGGAACCAAAGCCTGTACGTGGCTCCCCAATGAAGGGAAGGAACATCTGAAACGAGTTCATTTTTTTTTTTTTTTAAAAAAAAAAAAGGAAAGCGGCACCCAAGGAGCTGGGCTGGTTTCTAGATGTGCACAGGCTCATCTCCACCATAGCAGGTCACCGTGTGGCCGCAGCATGCAGGAGGAGTGGGATGAGCTGAAGGCTCCAGTTCCAGCGCCTTCGGCACTGGAAGGCAGACGCTCATGCCCGTCTTTCAACAGGAAAGATGGAGACCTGATCCCCTGACAAGAAGCAACAACTTCAGGACGGCATGTAATCCTGGAAGCCTGGCTTCCACTCACCTGAAAAGAACCTGTAATTTGCCTTCAGATCGTTCTTACTTGTCGGAGAACACCAGGAATTGGGCAGGTACAACCTGCCCGTCCCGTCCCGTCCTCCGCCGCCCACGACCACCACCACGTTCCGCTCCTTTATCCCAGGTAAAGTCAGTGTCTGGAAAGGTAAGAGTGAGCTGGGAGGTCCCATTCAACACGATCGGAGCCGAACTCGTAGGTTATCTAGGAGACTTTGGAGGGAAAGTACACACTTAGGCCCAATTTACAGGCCCTTGATATTTCAAAGAATCCTAGAGTTCAAAGGAACTTCAGGAAATCCTCCAGCCAGCTCCGTTGCTCTGTAGACAGCACCATCCCGCTGATTTCTAGCTCCTGCTCTCCCTCTCTGGCAAAGATGCAGAACTTTCTTCTTGGCTTATTCTACGTGGTACACACGTGCCTCTCACATACACACATGCACACGCAGCCTAGGCCGTTCCTGGTTCCCAGTGGCTGTTAGTTTTTGCTTCCTCGTGAATTAGTTTGTTCTTAAGAAAAATTGGCTTCATCTTTTTTAAGTAGGACTGTATCGGAGAGGAGTCCCTGATACCCGGTATGGCTCCCGTCTCCACTCCCCACGGCACTTCTTCTGAAGGCAGTAGTCTCAGCTGGTTTGTGATACCCAGGTTTTTATTCGATATCACGCAACCCTACTACCCGGGAAACACCTGAGGTGGTCAAGACCGGCCACAACCCACTGCCATCCATCCGCGGCCTGCCCAGAGGTCCATGATGTGGTCAGACGCGGGGATTCCGAATGGCAGCTGGCCAGGCTAATTAGGAGCAGCAGGGAGCTACAGCAGGTAAGGTGGCGGTAGAGGCGATGTCATCAAGCCACCCAGTAGGGTGGCCGATTGTTCTGGTTTGCCCAGGACTGTCCCAGGTTTATCACTGAACGTCATGTGTCCTGGGACACCTCTCAGCCCTGGGCAGATAGGGGCAGCTGCCACCGTCAGCTCATCATCACAGTACAATTCTAGGATCAGGAGCAGTGGGTCCGGTTGCTGAGCAGAAGATCAAAATGACCATGGCGTCAGATTCTTGCCGTTCCTGGAAACTACCTAGCCGAATGGATGTTTTGGATGATGCTGGGCTTCTAGAAAGGCCTTGCCTGGCAGCTGCTGGGCAGGCTGTTTCCTGTCTACCTTACTTCCAGAGCAACTTGGAATACGTTCACGTTAGTGGAGGTGCTACAAGTGGGTCTCTGTTCCTTGAAACCTGAAGGAATCTACCCAGCATGACGAGTCTGTGTGCATGTCAAGGAAGGAAGGCAAAGGCCCAGAAGCAAGCCTCACATTTCAACAGCATGACACATCCCCAAGAGGTTCTCCTCACTCATTTTGTGGGGAATCTGAGAGGCCAGAAGGGCCCCAGTAGCAGACACTGAAGTCACAGAAAAACATCACCTACAACAAGGAGAAGATATATATGTGTGTGTGCATGGCTTTAATTCTACAAAAGCAAACACCATCCATTTGTTTTAGAAGCAGAACCGTATGGACGTCTTTGGCTCTGCAATTTGGATCAAGGTCGAAACTACAAGTGTTTTCAGCCAACGTGCGCGGCGGCGTCAGAGTGGAAGAACCAACAGGACTCGTGTTTCTAGGGGCCCGATCTGCTGTCAGGAGCGTCATCAGCAACCGAGGCCAAGAGTCTTCAACGTGGCTACACCAACTCTGGCAGTCACGTAGTCTGCACCTTCTGGCGGGGACCCCCACTGCCACCTGAGAGACGGGGGTCCTCACAGCTGGCTGTGCCTCCGTGTCAGCAGAAGACAGTTGGGAAACGAATATAATACTCTGTCAATTATACATCAGAAAGACGTTGTTGTTTTTCCAAAACAGAAGACAGCTGGGGTGACCACGTAGCATTCGGGTTTTGCTCTTATGGGTGATCCTAGCAAAAGAGAGCCTGACACGGAGGGCCCCAGCTCCCCTACAGGAGCCCCCTCCTATGTCCCTGACCCCTGAGATCCCGAGGAACTTCTGCACCGCCCTGCGTCGCTCTGGGATCTGAGGGGCCAGACAGATCCTCAGTACGCGAGGGGACGTTCTCTTCCAATGCTGCTCACATAGCAACACAAACGCTGGCCTCTTTAGAAGGAACAGGAACAAAAATTAAAATCCCATTTGACCTAAGTGTGGTTAACAATTCACTCTGTATCCGGCTGGAAGATAATGGAGCAAACAAGAATTGAGGAGGCCAAAGGCACAGCAGATGGGGGAGCTGGGGGGCAAGAGAGGGTGTGGTAGAAAGAAAGCCCTTTGGTTCCTGGGCTTTGGGGGTGGGGGGTGTCTTAAGGGCAGGCAGCAGCTGAGGAAGTGTTGGCCACAAGGAAGGACGGGGTCTGTGACGATGCTGTGGGTCGCGTCCAGCTCAGGCAGGTCCATACGTAGACTGTTCCTCGGTGCAAGGGTCTCTGCTTCCTCCTCCAGTGTCTTCTCAAATCCAGACGTTTCTTCCTTCTCCAAAATAAGAATTCTTTTTTTTTTTTTTCCCAAAATAAGAATTCTTAATCAGATCCAGAGCCGTCGCCTCTTAAGAGATGGTCCCATCTTAGCTGGGTCCTTTGCAAGGTCCCGATGGCATACGTCACCCTCCCGCCCCCCAGCTTCCTGGTGGCAAGTGGGGGCAAGGAAGGGCAGCCCCGGGCCCCTCCTCCTTTTCTGGTCTGCGGACCGAAACAGAGCATCGGAGTTAGATTCTGCTTCTGCTCCTTCAACGGTGAGCTTGACTCTCCTGTCTTCAGTCCATGACGTTCTAGCCGGGGAGCAGAACCCACGGTGCAAAAAGCACTGTTTGACCTAAGACAAAAAAAACAAAAACAAAAACAAAGGAAGGCCTATTTATATCACTCAAGAAACTCCCCCTCCCCAACCCCCACGCTGAATTATCACCAGGAACCCCCACTGCACAGATCTCACTGCTATACCCATAGCTGATTTAAACAAACAAACAAAAAAACCCCAAAACGCTGAATATAGCCGGCCTGATGGAAGGGGAAGCCTCTGCGTTTCACCGTGTCGCTACACGGTCCGTGAGATTCAGTGCAGGGAGCAGGGGGGTGTTAGGTCACCCACCTTCTAGACTGGAGAAACTGAGGCACAGAGGGAGGGTGCCGGGGTTCTCAGGACGGCAAGGGCCTGCTCCCTATCCTAATGTTCACGTTAGCTGGGGGCTACTGTGTGTCCCCACAAGTCCCCTAACGACTAGTTAGATTACCCAGCATGGATGGGGTCTCCTGGAGGAAATGAGAAGACGCGGCTTAACACACGTGCTTTCCTAACGCTGACGGCAAATAAACCAAGGTGGACTTAGCTCCACATACTCTCTCCACCCCCCACCACCGCTGAGGACCCCCATTTCTGAGCGGCAAACATGGTGAGCACCACCAAATGCCCCGTCGTGAATTCGACGAGGCCCAGCGAGGCCAGCAAGGGGCCCGCTCGCAGGCTCGGACGCCCCAGGCCTCAGGATGGGGGCGATCACCATCAGCCCCTAAGGAGTAACGTGGACAACTGCAAATCCACGGATCCCCAAGGACCAGCCCCGGCGAGATGCTGTGGACACGGACCTAAAGCAGACAGCCGAGCCCCATCCTCGCAGGCCGTAGGAGGCAGGGCAGACGGACCAAGCCTGGGCCAGGAGCGGGTCGGTATCTGAGGGGCCTGCCCTGGAGACTCTAGGCCAACCCCTGCCCGCCCCTCTGCAGACCCACGAGGGTGCAGGGGTGCTCTCCTTCCTGCAGGCTTTGGCTACATCCCCCAGCAGGGATGTGTGCTGCTGCCGTGACACCCAGAGACGAGGCACCCGCTGTCGGAGGCGGGAGGAGGTCGCAGCCAGGGTGGGGGGAGACATCGCTCCAGGGACAGCTGCCAGAGAGGGGCCTGCGTGGGAGAGCCACCGACCCACAAAAAGCCAGCCAGCATGCCCAGACAGGGGGGCTCTGGAGCCCCGAGAGGCTCTCTGATTGGTGGCCGAGAGGAAACCACGAGTCTCACCCAGGTGTCGCCTGGGCTCTCCAGACACTCTCTCCTTTGGACCCGCACACACCCTGCGCAGCCCCGAAGTTCTGCTAACTTTCCTCTGGTTGCCTTTCCCTCCGGGGCAGCAGCCGCACAGACAGAGGGCCAGCAGGAGCCTTTCCCCAGGGAGACGCACGCAGCTAGCAAATTAATTGGCAGCGGCGGGTGAATCACACAGGGACTTCCTTCTTGTCGCCCGGGCAACCACATGCCCTTGGCAGCGGGACATTAAACACAGAGGGGAATGTTGGGAGGCATTCGCAAAATAAAATAAAAATAAAAAAGCAAAACATGCTACACCCCAGACTCATCTCGGTCCTGGCAGGCAGACCCAGCCAAGGCAGGTGGGGTGGGGAGTGGGGCGGAGGTCTGGGGCGGGGGGAAGGTTCAGACCGGGGTGGGTGGATGGCTGGGGAGGGAGACAGGGAATCACTGCAGGGGAGGAAAATGAGGTGAGGACAGAAGCAGCCCGACAGAGCCGAACACTCCCACCCTCCCTCCTGCAGTAAACTCAGCTAGGTGTAGCATTATGTATTTGGCCCAGGACCCGCCCCCATGAGCCCAGAGAGAGGCGAGGGGGCTCACAGATTCGCAGGTGCCTAGAGATCTGCAAAGTTACCCAGAAACATGCAGCTCGTCACCGGACGGAGGACCGGATCTGCCGTTTACGCTTGTCCGGTGTGCATCATGCCCAGGTGAAGTCACTTTGTCACCTCCAGGGCAGGCTCCCCTCCCCCCAGTCCCTGGTCCACTTGGATGTTTTTCGGGCCCGTTGTCATGGCCACTGGGGCTGATTAGAGAAACCTCCGACCACACCGCCTTGCCCTTCAGAACCTGTCTCTGGCCTCGCTGCAAGCTCCCAGGGCCCAAGTGAGGTGTGTGTATGCAGAGCCTGTGCGTGTCGGGAACAAGGAAGGGAAGCGTGGGAGCCGGAGAGCCCCTGTGGCTGGCTGAACGTGAGCCCCCAGGGACACCCACACCCTGACCCCGTCCCAGGGCAACCTGTGACCCCTCTGGGGGCAAAAGGGATCCCATGTGCAGAGATGCTCCTGGAAGACCCAGGTGGGCCCCAAGGGTCACCACGAGGGTCCCTCCAAGAGGGAGGCCGGGATTGGGGCGGGGGAGAGAGGACCCAGGAGAGGGACGGAGTGCAGTGTGAAAATGAAAGCAGGAGTCTGGAGTGATTCAGGAGGGAGGAATCGGAGACACAGGGGCAAGCTGGGAGAGGCAAGGAAATGAATGGATTCGTCTCGAGCACTCCCGGAGGGAACCCAGCTCTGCGGGTACTTTGACTTCAGCCCAGTGGCATGAGCGTCCAGAGCCCCTGAGGACAAATGTGCGTTGTCTTAAGCCACTAAGTTTGTGGTGGTTGTATAGCATCCATGGGGCGTGGGGGCGGGGGGGCGAATCTTGTCAATCGGGCATACCACACCTGTTTCCAGGTAGGTCTGCACAAGGATGCAGGTGACACTGGCATGAATGCAGCTGGTCAGAGGGGACAGGGCCCCACATTTGGCTTAGTAATGTCTAACAGACACCCTCGCAGGCTCAGAAGCAAAAGGTCAGGTCCCTGAGAGCAACTGAGGCAAGAGGCAGCCCAGGCTTTGAAGCAGGCTCTCAAATCATACCACCTGTGATCGTCACTTGGGCTGGTGGCTTGCTTAATCTGCGAAAGTCTCAGCTCTTTCATCCGAAAAACAGAGATAATATTGTTGTCTGCCTTGCAGAGCTTTTAGGATTAAGCGATACACAGCAAGAAAGGCACACAGCACATGGCAGGTGCCAAATACGCAGGTACAAGTGGTAACTGCTAGGACGGATTAGGCGTGCACACATGGGCAGAGGCTGTTAGCTGATGACTCTACCGTGTACCCTCCCTTTTCTACTTGGTAACATAACTCTGAGTTTTGGCTGGCACATTGTGGCCCAAAGTAAAAAGATTACGTTTCTCAGCCTTTCTTGTAGCTGGCTATGGCCAAGTGACTGAGATCGGGCCAAAGAGGCGTAAGCAAGAGCGCTGTGGGATCTCTGGGAAGTATGTCCCAAGGGTGTTGGGAGGACGCCACTGTTTTCACCTGTCTGCCTTTACTACCTTCCGCTTTCAACAGGGACAGGATGGCAGGTGCTCCAGCAGCCATTGTGGACCACGAGGGACATTGAAGATGGGAGTCATCCACTAAGATGATCTAACAAGAACACGGGATCTCGGGTCCCTGATAAACCCCAGAACCAGCACACTAGCCTCGGATGGCCTTTCTCTGACTTTCTGTTACGTGGGAGAGAATGCTCTTCTTAGTTATTAAGTTACTGCCATTTTAGAGTTTTCTAGTAACCGCAACGGACGCAACCTATCGCGGCTCTAGAAACACAGGATTCCGAGTCTGTCTAGAGCAGTGCTTCTCAAAGCGTAGCCCTGGACCGACAGCTTGAGCAAGCACCTGGGAACCCGTGAGAAATGCCAATTCTCGGGCCCCACCCCAGACTTACTGAATCAAAACCTCTGGGAGTGGAGCCCAGGAGTCTGTGTTTTAACCAGGTCTCCAGGTGACTCTGGTACGCTCCAGCGTGAGAACCACCATTCTAGAGCAAAGCTTCTCAACTCTGGAAGGAATGACGTTTGGGGCCGGATAACTCTTCGTCATGGGGGGCGGGGGCTGTCCTGTGTGCTGTAGGATGCTTATCAGCAGCATCCTTGACCTCTACCCACTAGATGCCAGTAGTGCCCTCCTCTCCGTGTGACCATGGGAAGTGTCTCAGACACGTTAAGTAAGTAAGTAAGGGCGGGGGTGGGGGGGGGGCGGGAGGTGAAGGTCAACAAAATCACTCCCAGTTGAGAAATGCTGTCTCTTGCTGGTGGTCCATTCTTGACCTTGGTTGCATGTTAGCAACACTTGGAATTTTCGCCCCCAGCCAGGTTGAATCTGTATCTATTAGGGCACGACGAGGCGGCCGTTAAAGCCCTCCAGGTGGTTCCAGTGCACAGCCCGATGCTGAGACGCCCCGCAGGGGGCCAGCGGGCCCGTAGGAGAGACGGCTCTGAGCTGGGGAAGGTGACACACCACGACCTTGACCATGGGAAGCACACAAGATGCTCCCAAGCAGACGCTGTAAAAGCATGACTGCTGCCGACCTGGGAACGGGCATCCTAGTCGCCAGATGGGGTGACTTAGATGGCGTGGAATTCCTGAGGCCTGCATCACCTCATTTCCCATCAGAACAGGGTGGACACCTTTTGGTGTCTCCCATGAATAACCACACGGAGCCTCAGTCCCTCCCCTAATAAACAGCACACAATGAACCAGCTCCCATGAGCTATAAACATGAGCTCATTCAACAAAAAGAACCGTCTTCATAAAGACAGCGGCGGGGCAGCGGAGCCCATTTAGAAACGGGGAGCAATAATTCTCCTTCCAATTGGTAAACTCCCGGGGCACTGAAACCACAATCCTCCGGCGGGCGGCGAGGATGCGCTGGGAGCAGGGAGAGATTTCCCACGTATTTGACGAAGCCCTGAAAGATCAGCTTGGCCGGGGCTCCACACTGGGTTGGGGCAGAAAGGAAGGGAAGAATTCAATGAGAAACCAGCGGTGAAGAAAGGGAGAGGGGAACAGGTTGATGCTCTGGCTCCTTGAAAAGAAAGATGAAGTCATGTGTAAATCGTCTCCCCTGCTGGGACTGTCTTTTCCTCCATTATTTTACTCCCTGCCTGGCCTGCCTGAAGTGCTGAGCCAAGCTCTTCCTTGTTTCCCTTGGCCCAAACCATTAAGTCCAGGATGTCACTGAGGGGGGGGGGGGGATGGAGAAAAGGAGGAGGAAGAGGAGGAAGGAAGAGGGGGGGGGCATGAGAGAGGAAGAGGAGGAGGGGGAGGAGGAGGAGGGTGGAGAGAGAAGCTCACATGGCTCTGACATTCCTAGGCAGCCCTTCATGGCAGCACGGGGACGGGGACGAGCTGGTCTTTCTGCCCCCCCAACCTATGTCAGCCCCCCCACTAGCCCAGATGCAAAGATGAAGAACGGGTAGGAGTCCGGAACCCTCAAAGGAAAGGCCCAGCCCGCGGCCAGTGCGTCTCTACGAGGCCAAGGCTCAGCGGGACGGAGCCCACCAGCACGTTCCCATCCTTTCTCAGAGGTCCTGCCTTCTGCTCTTGAGACCAGGTCCTGTGTCGGATTAGAACAAGGTACAAGAACTCCGGTTGCTCTGTATCGGCGGCCCCGGGACAGGCAAGGAGGGAACCTGGGCCCCCCCTCTGTTCTGAGAGGCCTTTCGACCAGGTTCCAAAGCGTTTGGGACTTTGCTGCGGACACCGGCCCTTCCCAGCGCTCCCCCATCCCCTTCCCTGTACTCCCACCCTTCTCCAGAGTCGAAATTTATCTCCCGCTGGACCAAACCCCTGGTTCCCTCCAGCCCGTAAACCTCGTGTGCAAACGTCCTGACTCTTGCAAATGTGTTAAAAAATAAACTTTAAAAAGCTTCCAGATGTTCTGTTTGTGCGGTGCTGTTTCTCTGCTCCTGTCTCCAGAGGCCAACGCATGATGTCCAGCATCCTGACTGCCCAGATGAAATATGAGGCGGCCAGGAGGCACCGCCTGGGGGAGGGGGGAGGATGCCCCGTCCCCCCAGGACCACACTCAACCATTTCATCTGTCGATGCTCCCCCTGCAAAGATGTGACCCTGTGCTTCCCTCTGCGTACTTCCAGCCCCCACCATGTCCCGTTCCTTCCGCTCTCATAGGTGAGACATACGTCCCTGGGGTTTGTTCTGTGTAGTGCAGAGACCTCCAAAGGACCCCAAGAGACCAAGCCCGAGATCCCTGAACAATACGCCTTCAGGCTTTGTGTCCTCAGAGCACCCACCTCATTGCTCCCCTAACACCCTTGTTATATACCAACTGCCTCTGACACAGGGTCAAGCACGAAATGACACAGAGCACCCCTCACACGTAAGAGGTGAAATCGCCACCTGCAGGGACATCTGAGGAGCTGGACCGCCTGGAACCGGGGAATGGTGTTCATGGCTGGTCAAGGCCCCTTGGGGCTGGTGGCCTCTGATCTATAGAAAGGAAATTGCCAGTGGGCCGCCTTGTGCACACACGGCCCCACACGCACCCTTCCCAGCACATACGCACCTGAGGGCAGAGGATTCTTTGTACAAGGTGACGCCTGCTTCCTTTGATGCTGGCCGGATGTGTTCCCATTGGGTAAAAACCAGACCTCAATAAAATCGGGCATTATCAAAAGGCTGGTGGTTTGTGATTGCACCAGCCTGTTATCTCTGTGGCCCTGGGTGGGGCTGCTTTGTGGTTGGCTCTCCACTGAAAAGCATTAACTTCTAGGTGGATCAAAGACCCTTCCGAACCTGCCAACCTGGATCACCTGTTTATCCGCGGGAGATTGTTTCTAAAGAGGGACTTTAAAGATAATAGGGACCCCAGTCCCACACTCCCTCTGTCCTCTCCTTATCGTGCAGCATGTCCCTCAGGGGCCACCCAATGGCCAATAGCAAGGCCCTTCTCTTCTCTTTCTTCGGATGGCCCATTTAATCATAGCTAAGAGGGGACTAGGCCAGACGGTGTCCGGCTCTGCTGCAACAATGGGGACCACGGGGACGGAGAGACATCTACTTGGAGGGCACGCAGGAGCTATCCCGTCCTCTGTGAATCACGCCAGGGACGGGGCTCCAGAGGACGACAGGTGCCACCCTCTTTCCTCAGGAGGGATACACTGACGGGTCCCCTCACCTGGTCCCCGAAGTCCCATGCTGGACTCTACTGTCCACTCAGACTTTGAGGGGCCATAGCCAGCCCGCAGTGAGGACACAGTGGGACTCTCACTTGTCTGGATCCAGAACATCAAGGACCGTCAACCTCACAGGAGAGAAAGCATGAGCAGTCAAGGACTGCGGTGCTGGGGGGCACTGGGGACCCCCGAGCACTCCTCCTCAGCACCTCGCAGGTCTGACTCCGGGCAGCTAGAGGCTCACTGTGGCAACCGTGCTTCACCTCCTGGTATCCGGAGTTCCTGGCCTACCATCTGACCCTGGAGAGGCCGATGAATGAATGAATGAATGAATGAATGAATGAATGAATGACCAAACAAGTGAAAACTAACAACACAGGCGAGTTATCTCATGGGTGTGGGAGGGACGCGGGGCCATGGACACTCCTTCCTACGGACAGGAAACCAGGCAGGTGGCACACGTCACGGGAGACGACACCTCAGCCTTTAGAAATGGAGTCAAGGATCAAGTCTCAGATCTCCCGCAAGTTGCCTCAATTCTCTCGGACCCACGGGACTAAGAGCCATACCCACTCCATCGTCGGGTCGTCGTGAGGACTGAGTCAAACACCAAAGGCTCAGCAAGGATATCTGCCATGATCATCGCATCCATCTCTGTCTGTACTAAAAAACACAGGAACCCACATGGAAGAAAGGAAGGACAATGAGCCACTGCCTGGTTATTTCCCCGGTATAGACCATACCTAAGAGGTGTACAGAAACTCCAGACCCATCGGTCGTGACTTTTTAATTTCTTTTGTGATCAATCACGTTGCCCGTAGCATTTAGATTAATAGTTACCTGGACTCCTTCCATGCTCTGTCCCTAAAACACGGTGGGAAGGTGCACCCCCTTATAGGAGCAGGTGACAGGGGCTCCTCCTTAAGACGCCCCCACTGCGGACGAGGCATCGGGACCCTGGCTTTGGCTGCTGTTCAACCTGGGAGCGCACGGACGTCCTCCGCCCCCGGCTCCTGGGTCCTGCCCTTAGCTTCTTTCCTCCTTCCGACCTGTGTCCAGTCCTCCTTGAACTTCTGGGCCACCTGCTCCGTCCCCCTCTCACTGCAGACATGACAGCCTGAAGAGCTGGCTCAGGCCACCCTGATGGGAAAGGGGGCCTCCAGGACCTCCATCCAGTCTGCCCAGCTTGGGCCCAGCACCGCCTGGACGGCGGGTGGCAAGGATGCCAAGGGGACAGGGCAGGGGGGACGCGGGGCCTCGGCACCCGCCCGGCACGACAGGGCCAGGCTGTTACCCAAGGCTGCAGCTGGGCTCTCGGAGGCCGAGGGAGGTCAGGCAGCAAGTTCACAGGACAGGCCACCCACACGGCACATCAGGGCCGCCGGACTGTCCCCTAGGGCCAGTGCGGCTCCGGCCTTTGGCCCTGACTCGGAACACTCCACCATATGGCCTCCCTCGGGGAGGATGAGAGGAGGAAAAGAATAAACCAGGGGCAAGAAGGAGCCGCACCTCCCTCTGGGCGCCAGCGACCCTTCCTGGCCTAGGGGGAGGGGAGGCTGGCCCGGTCCCCAGCAGCAAGCAGGCGGGGGTCACTACATAACACGGACAACCCCGCCAGGCCAGCAGCGTGCCCACGAGGAGACGGGGTCTTCCTCTGTCTGCAGCCCCCAGACAGGCTCCCAGGGCTGGATCTGAACTTCAAACAGCCTGAACCTTGGGTTACTTCACACTTTTCTAATTAAAGACCCAAACTGGATTTTCATGTTTGCAGAGACAGCTTTGACCAAAAGTGTAGGCAGCGGAGCAAAACAGGAAGAGAACTATCTCTCTTGTTCTCTCTCCCTCGCCTCTGAAAGTACAGGGGCGGCGGAGGGGGGGATTGCAAAGGGGGGTGGGGGACAAACAAAATCTTGGCAGCCTGAGCCCCTAGGTCCCCTGGAGCCCGCCTGTGTTCCGCTGAAAGCTTTTCTCTTTACTTTGGTCCCCACGGACACCCGTTGGTTGGTCACCGGTCAGGGGCAGGGGTGGGGGTGGAGGGGAGCTGGGTGAGGCTCCGGGAAAAGGGAAGAAAGGGGGGAAGCACGGATTCCCTGGCAGGGCTGCGGAGGAGAGAGCCCGAGTGCCTCATCTGGGCGGAAGGCAGCCTTCCCAGGCTCCTCGGCATGCTGGGACTTGCTGGAAACCGGAGCCCCGGCTGGCAGAAAGAGGGTGGACAGTGGAACCAGAATTCAAAGGGGCAGCCGGAGGAGGGGCGGGGGGCCCACGGGGGAAGAGGGGGAGGTTTCAGTGAATCATATAAATTAGAGACAGAAAGGATGTCAGGCCACCTTCACTTCCTTCCTCCCCTAATGGGAATTATCTCATTAGCCCCGAGCCTCCCAGAGGCCGACTCTAAACGATTCCTGTAATGGGGAGTTCAGTACCCCCCCCCCCCGCCCCGGCCTCCCTACGGGATCTGACTCCTAGGAGGCCAAAGAAGGGCCTTAAAGCCATAGTAGCAAATACCATGCCACTCAATGGACACGATACTGGCTTCTCCAGGCGCTTCACAGTACATTAGGGCCACCCTCCCACCCCGTGTTTCCACTGGCAGGAATTTACTGTGAGGAACAACAGTCATGGACATGGGGATAGGCTCATTGAACGACACCCCACTCCCAAGAATGAGAGTCACGTTCTAATCCCTGGAAGGTGTACATGTCACCTTATGTAGGGACTTGGCAGGTGGGATTAAGGCAAGGGTCCTGGAACGGGGAGAGGATCCTGGATTATCCAGATGGGCCCTGAATGCCATCACAGAGGTCCTCATCAGGGGGAGGCGGACGGAGGCCTGAGCGCAGAGAAGAACGGACGTGAACACAGAGGTAGAGAGTGGTGCGATGTGGCCACAAGCCAAGGAATGTGGCAGCGTCCAGAGGCCTGGAATGACTCTCCCCTGGAGCCTCCAGAAGGAACCGGCCCTGCCCACAACTTGGTTTTAGTCCCATGAGACCCATTTCAGACTTCTGGCTGCCAGGATTGTAAGAGAGTACATTTGTGGTGGTGATGTTTTTTGGTTTGTTTTTTGTTGGTTTTTTTTAGACAGAGAGTGAGCAAGGAGTGCTGGGTGGCTCAGTGGTTGAATGCCTTTGGCTCAGGTCGTGATCTTGGGGTCCTGGGATCGAGTCCCGCATCTGGGCTTCCCACAGGGAGCCTGCTTCTCCCTCTGCCTGTGTGTCTGCCTCTCTCTCTCTCTCTGTGTGTCTCTCATGAATAAATAAATTTTTAAAATCATAAAAAAGAGAGAGAATGTGAGTATGTGTGTGCCAGCGGGACAGTGCAAGGATGGTGTGGAGGGAGGGGTAAAGGGGGAAGGAGAAAGAGAGAATTTTAAACAGGGTCTACACCCAGCACATGAGCCCAACAAGGAGCCTGAATGACCCTGAGATCATGACCTGAGCCAAAATCAAGAGTCAGATGCTTAACTGACTGAGGCCCCCCAGGCGCCTTACATTCGTGTTGTTTTAAACCGCCAAGCTGGTGGTGACTTGTTACAGCAGCCCCCAGAAACTAGGATGGATATGAATCAAGTTCTTGCTACCAGGATGGTCTTCAGAGCCTTTTGCAGCAAAAGAGAAAAAAATGTGGGAAACATTAAAGAACTAACTGTTTAAAAATAACTATGCCATGGGTCCTACAATGAAATACGATACAACCATAAAAGCACCAAAATATTATTTTTTAAAAATAAAGAATGGATACATAATTGAGTATGGATCCCAAATATTTTCTCTGCCTTTCATAAACTTTTCCAACGGTAAGCACCTCATAACTACCTCTGTCATCACATAAGTCACGATTTGACAGACTTGAGTCTGAGCATCCAGGGGCGGTACTTTCCCGGCAGAAGGGCTCTGCTCCACGCACACCTCAGCCTGGCACCAGGGCCCTAGGCCCACAGACTAACAGGCCTGCAGACCCCGCTCCCTAACCTACGAAGCAGTCCTGTCTCCTTACAGGCAGTCTGGTCCCCTAGACCCCTCACTTCGAGCCTGTCCCCATAACCCGCCACAGAGCACGTTCACGTCTGCCTCATACTCTTACGTCGAGGCTGCCATAACAAATGACCACAACCTGGTGGCAAAAAAGGAAGACGCTTCTCATAGTTCAGGAGGACAGAAGTCCAAAATCAGGGTGTGGGCAGGGGTGGTGCCTTCCAGAGGCTGAGATGGGGAACCTGTTCCAGGCGTGTCTCCCGGCTGCTGTTGGCCTCTAGCCACCCTTGGCCTGTGGACACTCCTTCGATTTCTGTTCCCCTCTGGAGATCCCCAACCTCTCTGTGTCTCTGTTGCCCCTCTCTCCTCTCAGGACTTGTCATCGGGTGCTTCACTCATCACATCTGCAGAGACCCTATTTGCAAACACGGTCACATCTGAGGTTCTGGGGGACGCTCTTCGATGCACTGCTGATGGCCTGCAGCTCTCTCCTCTCTCTCCTCCAGCCTTCTTTACTCAGAGTCACAGCAGCTCCACAAGGCCTTCTTGGATTCTTCCCCGTTCCAGCCGTTAATCCCTTCTGGAAGGACCCGGAGGCAGATGGAGTCTCCTGAAATGACTAGGGCAGGTGGCCTCAGGAGAAACGACATTCTCCATGAGTGTCCCGGCAGAGAATAACCGTCCGGAAAGACTCAGAGGAGATCCTGGTCCAGACAGGAGATGGAATTCGATGGCCAGGGAGAGGCTGGCTTTACGAGAGCAAGGACTGTACCCAATCCACTTAGCACAGCGCTGGCCAAGGCGAAAGCACTCACCAGATGTGTACCACCCCACCAGAGAGGTCCCCTCAAGTCTCAAGGTGCCTCCTTTCAACGGATATGTGGGATATTTTGGAACAAAACAAAGATATGACAGTTTGTATATTCAACGACTGTTGAGCGCCTCCTGGTAAACCGCGCCACGAGATACAATCTGACGTTCCTCTGGGCATCTCCATTTGTGGCAAGACAGTGACAAACTACATGGCTGGAGACACCTAAATCAGCACCCCGATGATTGTGTGGATCGAGAAAGAGACTCAGCATCACCAGTGTCCATATGGGTAGGTGGCGGGTTCCTCAGGAAAGCCCAATAGATAAGGCGCTTGCTTCTTCTCAGCCCACTGAGGAAGGCAGAGGAGGCGCAGAAGGCAGTGGAGCACTCTCCCCCGCAGCAACCAAGGGCAGGCTGTCTGTTCCTGCTGCAGCCCAGACAAAGCACACCTACCAGGCGGTGATTTATCAGCCGTGGGAGGCCCAAGAAGATCTTAAGCCACAGGTGGGTGCCTGTAAAGCCACCCTCCCAGGGGGAGCGCAGACCTCAGGACCCGCTTTGCTGCTAATCACCATAAGCACTACGGTGCCGCGCCCTCGATCTGGGTGGCCCTTTGCCACTCCCGAAGCCTTGCCACGTTGCTCGGTGAGCTCAGCTGGCCTCACACAGACCCTGTCAAGTAAGCAGGACCTAAGTGTTGTTCTTATTCCCACTTTGCAGATGGGGAAACCGCTTGAGCATTCGATGACTTTCCCGGGGGCCACCCAGGGAGTATGTGTCCCAGGCAATAGCTCAGTGCTCCTTCCATCTCCATCGCCCGTAGGGCAGCCCCTCTGCTGCCCACAGGTATTTTAGGGCTTCACAGGGGAAACAACAAATATCGGGGAATGGCTCTTCCCTCTGGCTGCTGGGCTTCGTTTTCGGGGACACTAGAGAGCATGGCTTCCTAATATTCCCATCTCTTCCTGTTCAGTCTTCCTCCTCCTGCTTGACAGCTGGCAGTGGAAGGGCAGGGGCTGGCAGGGACCGGCACGGCTTGTGTCTAGCCTGAGCCTCTCCCAAGAGCAGTGAGGCATGCCTTTTGGGATCCGGAAGGAGGAGCTTTTGTGTATTTGTGTACATGTGTATTTTTTCAGGCCTAGAGAATGAGAAAGGAAAAGCAGAGCTGACCTGAATGCCTACCTCAGCTCTTGAGCTTCGGCTTTGCCAACCTGCCCCACCGAGGTCCTCAAAGCCGGCCCTCTGTTCCACCTAGCTATCTCAAGCAGCCTCACAAAGTGGTTTTGGGTGACTTCAGAGCAGAACAGAGCAAGGACACTACCCTGTTCTGGGGCCTCAGGTCAATAGGGCAGGAGCTAATGACCCTCAGGTCAGGCCTCCAGGGGAGGAGGCAGGGTTCCTTTGCTGGGGCCTCTGGAATGATTAGCCCACACCACCCCAGAGGCCTTCACTGCAGAGCTGATTGAGGCCCAGGAACCAGAAACGTGCAGGTGACACCTGCAGGGCAGGGCAGGGCAGGCCGGGCCAGCCCCATCCACATCCCACACCTCCTGGAAGGGCCAGGTTCAGGCTGGCTCCTTGGACCTCACCTTCTAGCCAAGGCTTCTCCTTACCAAACCATTTCCCAGTTCCCTTCCTTGTCTTGGGTGGAGTTTGTGTCATCCTCAAAGCACCTTGGGAGACACGGTACACTCAGGAGCTCCGTGGGCTCCTCTGCCTTTCGGTTCAGGCTGGAGAGGAGCCCCGAGGAGGTGAGTGGACGGTGTGCAGGCTGTGGAAAGCCCAGCTGCCTCCAGCAATCCAGGCCGGCGTCTGGTTCCCATGACACTCTTACTGGCAGCGTTAATAACTAACCACGTCCCAGACAGGTGCTGGCGGCCTGGCCTTAGGAGTTCTTGTTCAGGGCTGACAGTGAGTCACTTCCCTTTTATAGCTTTGCTAGCAGACTGAGTCACCCGGAGGCCGAGCCTTCCGTACAAGTTCTCACACCTGGGCCAAGTAACATTCGTGCCCATACCTCCGACCGCCTCATCTCCAGTCAGCGGGGCCCTGCGAAGCTGACCCTCGTGGCCTAGGCCAAACAGTGTCCCCGTGACCCTGCCTCTGGCCCCCGCCCCTCCCCGCCCACTCCCTCAACAGGGACAGCGATCCCGGGCCCAAGGAGTGCCTGACAGGTGGTCCCCTAGGCCTGGTGCTGGGTTAGGCCCCGTTGCCTTTGACCTTTACCCTAAAGACCACTCTCATACCTTCCTACCCCTTCCTCCGCTTGCAAACAAAGAAGACCGGACGTGGAAAGTCCTAGACGATGAGACAAAACTGTGAAGCCACGTTAGCTCCATCGCTCCGGGGAAGGACAGAGGCTGTGGGGTGGTAAACTGAGTCCCATGACCGTCCACCTGCTCTCTACGCGCTGTGTCAAGACGGGACACGGGCCTGGCCTGGCAGGACCGGCTTCCTCTGTGCTCTGGAGACACATATTAGATCAACCTCACCTGGGGGAACAAACCTTCAGGGAGCCCTCCGTTTCCCCACTCTCTTGTATGGTATTTTCCTACAAAAAAAATGTTTTTAATTCAAAATAGAGAAGGAGGGGGGCAGCCCCCGTGGCTCAGCGGTTTAGCGCCACCTTCAGCTTGGGGTGTGATCCTGGAGACCCCGGATCGAGTCCCACGTCGGGTTCCTTGCATGGAGCCTGCTTCACTCTCTCTCTCTCTCTCTGTCTGCCACGAATAAATAAATAAAATCTTTAAAAAAAATAGAGAAGGAGGGAAAAACATATGGAAAAATTAAAAAGAAAAAAAAAAACAGGAGGCAAAAAAAAAAAAAAAAGCAACCAAAAACCTCACTGAAATAGTTTGGGGATTTACTTTTTTTTTTTTTAAATCCTCAGAAAGTCCCTCTTGCTACCTGGTTTCTAAAACAGACGATACACACAGATGCCATTAGGTTGGACAGCGCCGGGCGTCTCACCGCCGGGGGCTCCCGGCAGGTGTGAGAGTGACAGGTTGGGAAGATGACACTATTTCTATCCTCAGAAGATGGGAGCGGAGCGGGGGAAAGGCCCGGGTGTGGCGGGAAACCTGACACCCCGCCAGCCCGCGCTGGCCTTTTGGGTGAACTCTGCTTGTCTCGCTGGGGATGGGGCGTCGGGGCGCCCCTTGGGGGACAGGCGGGCGGGTGCGTGCCCCCCACCTCTCAGGTCGCAGAGTGCAACTCGTCCACGTGGCTCAGGGGGCACAGCTGCGGCCCCCCGAGCTCCACGGAGCCCCCCGGACTTTCCAGACCACACTTTGCGATGGGCTTTGGTGCAGCCTCGCAGGGCGCAGGGGGCTTTCTGGGCTCTACACGTCTCGCACACCATGTCCAGGACGCGGCCGGCCACGCTGCGGTCACAGCACCGAGGGGACAGATGCCAGAGCAGAGAGAGGCTTCACCCCCAACTCCCTCCCCCCGCCCCCAGGGCTGGCCCAGGAGCCCGGGTGAGTCATCAGGCCCGGGCAGTGACCACGATGTCCCAGGGTGATGTGGGAGGCCCGGGGACAGAGCCCGCTGCACAGACGCTAGCCTCGGTGACTCACATTTGGGCCCCGAGGGGAAGTTCCATCTGTGAGTCCTCTGGATGGCTCTTGTCCCCTGGGTGAGGTCATCCTTGCTGCCGCTCACCACCCGGACTTGCTTCTTGCTCCCAGAGCCCCGGCTCCTCGCTGTCACTTATGGTTACGGTTGACATCCCCGGGTCAGCCACCCTCTGCCTGTCTGCCGCACACATGGGACGGACGGAGCTGGGGACAGACGGAGCTGGGGACAGAGCACATCCTCCCGGGGGGGGGGGAGGGGGGTGTCAGGCTTTCTCATCTATAGGGGAAAAAAAAGTTCTTCCTCCCGATGATCTCACACAGGAGCCTCTGGGGCCTAAAGGCAGTGGCCGTGACAGTCCCGTAAAAGGAAGGACCCCGAGTCAACGCCGCACTGGTACCGCTTATGACGACGCTGCGGGGACCCAGCCGCCGGACCACCACCCTGCTCCGTGTCCCCGGGCCATCGGTCTGCAAGTAGACACAGACACGGGTAGGAAAGTGTCCCCAGCAGAGTCGACTGGAAATGTGCTCCGGTTTGGGACAAAGATGCAGGTAAAGACATCACCCGGCTCGTTGCCTTTTCCTTCCTCCAAGTGCGTACGACAGGGCATGTGCACATTTCTAAGGCTTTATTGGGTAGAAGGAGGTCTGGGCTTCGATCCTTGGCTAGTTCTTCCACCCCAGGCACCGGTGACAGAAGAGTCTCCCGAGACAGGGGCGAGGTGTGAAGTTTTCAGGGCACTTAAAATCACAGGGCGCTCGCTACCAAGCACCAAGCACCAAGACCGGGTCCTCAGGGACGCGTGCTAAGAAAGACACGCGGTTTTAGGGTGAGCGCTGGAGCACCCTGAGCCCGTCCCACCTGGAGGGTCACTGTGACCGCAGGACGGGAAGGACAAACGGCGAATGAGGACTTTCCCCTGCAACTGTGGAGTTCCCTATAGTCAGAGGGAGGAGGAAGATGATGGGAAGGCTGCAGGGCAGCAGGAGGAGCCCCCCCAGAGGGCTGAGGGGAGACCACGAGCGAGGGCCTTGAGCCAGGAGCCTCCTGGGGGTCCCTGAGGGCAGCCTGCTCCCCGCCACGGCCCTGCCTACAACCGGAACAGCAAAACCAGGGCATCTGGTCTCCCTCCCGCATCGTTCTCTCCGCTCATTCGCTCCCGCTTGCTCCTTCTTCACTCCTCTTCCTTGCTGCTGACCCCACAGAGGGCCCATCTGATGCCTGGTGGCTCCGCAGGCAGGAGGGGGGGACTGGGGACAGACCGTTGTGGGAAGCCACGGCCCCGGTGCAAGACGCTATCCCAAATTAGGCGATCAGAGCCCCTGAGAAATGTCCTGGAAGCTTCTCAGCTCGTCCTCCCCCCCCCCCCCCCCCGTAAATGTCATTCCGTTGTCACACACACGGGGTTGAGCGGGACAGAACAGGCACTTCCATGTACCCCAGCTGCCCTGCTCCTCTCGGTTTCTATGCCAGCTGCCCGTAAGTGTGACCACAGCACACTCGTCTCAAGACCTGCTGTGGCTCCCAGGTACCCTGGGTGGGAAAGCTCTCCCCGGGCCGAGCCGAGCCTCACCCCGGCCCCACCGGAGCTCCCGCCCTCAGTCTAACATCACTGTCCCCTCCGCAGGGAACGTGCTCACGGGCTGCCCCTTCAAGCCTGCGCTCAGACGTCACCTCCTCGGTGAGGCGCCTGCCCTCTTCAACACTGCAAGCTGCCCTCCCCTCCCCGCCCTGCGCTCGGCCTGCCTTTCCTGCCCACATTCCCGCGGTTTTGCACAATGCTATCACCTGCTTACGTACTAGATAATTAACCTATTTACCATGTTGCCATTTATCACCTACCCTCCCTGCACCAGCAGGCCGGTTCCACGGTGGCAGGATGGGCTTCTCTGCCTGGAACCGTCCTGGCGCATAGTGGGGACCCAATAACAGGCCGTTCCCAAGGGCACAGGGGGGCCGTGTATCTTAGGGAATGAACAGCCATTTAGGCTGAGGTCACCTGGGGATGGAGAGGGGAGGGAGGGCTGAGGTGGAAGGTGCTGTGCTCACAAAGGCAGTGCCCACAACTGGCCTGGAAATTCCCCTGGAGCCACACGGTCACACCCTGGCCCCAACTCACAGCTCTCCAGTCACCCAAGCACCCCCAGCAGCTACAGAACACCTGATTCCTCCCCAGACCCACCCTCCCGCCCTTGGTCCACACCGTCATCTGGACAGAAAACACGCAGGGAGAGAGGGCCGATGTGGAAGAAACACCCAACTAACAGAAGACGAGCCCCACTCCACCCCCCACTGCTGTCAAGGCACCAGTGCGGGGAGGCGAAGGTGAGCTGATGTTCTAGCTGAAGGAGCAACCAGTGCCCTGGGCCCCTGTGGTCCTGGGGTTTTGAGGAGGGAAGCACACAGATGGAGACGTGGTGGGGAGTCGGGGGCGAGCACGGAGGCAGGGTGTGGAGATATTCCAAGTCTGGGGGTGGGATACAAAGCAGGGAAGTCTGGCTGTAAGGATCCAAATTTGGGTGGGAATAATTAGATTAAGGGTCCGGTGAGATCCAGTTGCTGGGATAACCAACAGGGAACCATGACAGGGCTGCTTTCCGGCTTTGTTTTTTGGTTTTTTTTTTTTGTTTTTTTGTTTTGGTTTGTTTTTTAGATCAATAAGTGGCACGATGAAACCTGGGTGTGAGAAAGACATTCAGAGAAGACACAGGTAAGATAACTTCGGGAAAGAAAGGCTGGAAATCCAAAGGTTGGAGACCCTGATGAGGACCCCCAGCTTGTGTCAAGATCAACAGGGTGGCTGCGAGAAGCAGGGGTGGGGGGGGGGGAGGATCAGATCCAAAAATCGCAATTGCCAGGGTTTAGTGTTCTAGGGGACGGAGGCATTAACACCTCTACTTGATCCATGTGGAGTAAGACACACAAGGAAGGGAAGACACAGGGCACCTGTCATGGCCTAGGCTTGTATTGGTATTAGCCGTATTATCTCATTTAACTCGTGACCTCCCATGAGGACAAGGCATCAACACCAGCATCTTCTAGGCGAGGAAACGGAGGCTTAATAATTCACCCAAGATCCTATCCAGGGCTGGTGAGGTAAAAACAAAAAAACAAGCACTGACATTTAACTGTGGGCTTAATCCACTCCGTATCCTCTCATCTCATGCCACAGCACGGCGGGGATGGCTCCTTCATTGTCCCCATTTCACAGAAGGAAAAACTGAGGGCTAGGGAAGTGCAGGTCTGCAGCCTAGGGAAGGAGGCCGTGAGAGAAGGCGACCCAGGGCGAGGAAGCATTCCTCTGCTTTCTCATCTGTAGCTGGGGCATGTGTGACATGCTCACCTGCTGGCGTGGCGAGAGGTGAGAGTGAGTTCACCCAGGTAGAAGCTGTGGGAACACAGTCCGCCTGGAATTAATTGCAATGACTGTTAGCATTTATTAACCTGTGTCTCCGGACCTTCTCTGACAGCTGACAGCAAGGCTCCTGCCTGCCAATCACCCCTCTGGGCTGGCACGCGGGTGCAGGTGCACTAGGGATGCCTGGGAAAAGGAGGTTTGCCGCCGTCGAAAGGAAGAAAAAGCCCCAGAGCGAGCTGAGGAGCAGGGGTGTGGCTCCGCTCTGCTTACCACCCCGCCACCCGCTCACCTTTCTTTTTTTCTTGTCCTTCTTTCTTGGTTCGGGGAGCACATCCCCAGGCCAGCCTCAAGCCTCCGATTTCACCTGGAAAAAGAAGGGAGAGTGACATCAGGAAATGGGAGAGTAAAACTTCCCCTCAAATCCAGAGGGAGATGTCTCCGAGTGCCTGACAGCCCCCCAAGGACAATCATAATTGTTGATTCTTTAACATAGAATAAAACTACCTTCATTCTGAACGAAGCAAAAATCCATCCCTTATGTACGTCACAGACATAGCAAACTAGAAGCGTATTGTCAAAGAAATACAGGTTATCATCCCAATGGACTAGACCTACAATAAAATGAAGTGAATATCACATTGGATCGTGATTTTTTTTTTTTTTGCAAGTTAAAACTTAAATTTATGGTGGATTTTGGCTACAAAAAATAATAATCTATTGCCACGGTGCTGAGTTGTTCTGTTTTTTTTTTTTTTTGGTTTTTTTTTGGGGGGGATGCCCTTTACTCAAAGACTCCTATGACGCTATTTCTGCATTTTTTTATGTTCTGACCTTGTGGCATGTCTGAATTCCTGACATGGGATAGCACACTCTGGGCCCGGCCCCCACCGTTATTAGCTACAGTTTCATTTATTTCTTTATGAGTTTCCCAGAGAGTGAGGCTATTGCGTGCCATCCGTCCAATTCCCGAGCAAATGTGCGCAGTTACCAACATAGTCCCTGCTGCTGCTGGTGCTGCTGCTAAAATAGATATTTAATCTTTAAATCCGACCTCTGTCCAGCCTGATTCAGACACCAGGAAGAGTAGTATTTCAAAAGGTGTTTAAGATAATAGCCCCATTCGAAGCTTCCCCATCATTAAGCTCATGGCAAACGAAAACAGAGAGAAGAAAGAAAAAAAGGGGAAAGATAATACCATCAGATTTGAAACAGAAAACTTGTAACCTTCACTCACAAGGGAGAGGATTGTTTGGGTGGCGTTTTGTTCTTTCGCTGGATGCGCACATACATCATCTCGGCGCTTGGATCGCTCCCGTGGCTTCTAGAGTTTACGGAGGACAGGGTCCAGGCTGGTACTCTGTGGCCAAGCCCATCAACCGATGCCTACCACCAGATCAGCATCCTCTGAGCCCCAGCCCCCCGTCCCCTCATCCTGAGGACACACATCTGTTGGGCCAGCTTTATTTTACCACGTCCACAAACTGATCCCAAGACCAAGCTCAAATGCAACGTAGGGCCAGGAACTCAACAATTTTAGCTCCCATGAACCGTGCAACACTTGAGACCTAACTAGATGCCTCGCTCATGCTGGAAAACTCATCAAAAAGAAGCAAGCCAAAGCACAACATACCCTCCAACAAGTCGGGCAGCAGGATGGATTCCCGCTCCTGTTATTGCTTTATGTAAAGCCGCCCCCCATGCCCCACCCACGTTCAGTTTGTTAGGTGGAGCACGTCCGGTAACCCCGTGCAAGCTGAGGCCTACGTGAGTGGAAATGATTCCAGACCGACCCTTCCAGGAGGAGATAGGAAATTTAATACAAGTAAACCTAAACCCACCCCGCTCCCAAGACATTCCAATCCAACCAATGCAGTAACAGACCTTGGGGAGTATGAGACTTAAACCCTATGGTTTAAGGGGACGAGATCCGAAACGGAGCAAGGATTCTCACAGTCTAGGTGCCCAGACCAAGCT